>NC_138050.1:28837416-30037416 GCF_964194185.1 Rhinolophus hipposideros | reverse complement strand
ACCTGAGACCTGAGACTCATCTCTCACCCAATTCGCTTTGTCCTTGAGTCGGTCCTGACGCTGTTCCTGGTCTTCTTCCCACTTTAGGTTGCGGAAATGGCGGAGTGTGTGGGCTCAGCACTGATCCAGAAGGGATTCAAGGCAGCCCCAGATCAGTTCATTGGCATCTTTGCTCAGAACAGACCTGAGGTAAGAACCATGAAGCACCGGCGGCCCATGGCTTGGGGAGTTCTCAGAGAGAGCCAGTTAGGATTCATACCTGTCTCTGCTGGAGACCAAATTTTGTGGTCTGCTTTCTGCTGACAACATGGCTTTATGTTACTCCTTAGAAAGTTGCACATGAAAACCCAAACCAGGGCCTGCTTAGCCTTAGGTGGGGAAAAACAAAGAGAAATCACATTGTTGTTTTTTTAAATTATTGGTTTTGTTTTTTTAAGCCAAGTCCTCAAACAAAATCCTTACAACAGATAGTTAAAAAAAAAAGTCTTCTATTTAAGGGTGACCTTTGTGAGTAGAAAAATAGCATTAATGAATTACAGAGAAACTGGGATACAGTTTTGTCAATAGCAAACTCCCATCTTTCCTTTCTGAAAGGTGCGAGTTTTCCCTCTGATCAGGTTACAAAGTTTAAAATACCCCAGACAGTGGGCAGAGTGCCTCACCTTGAGTGGGACTAAATTTAGACGTGCAGGCTGTTCTTTAGCTCTCTAGGCCCAGGCATGGTGCTGCTGGAACCCATGGTATTAAAGTAAATGTAAACGAGACACTCTTTTGGAGGTATTGATTATAATACTAGTGAATAAATTCATGGCATAGCTGGCTTGGAAAAGTTCAAGCCCCGGGCTTGAAGAAATCTTTAATCCTACTTATATCCAAAAGACACATTGGCTCAATCCCTGAGCTACCGACTGTTTTATAAATTAGAATAGTTCCTTAGAGTTTTACGTCCTGGTAAGGGAAAAGCAGCATTTTCCACAGCTGGACCATGACTAGGCTCACAGAATTTAGTTTCTTTCATTTGAAGTGAAACCCATTCAAAGGAACACACCCAGAATTTTTGTTTTGGTGGAATTTTATAATGAATCTATAATTAGAACACACATTCCTTACTCCAAGGATGAGTTTCCTTCCTACATTTGTCAGTTAGTTCAACAAATGTATGTTGAGCACCTACTTTATGCCAAGCACTGTGCACGGCACCAAAGTACCACAGTGACTTGGATCCTCTCCGTGAGGTACTGCCTAAAGAAAGACAGCCCTGTAAGCTGATGCTTTCCCCGTAACATGCTAAGTGTGGACAGAGGGCAAGAGAATCATGGGAGCTCAGGCATAGAGGACTTCCTGGAGCTGGCAGCTGAGTGGAGTCTTGATGGAAGTGAGAGAGGAGAAGCCAAGGGCATGCTCTCAGCAAGCAGCATGCCCATGATGGGGAATGAAGCACTTTAACCTGGGACAGTTTGGAGTGGCAGCATCAGGGGGCGGGGAAGAGAGGATCCTGTGTGCCACATGTATTCTCCTAAGGAGCGTGGGCCTTACCTCCCTGCTGGTGGCTTGAAATTGGTTTCAAGGGAGAAGGGGGAGGGAGAAAAAAACTGTTGACTGGGTTGTACTCCCTTCCCACGGCAGCTATGCCTTTATCTGTGCCGTGCCAGACGTTGGCAGATGCAGAACTGCAGCTGGAGATAATGGGTCCCTCTGAGGATCTGCCACATTTGCCTTGTAGGTAGATCAGCTGTCATGTGGCTGCTGAGTTTGGAGGCCAGTGACTGCATCACTGCTTTTCCTTCACCCCTTTTCTGGGGAGATTCTGCCAGAATGCGTTTCCTGTTAGACACGTGTGTCCCTCCTTCCCCTGTTCCTAGGCTACTGTCCATGGCTGCCAGCATGACCTTCCTCAGACCTCACGGTCCCGTTTGGCTGAGAAGCCCTCAGGGGCTTTGCATTGCCTGGGGACCAGAGACTCCTTCAGAGCCGGAGGCTTGTTCCTAGCCTTGCTGCTCTCCACTCCCTGCCAGGACACCCATGCCAGTCCAGGGCTCACTGATGGCCTCCCTGTTTCTGCTCCTGCAGTCCTGCTATTGAGGTCCTTGCCTTTCTCTCTGTCTGTCCGAATCGTGCTGCTCTTGTAAAGGGCAAGCTTCCCTCCCCCACAGAGGTTGGCCATCTGGCTTTGAGTCAGTTCCCTCCCCTAGAAAGGGGGCCATCGGGGCTTGAGTCAGTCACTCTCTTGTATTGTTATCTTTTCATATTCGCCTCAGTTGTTCAGGGGAATTGCACTTCTCTTTCAAGAAGAGGACAACTGTTTTGTTCTCCTCATGAATCCCTCACGGTGCCTGGCATATAGCCGTAGATGTACAAATGTTTATTTTGCCACACCTACTGTTTCCACTTTAGATCTAGAGTGTTGGTCTCCTTGTGCTGATTCCATAATGACATCCCGTTTTCTCTCCCCAACCTTTACTGTTTGTTTAGTGGGTGATCATTGAACAGGGATGCTTTGCTTATTCAATGGTGGTCGTTCCCCTCTATGACACCCTTGGAACTGAAGCCATCACCTACATCGTCAACAAAGGTATGTTGTGGACTTTGCGTGGAAATTGGCCTTATTATCGGTTAGATATGGTGATTTTACATTTGCTTATATTTGATTTGATAGGGATTTCATATTTAAATGTGCATCTCCCTTTCTTTTTAATGTAATGTTTAAAATAACCTGGTATCAGATATTATACAGTCAAGATCTTAATATCCCAGAGTTTATTCCTTACTTGTATCTCTTCATTTCCAGCTGAACTCTCTCTGGTTTTTGTTGACAAGCCCGAGAAAGCCAACATGTTATTAGAAGGTGTAGAAAATAAGTTAACACCGGGCCTTAAAATCATCGTTGTCATGGACTCCTATGGCAGTGACCTGTTGGAACGAGGCAAGAAGTGTGGGGTGGAAATCCTCAGCATGAAGGCGATGGAGGTGAGTCCCTCTGCCCCGCCCACTTCTGGAGGGTTTCCCTGAGGTCACTTTGGCTCAAATGTGGTATTCAGTGTGACCTTCTGTCACACTGGTATTCAGTCCCACCTCTGGCCTGTAGTCTCGCAGCTCATGAAAGAGAGAAAGCAGAAACTGCTATCTCACTGCTGGAAAGAATTCTACTTGCATGCCCAGAGTTAATGCCCCACATCTTACAGACTCCTCTCATAAAGCTGTTGAGCTGCACACGTAGTTATTCTAGAGTCCTGACAAGCTACGCCAATAAATGTCGGAAATGTGAATTTCAGATGCAGACGAGGTTTAAGTTTGTGTGTCCCTTTTTAGGATTTAATGCCTTTTACTTACTGATTTGTCTCTAAACAGAGCCAGGTATGGGTATGGACACCTGCCCTCTTATTTGTGTTCCAAGTTTGCTTTTGTAGTCCTGGTGAATTTCCGACACAGACGTTTGACTTGGTTTATTTTCATATTAAATTTCTTCAGATTCACATTCATCACAACTTTAAAGTTAACCATACTAGGAAAATGAGTGTGGCCCATATTTAAATTGGTGGTTTGACATCAGCTCGTGGAAAAAGCTGACTTTCCCTGTTGGCGTTAGGTTAGAATTCAAAGGAGTTGGCAGGAGGAGGGTCTTGTTATGTACACACAAAAGGAAGTAATAGGCTCGATAGAGCAAGTCATTCTCTTTATGAAAATGTTTATAAGTTTTCTCCTGGAACTGTTATAAATAGGGTTTTTAAATTTATTTATAGTTTTCCTTCTATAAAGAATTTGAGGCTACAAAGAAGGATCCATATAACCTTTCCTGGGAACTTAGTTGTCAGAGGGAAATCGTCATATGTTCTGACAGAGCCTTCTTCCTCATGCGCGCGCGCACATGATAGCACTGAACATGAATCCGTAAGAAGTAATGGCTGTGCTGTAGTGTTAAACCGGGTTGTTAACTATCTTTTTTACCTAGCGTTTCCTCAATTTTATTTTTCACTTGTAATCCTCTTTCACCATAATTTAATTTCTTTTTCCCTTATCTTTCCTCTTCTCCCTGATTACCCCCCCCAACACAAACACACACACAGGAATTTTTTTGTCTTTTTTGACTGCTATGTGGTAAAGAAGTAATTTTAAGATTAAAAAATTTAGATGAGTGACTGAAGATTATAATATAAAGTTTATATTAAAATCTTTATTTATGAAACACATTGTTTTATACTTACCTATGTAATATGGTTCATATTTTGTTTTTAAAAGTTTGTAAGCAAAAGATTAAGTTTTTAAGAAATGAATTGTTTGGCCTTGTAAAGGAAAAAAAAACCTATGTTTCTTGTAAAAATTGTTAAATATATTTCCAGTTGACCCCTCACATCTCTGTTGATTTCACTGTTGTTGTCTTACCTCTTTTTTAGGTATAGTTGGTGTGCAGTATTCTATTAGTTTCAGGTGTACAATAAAGTGGTTCAACATTTTTATACCTTACAATGTGAGGTATACCACTGATTATGGTAATCGTCTGTCACTATACAAACTTATTTAAAATTAGCTTTATGGTTGATCATGTGATCAAGTTTATATTACTGTATATTTTATACAGGATCAAAAATAGAAACATTGGTATTTGGAATTTTTAAAAATATTGTATTATGAAAATTTTCAAACATGCAAACAAGTTGAAAGAATTGTACAGTACACTGCCATATAGCCACCAAGAGGCTACAACTAACATTTTAATATATTTGATTTATCATATATTGATCCATCATTCTATCCCTCTATTCATTCATCAATCTGTCTTTTTACTTAATGCATTTTCAGTAGGGTGCATATTTTATCACTCTCAAATATGGCAGCATGCTAATCATTAACTAGAATTCAGGTTTTCTTCTGTTTATAGTTCTTTTTTTTTTTGGCACTTGGAACCTATAGATGGTGACTTATTTTTTTATGATTCCTGCGCTTTTCCTGAATAATGACTTAAGACATATTTCAGGCAGAGAAACTTTCTTGGCAAATAGTGCAGTAATGTTGTTCCCAATAAATTGAAAGCTAAATTGCTTATCACTATTGTTTTATTTTATTTCAATTTTGGAAGAATTTGAGATCTCAAGAATTTTGAGATAGATGTAAGAATTTTGAATAGATGAGTGGGAATTTAGATCTGATAAAGATTTTGGGAAAAAAATTGGTGGAACTCTCATTGCTCTAGCTCTTAGTTGACTTCAATTTGGGCACCAGTGTTCTTTTTTTTAACCAGTGGTCTTTTTATAGATATAATTTAAAATGTGATTAAGATTAAAACCTGTTTAAAATTGTATGCTGGGCAAAAGAAGCTCACTGAGCCCTGAGCACATCCATCTAACTTCCATTTAATTCTAGGCATGCTCACTCCATTGCTCACTCAAACTCTTCAATTTTAATAGGAAAAGAATGTCAATAGTTCATTTAAAAATTAATAGGTATTAAAGCAGTCACGGAGACTGCCTTCATGTAGTAAAACTGAACAAGATCGGAATGAATCCTTGGTAGTATGTGGGAGCCAGCTGCTGGGAAATGCTGCACCTCAGAAATGAATCTGTCATTCTTAACTTTCACATCCATTCAAAAGAGGCCTTAGATCTACTATTGTGGCCTGTTTTATCATTCGCTGCTCCATGTGGGGAGTACAGATATTTGAGCCTCTAAAATTGCCAGCATTTAAATCCTGCCGACTGATCCTTCTCTCCAGATTGAAGATGTTAGTTATGCAGAATGAGGTGATCACATATGTTGGGCTCTCATTTGGGGAGGGTGCCAAGCATCTGCAGGTGTTTGATGATGGTTAAGAGCTGGGCTTTGTTAAAGGCCCAGGAAGTGGGAGTGGGGACAAGACATACATCATAAAAGACTTTGATTCCTGTCTTTTGAATAACTCCTGTTGCAAAGGCCAGTCCCAATACCATTTATATAGTTTTGCATTCAAGAGAAGACAACTGGAAAACAGCTTCTTAGAGCCAAGGATGAATTTTTTGGTTTGGGTTAATTTAAGTTGCCATAGTTCATTTAATTGGAAATGTATGCTGTCTTTGAGCCAGCTTTTAGTGAATCCCACAGTAAAGTTAGCTTAAAGTGACTTGATGTGACCTTATTATTTACATTTAGAAAATATCCCCATTTAAGTTTTTTTTTTCCTCTCCTAATTAAGGACCTGGGAAGAGCCAACAGACGAAAACCCAAGGTAAGCATTCTGCTGCAGCCCTCTATGTAGTTTTCAATATCTAGTCATCTCGGAGACTAGTAGAAATTTTGAGTGATAGCTTATAGCTTACATTTTTCTATTCTAATTTGTGCCTCCTTTTTAAATGTGCTATAGCCTCCAGCACCTGAAGATCTTGCAGTAATTTGTTTCACAAGTGGAACTACAGGTAAGCTTTGCAATGGAATTGCTTCTAAGTGGTATCGGAAGTATATACTCCCTGTCCCCTTTTTGGGATGACTTATAAATGGACGGAAAGTAGAAGAGAAGGAATTGATTAAGCACTGTCTTCTTGTTACTCTATAAGACATTCTTAGAAACTGAGAGTGACATGTATTTCCTCATTTATTGAAGGTGATATTTCATCGGTCTTCCTGAGACAGACTGTATCAGTGATTTACAGAAATATAAAAATTCCTGGTTTTTCTTCTCTTATTTCTACACACCCTCTAAAACTTGTCCATATTATTAAAAATTGTTTAAGATGATAAGTTTCATTTAAAGAATTGTAGATTGCTCAGGAAATTAATGTTATTCAACATTTGGCTTTCCTGGGTGTACCTAACACTAGAGGCATTTGACACCCTAATTATGTAGGGTCCCTGGGCTTCCTTAATTTCTGTCATTCTTGAATGGAGTTTCTGTCCTGTAACATTATTGTGCTCATATGTGTTCCTCAGGCAACCCCAAAGGAGCATTGATCACTCATCGAAATATAGTCAGTGATTGTTCAGCTTTTGTGAAAGTGACAGAGGTAAGCTTTTGGCATCTTGTCACCTTTCTTCATATTCATTGGTTGGCATTAGGCCTCAAGAATGAAAGTGGTAAAGGCACCCCCACCATGTAAAGTCCATACTGTATTTGGAAAACTCTCTGAAACTTGAATGTGGTTTGTTCAAATAGTTTTCATTGTGGACCTAATCTCCAACTTCTGTTTGTGACCATTAAGTGAATTGACAGCATTTATTACAACTTTTATATAGTAAAACTTTATTTGGCAACTGCTCTATAAATGTTTCCAGGAAAGGGCAGGGGAGAAATGACTCTTTTGTGCTTTTTATCTACTATTCCAGTGTAGTAAAAATAATTTCTTTAAGTTGGCAATGAAATGTTAAATGATGCTGAAGATTTTTGAATTATTATTATTTACTGTGGTCAATTTGACTTCCATTTTATGAGAAGGATTAAAGCCTTGAATTTCAGTTGATTTCCTATAATCTTAAAGTTTGCTGTCCAAGTGTCTTAGTCTCCTTGGGCTCCCATAACAAAATAGCACAGACTGAGTGGCTTAAACACTAAACATTTATTTCTTCAGAGTTCTGGGGACTAGAAGTCCATGATCAAGGTGCCGACAAATTCGGTTTCTAGTGAGGGCTCTCTTCCTGGCTTGTGGGCAGCCACCTTCTCACTGTGCCTCACATGGCCTTTGCTCTTTGTGCACAAGGAGAACAAGAGATGTTCTTGGTATATGTTCCTCTTGTTACAAGGACACCCGCCCAACTGGGTCAGAGTCCGACCCTTATGACCTCATTTAACTTTAATTACCTCCTCGAAGGCCCTATCTCCAAATACATTCACGTTGGGTTAGGACTTCAGCATATGAGTGGGCGTGGGGGACACAATGCAGTCTATCACACTAAGGGTATATTTCAAACTTTTAGAAAGTTACTATTGAACCATGTAACACCTTTCCCTTGGGCCCTTTGAATTTTTACATAATTTGCTTTTGCAGTCTCCGGGAGGGTTCTGTCTGTGGCAGAAGTCTGTGCTGATTTTGGAGACTGGACATCTTTGAAGGCTGATCTTGCTTTCACTTATATTCACACTCTCTTAGTCCCAAATACTTTTTTTGGTATATACTGTCTAAACAGAATTCAGCATTTAGTACTTTACCAAAGTGAAATTTTAATTTTCTAATTGGCCTTCAAAGAAAATTTCAAATGCATTAGTGGCTCATTGAGACAAATTATTACAAAGGTTTGTTTAAAATTAATTATCGGGCATTCTCAAATTGGTAAAACTTCTAATTATGCTAGTGCACGTTATTTGTTGCACCAAATCAGAAAGTCAAAAAGTATAATACTACTAAGTCTGATTCTCATTATATAACAATTTCCTACAAAGCAGTACTCGTTGGGATGCAGATGACACTTGAATAAAATTAATCTGAGATTATGGCGTGTTCAGGCTGCAGCACATGCTTCTGGGGCTGCTGTGTTTGCTCAGGACTGGTGCTTTCCCCGGTGATCGCATTATTAGGAAGGGTAGCCCAGCTGTGGGGAGAGGGTGGGCATGGCGGAGGAGTGAAGGTATCACTGTCTAGGCAACCTGGCAGTGTCTTCGTTTCTTAGTTGGTGTGGCAGCAGCTGCTTTGGCAGCTTCTGTTTTGGCCAGTATTCTTTATGTTAATAACATGAACAGACCCTGCAAACCCTCATGTTCCTGACCATAAGTAAAGCCTGTTCAGAGCCATAAAATGGAAATCAGATATTTGTACTTAATCTAGATGCAGACCTGTCATGATGAGTGTTTTATAGGAGAACAGATCGCCTGGTGCCAGATCAGAGCTTGCATTGAACAAATTGGTTTTTTTCCTGGGTAAAGTAGGGACTTATGGTAAAGATGTTGATCAAACTGAAATACTCAAGATCCACTTATTCCATAAATAGACAGAGCTTGGAAATCCAATTTCTCTTATCTTCTCTCCCCCTTTCCCTATACAACATAATATGCTACCTTACGTTGGATTGGATCTTATATTTCTTACTTTGGGTCAAATTGAGGTTGCTTGGTACTGGGGTACTATAACTCTGAAATGCTAAATGACTAGAGCACATGATCCCTTAATATCCCTATTTGGGCAAAATTTTCCTTATTTTGACCAAAGTCCTGAGTGGATTGACTTTGTTGTTAGAAGTGACCTCTACTCTATTTGAATAATTAAAGTACTGCTTTTCGTTTCCTTCTTTGGTGAGGAAAAATTACAGATCGTAAGCTAAAGCTGTTTCTCCTTAGTGTTAAGGTATTATGTGCTCTGAAATAAAGTGGGAAATTACTGGAAATCTTAATGCTTTTCTGCTTTGCTGGTGTCTTTGCTTACAGAATACTGTCAATCCTTCTCCAGATGATACTTTGATCTCTTTCTTGCCTCTTGCTCATATGTTTGAGAGAGTTGTTGAGGTAAGGCATTGATTTTTGTTTTTCTTCCTTGCTTGTTTATTTGTGTTCTGCTAAGTTGTTGTGTTTTACAGAAAGCACTTGCCCTGAATGCCAGTGACACACATATTTCGTTTTTACCACTTGCACACATGTATGAGCAAATCATGATGGTAAGTTTGATGTGTACACTGTCATCCATCCCCATATTTAATTCTTTGCTTAGCCCCATTTTAGAAATGGTGCTAATTATTTAAAAGATTATAATTATTTTCCTGAGTCTGGATACTTGAACTTTAATCATTCATTTTTAAATTAGAAGCTCAAACTTTTGAAGGATATGAATGTGGATATGACTCCAGAAAGATGAACTTTAAGAGCAGAATTTTTATGAATACCATTCTATAAAGCCTAATGAGGCTTCTGCTCTGTGAAGAGTCTCTGTTTTTGGTTGTGCTTTTTCATAATGCACACATTGGCTTAAGACTAATTTTTTTCACCAAAATTTTAAGTGACCTTTGAAAAGCAGGATGATCTTTATTTAGCTGACCTTCACCTGGGCTCCCTGTACACTACTGTGTGACTAGTTTAAAAACTTGCCAAGAACCACCTGTTTTTTCTTCTTGGACAATTTTGGATTATGTACTTATAAGAAAAACAGTGGACACCATTCATTCATTTAGCAAATATTTATTGAGTATCAGCCATATGCCAGGCCATGTGCTAGGTGTTGGTGACAGAAAGGTGACTAATAGTGGGTCCACCCTTTGGGTGGCTGCTTGCTGCCCTATAAGATTTACTTACCCCTAAAGGATCAAGGATCATTAGATTCCATCTTCCATCTGTTACTTCTGCTTCTTGAACACTTCAGGAGGTCCTGTGATTTTATCGAGTGATCTCAAACGAGTTGATAATGTGCCTTGTGAACCTGAATGTTGTTTTGGAAGTGTGCCTGTGAGGCAGGGCACACTGAACAAAGTCTCCTGAACTTTTAAACAGTGAGCCATGGTGTGCCTTTCTCATGGTTTCTGCTTTGACGCCTGAAGACATTTGCATTTCTGTGGCATCATCTTTTGAATCTCTCTTCCCTTTTAAAATTGAAAAGAGGCAGACCATTTGCTAAGCGCATGTGGCTTGCCAGTACAGTTTACGTCCCACAGGAAAACTGTGATGCAACAGACTATAGCTAAATAACAGGCCACGCTGGCCATGAGATGTCCTAGTGTCTCAACAGCAACATATGCAGTGGCTTTTTAGATTCAAATGAAATGAGACTTGAATAAGCCTGGGCTGTAAGCAAGTAGCTACGTTTTTATTGTGAGAATAAATTAGACCTACAGTTTGTGGAAGACCAAACATGTTTTGATTATATAATACCATGTCATTCAGTCAACGGATTATTTATCATGAAGCTAAAATAGCAGAACCTCTATTATCGTCATTAAAACCAACATACCCTGGTTTCTTGCTAGATCTTTCGTCGTCAGGATGATCAGGAGAAATACCACATTTCTATGTTTTACAATGACTGAAGAATACAGAACATTTTTTTAAAAGTTACCTGAAGTTAGGACTCTTAACATTTCTGGAAATAGGAACTTTAAGATTTCGTAAATGCGAAAACTGAAGCTTTATGTGTCTGTGTGTGTGTTGTGTAATGGTAAAATGTTGGTTATTTCTGTTTACCTCTAGTGTGTGATGCTGTGTCACGGAGCTAAAATAGGATTTTTCCAAGGAGATATCAGGCTGCTTATGGATGACCTCAAGGTACTTCAGCCCACTATCTTTCCTGTGGTGCCGAGACTGCTGAACCGGATGTTTGACCGAGTAAGTTTCAAGTGCAGAGTTAGGAGACAGAGCACTTGGCCTTGAGTCCAAGACTCAGGTTTAAATTACGTTCAGCCAGGTACCTTCTGTGTGACCATCGACAATCCTCTTAGTCTCACAGAACTGCAGTTTACTCATCTGTAAAACTAGAATACATTGAGCTCACAGAGATGTTTTCAAGAATTATAAAAGAAAACACAGGTGAACACACTTGTAAACTGGAAAGCACAATGCAGGTATAAGGTGGGAGGTCATTTTATTTATACAATAAACTCTTTGACCCTCTGTTTTCTCATCTATACAATGGACTGTTACCTCCTCCCCTTGCTGTCTAGCTTATAAAGTTGCTAATTGTATCACATGAAAATAATAACTATGAAATGCTTTTATAAATTGTAAAGCTCCATGCACAAGTAAAATATTACATGCTTAGCCACTTTGAGAGAAGAGACTAAGCCAAACCAGGGGCCGAGAGAAGCCATCCCTTCTGTATGGGCCATTGTAGCATGGAATACACAGCCAGGGCAAGATCAGCATGAGACTTGAACAGTCTCCAAAATGAATTTGGACTGGGAGATTTTAATACTCTTTATTTTGAGGCATAGCTTCTGTCATCTATAAGAACCTATTCATTTTTTTATGGTTCTTGTTAAACAGCTCTATTAAGATATAATTCACATTACATGCAATTCACCCATTTTAAGCGTACAATGCAAATAGTCCAAAAGCTGTTTGTGACTGTCACCAAAACCTACAGCTAGTCAGCCCGAGAGTCAATCCCACCCATTAATGTACCATTAGCAATCAAAGCTCAACTGTAAGAGGAGGGCACACATAACCCACACAAGGGACACTCCTGTAGTACCCACAACAGATGATCAGGGAGACTGTGCCAGGGCCCCCACAGGGCACCTACTACTTAAGGCCACCAGACTAAGACTAACTTACATAGCAGAAATACCTAATACATAGAAACAGAGAAGCAACCAAAGTGAGGAAACAAAGAAATGCTTTCCAAATGAAAGAACAGGAGAAAACTCCAGAAAAAGAATGAAACAAAATGGAGGCAAGCAATCTACCAGATACACAGTTCAAAACAATGGTTATAAGGATGCTCAAGGAACTTAATGAGAACTTCAACAGAGAGATAAAAGCATAAAAAAGGACATAAAAACCATAAAAAGGAACGAGTCAGAAGTAGAGAATACAGTAACTGAAATGAAAAATGCATTAGAAGGAATCACCAGCAGACTAGACAAAGCAGAGGATCAAATCAGCGATTTGGAAGACATGGTAGCAGACACCCAATCGGAACAGCAAAAGGAGAAAAGAATTTTAAAAAAAAATAGGATAGTTTAAGAGACCTCTAGAACAACATAAAGCATAAAAACATTCGCATCATAGAAGTACTAGAAGGAGAAGAGAGAAAGCAAGGGATTGAGAACCTATTTGAAGAAATAATGACTGAAAACTTTCCTAATTTGGCTAAGGAAACAGACATACCTATAAGCCTGGGAAGCGCAGAGAGTTCCAAACACGATGAACCCAAACAGGCCCACACCAAGACACGTTAATTAAAATGGTAAAGATTAAATACAAAGAATCCTAAAAGCATCAAGAGAAAGGCAACTAGTAACTTATAAGGGAGCTCCCAAAAGATTGTCATCTGATTTCTCAAGAGAAACTTTGCAGGCCAGAAGCAATAGGCAAGAAATATTCAATGTGATGAAAAGCAAGAACCTACAACCAACTACTCTACCCATCAAGTATCATTTAAAGAACTTCCCAGACAAGAAAAAGCTAAAGAAGTTCATCACCACCAAGCCAGTATTACAAGGAATGTTAGAGGGACTACTTTAAGATGGAAAAAAGGATCAAAAATATGAATAATAAAATAGCAATAACTATATATTTATCAGCAATTACTTTCAATATAAATGGATTATATGGTCTGATAAAAAGCAGGGTGGCTGAATGGATAAGAAAACAATATCCTTATGTATGCTGCCTACAAAAGACTCACTTCAGATCGAAAGACACATACAGACCGAAAGTAAAGGGATGGAAAAAGTTATTTCATGAAAATGGAAATGGAAAGAAAAAGAAGCTGGAGTAGCAGTACTTATACCAGAAAAAAATAGACTTTAAAACAAAGGCTATAACAAAAGATAAAGAAGGACCCCACCAGTAATCCCACTTCTGGGTATTTATCCAAAGAAACCCAAAACCCAAGGGGATGCATACATCCATATGTTCACTGCAGCACTGTTTCCAATGGCCAAGATGTGGAGGCAGCCTGGGTGTCCATCAATGGAAGAATGGATAAAAAGCAGGTGGTACATATATACAATGGAATATTGTCAGTCATGGAAGGGAATGGGTTCTTGCCATCTGTGGCATCATGGATGGACCTGGAGGGTATTGTGCTGAGTGGGGTATGTCAGACAGAGAAAGACAGATCAATGTGATTTCACTTATATGTGGAATCTAAAGAATAAAATAGAAACAAACTCATAGGTACAGAGAACATTTTATGGTTGCCAGATGGAAAGGAGGTTGAGAGGGTGAGTGAAAAAGGGAAAGGATTAAGAAGTACAAATTGGTAGTTACATGGTAATCATGGGGCTGTAGGTTATAGCACAGGAATATGGTCAATAATATTGTAATAACTGTATGGTGTCAGATGGGTACTAGATTTATTGGGGTGATAGATGGGAGGGGATTTGGCAGCAGAATGAAAAAGGTGAAGGGATGAAGAAGGACAAATTGGTAGTTACAAAATAGTCTTGGGGACATAAAGTAAAGCATAGGTAATATAGTCAATGATATGGTAATCACTACCAGTATGTATAGTGCTAAGTGGGTACTAGGGGGATCACTTCTTAAATTATATAAATGTCTAACTACTGTGCTATACACCCAAAATTAATATAAAATAATATGCAATGTTAGCTGTAATTGAAAAATTTTAAAAGGGTGGGGGGAAATGAAAAGGAATAAGAAGTCCAAATTTCCAGGTATAAAACAAATAAGTCATGGGGGTGTAATGTACAGCATGGGGAATATAGTGAATAATATTGTGGTAGCTTGGTACAGTGTCAGATGGTTGCTGGACTTACCATGGTGATCACTTTTTCAGGTATATAAATGTTGAATAACGATGGTGTACACCTGAAACTAATGTAATATTGTATGTTAGCTATATCTTTAATAAAGATCTTAAAAAGAAAACTCAATAAGTACAACTCAGTAGAAAAAGGGGCAAAGAATATACATAATTAATTCACAGAAGAGGAAATTTAAATAACCAATACACATATGAAAAGATTTTAACAGGAAAACATAGATTAAATTACATTAAAACTCATAATGAAGAACATTTTATTAAAACATGAGGACTATATTCTTCAAAACAAAGAAAGCCTGCAGAACTAATCCAGATTAAAGGGGACTAAAAACTCATGACAGTCAAATGCTGTACATGATCCTGGACTGGGGAGAAAAATGCCATAAAGGACATTATTAGTGGACAGAATTATGGTTGGCTGATTAGATAAAAGTATTGTATGTTAATTTTCCTGAAGTTGATCATTATAAAAGGTATTCTTATTCTTAGGAAATATACTGAATATACTGAAATGTTTAGGTGTGAGGGGACATAATACACACAGCTTAATCTGAAGTGATTCAGAAAAATTCATATATGCGTATAGGTAGAGAATGATAAATCTAATGATGCTAGATGTTAACAATTGATGAATCTGGCTAAAGGGTATATGAGAGTTCATTGTACTCTTTTTTCCAACTTTTCTGTAAGTTTGAAAGTATTTCCAAATTAAAAACCCAACAACTACATTCAGATACCATTTTACACCCATTAGAGTGACAAAAATTTAGGAGTTGGATAATACCAAATGTTGGTGAGGATGTGGGAAATGGGATCTCATCCATTTTGACAAATCCATATTGGAGAAGAATTGCCTAGTCTCCTTCTAGGTAAAAACCCTAACGAAACTTTTATCATGGGCCGTAAAGACAGATAGACAAGGGTGTTCATTGCCACGTCATTTGCACATTTAGTCAAGAGGCAATACCATTAAACTCGACCTTTCACTGATCCATGCTAAGAGTGGCATGCCACAGATTTTAGATGCTGGTTTTTCTGACTTTGGTGCTAATTAAAATTGCCAAAGACAATAAATAGGTCCTTCTTGAAATCATGCTAGAAATAAAATTACATATTTTGGCAAAAGTTGTAGAATTCTCCTTTGCTAGAAGTTGATAAAATCATACACATAGATGCTAATGCTAAAATTACTTGATGTTTAAATGTGGAAGAATCATGACATCATGATTGCTCTTTGCTTCCCACTGAATTTATGAGTTTATTCAATGTCCACACAGTGAAAAATTGGAAAAATCTAAATGTTCACCAATGGGAGATTGGATAAATAAATTAGGTCATTGTGAAAATAAATAAATAAAGTGTACAGTGCAAAGGTTTTTAGTACATTCACAGAGTTCTGCAATCATCAGTACAGTCCATTTTAGAGCATTTTTATCACCTCAAAGAGAAACCCTTTACCTTCCCATTAACTATCATCCACCCAGCTACCCACCTCTATCCCTAAGCAAAAAGTAATCTACTTTCTGAACCTATAGATTTGTATATTCTGGACTTTGATATGAATGAATGATTCAATATGTGTTCTTTCATGACTGGCTTCTTTCAGTTAACATGTTTTCAAGGTTCTTCCATATTGTAGCACATACCGATACTTCATTCCTTTTAATGGCCAAGTGTTCCACTATATGGACAGAGCACATTTTATTATCCATTCATCCATTGATGAGCATTTGGCTATTACGAATAATGCTGCCCCGAACATTCATGTACAAGTTTCTGTGTGGATATGTGTTTTCATTTCTTTTGGGTGGGTAGCTAGGAGCTGAATTGCTAGGCAGTATAATTCTGTTTAACGCTTTGAGGAACTGCAGTCTGTTTTCTAACCATATTGCATTCCCACCAGCAGTTCCAGTCTCTCCACATCTTCACCAACACTTGTTATTATTGACTTTCTGATTCCAGTCATTCTAGTAATTGTGACACCTTCTTTTGTCTCGACTCATTAGATTTTTGGACAAGCAAACACCACACTGAAGCGCTGGCTGTTGGACTTTGCTTCCAAGAGGAAAGAAGCCGAGCTCCGCAGCGGTATCATTAGAAACAACAGCCTGTGGGATAAACTAATCTTCCACAAAATACAGGTAACAAATAGATGCACACTATTATTTGTCATGTAGACTAAGTTGGGTCCCAAAATATCTATGAGGGCTCTATTTTAGAGCGGTATGAAGGTGAGAAAGAGAGAGACACGTTTTTGTTAATTCTGGCCCATTTCTAAAAGTTAAGGCTACCGCCATTAGGTAAACCTCAGTATGCAACAACATGTAGGATCTGAACAATACTGTAGCTACTAAGGTGGAGACGGAATCAGGGTATCATAGACTTTCTCACTCCCCATTTGTTTTTATTTTTCTGGAACAAGTGGGTCCTTGTTGAGGTGATGTTTTTAGGCATGTGTGATAAAGAATAATATTATGTCCAAAAAAATGCCAAAAGTGTGGCTGTTGCCTCAAATCCATCACACTCTTATTCTAATTCTTTAAGATACCTGGAAGTAGAGGTGTTGGCTTCTTTCCACTCTGGTTGAGAGCAAATGGTATAGTTTCAGATGGAAACAAAGTCTAGTCAGGTGTTCTTCTCCGGCATGCCTGTGAGTTCTCAGGTGTTGGTGAGTCTGGGTGGCCTGCAGAGGAGGTTAGGGCACTGGGGGTTAGGGCCCAGGTACTGAGAAATAATCTTTGAGGAGCCCACCGACTTCCAGCCATTTAACCCTCATTCTCTCTCCTCTCCTGCCTTATAAGTCGAGCCTGGGAGGGAAGGTCAGGTTGATGATCACAGGAGCTGCACCAGTGTCTGCCACCGTGCTGACATTTCTGCGAGCTGCGCTTGGCTGTCAGGTGAGCTGGCTTCACTGCACTTGATTGTCTCAGGCTTTGTCTTGCCCGGGGCCTTCTTTCCAAAAATTCTTATTCTTCTTATGTATGTCTTAGTTTTTTATTTGGAAGATGATGTTATTCTGAGGTTGCTTGGAGAAGAGTATATATATATTATATATATATATATATATATATATATATATATATATATATATATATATATATATATATCTTTCACCCTATCCAGAGAAAGATGCATTTGTGTCCACCATAAATATGTCATTTTTCTCTAGAGAAAGACACAGAATATGCCTTTAGAGTCAAGCATGAGGGTATGGGATGGGCTGTATGTGATAGGCTGATCGACAAACGTTACAGAGAACGTGTCTTAAATGGGGCAAGGGAGATAGCCCCAATGACACAGGACATGTTGGGGGTAGAGCTGGGAGATGGCACAGCAAATACATTCCCCAGTGGGGTCATGTGCAGTGGGGCCATTGTGCAGTTTCGCTGTTCTCCCCTGCTCGTGCACAGGAAGTTAAGTAGAAAACAGACATGGACTGTGGCTGGTGTTTGTTGTGAGGGTGAGTATGTTTGGGTGCTGTAGTACTGAATGAGTTTACCAAACAGAAAATCTGAAAAGAGGTTTTTACCACAGTCAGCCATTACTCAGGAGTTAGAGGAACTTAGTCACTTGTGCACCTCCAGCACAGGTGTGACTGTCCCTTCTTTAGTAACGTTTCATCTCTTGGTGACCTAGTTTTACGAAGGCTACGGACAGACCGAGTGTACAGCCGGCTGCTCCCTGACTTTGCCTGGAGACTGGACAGCAGGTACATTGGGTGGGACAGTCCTTGCGGGACCCTGTTATTAGAATTGGAATTGAGTTAATAATTAATTGGTTCATTCACCAACTTAAGTGCTATGTCTCAAATGATCAGGCATTGGGCACACAGTCATGTAAATCAGGGAGCCATACAGAAAATGTCTCCTGTGGCGGAGTGGGATGTGATTTTGAGGCTCTGACTGTAAAGCTAGGTGGCAATAGAGATGTGCCCAGAACGTGAAAGTGACAGCTGAGAAACGATGCCCTTTACACCAGGTTTGGAATGTTTGGCTCAGCAGAGCTTTCCAGTAATTGACTGGGGATTAATGCTTTGCTGGTGAATTTTAACTAAATTTATACTGTGTGCTGTGCTGGATGTTGAAACTACAGAGAGCTATAATCACAGGTCCTTTTCCCCACAAGCAGAGACAAACACAAAAATAATTGGTGGAGCATCTGCCATGAATGAGGTTCTGCGTGAGGGGCTTAAGATGTACATTACATACATTTCATCCCAACAGCATCCCTGAGATGAGTCCTATTACCTCTGGGAGGAAATGATTGATTGTTGGTGGAGAAGCATGTAAATAATATATAAGAATTGACAGCATTATGCTTTGGAGCCAGGGTTGTCACCCAGGTCCGACTGTAAAACTTCCGCGCATTCCTTGTACCACACTGGTGGTGTAGTCTTCTCTGTGATATATCAGTTCCTTGATTTATTTGGTGTATTATAAATAAGAGCATCATCTAGTAACACAGACTCAAGTACCTAGCATGATCCATAGTGGAATTCTTCTGGGATTGATACTAACAGTCTAGGAACCTTTTTCATGGGGTTTAATGTTTAACCTCTGGTTCCTTTCCAGCGAGAGAATTTGGAATATGGATCTCTAGGTCCCCAGGAGACCTTTGCATATTTTTGTCTCTATTCTAGGAATAAACTCTCTAAATTAATTTGCCAGGGGGGGAGACTGGCTTTAATTGCAGAAACCAGAAGTTTATACCAGCTGCTCTTATTCTGAGCAGGCTTATTTGCTATAAAAAAAAAAATAATTTGCCAAAGGATATTACAGTCCCATTAGGAGTGACCATTCTTTTATTTCACATACAGGCCATGTTGGTGCCCCAATGCCTTGTAATTTCATAAAACTTGTTGATGTGGAAGAAATGAACTACATGGCTGCCAAGGGCGAGGGCGAGGTGAGTGAGGTCCCGTCTGTCAGTCACTGTCATTGCCGTTGCCTCTAAATCTGGCCATGACAAGTGCAGTGCATGTCCCAGCATAGTGTCCCGTAAAGCCTTTGAGCCATTGAGCTTGATTTTATTGGTGACCCTGGAGTCAAACACACTTCTTTTTTTTTTTTTTTTTTTTAGCAAGTCCACTTCTAAAAATTTATTCTTAGGAAATAATTTAGAACAATGTCAAAGATGTTCACTAAAGAATTTTAAAGTGATTCTTTTAAATACAAAGGCTAAACCAAACACACTTCTTTTTGAAGGTACATTTATATTTAGCTCTCAGGGAGTGTGTGGGAGGGAGGCCACTTCTGTCACATGCAACAGGGACTTGGGCCCAAGAGCAAGCAAAGGCCCCATTGGCCCGAGGCCTGGGCAGAGCTCCTATCTGCTAATTGCCCTGGACACCTATTAGTGAGCTACCTGGCAGAAGGAAAGCCTGATTACTTCAAAGGGATTTCATCCCCTCGGGGGCTTCCCAGCAGCTTTCCAGAACCTAGAGCAAGCATCAGCCCCACAAGTTGACTGCAGATAAGGTCATTAATAAAGGGAAGCAGTGGGGGCGGCCGGTTAGCTCAGTTGGTTAGTGTGTGTGCTCTTAACAACAAGATTGCCTGTTCGATTCCCACATGGGTCAGTGGGCTGCGCCCTCCACTACTAGATTGAAGGAAAACAACTTGACTTGGAGCTGATGGGTTCTGGAAAAAAAACAACAACACTGTTATCCAACAAAATTTTAAAAAATAAAAATTAAATGGGTTGGTGAATTTAAAAGAAAGAGAACGGGAAACGGGCAGGCATGGGAGGTGCCACCAAGATTCCATTGGCACTCTGGGAGCTCCCTCTGGATCATGGAATTCAGGGCTTCTTGCTAAAGGATGGGACACTCACACACCAGTTTTCTCTGTTAACAGATGATTCCCCCTCCTAGTTTCATTGAGATGTAATTGACACACAACCCGCTATAAGTTTAAGGTGTACACAGTATAATGAGTTGACTTACACATAATTGCAAAATGATTACCACAGTAAGTTTAGTTAATGTCCATCATCTCATAAAGATACCAAAAAAATGAAAGAAAATGTTTTTTTTGTTGTGATGAGAACTCTTAGGATCTCTAACAACTTTCAAATGTCTGATACAGCAGTGTTAATTCTAGTCATCATGTGTACATTACATCCCAGGTACTTATTTGTCTTATAAGTGGAAGTTTGTACCTTTTGACACCCCTCCTCCAATTCCCACCCTAACTCAACCCCTGATCTTTTTCCCTTCAGGTGTGTGTGAAAGGGCCAAATGTATTTCAAGGCTACTTGAAGGATCCAGCAAAAACAGCAGAAGCTCTGGATAAAGATGGCTGGTTACACACAGGGGACATTGGAAAATGGTTACCAGTAAGTGGTTGCCTCCCCTGTTCACAAATACTTTTATTCCGCTGTAGGGAAGAAAATATCCCATTTGCTCTACATTTGCCACATGGCAGTGGCACCCTGACTTTTCTTTTCCCCTTCTCTTTGTTGAGTGCTCTGGTGGAGACGTTTTCATTTCCTGCAGGGAACAAGTTTATACTCTTAGCATATTTGTGTAGGATTTCCACCTTAACTGTAACAAGTATGTTTTATTTTGATGTTTGACATCAATTCTGGTTGCTGCTTCCCATTTGAAATCCAGAGAGACTGCATTTTTTTTCTTATTAGTTTCAGGTGTACAAAAAAAATGTAGTAGTTAGACATTTATACCCCTCACAAAGTGATGACCGCCATCCCCTAATCAACTAACCCTCTGACATCGTATATAGCTGTTACTATTCCACTGACTATTCCTTATGCTGCACTCCACATCCTGTGATCATATATATAGATATATATTTATATATCTATATATATATATAAAATTATAGTTGGCATTCACTATTATTCAGCTTCAGGTGTACAGTGCAGTGGTCAGGCACCTACACCATCCATGAAGTGGTCTCCCTAATAAGACAAGTATCCATTAAATACCTTACAAAATCTTTACAACATTGTTGATTACATTCCCCAACTGTCTTTCGTATCCCCATGGAAGTTTTGTGGTTACCAATTGCGCTTTCTAATCCCCTCACCTTCTCCCTCATCCTCACCCTCCTCCCATCTAGCAACCCTTAGTTTTTTGTCTATATCTCTGAGACTGTTTCTGATTAGTTTGTTCACTTATTCTATTCTTTAGATTCCACATGTATGTGAGATCATATGGTATTTATCTTTTTCAATCTGACTTATTTCACTTAGCGTAATGTTTTCTAGGTCCATCCGTCACAAGTGGTAAGATTTCATTCTTCTTTATGGCAGAGTAATACTCCATTGTATAAATGTACCACAGTTTCTTAATCCAGTCATCTATTGATGGGCATTTTGGTTGTTTCCATGTCTTGACTATTGTGAATAGTGCTGCAATAAACACGGGTGCATAAATTTTTTCAAATTAGTGTTTTGGATTTCTCTGGATAGATACCAAAGAGTGGAACTGCTGGGTCATAAGGTAGTTCCATTTCTAGTTTTTTGAGATACCTCCATACTGTTTTCCATAGTAGCTGCACCAATTTGCAATCCCACCAGCAGTGCACGAGGGATCCCTTTTCTCCACATCTTCACCAGCACTTGTTTGTTGATTTATTGATGATAGCCTGATTCATTGATGATTCTGAGTGGGGTGAGGTGATACCTCATTGTGGTTTTTATTTGCATTTCTCTAATGATTAGTGAGGTTGAGCATTTTTTCATATGTCTGTTTGCTATCTGTATGCCCTCTTTAGAAAAATGTCTCTTCATGTCTTCTGTCCATTTTTCAGTTGGGTTGTTTGGGTTTTTTTGGTGTTGAGTTGAATGAATTTTTCATAAATTTTGGATGTTAACCCCTTATCAGATGTATCATTGATGAATATCTTCTCCCATTCAGTGGAATGCCTTTTTGTTTTATTGATGATTTCCTTTGCTGTGAAAAAACTTTTTAGTTTGATGTAGTCCCATATGTTTATTTTTTGTCTTACTTCCCTTGCCCAAGGGGATATATCAGTAAAAATATTACTAAGAGTAATGTCTGCAAATTTTCTTCCTATATTTTCTTCTATGAGTTTTATGGTTTCAGATCTTACATTTAAGTCTTTAATCCATTTTGAATTTATTCTTGTATATGGCGTAACGAGGTGGTCCAGCTTCATTTTTTTGCATGTGTCTGTCCAGGTTTCCCAGCACCATTTATTGAATAGATTGTCTTTACCCCAATGTAAATTCTTGCTTCCATTGTCACGGATTAAATGACCATATAGGCATGGATTTATTTCTGGGCTCTCTATTCTGTTCCATTGATCTATGTGTCTGTTTTTATGCCAGTACCATGCTGTTTCGATTACTATAGCCTTGTAGTATGATTTGATGTCAGGTATCATGATACCTCCCACTTTGTTCTTATTTCTCAAGTTTCCGTGGCTATTCAGGGTCTTTTATGGTTCCATATAAGTTTTAGGATTATATGTTTTATTTACGTGAAAAATGTCCTTGGTAGTTTGGTAGGAATTTCATTGAATCTGTATATTGCCTTAGGCAGTATGGATGGACTATATTATGGATGGACTATTTTAACTATATTAATTCTTCCTATCCATGAGCATGGTATGTATTTCCATTTAATTGTATCTTCTTTAATTTCTCTCTTCAGTGTCTTATAATTTTCTGAGTACAGGTCTTTTACTCTTTGGTTAAATTTATTCCTAAGTATTTTATAGTTTTTGAAGCAATTATAAATGGAACTGTTTTCTTAATTTCTCCTTCTGATAGTTTATTATTGGTATATACAAATGCAACTGATTTCTGAATATTAATTTTGTATCCTGCTACTTTACTAAATTCATTTTCAGTTCTAATAGTTTTTTGGTGGAGTCTTTGGAGTTCTTTATATATAGTATCATGTCATTTGCATATAATGACAATTTTACTTCCTCCTTACCAATTTGGATGCCTTTTATTTCTTTTTCTTCTCTGAATGCTATGGCTAGAACTTCCAGAACTATATTGAATAAAAGTGGGGAAAATGGGCAACCTTGTCTTGTTCCTGATCATAAGGAGAATGGTTTTAGCTTTTCCCCATTGAGTACAATGTTAACTGTGGATTTATCATATACGGCCTTTATTATGTTGAGATATGATCCCTCTATTCCCGCTTTATTAAGAGTTTTTATCATAAATGGCTGCTGGATTTTGTCAAATGCTTTTTCTGCATATGTTGGTATGACCATATGATTTTTGTTTTTCATTTTGTTAATGTGGTGTATCACATTAATTGATTTGCGAATATTGAACCAACCTTGCATAAAAAGAAGGCATCCCACTTGATTGTGGTGTATGATCTTTTTAATGTATTGCTGAATTCTGTTTGCTAATATTTTGTTGAGGATTTTTTATCTATGTTCATTAGGGATATAGGCCTGTAGTTTTCTTTTTTTGTAATGTCTTTGTCTGATTCAGGGTGATAGTGGCCTCGTAAAAAGAGTTTGGGAGCCTTCCCTCCTTCTGGATTTTTTGGAATAGTTTGAGGAAAATAGGTAATAGAGACTGGATTTTTATATATCAATGCTGTGCCTTGATATTGCTGCCTTAGTTAAACAAGGTAGAGTGCCAGGAGTGTAAAATGGGCAGGAATTTGTAAATACATGTGTTTCCTAAGTTTAAAATAGGATAAATATTTCATGGATTAGACCACCTCATTTGAATTTACTATATAGAAATTCCAGAGGCCATCCTAGGAGTGAGAGGCTCGGCCAAGAAGCCACATCCAGAGGTTTGGCCAATTTTGCTTGATGTGGTAACAACCACTGCTTTTTAAAGTTGTTACTATGTTTAAATGCAAGCACTAAAATCACTAATGTAATTTTTATTGTGTATTGTTCGATTCTTATTGGTTTAAGGAGCTTAATACTCTGAAGTTTATATTGATTTGAAAAATGTCCACCCTCCCCCAAGTAATTCAGATTTCAGAATACCAAGCTATTTAGAAATAAATTAAGTTCCTTTTTCCATGTTCAGGAGGGATTAAGTATCAGTTCTCATTCTGACTCTGGTTCTAATGAGCACATCTCATAATCTCACTGGATGTCAGTCTATAACTCTTGAAAATGAAAGAACTGGTGTAGAATGAGCGAACCTAGAAACTTTCCAACAGATGACTTTTAGAAGCATGAGTATATTTGTGGGTGGTGATTGGTTGAAAGCTGGGTTGGGGTTTGATTACTAGACGTGGTCACGACTAGCATTTGGCTGGTCTGGTCCAGAGATTGTAGCATTCCCACAGTTGTGTGGGCGGCTGACAGAACTTTTCCAAAGGGTCAGTAGTGCCCTGTCCCTCCCCCACCCTGAAACAGTGATAAAGAAACTGAAATCCTGCCTTTGTGTAGTAAACATTTACCGAGTCTTTACTCTGTGCAGAGCACTGTGGGAGGGTAGGTCTGTATCTCTGCTCTCAAGGAACTTGGCTCAGCTGGAGAGGCACATATGTGTTTCTCTGATTCAGATACAAGACTACATGAAGCTTGCTAAACTGAAGGTAGCAAGCAAAGAGGTGAAGCGGAGTGGACATGGGCTCTGGAGTCCTTTCTGTCTCCCTACTTGGCTCAATGGCCTTGGTCAAGTTACCTAATCTCTCTAAGCCTTGGTTTCCCTCTCTGTAAAATGGGATCACAACTGGCCCTGCCAGGCATCTTTATTAGGATTAAATGATAGTGCATAAAAAATCCCTGTGCTGTATGTGATTGATCCTGGGTAGACAGCAGCCACAACCCCACTCACAGTCCCCTCCCCTCTGATAAACAGAATGGTACCTTGAAGATTATCGACAGGAAAAAGCATATATTTAAACTGGCACAAGGAGAATACATAGCACCTGAAAAGATTGAAAATGTCTACCAGCGAAGTGAACCTGTTGCTCAGGTGTTTGTCCATGGAGAGAGCTTGCAGGTAAGTGCTTTCTGAGCTGTGAGCTCTGATGCCCAGGCGTGGGGAGTGGGGTTCTCCGGGGCCTTTAAATGCGATAGAAAGTTTTTGATGGGTGTGAATTGACTTTCATGTTTGACATGCTGGAATGTTACTTGCTGCGTGGCATTTCTTATCCAGAAAGGTGTTTTCTCTTTAATTTCCATATTTTTTAATTTTACCCACAGTCATCTGGTATACCAAGGGAGGGTAGATAAAGATACCAGAGAGTGGGTAAAATATGCTTCTAATTTAATTATGTGGGGATGATATTGATATATGGACTATGAGAAAGTTTGGCATTTTCAACCATGTTAAATAAACCCAACTTATTTATGATATGCCTCCTCAGTCATTTTTGAGAAAACGGTGGTTGCGAGCCAACATATACTTAAAGTTGAAACAGAAGGACAATATTGTAGTGAAATATCCATTTGCCAAAATGTTGGATAGATGGTGACAAGGGAGAGAAGGGGGTCTGGTTTCCTGAAGGTTAATCTTTTTATAAATCTTGAGATTTATAAATAACGTTAGAAGCATATTTTCTTATAAGAAAGTGGGCCTGTTTTTCTTGACCTAGACTCTTACCGTGCCATTGAATTTTTTAAATGTATTATTTGTTTATTTATTTATTCGATATGTGTCACCTTATTTGCTTATTTGACTCTGTTTTATTTTTGGAAAAGTATACATAAGTGTAAATAAAAATTAGGATTGTGTTAGATTTTGATTCTCAGTAGTTCTTGTAAGACATTTATTGCAAAATTCCTGTTGCTATCTATAGTTTAGAGCCCGGTGTTCTTAACCTGGGCTCAGTGGACTTCTGGGCCTGGTAATATGTTCTGAAGACAGAATCTATAACTTTCATCAGTTTCTTCCAGGGGGTCTGTGATGTATAATAATAAAGGACCACTATTCTAGAACATCTGGAACAAACCATGTAATAACTCATTTGTCTGTGTTAAAGGCATTTCTCATAGCAATTGTGGTACCAGATGTGGAGACATTGTGTCACTGGGCCCGAAAGAGAGGATTTGAAGGCTCCTTTGAAGAGCTGTGCAGAAACAAGGTAAGGTTCTCAAGTGTGTGGTCTACTTCTGCATCTTCACTTTGCGTTAAGTGCAAAGTGCAGGGGCCTCCAACTCAGGAAACATCTTATTTTGCTTACCTTATTAGGATGTCAAAAAAAGTATCCTAGAAGACATGTTGAGACTTGGGAAGGAGTCTGGCCTCAAACCATTTGAACAGGTAAGACTTTCGTGAAAGTGCATGAATTCCTGCAAAACAAGTTTTTGACTCGATTTTTTTATGAGTAGATTATAGAACAGGATGATATGACCTAAAGAAATCCATGAGGAATAAATAATGGAATGGTTTGGCAAGGGAAGGGATTTCTTTCAGCAAGGGTGTGGATTCTCTTTTCCTGGAGGTCAGGATACAGTCCTGAATCCTATCCTAATAAGCCGCTGCCTTTGTTGAGCGAATGCAGCTGGGCCTGAGGTGAGAGGATGGTTTCGCATAAGGGTCTGTATCCCCTTGGGCAGCTTAGGTGCTTGTTAGACTTCAGTTGCATCTATCCTCTTTCTTCCTTTAATAACCTTGTTTATTTGCAGGTCAAAGGCATTGCTCTCCACACTGAATTATTCTCCGTCAGCAACGGCCTTCTCACCCCAACAATGAAAGCTAAAAGGGTAGAACTTCGGAATTATTTCAGGTCACAGATAGATGAACTTTATTCCACTATCAAAGTTTAATGGGAGGAAGAAAGTTCAGAAGAAACCACACACCTCCGCAATCTTCTGATGGCCTTCACGTTGGTAATTTTGACTACAGCAAGCATAGGGAAGGGACCGTCCATGTTTGACTTGTGCATTTGGGGTTCTTGTCATAGGAATATTAGAGGAAATGGAACACTGCCTTACAGTCACCTCGTGTTGCAGACCATGTATCTGGTGATATACAATTTCCAAAATGAGCCTTAAAAATTGTAAAGGGGAAACTATAAATGTGCTAAGTTATTTGCGACTTCCTCAGTTAAAAAGACAGGTGTGAAACCTTCTGTCTCCCTGTTTTTCTAACCAAGGGATTAGGACTTTGCTATTTCTGAGATGTCTGCTGCTCACTGCAAATTTTGCAGTTGTCTGCTGCTCTGAAGAGTACAGTGCACTGGAGGGAAACTGTCCCTTAAGAACTATCCCGGCTGGAGAATGTCACAAGTGGACCAGAGGTGTTTTGTTTTTTTTTTTGGATCCCTGCCACCTTCTCTTCCCCATTTCTGATAAAGAGTTCTGAAAGCCCTGCTCTTCTCCACAGTCCCCTATTGTTCCTGTTGCAGAAGAAGGTTCCCAGTGAAGCAAAGGACAGACCAACCCAGAACAGCGTAGATATATTGAGTCTCAGATGAATGGCCACTTGCCAGAGCGAATGGATTCTGGCGCCCACAGCGCAGAATGCTCTCGGACCCTCCTCTGCAGACCTGATTCCTCCCTCCATCCCTTCCCAGGGGCTATGAAAAAATCTGCCTTAGACTACTTTACAGTGAAGACAAGCATTTTAAGAAGGAAATAATTACCTAGAAAGACCATGCTCAACTGTGACGCCTAAATAACTGTCCACTTTATCTTCACTGAACCAGTCACTCTGTGTGTGTGATGGCCAACGGATTTTTAATGTGGTTTTCATATCAAAGGTTCATGTTGTGATTAACTGGCTTTTTTCCCCATAATAAACTCTCAGGCAAGGCATGTCTTTAAAAAGATTAAGGGAGTAGATAGACTTGGGTACTTATTTAAATGGACAGTAATAAACAAATACTCTTCTATCATCATGCTACCTGATTTCTAATGAAATGTATTTGACAAGCCAAAATACTAGGATGTAGAAATCTGGAAAACTCATTTCCTGGGAGGAACTTCTCAAGGGGTTTTTTAAAAAGTTAATTTGGGAAATTAGCAGCATTTCACTTTATTGCAAGCCTTTGCCACATGTGACTGAATTAAGTTGTCATTTATACATTTAAAGCAATTGTTTGTGGGTGTGTGAAAGTACATGTATTACACAAGCACAACAGGTTTGCACTAAAGAATTGTCATTGTAGTAACACTATCTGGTAGCCTAACTTCATGTGTGTATACTTAATTGCACAAAAGTCAATAATTTGTCACATTGGGGTTTTGAATGTTTGCTTTAAGTGTTGGCTATTTCTATGTTTTATAAACCAAAACAGAATTTCCAAAAACAATGAAGGAAACCAAAATAAATATTTCTGCATTTCAAGTGAGTGAAGCCTCTCTTTTCAGGTCAGCTGTAATATTCAGGTCAGCCTTTGCTTTGCACAAGCAAAGAGCTGGCGTGGCCCTCGGGGCCACCCCGTGGGCTCCTTCCCAGGTCTTCTTCCTCTAATGCTGCTGAGCTGACAGGCTGTCTGGC
The DNA here is from genome assembly GCF_964194185.1 of Rhinolophus hipposideros. Lineage (NCBI taxonomy): Eukaryota > Metazoa > Chordata > Mammalia > Chiroptera > Rhinolophidae > Rhinolophus > Rhinolophus hipposideros. The sequence goes on along the minus strand of NC_138050.1, from coordinate 30,008,719 downwards.
AACAGTCCCACTGTCCTGTGGAGAAGAAAATTATGGTGTGAATAATATGGGTATTCTTGAAAATGCACATTCTTTGCCGGAAAATGACGTTTCTGGAGACATTGGCTGTAGTTGGTGGTTCTGTGGTGGATTTAGTTCTGTGCATGTTAGTCATTTTCTTATATAGAACTGGTTTGGAAGCGGTCTAAGAGCAACCACCTTTTTCTTTTTCCTCTATCCCTATTCTACACTGTCATTTTAAAGATTTTCTTTTCCAAAGGTGTTCATTAATCAACCCCCAATTCCTTATACAGCCTGTTGTGTTTAAATCAGTCTTCCTCCCTCCCTCCCTTAAATCTTGTGTTTGGTGTGATGTTTGGTTTCTTTCTCTAAAGCTCAAGCCCTGTGCACGCATCTCTGGTAAGGCTACCAATGCATTCTTTAAATGCATTCTTCTATTTAAAACAAATTTTTTTTAAAGAGCTATATTCATGGGGGGCTTTTTTAAAAGAAAGATTTTATTGGGGAGGGGGAACAGGACTTTATCGGGGAACAGTGTGTACTTCCTGGACTTTTTTTTTCCAAGTCAAGTTGTTGTCCCTTCTATTTTAGTTGTGGAGGGTGCGGTTCAGCTCCAGGTCCAGTTGCCATTGCTAGTTGCAGGGGGCACAGCCCACCATCCCTTGCGGGACTCGAGGAATTGAACTGGCATCCTTGTGGTTGAGAGCCCACTGGCCCATGTGGGAATCGAACTGGCAGCCTTCGGAGTTAGGAGCACGGAGCTCCAACCACCTGAGCCACCGGGGTGGCCCCTCTGCCCTTTTATTTTAGTTCTTAAGATTTTTATCCTGTTTTATCTTACCTTTTTCTTCCTCTCTTCCCTTATGAAGTGTGAGCTTCTTGAGAGTAGGTATCACTTTTCTTTTTCCCTTTCTTAGCACTGAACACAGCACTTAGAAACTAGTAGCTATTCATTAAATAAGTCTGTTTGGACAAATACTTGGAACTTTGAACAAAGCTGCTCTTTGTAATGCGGTTGACAAACACAGGTTTTTCTTTTTTAAAAAAACTTACAACAAAATACACACACAGTTTACCATCTTAATCATTTTTAAGCATGCATTTCAGTGGCGTGAAGTGCATTCACATCATGCAACTGTCACCACCACCCATCCACAGAGCTTCTTACCACCCATCTTACAAAACTGAAACTCTACCCGTTAAACACTAACCCCCATTCTCTCTTCCTAGCCCCTGACAACGAAATTCTACTTTCTGTCTATGAATTTGACTACTCTAGGTATTTTACATAAGTGTAATCATGCAGTATTTGTTCTTTAGTGTCTGGTTTATTTCGCTTAGCAGAATGCCCTCAAGATTCATCCATGTTGTAGCATGTCAGAATTTCTTTTTTTAAGGCTGTAGAATATTCCAGTATATGTATGTGTTAATGCTGCTTTGAACATGGGTGGACAAACATGTGTTTTAGTCCCTGCTTTCATTTCTTTTGGGTATATAGCCAGAAGTAAATTGCATACAGTAATTCTATGTTTAATTTTTTGAGGAACTGCCATGTTGTTTTCCACATCGTTGCACCATTTTACATCAGCAATGCGCAAGGGTTCTAATTTCTCCACATCCTCACTAGTCTTGGTTTCTGTTGTTGTTTTGTTTCTTATAATAGCCATCCTAATGGGTGCGCAGTAGTATGTTATTGTGGTTTTGATTTGCATTTCCTTAATAACTGTATATCTTCTTTGGAGAAAGATCTATTCAAGTTCTTTGCCTATTTTGAAAAATTGGGTGGTTGTTTGTTATTGAGCTATCGGAGTTCTTTATGTATTATGAATAGTAATCCCTAAACACTTTTGGAGTTTTAACTTTCCTGGTGCACTGTTTGGGGTCAATGCCTGTTCAGCAATAGTAGATGCATGATGGTCCTCAATCCCACAGATCCAAACTTCACCTCAAAAGCCCAGTGGTCTCTGTCTCAAACCCATCTCTCCAGCCAGAACAGAAGAGAAGAAATCTGGTTGACTGGAAATGAGGCAGTCCTTTCTTCTCTCCAGGCCTCTGTGTGCTAAGTTCCTTTCAGTAACGGCCCTGAAGCCTCACCTGGCAGAGCCTGAGCCTGGAGGCCCAGGCAGGAAGTGCCAATCCAGCAGTAGTAGTCCTGATGCCCTCCGAGCTCACCTCGCTGCTCCCTGCAGGCCCCAGCTATGACACACGCTCACTCTGTATCCAAACTCGGAAATGCAGTTTGTTTTTAAGTATATTTGGCATTTGGTAGGTACATGTTTTTGCCCCATTCCCAACTTTTAGATTACTTACAATAATACTGATAACTGAAATGTTTTGAGTATTGTCGCCTACCAGACACTATTCTTAGCATTTTACACAGATGACCCATTTTATGTTTACAACCCTTTGAGCCAAATGCTACTGTTGTCCCCGTGTTCCAGACAAGGAAATGGAAGCACACAGATAATTTAATCAATGTCATGTACCCAGACAGAACTGGCGCCAAGAAGTCTAGCTCGACACTATGTTCTCAACCTCATGATGTGGAGGTTTCTTCTTTTGTACCTTCAGCAGTGAACTTCCTGACAAAATGCGTCATTGCATTGTTTCTTTGTGCCAGCAGTTCTGCCTCTGAGCTTCAGTACAAAGGGTTTTGACTCCTATCTAAGAATTGTTCTTTATTACAGTAGGGCAAATACTACTTCCCAGCATTTTATTCTGGCTATCCGGCTTATCAAAAATGAAATATCGTAGCTCTCTGTGATGTTGGTAATCCCAAATCCATTAAGGACCAAAAGTTTGGTAGAACCAGCCACTCTATTTTAGGAGGAAAATATGTATAAAGCTGAGTCATAGACATAAGGTAGGTTCGTGAGATCCCTTCAAAGTTCTAGGAGTCTTCAATTATGGAGGTGGTAATAGCTATAGGGATTGTGGATTTGTTGTAGGCAGTATGCTATGCTGCGTGCTTACGCTCTCATTTCACTCTCACAAAACCCCTGATAGACCAAGGGACTCGATCAGGTAACCTGGGGAACCAGGAAATCTGGATAGAATTTAGACGAAGGCCCTAATAGAGGCCTGGGGGTCCTTGATATTTGAACAGGAGTTAAAAGAAGGAGCTGGCAACAGGAATTGAGAATTACCTGCCGTGGAGGAAGATGGGAAACCAAGAATGTGATCTCCCTGAAGACAAGAGAGGAAAGTGCTTCAGGAAGGAAGGGAAGTTACATCATATGCTGTTGAAAGGTAGAATAAGGTAGAGATGGAGAAATGGCTGCTGGATTCAGCAGTGGGGGCAACCTTGGCAATAGTGTCCCAGCAGAGTAAGAAGACCAGAAGCCTGTGTGAAGCAAGTGGAGGCATGAACTGGGAAGTCAGGAAGAAGGGTGGACAGCTCTTTTTTGAAGTTTTATCATGAAGGAGACTAGACAAATGGATGGTAACTGGAGAAAATGGGAGGTTGAGAGATTTGTTTTTGTTTGCCGGTGGTGGAGGTTTTTAAAATGGGAAATACTAGAGCATAATATGCCAGTGAGAATGGTGGGGGGAGAGGGAGGGGGAGAGAGAGAATATGAGGAAAGAGGGGAAGACTGCTGTCCTGAGAGAGGATGAGAGGGTACTTTCTCCATCACAGCACTAGGGGATATAGAAAATGTGGGATAGATGTCAGAAGATCCATGGTGACCGAGGTAGAAAACTTAGGGAGCTTCTATCTGGATACTTCTATTTTATTCTCCGTTGAAGTACTCCTCCTGGTTATGGATGACAAAACTGAGCCCTGCAGAGATCAGCTCACCTGTCCTAGAAAGGGACTGACCTGGATATTGTGACTCCGGGGCCTCTCCGTGCCTGGAGCGCCTGTCTTGCTGTCCCTTCCTCTCCGTGTTGTGGTGCCCAGTGCCCTGGGTACCCTGAGTGCCCCATGACTGTATTGGATGCATTTTCTGAATTAGCCAGTCCTCAGGTGCAACCATACTTTCCATGGCAAATACGTATACCTGTTCACAATTCGTCATGTCCCAGGTGGTAAATGCCTCGGGCCCTGGAATTTCCTTTTTGTGTTTTATCCAGATTTCCATTGCTTCTTTTCACGGCAGCATACGCAGAAAAAAGCCTGCCAGTCTGTCCCCATGGCTGGCTGCAGGTGGACAGAGGCAGAAGGCTGTGGCAACACCTTGAGAGATGGGGGCCCAGGGTCTGTTAGGCTGAGCAGGCCTGGAGCGCCCCTCCCATTCCTCAGCCTCCAGCCCCTTCTGTATTTATGATGGAAAGTAGAGTGGGTCCTGAGTCTGGCTGAAAGGGCATCCTGGTGAGCGTCCCAGCACAGAGGCAGCTCCTCCACACCTTCTCTCAGCAGAGCTGTCTCAGCTGCAGGTATGAGATCACGAGGGCAACCCTACACTGCCACCCCAGCTGTCCTCTCACCCGGTATCCTAGAGGAGATGCCCAAATCTGTGTTCGTACTGAACTCACTTCACTCAATGTGGGTGATGCGGAAATTGACCCACCTTACTCATTATCCATTATTTGTCAGAAGAAGAAATCCAGATTTCCCTTTGACTTTTAACTCCTTCCCAGCGCTGACTTGCTGAAAATGGTAGAAGTCTTGCTGGATGAATTCTGCTTCTCATCACTGTACTTCAGGTACAGAGGGATTCTGTTCTTGGCGGGAAACAGGCGTTTTGTCCCCGCCCTCCCCCCCAAGTATATTTTGCATGTAAATTCTTAGCTGCTCTCTTTTGCTGAAGTTTTTAATGGGGTCGGGGGTTGGCTGTACAATTTCTCAAACACAAATCGTCCTTGCTCAATACTAAGGCTGCGACACCCCCCACCCCCCACCCCCCACCCCCTTCCCCAAGAACTCCAGACAGGCTTCTGCTTTTCAGGTGGCTTGTTCACATCGGAGGGTGAGTCATGGGAGTGCCAGCGGTGCCCAGCCACAGGGGTATTTAAGCACCACACACTACGTGGGACATACGTGAAGTGTGTGTGAAACCAGTTTGCTCACATTCTGCATCAGGCAACGTGTGTCGACTCAGAGGGACATTTGTTTTTGAGTCTCTTGCTTTCCCACACCCCTGATACTGCTTTCCTCCACCCTGCTACACTCCTGCCAGTGCGTCAGCCCCGCCCGGCTGAGTCGTCAGTGGGCCCTACGTTTGGGAGAAATCGCAGGGCTGCCTCAGGCAGCCTCAGCTGCCACATCTGGCCGATGCTTTCTCCTGTCATCTGTCACATCTGTCCATTGCCCTTCGGCCCTTATTTCTACTGCCCTTCAGGGCACTGGCTAGCTCTTGCTGGGACAGGTGCACCAACCTCTTAATTGACCTCCTTGTCTCCTGTATTGGCCTCTAGGAACTCACTCACTTTTCCTCCACTCTGCCGCAAGAATGGTTTCTCGAAGTCACAAGTCTTGTCACGTGATTCCCCTACTTAATCATTCAGAAGTTTCCCATTGCCGCCAAGTCTGAACTGCTTAATGTACTTAAGAGGAGGGCTTCTCAAACTCTATTGTGCATCACATCCCCTGGGGATCTTAAAATTTGGATTCTGATTCAATAATTCTGGAATCAGGCCCGAAATTCTGCATTTCGAATAAACTCCCAGGTAATGCCAATGCTGCAAGGTGCTGGAAGATCCATGCTTGTCTCCCTAGCCTCATCCTGGGCCACCTTCCCAACTCTGTTCCAGCCACACTGAACTTATTCTAGCTCCCAGAATGCTTCACGCTCTTGCTCACCACTGGGTCTTTGCACATGCTCTCTCCAGGAGCATTCTCTTACCCTGGCCTGGCTGGCTCCTACTTCTTTATTTCAGTTAGATCATAGATGTCACTTCTTCTAGGAAGCCTTCTCTGAGTCTCCAAGCCCAAGCCCAGGAAAAAAAGTGGTGAGCATGTTAATGGCCTGGCAGTGAGGTAGAGGGGTAGGGTGGTAATGATCTTTCTTTGCTACGTTACAAGGTCAAAGGTGGGTGAGCTGGCCTGTGAGGTATAGGGCAGCAGCCACAGAATGAGGAGAGCTCCTTCCTTCCAGAGAAGGTTCTAGGAAGGTTTTTGTGTCACCTGGGGATTAGAGAGGGAAGTCTGTTTGTCTTGAGCTTGTCTGAAGGGTCGTTGGCTCATGGTATCTTGGCTCTCATGCTATCAATTCTCAGCTTAGCAGAAAGGGTCACTAGTTGCCCAGGACTCTGAACAAGGTCAGCCTCACAATCACAACTGTGTTCTCAGACCACCCAAAAGTAGTGTCAGAGTGAGTAAGGTGATTCAAAGGATGAAAACTTTTTTCAGAAAGTTCTTTTCAACCACAGCTTGAGGGAGAATCATAGAGACAAATCTCTACTTTAGAGATTGTAGTCCAGGACTTGTTTTTCCTCCTTCCTTAAAAAAATACTGTTCTTTGGGGGTATCCTTTCCTTTTATAGTCTCTGCTCATTTGGCCTCTTTACAAGTTTGAATTATAAAATTACTTGCTATGCAGGTTGGAAGTCAGTGCTTCTTTGGCTAGAGCCATGCTGGTTTTTGCTAGAATGATCCTGCCAGGATTCCTGCACCAGCCTCTCCTAACCCTGCAGGGAACAGGGAATGGAATCTGAGACACGTGACGCCGCAAGCACTGATGTGGTGGTCAGACCCATTTAGCCATGTGATCTCAGCTTGGGGCGGAGCAGTGCCAGTTAGGTCTGGAAAAAGTAGAACATTAGTTACAGAGCAAATAAGTTTGGTAGTCGCGTAGAGCCGGGGAAATGTCGGACAGCAGGTGACACACGAAAGGATATCATGCCACTGCCATTGTTACAATGGAAAAAGCTTTCTGCCTTCCAACTTTAACAGACACCGATGAATACTTCCTTTCTGAATTTTATTTCCTCTTTACGTAGAGAGAACATCCAAGTGAAGGTCTCCTCCTTCCTTGCCCCACCCTTGCCGCCTGGGACTTTTCCAGGTTTGTTTTGCTGCGTCATAATTACAGATGTGGAGCAGTTGGTCTGTTTAAAACAGATAACGACTTTAGTTTCTTCCTGGCGAGAACTGCCAAGGGTAGTGGGTTATTCCCATGTACCCAATAATTCGTAAGTGCTATAGGAAGTTAAAAAAGAAGGTTGGAGAATCTGAGAAATAAATTATTTTCCACAATAGAAAACCATACTCTTTGCCTTAAGGGAAACTTACAGGAATGGATTTGATACATTAGGGAAGAGAATATGCACAAGAAGGGGACAAATGAGTTGAGCAAGGTCAGTTAAGGTCTCTAGTCTTACTAATTTTGAACTGACTTAGAACCAATATTTACAACGTCTGCAAATGAGTAAGTAGCTCTGGTCTCCAATTACCTTTTCAAATCGCCAGCCCCTTTCTTTATGTGCCCTCTAGTGGACACATACTGAGCAGACAATTCAACGGAAGAGTCCATTAGAAAAAAAGCAAAGATACACCTTAAGAAATGAGAAGCCCTTATATAAATCTAGGAGCCTCCACATTCTTCACCTCTTATCTTCATGAAAATGCTGTAAGATACATATTAATAATAATATCTTTGTTTATATTCTCACTTAAACATCAAACTTCTCATTCTGAAGTACGGAACTAATTATACATCAACCCACTCCACAGGGAAGATCCATTTCCACAGAGAAGCACCCACATCCAACCAGTCAGTTTATCCCAAGGATCTAAGATGGTTTGTAGTTCTTTATTATCTGTATTTGTACTATAAAAGCAGTCGGGGTTTTTCCATTTGCCAAACATGGAAGTTAAGCGTTAAGTTATTACATAACTCAAGGACCCGCTACCTAGATGTCCTCCAGTGTCCTGCAGTCCCCTGCTCTCCCGTATCTCCGAGCTTCTTCTGAGGTTGCTCACCTCGCTCCAGGTACCTCCAGGGCTTAGGACCCTGCTGCCTTCACTCCTGTGTTTTCAGCCCCCTTCCAATCACCCACGCGCTTCACCCCATCCTGAACACTCTCCCTAACTCTTCACAACCCTTCTCGATGTAACAACACAAAGTTGTTGAGTTTAGCATGGCAGATTACTTTGGGGGGAAGCCATGGCCAACAGTTTCTACTTTACGATGATGCTTGTGCTGTACTCTCTCTGCCACGGTTAGCTAACCTTTTGTAAATGTGTACGTGGCAGATCCCGAAGTTATGTAGGCTATATACGTATATCCTACATCTATGTATATTTATATATAAATAAGCCTCTCTCCTGTATAATATATATATGTGCACATTAGGAAGAGATTTATTTTATATATTATATATATATATATATATATATATATATATATATATATATATATATATAATCTCCTGTTGGTTCTGTTTCTCTGGAGAACCCTAACTAATACAGGTAGTTATGTCACCAAAGCTGGTCCAATTAGAGTAAATCTTAGGTCTTCTCCTGGGAGTGTTGGGACATAGCTACTCTCTTTCTCTGAATGGTGGAATTTAGATGTGTGACTTGGAACAGTTGTCAGGTGCAAGCTCTGAGCCAGAATCCTAAGATCTAATGCAGGCACCTTCACTTACTTCTTGTAGGACTGCTCCTTAGTTTCCTCATGTGTAAAGTGGGATTATAGTGCCAACCACACAGGGTTATTGGGAGGATTAAATGGTTTAATAGATACTAAGCACTTAGAGCAATGCCTGATCATAGTAAATGCTCAATAAATCCAAGTGATGATGATGATGATGATGATAGAAACCAGTCCGAGGAAAAAACCTTACTTACAAGGAGGGCAAGAAAATGGATTCAGAGCCCTGATGGCTTCTCAAACCTCTAGATCAAACTGAGCTTGACAGGTAGCTTACCTCTGGACTTGACAGTGACATCAGCTTTTAATAAATCCCTTTATTATTTAAACCTATTTGGGTTGAGTTTTTATTTCCATCCCGAGTGCTGAATCTCTTCCTGTCTTAGCAGTTGAGTGGTTTCTTTTTTCAGACCCACAAGCACAAAAGGTTTGACTACAACCCCTTTCCCAGAAATTGGAGTTACCTATCCACTCGCTGAAGGGTGACAACTTTCAGTGGTGCCAGGAACCCTATTTGTACCTATCAGTGGGCAACTCCAATACCTCAGAGGTGATTTACTCTTCTATTGCGATTGCCCAGATGATCCTGGGTGGGGTGAACAGGCATTTCACTCAAGAGGAATCATGAAGGACCTGTAAACAATGGAAAGATGACCAATTTAAGGGAAATGCAAATCAAAAACAATAGGATACCATTTCAACTCACTAGATAGGTAAAAATTTGAAAGTCTTAAAAACTCTAAGTATCAAGAAGTATGTGGCGCCAAAGGGACTTTTATATGCTGCTGATAGGGGTGTAAATTGTACAGTCTACAAAACAGTGTGTAAAAATTGCATTATCAGGTAAAGCTGAAAATATCTTTAAATGATGAGGCGATAATATTACTATTGAGTCTATCCATAGAGAAATTCTTAGACATGTGCCCATAAGACAAACAAATGTTTAGCGCGGCATTGTGGTAATAAGCAAAAAAGACTGAAAACAACGGCTGTATCTATACACAGGAGAATGGATGAATAAAATGTGGTATATTAACCCTCCAAAGACAATGAAAATGAATGAACTACAGCTACATGCATCAATGTGGATAAATCTAAAAATCATAGCTTTGAGTGAGGAGCACTTGCAGAATATGTACCAAATATCATTTATATAAAGTTTGCAAATATGACAATTAATACATTATTCAGGGATACATCAGGTAGAAAAGCATGGGAATGATAAACACAAAATCAAAAGAGTGGTGATCCTTGGAAGGAATGATAATGATTTATTTCCTAATCTAGTAATGAGCACATGGGTGCTCCTTTTTACTTTTACATTATTTTATGTCCTTTTAATGCATAAAATGTTAGTACTTTTTCTTACTGTGGTAACATATACATGACATGTAGCATTTTAACCACTTTTAACTGTACAACTTAGTGCCACTACTTAAGCACATTCATTCTTATTGTTACACAGCCATCCACCACTATCCATCTCCAGCACGTTTTCATCATCCCAAACTCCTTTGGCGTCATCATAGTCAGTAAATTATTGCAAAGTCCAATGTCACAAAGCTTTTGCCCTATGTTTTCTTCTAAAGTTTGACAATTTCAGATCTTAGGTTTACGTGTTTGATCCATTTTAAGTTCATTTTTATTTCCGATGTGATATGGATCCAACATTATTCTTTTGCTGGGTAATACATTTTTAAACAGGGAAGAATCAGAGAATATTAGCTCCAGAAGGGGTCCTCCCCACTGATGAAAGACGTAAGTGGGGTAGAAGTAAAATAACAGGCTACGTTCACACCGTTGCTTCAGGGCAGCGGCGGACTGGAAGTCCCGTCTCTTCCGCAGTGCATTGACTAGACAACTGCACAGTTGCCTAAGCAGCAGGCGCCCCCAACCTTGGGTTTGGATCCGCCCCTTATTGGCCAGTGCCCATCCCAGTTTTTGACACTGGCCCCTCCCCGTCCCCGCCCCTGTGGGCGGGACCAGGTGGCTCCAGAGCTTTGGAGCCTTTGAAAACTGGTTCAGGGCACGGGTAGGAGGGAAAGCCCGGCAAATCTTTCTTGGTTCAGGGGCCGTTAGCGACCGGTTGTAAGGCGAGGACTCCAGCTCCGGTTTCGTATTTCGCCAGGCCGCATTTTCCGTCGAGCTCCAGAACGGGGCGGAGCCCTGCGCCCCGCCAGTTTGAGGCCCGGGTGCAAGCGTCTGACGTACGTACGCGTGTGCTAAGCCCGGATTGGCGGTTCGGAGCGGCGCGGGGTTTGGCGGGAAGTTTGTGGGCTCCGCCGGCTGGCGGAGCGGTCGGCTCGGATGGCTTCGTGGCGGCGGGTGCGGACCCCCGGACGCGCGAGGTGAGTGCCGCGGGCGCTGGGAGCGTGGGCTGGAGACCGGCTTTATTGTCTTCCTTTCCTGCGGCGGTGTTTGCCTCCCCGAGCGGTGCTGCCGAGCGAGGCGCCCGGGCGGTACCGCCGCGGAACTTGGCGGCGAGTGACTCAGGGCCGTGGTTTCCGCGTCGGTAGAAGGGAGATAATTATAGTCCCAGCTTCGTCCGAATCCCGTGGGTCTTACAGGAGTCCCAGTTTAAAGCCGTGCGGGGCGGCAGGGAAGAACGTTAACTCGTGTTCGCGTCACTTTGTGGGCCTGTAGTTTCAAGTAGCCTCAGCATGTTGCAGACAACACCCGTGCCGCTTGGCGCACAGGCCCCGGTGGCGAGGGTCCCGGCCTGCCTCGTGGTCTTGTTTTCAAAGCCTCGCGGTTTCCGCCACCCACACCCCAGCCTGTACAGCTAAACCAAGTCTCCACGGGGGGGGCGGGGGCCGCGAGGCTGGCGCTTGTATCACTAAGAAGGGCAGGCACTCCAGGAGGGGCCAAGCAATTACAATTATTCTTTTAAAAAATTATGGTTGGCATACAGTAGTATTAGTGTCAAATGTACCACAAGGCGATTCGGCATGTATATGCTTGGGATGTGACCAGCACCGTAAGTCTCGTAACCTTTTAATCAAAAAGGTCACGCGTGTAAAAATTGGTTGCAGAATTGCTCTCCGAAAGGTTGGTCTTGGTGGCCTCGTTGTCGACGGTCCCGCGGGCGGTGACGGGAGCGAATTGAAAGGCCCGGTGTGGTCCTGGCCCAGCGCTGTCCGGGCTTGCTGCGTGTGAGGCACGAGGTCACCCACTGGAGAGTTCCACCCGGGCCGGGTCTGGGAAGACTGCCTGGAGAAGGCGGCGTCTGGCGCTGTGGGTGAGGGTGGAGGGCGAGCCGAGCAGAGCGAGCAGAGCGTGGGGCAAAGGCTGGCGCTGGGCGCAGCAGGGAGGGGGAATAAACCGACATTGCACTTCTGTGGCCAGTGGGGAAGAACTTTTAAAGAAACTCTTCCCCCAGTGGAGAAAGGAGTTGGGGAAACAATACAGGGCCCTTGAACCACAGCCGACGAAAATTAAATTTGATCTTGTAGGCCAGTGGTTTTTGATTCATCCCTTCTCTAACTGTCTCACAAAGATAACGTATGTTACGTATTATGTTATATGTGTTATATGTTAGCTTTGTTAGTTATATGTTATATGTAAATGTTACATATTTTATATTTTAAAATGTTGTATTTTGTTTATATACAATATATATTAAATACATGTAAAACATTTTTTCACCTTTGAGATCCATGAAATCTGTTCCTCCCTCCTCCCAAAACTCACTGCTGTGCATACACCAACATTTTTACATACGGTGTCACAGAGGTTTCCGTCTTTTGGAAGCCCTACCGTGCTCCTCGCCTAAGGTAAGGAGGAAACATGACCTTTTTTTTTGAGCACAGACAAGGCAAAAGACAGTGGAGTTTAAGAAGTTATGTAATCTGCCTTCTAGTCCTATTTCTATTACTTGGCTGTGTGACCACTGATAAGTCACTTTACTTTTGAACCCCAGAACCATAAATGCCGTAAAGTGAATACCAGTTCTACCTTCTTCAGGTCTGAGAATCAAATGAAGTGGTTCTCAAAGTGTGATTCCTTAACCAGCGGCATCAGCAGCTTGTTAGAAACACAAACCCTCTGACTCAGCCCCAGACCTACTTACTCAGTCAGCAACTCAGGGAGCAGAACCTGGAATCTTGTAACGAGCCCTCAGGTGATTCGGGTGCCTGACATTTGAAAATCACAGCTCTCAACAGTTTTCCAACTTTTTGTTCACTACGATTAACAGTTATGATGTTTTACATCACAGTTGTGCACGTACACATATATAACAAAAGGTTTATGAAAATACTATGTCCAGTGCAATCTTACATTTTATGTTCTCGTGTTTCCTTTTTAAATGCTGAGGAGAAAAAAATCATAAAGGACATTCTGGGGCAGTTGATGAAATTTGGATATAGACTGGATTACATAATCCTATCAGCGTTAAATTTCTTGATTTGGAAATTGTGCTGTGACCAGGCCCTTTCTTTGGAAAGACACACGTATTTCGGGCTAAAGGTGCGCAGTGTGTCCAGGTTGCCATAGGCATTTGTACACAGGAAGCAAATGAGACCGTGTAAGTGCTTGGTGGACCTGGGCAACGGGTGTACAGAAGGTCCTTATACTGTTCTTGGCACTTTTCTGGAAGTTTGAAATTACATCAAATAAAAAATTACTCAAAGAAATATTGATTCAGACACACGAAACTGATTTCGCCACCCACCAATGGGTGTCTGCATGGCTTGTTCTCAAGCTGGGGATGTGTAGGTATTGTGCCGACACCCCAGCGCCCTGGTACCCAGCGGAGCTCAGTACATGCTCACTGACAGTTATTTCCTGCCTCTCTTATTGACAATTTTTATTCTAGTCACTATTGTTCCATCTGTTTACTTTCAGGTTGTTGAAGACAGGCATTTTTATCCTATTGCCCAGTGGAGGGGGCAAGAAGGGGTGCAAAGCGGGCCACATGTGGATTTGAACCGATGCAGATTTTAGTGCAGGCTTCTCTCCTGCTTGGCTGTGTTGCTTTGGGCAAAAATACGTCTGTAACATGGGGTTCACTTCTACCTCAGAGGACTGTTACGTGAGAAGATGTACGGCCAAGAGCCAGGGACAGGATGGAATGGGTGTCAGGTGTACCTCCCTTCTGCTCAAATCTGCAGAGACAGTCGTTGCTACTGATTGGGACCTCAGGGACAGGATAGCTGCCGGAGTAGGAGTTTTCCACGTCCCTGAGGGAGAGAGCGATGTGCTGTTTTATATAGGTGACATGATTTGACCTATAAAAATACAATTAAATTTGTGAAATCTGGGTTCTACTTTCTAAAACGATTTTACCATAATCTGAATTTCATTGGGTGCACACTATTAGTGCAAGTAATGGGGAATATAATTTGGAAAGAAAATGCTTGGAAAGGGTTGCAAGTTAATGGTGTTTTCCCTAGTTATTTAAAAAATATTTCCTAACTCTTTTGTGTGATTTTGCTGTTTAATAGTGTGAAATATTCAAACAACACTGTAGGAAGAACACATTCCACAGAAGATGTAAGTGATCTTTTATATTTTAATGTGATTTTCTTATAACAATACAGAAGAACTGACATGTTGTGGGAACCTCAGAGTTTCATAGACTTCACTGGGTAAACTCAGTGTTTTATTGTAGTGACAAAGTATTTTCCTCTTGCTCCCACTTTTTCCAGTATAATGGAGAAAATGACCATTGTTAACTTTTTGAATCTTTTTTCTTGGACCTAGCTTGATTTTATTTTTATTTGGATAATTGACATTACTTACAATTGTACAACTTTCTGTATTTTGCTATTTTCATTTATAGTCATTTCTTTGTTGTAAACAACTGTTTATGATTTTATAATATTCCACTTTGTCCACATAGTTTTAATTTAGGGTGGAGTTTTAGAATAACAATGTTAAAAGCAGCTACATTTCTTTAACACTCTTGATAGCTAATTTCAAATTATTTTCAAGGGCTTAACCAGTTGGCATTGGCAATTCACGTCCAGACATAGGAAGGATGTCGGAGAGTACCTACTACTTTCAGGGAGTTCTCTCTGCTCTGTCTTGCCCGGGGTTTCTGTCTCGTGTGGTCTCTCCCTACCTGTTGCCCTAACCCTAGCCTTCAGAGGGCAGCTCTTCTACTCTTGTGACATGTGAGAATGAAATAAAATTCAAATTTCAGGGTGTGTAATTAAAGTTTTATTGCAACATAGCAATGCTTGTTCTTTCTGCACTGTTGCTCTGTGCTTTCACACACTGAAGGCCGAGTCAAGTCAGTGTGACACAGACCCTGTGGTCTGCAGCACCTAATATATTTATTCTATGGTCCTTTATAAAGAATTTTGCCCGAGGAGTCTGCCCCCCAAAGTGTTAAGGATCTTCTTCAGGCAGCAGGGCTGGCAGGAGTGCCCTTGCTTAGGAAGTCGGTTTGGGATGTACTTATTCGTTAAAGCCAAGTGAATGACTTTGACTTTATTCGCTTGTAGGAAGCTGGCCAACAGCCTAAGCCCGCTGATGTGTTTGATTTTCCTGACAATTCTGATATCTCAAGCATGGGCAGGATGAGTGAAAATGAGAAAGATGAAGAACCTTATGAAAACTTTGGTTAGTATTTAAACCTTTATGCTAAAAACTTGAAAGTAGTTTAAGCAACAACATTTAGACTAGTTACTAATACAAATATAGAAATATCTTCAAATATAAAAATCAACTTGTCTGCATATTGATACAATGTTCTGGGGAGTGCTTGATAATTTGAATTAATTTTTCTCACTTCTAAGTACATTGGAACTAAGAACTCTTAAACATGATCAAAGTGGAACACTTCTAGTAGCATTTGTTAATAAGCTGGTCATATTAGGATACCTATTATAATATTTGTAACAAGAAGAATATAAAATATATTTCTCACTCCATACCACCAATAGAGTCATTCAGTAAGGGACTTTAATTTAGGGAGAAGAAGAGGGGTAGTTTTCCCTTTTCTTAAACACACTGAGGCAAAGGATCCTTCAGGAGAGCCAGTGGGAGAGTTTCTCCTGTGTTCCTTGAAGTCCCTGGCTGACCCGGAGTGTGAGTTGTCCAGATGGAAATGCTTCTGTCTCTGTCACTGGCCACTTCAGAGTAAAAGTGATACAGAGAGTGCCAGCTGCCCCCACATCTAGGTCAGACATTTTTGCTGGTATATGTTTTAAGGGAATTTTGAAAATATATACCCCCTCACATATTTTTAATTTGGTATCTAATGTTTTTCAGTCTAATTTTTGGTCAAAAGAAAATATTGTACTACATTTTATAAGATATAAAGTAATTATTACCAGAATATATTATGACTTGATAAAAATGTTTTAATTATTTTAAAGGAATCTGAATGTAGAAGATCTGAATCTAAAAGAAATCACATAGTTTAAAAATTAGGATGTAAGTCACTTACCTTGAAACTGTATTAAAATTGTAATACCCAGTATATACTGATAACAAAAGATGAATACAAGTCATGTGTATACATTGTGTATACATTTTTTTTGGCACCCCCGGTATATGAATTCATCGGTCAGTTGACATTGGGTTGCTTCTCCCTTTTGACAATTGTGAATAATGCTGCTTTGAACATGGGTGTACAAATATCTGGTCAAGGTCCTGCTTTTACTTCTTTTGGGTATATACCCATAAGTGGAATTGCTGGATCTTATGGTAATTCTGTGTTCAATTTTTTGAGGTGCCATTTTCCACAGGGGCTGCACCATTTTACACATTTCCATTTTACACATTTCCACTAGCAGTGCACAAGGGTTTCAATTTCTCCACATCCTTACTTGTTTTCTGTTTTTTTGATAATAGCCATCCTACTGCTACTGGACGGGGAAGTGGTGTCTCATTGTGGTTTTGAGTTGTATTTCCTCAGGACAGTGGATGTTCAGCATCTTTTTCTGTGCTTATTGGCCATTTGTTAATCTTCTTTGAAGACGTGTCTATTCAAATCCTTTACCCATTTTTAAATTGGGTTATCTTTTTTTTTACCCTCCCCCCCAACTCCGATTCAACTCCGGTTCAAGTTGTTTCTCAGTCTAGTTGTGTAGGACGCAGCTTCCTGGTCCATGCTGGTATTATGAGCCTTGCGCTCCACCAGACTGAGGCACTTGGTTGCCAGGTCAGCAGCTCACGGCAGCTCTCGCCAGTTGCCAGCCACTCACACTGGCCACTGGCCACTCATGGTAGCATAGGATGGCTCAGGTTGCTCCCGGCAGCCCAGCTCCATGTAAAGCTGTTGTTCACGATCTTAGCTGTAGAGGGTGCAGCTCACCGGCCGATGTGGGAATCGAACTGGCTACCTTGGCGTTAGGAGCACAGCGCTGACGCTGAGCCACCAACCACCTGAGCCACCAGACAGCACCTGGTTCGTTACCACTTTAATATTGAGTTCTGAGAGTGCAGTTTGTATGACTGGTTACATATGAAAATTCAGGATTGAGCTATTTCTTTTTTCCTTGTTATTCATAGTAGTAGCGTAAATAAATCCCTTTGCCTAGTTGAGGGCAATATAAGTATATTACTAACTTTGAAATTGTGTAGTTGATAATGTTCATTATTTAAGCAGCTATTTATTTGAAAACAGTTATTTAAATGTGCACTGTCATGCTAAAATTTGAGCATAAAGAAATTGTTGTTCGGCTCTTACCCGGCATCTCCCTGCAGCAATTCAACTCCACCACAACTGGCCACCTACCTCCCTACCCCTCTCCTCAGCCCAGCCCAGCGTGCTGAGGTTGCTCCTATTACTCCTCTTTCCTAAGCAGGTAGGAGCGTAGTCCTTCTCTCAGCATCTCCTCTACGGCTTTCCACCAGGGTCGTTTGGTCTTCTCTTTTATCTTCTTCTTTATTCAAGTTAACTTTTTATGCTAGCTAGAGGCTCTAGCAATGCAGAGCCAAGTAGAGAGGACAAGAAGTGAGAGAGGACTGAATCCCTCCCACAGGGCCATTCATTCACACGCAGGGAGTGCCTGCCCTGGGCTAGGCACTGAGGCACTGGCGAAGCGGGAGTGTGCCAAGCCCTCCAAGCCTTGGCATTGATAGTAAATGCCGTGGTCTCCTACGCAGTGCAGTGCTCCATCGGTGAGGAAAGAGAACGCCAGAGTTCCTATTTATGTTGGTCTTTTATCTAATTAAAACCTTCTCATGTAAGTACAGTGATACAGGTTATAATTGATAAATATCCATGTATTTATTAGTGAGATCATTTAAATTTTTCATTATAGCGATGTGAGATCAAAACATTTGGAAAACAGATTGTATGATTGATTCTGATTTTGTCAGCCATTTAAACAAGATTGCTTTGTACTCCATTGTAAAGGAACAAACTTAAACTTTTCCTGGTAAACTTTTAAAGTTGCACTTTTAAAAACAATCTTTTTGTAGAGCCTCCTTTACATAGCACGGCTATATATGCTGATGAAGTCGAACTCTCCAAACACTCCAGATCATTTATCCCTTCAACTCCTCAAGGAAAAGAAGCAAAAAGAAGGTACGGTTATAGTTCAAGCAATTATTTATTCATGCTTAATGGGATTTCTGAGAAGCTCTTTAAGATAAAACTTTATAAAGCTAAAGTTTTTAAAAGATGTGTTGGGCCAACTTATGTTTTTCCTTAAGAGAAGTGGTACATAAAAACTTAGTCTTTCAAAAATTGACATATAATAATTACAGGTACAAATTTCCAGTTATTAAAAGGAATAAGTCCATAGGGATGTAATAGATAACATGGTGACTGTAATTAATAATACTGTATTGTTTATTGTATATTTGAAAGTTGCTAAGAGAGTAATCTTAAAAGTTCTCATCACAAGAAAAAAAATTGGTAACTGTATGTGGTGACAGATATTAACTAGACTCCTTATGCTGATCATTTTGCAATATATACAAATATCAAATCTTTACATTGTATACCTGAAACTAACATAATGTTATATGTCAGTTACACCTCAATAAAAATAGTCTAATTTAATAACCAAAAAAAATATAATTCACCCCTGATTATCCTAGAAAACATTGCCTGTGAAGGTGGTTTAGCTTTGAGGTAAAACAAAAAACGGAGGAAACGGTTTTATGAGCATAGAATTTTAGGTGATTTTTCAGAGGTCTCTTTAATTTACAAATTCTCTATCACAAAACACATGTTCTCTAGTACAAGGTGAGAGTAGGGAAGACAGGCTGATAATTACAAATATGTTGTATATTTTAAATGTGTTGTCCCTAAGGAGCATCGGTTTGAGTTTTACAAATTTATATGAAGGTATGGTCAAGTAAATCATGTAAAAATGACTCCATAGAGACAACTTGAGGGCAAATTCTATAATGAAGAACTTTTCAATAACTATCATATTAATTATAAATTATTAGCTAGAACAAATCTTTGACTTAAGGACCTCTATTAGGTAATAGGTCAGTTCTAGTTATTGAATATATTGTGAAAGTAGCAAAACTGCATTTTTAGAACAAATATTCCACTTAGACAGAAATCTAAATGAGAAAGTCTCTCTGAGGTTATCTGCATGAGGGAAGTTTTACAGTACTTGTAAAGACTCCAGTTTTTCTGTTACTGAACATCAGCAATAAAAGCCAAATATTTGGAAAAACACACACTTCATTTTAAACCGTGGTGGATGTAAGTTTTAAAGAGGAATTTTTTTTTGAATAGGCAACACATTCACATGGTTTAAAAATATAAGAAGGTTTTAATAAAAAGTCTTTCTCTCTTTATCATCACTCAGCTCCTGCACCCACTTCTTCCCTCTCCTCCACTATTAATTTCTTATGTGTCCTTTCAGAATTCTTTGTATTCACACAAAACTAAGAATACACATTTTTAACCTTGTATAGAAAAGGTAGTATACCTTGCTACCTACCTTTTTTCACTTAATATATTTTGGAAATTTTACGTATTGATACACATGGACCTTTCTCATTCTCTTTCACGTTGCAAGTATTCCAGCATATGGATAGTTTACTCCATCCCATATTGATGGGCAGCGGGGTTTTTTCCAGTCTTCTACTGTCCCCAAGTGCTATAGTTAGTCACTAACCTGGTGCACGTGCCATTTCATACTCTTGCCTAGATATCTAAAGGATATATTCGTTACAGGAAATCCTGGGTCAAATGAAATGGTGTTAATTTATACAGTTATTGCCGCATTGCCACCATAGTGATATCAAACTTGGATTTTTGCTAAGATGATAACACTTTTGATCTATCTCAGTCTAGTTCTGCTTTGTGTTTTTCTTAAGACTGTTGAGCAGCATCTCATCCTATGTTTAAAAGCTCCTGAATTTCTTTTTCTGTACTTTTTATAGTCTTCTTCATTTTTCTAGTAGATGTGGTCATTTTCTTCTTGATTTCTATGACTTCATCTAAACATTAGTGAAATTAACCCTATTTATTCACCTTATTAGATTTTTTTTTTACTAGTTTGTCCACCTATCTTTTGCCAAAATACCTAATGGTGTTTTTTACCACACAGAAATATTTTTCTTTTTGTATAGATACATTGATACATTTATTAAACTTTTTCTTTTAGGGTTTAGGGATTTTGATTCATAGTTAATCATTTTCTTTCAAAGAACTTATATGATTTATTTTTATACTGAAATCCTTGATCCTTTTTATCCTTTTGTAAGATATAAGGTATAGACCCAACTATTTTTCTTTATATTTTTTTAATTTTTCAATCACTGTTGACATTCAATACTTTATTAGTTTCAGGTGTACAGCATAGTGGTTGGACATTTAATTTCTAGGTTTCTTCATCTGGAAAGTGGGATAATAATACAACCTACCTTATATGATTGTTTCAAGAAGAATTTATCCTCTTAGGCTCTTAAAATAGGTTGAATATAGTAAACTTTCAAATGGTGCTTATTATTTGTGGTATTTTTTTCAACAAGAATTTATTAAGCACTAACTAGGTACAGGCTCTGGGTTAAAATAACTCAGAATGGACATAATCCTTGTCCTCATGGAGCATATTAGTGAGGAACTACTGACAAATCATATGGGGAGGGCATGATACTAGGAGTAGGATTTCGGGGGGTGAGGCAGGGTGAGGAACATTCCATATGAGGTAAATAGCAGTGTATAAAGGTGCTGTAGTGGGAAGAAGCACGGTGAGTCTGTGGGACTAATAATCTGAGATGCCCCAGAGTAAAAAAAATGAAAGGGGTAAACACCCTGCCAGATGGTAATTGCTTTGAACGTCATTGTTGATAGCGATTGCTAGTTCTACCCCAACGTCTTCTCCCCTCCCTTAGTGATAAAATGTGTGGTTTTAGCTGAATACATGGCTGTCAGAGTAAAGAATATATTTTCTAGCTTCTCTTGCAACCAGGGTTTCTATATACTTAAATTTTAGCCAAAGAAGTATCTGCAACTTGTGGAAGTATCTTTATAGGGAGGAGTGTGCCCTTCTTTGCTCCTTCTCCTTATGGTTGGAATGGAATGTGACAGCTGGAGCTTGAGTAACCACCAGGCTTTCTGAGAAAGTGTACTGAGAAAAGGAAGCAGTAAGGTAGAAGGAGTCTGGGTCTCTGATGCTGGTGGGGCTGCTATACCAGCCCTGAATTGTCTCAAGTTCTGTTGAGAGGGAAATAAAGTATCTTGTTTAAGCCACTTTGGCGGTGTCTTTTCTACCATTTGTAGCCATACGTAATCCTATTTAATAAACTTGGTAAGGAGTTTTGTCATCATCTTAAGCAGTTGAAGACACAGGTCTGCATTTATAAATGATTGCTCTGGCTGCAGGGTGGAGCATGGATTTGAGAGGTGAGAATGGAATGGAGAGACCAGTGTGGAAGCTATTTAGAAGTCAGGCAGGGAGGATGAGGGCAACTGTGACAGAGATGGTGATGAGGGCATGGGTTTGAGAAATAGGAAGCAAGTCACCGGGGCTTAGTGATGGGTTGGATATAGGAGGCTGGGGAAGAGTTTGCTGTCAGGGATTCCTGGTTTTCTAGCTTGTATGAATGGACGGATGATCGTGCCATTGATTAACGGAGGGGTTACTAGGAGAGTGAGTACCCCTTATTATGAGTCGGCCATGAATTTGTGTGGAGATGTTAAAGAGGCTGTTGTGTGCATGGGTCTGGAGCTCTGAGGAGAGGACCGAGCTGGAGTTCCAACTGAAGTTGTAAACACAGGTGGTGTGGCGCTGTGGGCATGGAGAGAGCGCACAGGGAGAGGTCACAGCCTGAGAGCGGGCAAGGGCCTGGCACCAACCGCAAGGAAACCCGACGTCTTCTGTCCAGGTAGAGAAGGAGCTTGCAAAGGGGAGAGAAGAAAAGTGGCTACAGGGGAGAGAAAACTAGGAGAAAACGAGGAGAGTGTGTGTGTGTGCAGTCAGGAGGATCAAATGTAGAGAAGCACATAAGGTAAGGACTGAACACATGCATTGCATTTAACAGTAGGGACATTTTCGGGAATCTTGGTGTTGATGGTGTGATAAGTCCAAACAAAAGCCGTTGTTTGGGTAAGTTAGACAGGGTTTGTTATGGATACAAAAGGAAGTTAGGGCAGAAGGGATGCACTGGGAGAGAAGCCAGCAACATTTCCCAGGACTTATGGCGGCATCAGCATCTAGGCCCCAAATCCTCACCAGGGGTGTAAACTCTTTGTTCCCACCCTCTCCCTCCGTCTCCTCTTTATGTGTAGGTGATTCTGCCACCGTATTACTCTTAGGGTTTTAGCTCTCCATGTGCCACTGTTCCCAAGTCTCTGTCTTACCCAGCCTTTCTCCCGAGGCCCAAGATGTCTTGCATATCGGTCATATTTCCCTAGATGCTCACAGACAGCTCAGACTCAACAAAGACAAAACGAAGCTCAGTCCTTTTCTTCCCCATCCAGTATCAACAAGCTCCTACAGTGTCTCTGTGTTACTGGTCCTGCTGTCATCCAGTCATGCAAGACTGGGGACCATTCCTGGTATCTTCCGTTGTGACCAATCCTATTCCAGCCTGGTACCACCTCAGGAATCCACTTTTTTCCTCTCCGTACGCTGCTACCTCCCTGCAGCTGCCATAGTTTAGGCACTAGCTACTCTCCCCTGCAGTAGTTTCCTGCCTGGTCTCCTCTGTTTACCCTCCTGCCCACACAGCTTCCAGCGGGATCTTTCTGAAATGCAAGTCTTACAAGGGTGAGATACCACCTTTTAGGGGCTCACCGTTGCCTGTATGTGTGGCCTAGAAGGCCTCTGCCAGTTTGGACCCTCAGGTAAATCAGACAGAGGCAGATTTAGAATCGAATAGGCTTATTAGTAACATCTGTGAAAGTGAAAGGTGGAAGAGCCAGCACTGGGCAGAGATGGCCTTAGACTGCAATGTAAGCTCGCGCAGTTCTAGCCAACCCCTTCGGGAGCTCTGGGGAGAAGTCCTGTTAGAGGAGTGCTGGACTGGGCAGAAATGCGCAGGGGCCGTGCTCTCACCATGTTTAGTTACTGGTGGAGACTCTCCAGAGTGTAGAGTCTCTGCTCACGCTGTGCTGCGGGCTGGTGGCCGCTGTGTGGAGATCTGAGCAGACGCTGCTATGGCTGCCGTGCCGTCTCCTTGGTCATATCCGTTGATCTCTTCCCTCGTATTACCTTCTCTTGAACAATACATTCTATCTGTACTCTGTCAGTGGGCCAGCTCTTCTACATTTTTCTAAATGTGCCAGCTCTTCTACATTTTTCTTCCTACCTTAAATACGCTTCCCTTTATTTTTTCGCCTGGAAAAGTGTTTTCAAAAGTCAGCTCAAGTGTCTTAACCCTGATGTCTTTCCTGATGCTCCCAGCCATGCATCCACATCTTCTGTCCATTGCGCTGTCGTCACTCTGCGTTATCTTTGTTCTTCCTGCAAGACAGTGAACCCCTTTAAAGGAAGGCTCTTCGTTTTCAAAGTGATTGTATTCACTGCACTTTGTATTTTGAAGTTGGTTTTAAATGTTTGTTGCATTGAATTGAATGAAATGAAGAACTCTCATCTGTCATCAGAAGTGTCGGTTACTCTTTCCAATTCAAAGGACAGAAGAAGGTGTTCCTTTTTATATCACCTAACGATGGGCTTAGGCCTGTAGTTTTTAGTACAAACGTAGTCCCTAAACCTGAGAATAGCAACTTGCAGGAAGTTGCTGTTCTCAGACAGGACCACGTGATGCTGCAGGAAGGACACACCACTACTTGCCTACCAAGGATAAAGTGGTGTGGCCTGGGTGTGGGAAGATGTGGGAGGTGACCAATAATCTGGGAAGGTGGCAGTCTGCCTAGGACAAGTGGGAAATCTCATTAAATTGAGCCTATTTTCCTGCTTGATGAACAACTTCTAGAAGACATGAATAGAAATGAAATGTATTACAAGATATTGATGGCTTGTTCTTTGGCACAGTTCGAACACTTCTGACATTGAAGAAAGTGAAAACGAATCTGTAAAAATTAGTGCAAAAAAGGTACGTAGGAGTGTTCTCTCTTCTACTTGATTTTGTAAGACATTTCATATCCTGCCTGTTTAGATTGGATGCAAATAGAAAAAAATGTTCTGTAGCAACATTTTTCATAGAGAAAGAGTATTATGTTTTAGAAGGTACTTTTTAAATAAGTGAAATATTCTATATCTGAAGTGTTCCGCATTACAGAGGTCTCATATCCAAGTAACTTGTCAATTTTAGCGGTCATGTAATGCGTTTAGATTGTGATTTACAAAGGCAGGTTGATTTGTTGAGGGTATTTATTTGGAGCTTTCGTTAATCTAGGTTTCCCATCCTATCCACTGATCATGCTGTCAATCTCCCTGTTATGTTCAGTCTTGAAGTTTAGAAATGAGAAATGTGGACTTGATGGTTATCTACTACCATGCTTCCCCGAAAATAAGACCGAACTAGATAAGCCCTGGCATGATTTTTTCAGGATGACATCCCCTGAACATAAGCCCTAATGCGTCTTTTGGAGCAAAAATTAATATAAGACAAGGTCTTATTTTCAGGGAAACGCAGTATTATAATAAGAATGTTAAACATTTTTATTTTCTAAATCAGTAATGCTGTTTTCTTGACATAGCCAAGAAGAAAACTCAAGCCCATTAGTGAGGACTCTGAAAGCAATAAGGAAAGTAATATAATAATAGGTAAACCAGCAGAGAAAGTAAGTATACACAAGATGGAACTGTTCTAGCTATAGAATCTTCAGAACTTTCAGAGAAACCAGCTGAATTGGGCACTCCTAATTGGGACCCCTTAGTACCAAATCCTCTGTTGAAAAAGAGACCCTGGTAACACAAAGTCAACCAGTAAGAGAGTGTCTGCCATCCCCTTAGAGAGAAAAAAAAGTTGATTGAAAAATGTGTAGGAGGAAAATAAAGCATTTTCTCTTTCCTCCAGTTTTTTTAAAAAAAGATGTTTTATATTTTTCTTATTATAAAAATGTTTATTTTAGAATATTTAGAAGGTATGGAAAGGAAGATAAAATCACCTATAATTCCATCACCCAAAAGTAACCACCATGTTTTTTGGTCTATACTCTTCAGTCTTTAATTGAGCTTTTCTCACCCTAAGTGGGACCATGTTCTTGTCCAATAGTACAATAATTTAATGAGTGCATGATATTTCATTCATGAAAGTGCCATAGCTTCGTTCAGCTCTTACTAGTTAATGGTTGCAATTTAAACAATTTTAAGTACTTTGATGAATTTCTAGGTAAATTTTTGTGTGCGCTTTTGATCATTTCTTTAGGAAGAAAAATTGCTACAATAAGATTTCTGGGTCATATGTGTTCTGTTTTAAGATTCTTGACATATAATATCTTTTGATCAAGCTCTTAAAATGTTTTATGCCAGCACCTTGATTTTGGCCCATTGAAATGGCAGACTTCTGACTCCAGAACTGTTGGAGAATGAATACATTTCTGTTGTTTTTCTCAGCCACCAAGTTGTGGTAATATATTACAGCAACCACAAGAAACGAAACCGCCACCTAATGACTTTTTCTTTATAGCTACATGTTTTTTCAGTTCTATAATTTCCTTTATTAATTTTGATTTTGTATTTATTTTAGTATAGTTTCTACTGAAATTCCCTATCTAATCACTGAGACCATCGCTTCCTTTACTGTTTTTGGACATATTTATAATAGCTACTGTAAAGTCTTTCTTTCCTAAATCAGATATCAGCTATCTCAAAGTGTTTTGTTTGAGTACTTTTTTGTCTTGACTCCAGATCACATTTTTTGTGTAACATTTTAAATCTGGTACTTTCTAATTCTTTCTAATTGTGTATTGGACATTGTTGTTGATAGATTGAGAGTCAGAATTCTGGTAAACTTCTGAATAATGTTGACTTTTATTCTAATAGGTAGCTTGATTATTGGCTGATCAGCTTGAACTTGGTTTTCTTCTTTAGGGTCAAGTTGTGAAAAGCGTAAGGTATTTTCCAAGCCTCTCCAACTCAGTGGGACTCAACCTCTGTATTAGTTTTCAGTTGCTGCATAACAAATTACCACACACTATGTGACTTAAAACATCATACATTTATATCTCACAGTTTCTGAAGGCCAGAAGTCCAGGCTAGATTTCCTTAGCTGGATTCTCTGCTCAGGGTCTCACAAGGCTGAAATCAAGGTGCTAGCCAGGACTGAAACTCATATGAGACTCAGGGTCTTGGTCTCGTCTGAGCTCATTCAAGTTATTAGTAGAATTTGATTCTTTGCTGTTGTAGGTCTGTGGTTCTTGTTTTCTCTCTGGGTGAAGCTGGGGGTTACTCTCAGCTCCTAGAGGCTGCCCTTAGGACCTAGTCCCGTGGCCCTTGTATCTTCAGAGCAAGCCAGAGAATCTCTCATTTGGCTACATGGAGTTAGCTACATGCGTTAGGTTATATATTGTAACCTAATCAAGGGAGCGACTATCCCATCTTATTCACAGTTGCCACCCACACTCAAGCGGAGGAAGTCATACAAGTCACTGGGGATCATCTTAGAATTTTGCTTAGCTAAACCTCCAGTCACTGTGTCCCTGGTGAATCTGGTCAGAGATTGGTTCATTCTAGGGCAGTGTTTCTCAGTCCTTAGTCATGATTGTCTTCCTTACGAATCCTTTTTAAATGTTGTTTTCTCTTAATCTCCCCCACCACCCCACACACAATTAAATTTTGATGCCACAAGTATACTGCATTATCTGTTTATGTACTTGGGTTCTTTGGAGGCTTACAACCATTGTAATAGCTAAGATTTTTTTTATTTTTGCATTCCTCCTAAGAATCAGTTTTTGCCCCTTTGGGAACAGTGTCGCCCCATTTGAGATTGCATGCTCTAGAGTATGGTTCTCACCTCTAAGTTACAGTCTTTCTGCTAGCTCTACTAGTTTGAATGAAGTCTCTGCATTTTCTACATCTAATTTCCCCCAGCATTGCTTGTCTATTACTTGTGATTTTCTTAACCCTATCGTGGCCGCTTCTGGTAAACTTTATGTTGTCTCACTGCACGTGTGGAGCGCACTCACTCAGTCAGACTTTCAGAGCACCCCTCCTGGACTTCTGTGCTCTCCTCTGAGCAGTCATTCCAGGTGCTGCAGCTGCTGTACTCGGGTGGCCGCCTCCTCCGTGGGAGGATTACTGTGCTTTGCTGGGACTGAAGCTTGCTGTGCTGCTGTCTGCGAGTTGTTCCCAGGAGTGGGGAGAAGGGTGACAGACATTCACAGGGTTCGCTTTCTGAGTTTCCTAGTCTTGTTTGGCCTGTAGTCCAGTTCCTAAATAAAATTGCCAGCCCCACCCCATTTTATGGTTTTTCATGGCAGGAGAGCTCATTCAGTTGTTTTTCCATCATAGCTTTAGAAATTGAGCTGATTCCACACATTATTTTAAATAATAAAGGTTCACCGTCTTCCAAGGCAACCATTGTTAAAAGCCAACTGAAAGTTTTGTTTACTTTTTATTTTGAGACAGTTTCATTTTTCTCAGTGTTTCCTTATGTTAATTTAAGTAATTTATATAATATATTAACTTAGAAGTAAATAAGAATTGTAGCTAAAATATTTACTAACAGTGTTTGATAATACTGTCTTAATCCTTTTAAGAGAAGAATACTTAAGTAAAATTCTTTGCTGTGTTTTTTTGTAGAAAACTCAGAAAATGTTACGTACCAAAAGGAAGAAATCAAGAAGTGAAGACACAGACTCAGGTACAGAACAGTGTTTTATGCTTTGAAAATCATTCAAGAATTTCATTTAAAAAATACTTAATTTGTTAAAGTAGCAAATTCTAAGTATGTAAAACTGCCACTTTAAACAGTTAAAAATATATGACTTTGGAGTAACTGTTTCCAACATCTATCATGAAAACTTTCAGTATACAACAAAGGTGAAAGAATTTTACAATCTTTATATACACACCACCTAGATTTTACTATTAAATTGTATTATATTTGCTTTATCACCTATCCATTAATCCATTTTAATTTTTCATCATATAGAATATACTCTTTTTATACATCATGTAGTTTGTACCTTGTATAAGGTTTTTCATTTAGCATAACTTTTTTCAGGTTCATTTGTTATTTTGAATCATTTTTATTGACACAAAATTTATTGAAAAATGTTTGAGAGGAAAATAAAGCATTTTTTCTTTCCTTCAATTCTTTTAGAATAGAAGTTATATTGTTTCTTGTTATAAAAATGTTTATTTTAGAAAATTTAGAAAGAATGAAAAGGAAGATAATCACCTATAATTCCATCACCCCAAAATAACCACCATGTTTTTTTGTCTGTACTCTTTAATCCTTTTACTGAGTTTTTCTTACCCTACTGGGATTATATCCTTGTGTCATCATATCTTACCATATTCTAAGTATTATATAGTATCATGTTAATGAATGAATATTTCATTCATGAATGAATATACTGTAATTTTGTTAATATCTTACTATATATTACTATAACTATCTAATACAGTGAGAAATCTTTATGTGTTCTAGAAGTGGCCTATTAGGTAGGTTAAAATTAAGAAAATATAAAGAAGAGCTTGATCACCAGCAGTGTTTGGATAGCAGCAGGCTATTAAATAAAGGCACAGCAAAGTAATTAAAAGGCAGCAGTGCTTCAGGCTGCTTCAGCAGAAATGGGAGAACCAAGGAGACAGCAGTACAGAGTGATTGTATAGACAGGTTTGAGAGACTGCACTGGAATAGAGAAGTGAGTATATCTCCGCCCATGTGCTGCTTCAGCTGTAGCTATTTTCAGCCATTTAGTGGCATGCTTTCTGTTGAAGCCTTTCAGAACCCTGGACTTAGAGTCAAATTATTGATCATTGGTATATTAAATTGGCTTATCTTAATGTTCTAGATACTTCCGACGGTGTACGTATTTGGTGTCTAAAAGGAAAGAAAAGCAGTGACATCACAGAGTTAGATGTTGTTTTGTCTGCATTTGAGAAAACCCTCCTAGAGTATAAGTAAGTTTTTTGATGTGATATAGGTACCTAATAGAATCCCACAGCTTTTTTATACATAGTATTTTCATTATCATTTAGTTTTACATATTTTTAAATTTCCATTATAATATTTTCTTTAATTTCCATTATAATTTTTTAGTAGTGTGTTTTTGTATGTCCAAATACATGACTTTTTAATTTATAGTTTTGTATTAACCTGTCTTAAATATGTTCTGGTCAAATTGCGTGGACTGGTGATACCTATTTTTTGAAATTTTGAGGCTTTCTACCACATAATCTCTGGGAATCTCTAATCAGTTGGTCTATATGTAGAATCTCTAATTATTGGATCTATATAGAATCAGTATTATTAACATTTGTAAAATTTTTCCTGATAGTTCCATCAATTTATGCTATAGACATTTAGAGACTATTTTATTAGGATATGCTTAAAATTGCTCTGTCTTGATTGAACATTTTATCCTTACTTGACCCTCTCCATTTTCTAAAAATGCTTTTTGTCTTAAAATCTATTTTATCTGATGATAATAATATAGTATCACTAGATTTCTTTTGCTAGCATTTGCCATATTTTACATATTTTACATACGTTCTTTCCAACCTTTGTCTTATTTTAAACTTTCTTATAAAATCTTTAAAATCCCATATGTCCACCTTTGAGTTTCAGCTGTTGACTTTAGTGCATTTACATTTATTATAATTATCAATATATTTGGAAGAATAGATTGATATAGTTTTATTGCTTGAAATATTTTGTTCTAACTTTTGATGTTTTTAATCCTTTCTTTTTTTTAAAAAAATAGGATTTATAACTCCCCACTAATAAGAACTTTGGCAAGGTCTCTTATCTTTTGGTCTTCTCTTCCTTCTCTTCCCCCATCCCAAACCCCATCAGTTTCTAATACCTAGAGACTTTTGATTCTGGCTTAAGATAGACAAATTGTCTTTTTTAGCTTCTAAAACAGCAACAATCTTTACTCAGGTATGTTTTATATTTGACTACCTTTTTACTTCACATATTTTTTGTAACATGCCTCTTATTTAAATGTTTCATCCAGCACTTCTCAGTATGGCTGTTGATGTTGTAAAATTCCTAAATCCTAATTATTTTGATCATGACTTTGAACAAGAATGACAGTTTAGCTGGATATAATATTCTAGGTTCTAAATCATTTCCTTAAATGCTTTGTAATCACTGTTCCTTTGTCTTTCGCATCTAGTGTTAATTTGGAAAATATGTCCATCTAAATCTTGTTTCTTTACATGTGGTCTGATCTTTCTCTAAGCTTTTACAATATTTTGTCTTGATATTCTTAAATTTCACTATTTTGGGTCTGACCTTTCCAATCTAAGATTCTTCTTTAATTAAAAAATAAAAAGCATTTTTGTCTTCTCTGATTCTCTTTATTTTCTATGTCATTGTTCTTGGTTTCTAGATTTCCTCAATCTAGAAATTAGAAATGTGCTAATTTACTTCTCAGATATATCCATTCTGCCATTTACCCCATCTATTGAGTTCTTTACGTGTTTTAGGTTTTATATCTAATATTTCTGTTTGGTTCTTTTTTTATCTTATATTCAGGTTTTATGTTGCTAATATCTTCTTTAGAATATTTATCAGGCTAATTTAAAATTACTGGATTATCTTTTGTGAAACACCTGCTTCTGATAGGATTTCTGATCTAATACACTGTTGTTTTCCTTTCGAAACAGTTGTGTTCTTCCTGTGTCTTGTTGCTCTAGCCTATGAGCTTTTATATTCCGCTTGGGCTGTCAGCTTCTCTGTCACACACTGTGTGTAACAGAAGGCCAAACCTCAATTTTTGTCAGTTCCCATGAATACAAGGGATGGCAGTGGATGAGTCCTAGGCTAGGAGGCCTCAGTCACTCATCCCACAAAGTAACTGTCAGATCAGCATTTCACCCTTTGACCTGCAGAGATAAGTAGCATTAAGAGGAGATATCCTCCTTAGATTACCATTCTTCAGCCCTGGGGGTTGTCGGACTAACTGCCCAAAGTTAGTCAGTCTCTACCTGTTTTTCTCCAGACCTCTCAAACACAGCCTAGATTTTACTTTTGATGACACAGGGACAGAGAGAGGTCTGAGTTGCTGCAGCTGTCAGAAAAGCATGGTTTCTGAGAACCAGTGTCGGGGAAGAAGCAGGAGCCAACCTTAACAGTTCTCTTCCTGCCCTGGGCCATAGCCACCACTCTTCACACCAGTTCACCCAGCCTAACCCCTATTCCACTTATCTCAGGGCTTTTCACAGCTTTCTCCATTTGGAGGGACAAAGGAAGAGTCACTCTCTAGTTCTTCTGGCGATGATCTTGGGGAAAGGAACCAGCTGTCATGCTAACTCACCTTATCATCATAGGAAGTGTCTGTTTTATTCTTCTGTATGGTATGTTTCAGAGCCAGTTTGCCATTAAAACTGGTACAGAAGTTCTCTTAACATACCCAACACCATCTTGACTGTGTTATCCTTTTCTCACTCATAAATCTCTTTGGAGAAAGAAAAGACTTATTATAGAATTACAATATTCTAGTGAAAACGTCATCTTGCCTTTTATCATATTAAATTCTTGGTATAAAAATGATTTAGAAGAGGTATAGTATTTTCGTGAGACATTTAAAATTATAAAATACCCTTGTGTTTTTGTCATACCAAATAATTCTGGTAGAATCACTGATCTCATTTTATTTTCTTGACAAAGTGTTCTCAACCACACAAAAAGCTTTACTTTCAAAATCAAGTTAATTATTTGAAGGTCAGCCATTTTTAATATCCTTTACCTAGTACTCATACCTGAATAGTTTCTTTGATAACAGACTTACTGATTGTAAAGTTTATCGATGTGTATAAGTAGGGAAGTATACCATAAAAAGCAAATATTAAAAACTTAGAATATTCTAAAACTCATTCAATTAGTTATCTGTAGGGAAGTGACCCGATTTTTAAGGCACTAGAATTTGGAAGAGCTAGCATTTGGGAAGACCACCACCATTAAGGTTGATAGAATCCACCAATTTATCATCATAAGCCATGCAGAAAGCCAAGCCAAAACATTTTTCTAATGTTTTTTAATCTTAAAATCATGATTTCATATTGATGTTAGAAATTCTACTTTTTAAAAATAGGGCTGATATATTTTTTTAAATTGTGATAAAATACGCATAACACATAATTTACCATCATAAGACCCTTATAGAGTATGAATTCAGTAATGTTAAATATATTCACATTGTTGTGCAACAGATATCTCTTTTTCTTATTTTATAGCTTTGGCACCCTTGTTGAAGATGATTTGATCATATATGTGAGCGTTTATTTCCAGGTTCTCTGTTCTCTTTCATTGGTCGAGATGTCTGTCTTTATGTTAGTACTATACTCTTGATTACTGTAGCTTTGTCATGTTTTGTAATCAGGAAATGTGAGGCCTCATCTTTCGTGTGCTGTTTCAAGATTATTTTGGCTATTTGCGGTCCTTTGATATTCCATATGAAGTTTAGGATGGTTATTTTCTACATAGGCAAAAAATGCCACTTGGAATTTGGTAGGGATTGCATTGAATCTGTAGATAGTTTGGGGTACTAAGGACATTTTAATAGTATTAACTCTTCCAATCAATGAGCATGGGATGTTTTTCCATTTATAGTACCTTCTTTAATTTCTTTCAGCAATGTCTTATAGTTTTGAGCATATAAATATCTCACTTTGGTTAAGTTTATTCCTAAATATTTTATTCTTTTAGATGCTGTGGTAAATGGTATTGTTTTCTTAATTTCCGTTTTGGATTGTTCATTGTTAGCACATAGAAATGCAACTGATTTTGTGTGTTGATTTTGTATCCTTCAACTTTGCTGAATTCTTTTATTGGTTCTAACAGTTCTTTTGTGGAGTCTTTAGGGTTTTCTACATAGAAGATTATGTCATCTGCAAACAGAGATTTTACTTCTTTCCAATTTGGATACCCCCTTCCTTTTTTTCTTACCCAATTGCTGAATTGCTGTAGCTAGGATTTCCATTACTATCCTGAAAAGAAATGGCAAGAGAGGGCATCCCTGCCTTGTTCCTGATCTGAGAGCAAAAGCGTTCAGTTTTTCACTATTATTATGATGTTAGCTGTGGGCTTTTCATACATGGCTTTACATTGTGTTAATGTAATTTCCTTCTATTCCTAGTTTGTTTACAATTTTTATCATGAATGGGTGTTGAATTTTGTCAAATGCTTTTTCTGCATTGTGTGGCTTTTGTTCTTCATGTTGGTATTGTACCGCATTAACATTGATTGCATTTCATATGTTGAACTATCCTTGCATTCCAGAAATAAATTCCATTTTTTCATGATGTATAATCCTTTTTAAAGATGTTAAATTCTGTTTACTAGTATTTTGTTGAGGGGTTTTGACTCAATAATCATCAAGGATATCGGTGTCTAGTTTTCTTTTAGTACTTTTGTCTGATTTTGGTATCAGTGTAATGCTGGCCTCATAAAATTAGTTTAGAAGTGTTCCCTCCTCTTCAGTTTTTTTGGAATAATTTGAGAAGGACTGGTATTCATTCTTCTTTAAATGTTTGGTAGAATTCTCCATTGAAGCCATCTGGCCCTGGAACCTGTGATGGGAGGTTTATGATTTCTGAGTCAATCTCCTCACTAGCTATCAGTTAGTTCAGATTTTATTTTTTGAACCGACACTCTGGTTCAAGCCATTGTTTCTCAGTGTAGTTGTGTAGGACACAGATGCCTAGTCCATGCTGGTATTATGAGCCTTGCGCTCGCTCCCCCCCATCCCCCCGGCTGAGGCAGTCGGTCGCCGGTCGTTGGTTGGCCACTCACAGCAGCTCTCACCGGCTGCCAGCCACTCACACTGGCTACCGGCTGCTCATGGCAGCACACGGTAGCCCATGGCAGCCCATGGCAGCTCATGCCAACTTCTGGACCTCTGGATGCTCACGCAGCCCAGCTCCAGGGAGAGCCGTTGTTCACAGTCTTAGCTGTAGAGGGCACAGCTTACTGGCCCATGTGAGAATCGAACCCTCGACCTCGGTGTTAGGAGCACGGCGCTCCAACCACCTGAGTCACCAGGCTGGCCCCAGATTTTTTTTTTATTCCTGATTCATTCCTAGTAGGTTCTAGGTTTCTAGAAATTTATGCATTTCTTTTAGGTTACCCAGTTTGTTGGCATGTAATTGTTGATAGTAGTTTCTTATGATACTTTTTATTTCTGTAGCATCAGCTATATTTCATTTCTGATTGAGTCTTCTATTTTTTTGTCAATTTTGATCTTTCCCAAAAAACCAACTCTTAGTTTCAGTTTTTTTTCTTACTCTTCTATTCTCTATTTTGTTTATTTCTGCTCTAATCTTTATTGTTCCTTCCTTCTGCTAACTTTGGGTTTAGTTAGCTCTTCTTATAGTTCCTTGAAATATAAAATTAAGTTGTTGATTTGAGATCTTTCTTAATGTAGGTATTTACTGCTATAAACTTCCCTCTTAGTACTGATTTTGCTGCATCCTGTAAGTGTTGGTACACTGTGTTTTTGTTTTCATTTGTCTTAAGATTTTTCCCTTCATATTTCTTCTTTGACCCATTGTTTGTTCAAGTGTTGTTTAATTTCAACATACTTATGAATTTTCCTGTTTTCCTTTTGCTAATGATTTCTTGTTTGAAATTGTTTAAACTAAGATTTCTTAGTTTAAGTTGGTTAGGTTACTTTGTCACCTAACATGTGATATATCATGGATAATATTCTGTGTGTGCTTCAGAAGAATGTATATCCTGCTGTTATTGGGTAGAATATTTTCTATAGGTTTAATAAGTCCAAGTGGTTTATTCAAGTTCTGTCTCCTTATTGAGCGATTGTATGATCTATCCATTATTGAAAGTGAGGTATTGAAATCTTATACTATTACTGTTACTTTGTATTTCTCTCTTTAATTCTGTCAGTTCATATATTTGGGTGCTCCAGTTTTGGGTGCATATATGTTTATAACTTGTTATCTTTCTGATGAATTGACCCTTTTTTTTTTCATTCCATAATGTCCTTTGTCTTTTGTGAAAATTTTTGACTTAAAGTTCACTTTGTCTAAGTATGGTCACCTCTGCTTTTTTTTGGTTGCCATTTGATGGAATATCTTTTTTTATCCTTTTATATTCAGCCTGTGTATTTTCCTTACACTTAACTAAAGTGAGTCTCTTGTAAACAGCATATAGTTGGATCTTGTTTTTTTTTTTTATGCAGTCAGCCATTCTGTTTCTTTTGATTAGGAGTTTAATCAGTTTACATTTAAAGGAATTACTGACAGTGACAGTATTTTGTTAGTTTTCTATAAGTTTTGTAGTTTTCTCTCTCCTCTTGCTATTTTCCTTTGTGTTTCATTGATTTTGTGTAGTGACATGCCTTGATTCCCTTCTCATTTTCTTATGTGCTTCTATAGATATTTTTTGTGAGGATGACATAAATCATCTTATAGTAATCTTCTTTAAACTGATAAACTCAATAACATACAAAAACTCCTTTACATCTCCTTCCCCCGCTATTTGCGGATCACATTATGTTATCGATGCCACAGATTACTACACCTTTTATATTTTTAACCATTGACATAGTTTTATGGTTATTTTAATGCTTTTGTCTTTTACATACTAGTATTAAAAGTGACTTATGCACCACCATTACAGTATTACAGGATGCAGTATTCACCTATATATTTACCTTTACCAGAGAGCTTTGTATTTTCATATGCTTTTGTGCTGTTGTATAGTATCTTTTTGTTTCAACTGAAGGACTCCCTTTAATCATTCTTATAAGGTGGTTCTAGTGGGGATGAACCACCTCAGCTTTTATTTATCGGGGAAAGTATTTCTCCATTTTTTGAAGGATAGTTTTACTAGGTATAGCATTCTTGAATGGTAGGGTTTTTTTTCTTTCCAGCACTTTGAGTGTATCATTCCACATCCTTCTATCCAGTAATGTTTCTGCTAAGAAATCTACTGACAATGTTATGAGAGCTTCCTTGTGCACAAGTTGCTTTTCTCTTCTTTCAAGATTTTCTGTCTTTGAATTTTGACAGTTTGAGTATAATGCATTTCAATGTGGGCCACTTTGGGTTCTTCTTGGGGTCCCTTGAGCTTCTTGAATTTGGGTGTCTGTTTACTTCTTCAAATTTGGGAAGTTTGGAGCCATTATTTCTTCAGATAAGCTCTCTGTCTCTTCTGTTCATCTTGGACTCCTATAATGGATATATTGATATACTTGGTGTCCCATGAGTCCCTTGGGCTTTTTTTTCATTCTTTTTCTCCTTTTCTTCCTCTGACTTGATAATTTTAAATGATTCATCATCGGGTTTGCTGTTTCTTTCCTCTGTTTGATGAAATCTTTTGTGAATCCCTCTAATTTTTTTAACTCTGTCATTGTATTATTCAGTTCCAGAATTTGGTTCTTTTTAATAGTTTGTTGATATTCTCATTTTGTTCATGCATTGTTTTCCTTTTTTAATTTATCTGTTTTCTTGTAGCACACTGAGCTTCTTTAAGATGATTGTTTTTGAATTCTGTAAGGTAATTTCTGTCAGGTCTCCTTTTTTTAGGGTCTATGTTTCTGGAGATTTTATGTTTCTCTCTTTGATTGGACCATGTTTTCTTGTTTCTTCCTGTACCATATATATATATATAATATTATACATATAAAATATACAGATATATTATATTTTATATTTATATTTATTTATTTAATATATTTATTTTATATTTTATATTTATACATAAAATATATGTATATATATTTTTTACCATGTTTTGTGCATTTTAAAAAGCAGCCACTTCTTATAATCTTTACAGACTGGCTTTATAGAGGTAGAGTTTCTGGGATGGGGGGGTCCGTCAACCTTTTTCTGGGGATGTATCTTCTTTGGTCTTCTGTGTGTAATTTCCCAACTAGAGAGGTTTCTTTTTCAGGAGATTGTAATCTCTAAAGATTAGAGCTCCCTCTTGTGTGTATCTGTGGTATTTTAGTTCTCTGGTGCTGCAACAGGCTGCTGAGCTCTTTTGTTTTCCATGTACCCCAGGCATCCGTAGAATGCTGGTTCCTTGTCAGTACTCCAAGTCAGGCAAGACAAAAATAAGTCCCTCATGCAGCCTTCTGAAAAGCCAGTATATTGGACATATTCCACTCTTCTCTTTTTCTTCCCAAGGGAGAAACCACGAACTAAGCATCTCCTTTTAATAGAACTGAGCTGTGCTGGCTTGGAAGAATGTCTATCTCAGTTGATATGAAATGGATTTTCTTAGATGTCTAAATGTGGGTGTTCTTGACTTTAAACTTGCCTGGCATAATGCAACTTAATTGGTTTTGGGAATTTTCACAAAGGCTTTGTGGGCCATGTATAGGTAAGTTGGTTTTCCTGGGGGGGAATGAGGTCTGGGGTATCCTATTCCACCACCTTGCTGATGTCACTAGAAATATTTTTTTAACACCCATTTCATGATGAAAACTTATACAAAGATGTGTATTTAAAAATGCAGGCATTCTTTTGTGTATGCTTAGCTTCTGAAGAATTAGGCCATGAGTTTGGTCCCCTTCTCTTGGGTGACTCTTCTCCTGATGGACTTGCTCCAAGAAAAAAATAACTTTGTAACTACTGGCACTTATACAAGAGATTTACTATTTTAAAATAAAAGGACACTTTAAATTATAGTACCCTCCTGTGCCAATGCAGAAAGGGTAGACGTCTAGCTGCAGCTCTGGCACAGTGTCTGCTGCTGCTGCACAGTCGCGATGCGTCTACCGTTCAGCCGACTAAGCCACACCAGGAGGTCATAAGGTCTCCCTTATGACAGGGACCTGAATCAGTTTCCTTTTGGGGTCAGCTTTATATTAGGTCAGTGCAAAAAAAATTGTGATTTTTGCAATTTTCAATCTTTTAAACCGCAGTTACTTTTTCACCAACCTAATAGTTTTTGAAGAATTCAACAGCTGGCTTTTGACACTGTGACTGGTTGGAACCAGCATACTTTAGATGCCTGGGGGACATGGAGAACAAAAGAGCTCAGCAGTTTGTTGCAGCAAAAGAGAACTGGCAATACTGCACACAGGCTGGCACAGCTCAGCAGGATTAGGAAAAATGGCCCTGCGCGCTCCTTCTTCCTTGGGAGAGGAAGAGATGAGTGGACCGTCACCCAGTGTTCCAGTTTTTTTGGGTGCTGCCTGAGGGAAGGGTTTCTGTGTCACCTGAATTGGAGCACTGGTGGGAACTGACAGGTTGGATTCCTGGGGTCACAGAGACCAAACATGTTATATAATTATTCATTCCTCCAGTTGTTAGCAGGCAGGGAGGGAGGGGCTAAAGTCTGCTGGTCGTTGGATCGGGGGAGGAAAAGGCTGGGATTGGTTGTAAGCATTTCCACATTACTTGTATCACCTGTGGCCGTGGCCAGTGTCAAAGAGTTAAGCTGACCATATACTTGAGGGTTTAGGAAAAAGAATTTCCTGCTGTTTTCCTTTTGTTGAGATATTTCCAGTATTTTTTTAAAGCCTGAGAAAGTGCTGTAAGCTGACTATGCTATCTTAGATACTCAGAATGGTGTAAGCCAAATTGTGCGTTGATATACTAAGCAAATAAAACACACCTTTCTAGATGTTTGATTTTTCTTTTATTCTACAGAAAAAATATAGACTCTAAAATTTGCAAGAAAGCCATCAATACATTTCATTCTAATATAAAAGATGAACTCATCAAAATGGTAAGTTCACTGACATAAATTCATTGGTCTAAATCTTTACTAATCCTGAGGCAGCATATCGTTAGGAAGGACTGCATTTGCTGGCAATGTAGTAAAGAACTCATTAGAATTAGCCATATTTCCCATGTTGTTTTAAACTAAATGTCATGTATCATAAGCTAATAAGTGTTTAATTTTGGAAATGCCATGCAAATATTTCTTTTGTTTTGTGTAGCTTAAAAAAATGCAGATGTTGAAAACTCTGAAAAGGAAGAATGCTAAGGTAAGTCCTTGTGGCGAGAAGCAGACAGCCATATAGAACGCTATAATGGAGAAGAGCTATGTAGACTTGACTCTGAGTTTTATGACCATTGGTTTGTATAAGATTTTTATCTTTTTAGTCAGGCTTTTATTTGATTGATTTTGTGTTTGAGTACTGTTAATGCACGCTAAGGAATGGGGATCCTGGTTAGCCTAAAAATGGCTTTGAAGCCCAAGATGGCCACATGTATGGATAAGTATTGTGTGATGTATACTTATTGCTTTTGTGGATATCAGAAAGCAAAGCCTTTTAGAATCAAGACTTGTCCCAGGTAAGAGGAAAGCCTGGGCGGGATACTGGTTTAAGGGTCAAGAGACCTCATTTGTTGTGCTGGTTCTGCTACTTCAATGTTGTACCACATTTTTGAGAGCTGTACGCAAATAGGTGTGCAAGGGAAACAAGCCAGAAAGCAGTAAGCCCTCCTTTCCCCATCATCTCTTTCTGATTGGACCAAATGACCTCTGACGTTCTAGCTCTAAACTTGCTTGAATCTAGGAATGGAAGAGCAGCTCCCCGTCTACATTTATAATAGAAATGTATTGGAAGTATACATTTCCCTTCTAGTCATTACAAGCCTTTGTTGTTGTTTTCCTTCCATTTTAATCTCTTACTGGTCAACTCTGCATTGCTTACAAGCAAGTGGGAACAGTCTGAATGTCCAGCAATGGAATATTAGGTAGTCACTAAAAGTGATGGCAAAGATAATAAAATTGATTTTACTGAAATGTTCTTTTTAAAATACAAATGTATCATGACATTCCCCTTCTTCAACATTTTCCTAGTGTCTCTAGATAAAAGTGAAACTCCTTACTTTATATCTCACAGGGTGAAAACCTGGCCCCCACTTCCAAGTCTTGGAGTAAATAGCCCTGCTGGTCTTTTTCAGAGTTCTCTTCTTTGATACCACATGTCAGAAATTGTAATTACATACTGCTTATATATATATGTTTTCCCTATTAGACCAAAGTTCCATGATAGAAAGAATGGGGTCTGTCTTGTTTTGCACTATTTCTAGTACCTGGCACAGTGTGCATGGCATGCCCAAATATTTATGAAATCAATTTAACAAATTATTATATTACTTAGATAATTTCAGATATTGAAAAGAAAAGGCAGCGTTTGATTGAAGTCCAGGACGAACTGCTTCGGTAAGATAACATCAAAATCCTCTTTGAGATCTTAGAAAGATTGTGCTGTGTCATGTGGGGCTAATAAACCTTGCTGCTGTGTTGCATTAAAATCGCAGGTTTTCTTTGAGTGTGGAAGCTCAGTGAAGGTGGGTTATGCAGCAGAGTCGGAGAAGCTCTTAACAAAGGAGAATTCGGCACTGATATATTTGCCATTAGATCTCTCAACTGTGGCCTGAGAGGCAGCCTAATTAGAGAGTTAATGCATAGACTCTAGAACAAAACTGCCTGGGTTTGAATCCACGCTCGACCATTTACTGGCTGTGCAACTTTGGGCAGGTTATTTAACATCCCAGGGCCTCGGATCATTCATTTGTAAATGAGCATAATACTTCCAACTCGCAGAGTGTTGTGAGAATTAAATGAATAAATGTACAGAAAATGCCTCACAGTGACTGGCATACAGGAAGTGCTGTATAAATGTTAACAGTTTTTGTTAATATTGTTGGAACGTGATTCAACAATCATTGAATTGGTATGACACTCATGCGAGTCCATTCCCGAGTATTGGACCAGTGAACTGTTCGGGCTATCCCCGTGGTCCTGAAAGACGAGCACACTGGGTTGCTGTCAGGCCACTAGTGATGTTTGGTGCTCTTCAGTCCGACCAGGATGTGGTGTGAGCTGCTGGCCTGGTAGTAAAGCAGCGGAAGTATAAGCAGTATCAGATATGCTCTCTGCTCTTCGGGAGATTTAAATATAGCTTGAGAAAGTGGTATCAGAAAAGACAGCCTATAATTACTAAGATTTAGAGAAGCGCTGCCACAGAAGTTAGAAGATGGAGGAACTGGTTATCTAGTCCATTGGTTTCCATATCTAATCTATGGACAGGTACGGCCCATGATAAAGCGCTCACCTGGCCCAGACCAAAATAAGAAAATTAAAGACAGTACAATAATGATAGCTAACACTTAAAAAAAAAAAAAAACTTCCTGTGTATGCTAGGCACCACCCTAAATGCATTATATTATACACCAACTCATTAATCATAATCTGTGAGGCAGGTGATTATGGCTGTTAACAAGGCGATATAAGACTCAGGCATGTTTTAAAGACCAGCCTCTTGGTTCTTTGTCTAGATATAATTTTAAAAGTTGAGAAGTACAGGCATACCCAGAGATAATGTGGATTTGGGTCGAGACCACTGCAATAAAGCAAATATTTCAACAAAACTAGTCATAATTTTTGCTGGTGGAGGGCCTTGCCTTCAATTTGTAACCAAAAAAAAAAAAAAAAACAAAAAGAAAGAAAAGAAAAAGAGCAACATGTATGAAACACAATAAAATGAGGTATGCCTGGATATTTTGAAAAAGCATAAAAAGAAAAAAAGTAGTGTCATTGTTTTAACTTTACATGTGAAAAACCAAAGGCACAGGGAGGCAGCTTTACCTACAGCCCCACTCGTAGGAAGCGGGGGAGCCAGGATCTGATGTCTACCACTGACTCCATATCCTGCACTCCTGACTGCAGACCAGACAGCACACTAGTGAGTCTTCCAGAGTGTTGCATTTGTTCAACGTACAGAACTGGTAAAAGGACTTTTCTTTTATAAAATAAAAAATCATGATATTAGAGGATAGTTGCTTTTTATATCTTGTGAGAAGAAAAAATTGGCAGTCTTACCCCTTCCTTTTATGTACTAGTCCATAAAACCCAAGTGATCCCTTTTAATTTTGTAGGTTAAGAAACTAAGCCACTGAAGAGAAAGCACTTTGCCCAAGATCATATATTTTTCATCCGGGCACTGTGATAGTTTTTTCCCCCAACTGGTTTTATCTGACCTTGGAAACGGACACAATTTTGACCAGAGGAAGGGGCAAAGGGAAGCTTTTTTTGTCCGTGCTTTTGCTGTTAAACTGCAATGCCTGTCTATTCCTGCCTGAGGCCATACAATGTTATGTTCTAACTCAGTAGCTTCCAAGACCCTAAAAATGACTTGAAGAATTTCAGGATAGATAGGGTGTTTTCTTCTGTGAGCTTCGTATTTCAGAGTTTTATCTACATTTTAAATTGAAATCCAGAATCTTTCCACACATTCATTATTTCAGAGCCAAAGATATTTTAAACTATCTAGTCCACCTTCCCTGTTTTTTCTAACTTCACTCAATATATTTACACACTCAGTCTCATACACTGTAGGCTGTTACACTTCATTATACTGTCATTTACTTTTAGGAACTTTTTTCTTTTCTTTTTTTTAGGTTAGAACCACAGCTGAAACAACTACAAATAAAATATGATGAACTTAAGGAGAGAAAATCTTCTTTTAGGAATGCAACATATTTCTTATCTAATTTTAAACAGCTTCATCAAGATTATTCAAATATTCGTGAGAGAAAACCA
Source organism: Rhinolophus hipposideros (assembly GCF_964194185.1). Lineage (NCBI taxonomy): Eukaryota > Metazoa > Chordata > Mammalia > Chiroptera > Rhinolophidae > Rhinolophus > Rhinolophus hipposideros. The sequence goes on along the minus strand of NC_138050.1, from coordinate 29,966,195 downwards.
AATGTAAAGGAAACGGTAATAAGTTCAATTTTCACTTTTTTACTGTGCTTCAGAAGCTATAGGGCTTTTCATGCTAGAGTACCAGAAGCTTTGAGCAAAAAGAAATGTAAAAACAACATTGCAGTCTACCTCAAACAGCATCACTCTAACTTGGTGAAAACTTGTTACATCATCCCTTCTTTAGCTACTTAAGACTAGAGGAATAGAGAAAAATCCAGAAACTTTTTTTTATGAAGGTATTTATGCTATGGAGAACTGAATCTCACTAAGGGAAGTGAGCACAAATCTGAAGTGCTTTGCTTTATTATAATTATCACCAACATAAGATTACTCAAACATGTTTTAAAGACCAACCTTTTGTTCACCCCATGTCTGTAGTATCTTTTCTCTAAAAAACAAGTCATCCATAAAATGGTAGGTGTAATTTTAGAAGCTGAGAAACAAAAACATATAGGAGAAAGTACGTATTATTTTAATTTTATAGTGGCTTCTGGATTTTTGCTGCAGACCTTGCTACTGTTGTGAAAACCAGAAATGTTTAAGGTATAGAAAAAAATATATATAGATTATGATCACATCTTGTATTCTTCACTTCTAAATTCAATTTTAAGATTTTGACACTCATCTGAAAGTTAATTTTCCTGAGCCTAAGGTTTGTTGATAGATTATAGAGATCTGGAAATAGAATGTTTTAAAATTATTTGTTTCCTGCGACAGTACCCAGCTAGTCTAAAGCTTGTTATTTGGAGAAATTAATAGCACTAATTTAATTTGAACATAATAACTGGGGTGAAAACAGAGATTCAGAGACTACCTTGTGTGGAATACGCTACTCTTACTGATAGCTTGTTCTCTGCATGCCCTTGGTGCCTTTTGTACTTCTATTGTAGTACGTGTTCTTTTTGCTTTATATATATATTTAAGTATGTCTTACCTCTTTTCCTAAACTAAAAATCTAGCACCAAATGTTGGTTCTTCCCGTTACCCCTCCCTGACAGCACGTGCCCCATCGAAGCTTGAACACATAGTAATGTGATACATTATCTTCTATTTTGTGGGTGGTAAAGTCTGACAGCTTTTTCTGTTTAATTTTCATTTCTATGAAAACCACCTTGAAAACATGATAATAAACAACAAACTATATTCTAGAAAGGGAACTTAGTCACTCACCCTTCAATAACAATTTGCAACACGAAGTTTGGCTTTGTTACCATGTTTCCCTGAAAATAAGATCTAGCCAGACCATCAACTGTAATGCGTCTTTTGGAGCAAAAATTAATATTTTAATTAATTATTTTAAATACAAGACCAGGTCTTATATAAATTTTTGCTCCAAAAGACTCATTAGAGCTGATAGTCCGGCTAGGTTTTATTTTCAGGGAAACACAGTAATTATTTCAAAGTTGAATTCTAATTTTGTCTTGAATCATTAAGAATATTTGGACTGGCAATTTTTAAGACATTTAATTGATTTTCCCAGTAAACAATTTTTCTAGGTGATGGATTTTTTTCTCTTGAACTTTTATAGGCTTTGTGTTCTCATTCCTTCAGTTCTTGCAGTAAAAGTAAATCTGCCTTACAGTTTTCTGTTTAAAAAAGGCATGAGGTCAAGTAGACTTGCCCAAACCCAATCTATATCTGTATCAGGAATGATTTTCTCTTTTAAATAATTCATGTGCCACTCACTGTTCTTTGAACCAACTAGTCTTCCGGGGTGAGGTCAGCTCGAGCCTTGCAGGGAGCAGTTCCCTTGCAACCTTATTTCTCAATTATGTCCTAAGGAAATGAGTTAAAACCAAGTTTCTTACTGGTACTAGTTTTAAAAAGAAAATGAGTAGTTAATGGAAAGCTCTATTAAAATTGGCATTTGGTCATAACATTGAGCTATGTAAAACAAAAATTTTTAGTATTTGTTAATCTAAATAAATTATTTTCTTCCAACAGTATGATTCATCCAGCCTTCCAGCTCTGTTATTCAAAGTAAGAACGCTTTTGGGAGCTGAAAGTCATCTGCAAAATATCAACCATCAGTTAGAAAAGCTCTTTGACCAGAAATGAGACCAATCTACTAAAATGTGCCTATGTAAAGATCAGTCCCATGCTACTGCCCGTTGCCTTCTTAAACTGCTTTTTAGTGTTAAAGAAACAGTCTCCAATACATTTAAGACAGTAAACCTGACTAATTGTTCAGGCTGGCTGTATGGCCTTGTTACCACTTTGATTGTTTAGTAGTTTTAGAGATCATAAGTAACTTTCTGGTTAGTGTCTTGAGTAATAAGTTTTAAAATGTTGACACCTAATTCTAATCAGTCATAGACATATTAAGGACTTTTTACCTATAAATAAACATGCAAAATTAAGCTAATGTGAACACAGACTAACTGGTTAATAAGATTTCTACTGAATTTAAGTACACTGAAGCTAATTTTTAATAACTGTTTCATGTCAGTAAAAGACAAGGATTGGAACACAGAGATATAACTTAGTTGATATAATAAATTACTAAAATTTAATAATCTGTCTTCAGGCAAATAACAGTTTGGTTATATGAGTGTCCATAGTTAATTGGCTATTCTTGTAATACTTCTATAATTAGTTCATCAGGAATTTCATCCACTCCACTATTATAACTGAGCAGACTGTTTGCTGTAGTAGCTTCTGCTAATTCAGCATCTTCAGTAGCTTCCAGAAAATAAGTATCATCAATGCCACTATCCCAGTCAGGATCAGAAAATACACCTTTTGACGAGGTACTAGGTCGCTTATGAGGATTCTTGGTTTCATTGTTCCTTGTTTCGTCTGTTGTAAACTCTTCTTCCTTTGGTTCCAGAAGGGAGGGTAAAGGAGAATGGGACAGGAAGAAAATACAGGTTCTTCAGTCAGAATGTGATAATTTCACTGTATTAATCTATGTTGAATTAAGGTATTAAGACCAGTTCAACAGATATTAAAATGAAAATGTGGCATGATATTGTCTCTGAGATAGTTGCCATGGGAATGAATTCATTAATTCAAATATTGCTGCCACGGTAGCTCAGACACTCTTGAAACTCCAAATTTGGAGTCTGAAAGATAACATGACAAAAGAGTACTTAATAAAAACTTCTTGTAAAATATTAAGGCCACATAGAAAAGGGGACATAATACAGTTACAGGCAATCTATAATAGAAATATAAATAGTAATTCTGAAAAAAGTTCAACTTCAATTAATAAGTTAAAAAGGTAAATTAAAATTGAAATGCTACTTTTTGCCTACCAGGGGGGTAAAAATTAAAAGGTAAAAATAATGTTGGCAAAAACGTAGGGTTGTAGGTGCTCTCATAAACCATGAAGTTTAATTTCCTATCATTTTTATGGAGAGCAATTTAGTAATATGTATTACTGAAGATATTTGTGATGGTTTAAGTAGGAAAAAAACCTACAAAATAGTATGTATACTATCACTAACATGTATATACACATACACATATATATTAATCAGCATACATACAAATTCTTGTATATACATGCCATTTATATCAGTTTTCTTTGAATGGTCAAAACATGAGTGAGGATGATTTTTCCCCCCTTTTGATTTTTTTATGTATTTTCTAATTTTTTTTCTACAATGAATGTGAATTATTTTGGCAAATAAAAGTTTTTAAAGGAAAACTGTTGGCTTGGCAATCTGGTAATATCTACCAAAATTAAAAATGGATATACCTCTTGACATTCTTCTAGAAATTCTTCCTATAGATATAAAGAAACACAAAGATGAGTATTTTGTATACTTTATGTAAAGCAAAACATAAGTGTCTAGGGCTGGTTAACTAGGTATCTATACAATTTCTTATGGAGCCGTGAAAAGAGTGGGGTGCATATTATTAGATATGTGCTGAGATGGGAGAAGCACTAAAATATATGCCTAGGTGAAAACAAGGTACCAAACACTGTGTTTAAAAGCTATCTGGACACATTTGGAAACTACTCATAGCTCATTTATACAGTTGTACCAAGAACTAATTAGTGTGGGTGGTAGATGAGGGTAAAGGGGATCAACTATATGGTGATGGAAAGATAGCTGACTCTGGGTGCTGAACACACAATGTGATATACAGATGGTGTAATACAGAATTGTACACCTGAAACCTATGTAACTGCTAACAATTGTCACCCCAATAAACTTTAATTTAAAAAAAAGGAAAGAAAGGAAAAACTAATTAGTAAGGAGAAACACTAAGCACTTACCTCTTTGAGAAGAAACAGGAAACACACTTCAGCAGGTAATGGAAAACCTGAATTAGAAAGATAGTAAAACTATTTTATATAGATATCTAATTTTTACTTTGTGCTGGTAAATGTAAAAATTAATTACTCACGGTCAGATTTGAAGTTTTGTGCTTTACATACAGGGTCATGACATTTCTGATACCAAACTTCATTTTTCAGATCAACCAAAATCCTTTATGTTAAAAAAAAAAAGAAAAACAAAAATGTTGACTGGATAGAAGCAAAGATATGCCTAAGACTTAAAAAGTAAAAGAATGGAAATAGATATACACCAACCCAAAGAAAACTATGGTTACCAAAAATATCATACAAAATGGACTTTAGGGCAAAAAAGTACATTTTTAAAAAGTTCCTCCCAGGAAGATAGAATAATTCCCAATCTGTACCCACCAAACAAGATCACTTCAAAATATGTGAGCAAAATCAACAACTTCAAGGATAAACATTCTACCAAAAATGAATATATTTTTAAAAGATTCTTTTGATAAGTGATACAACAAATGACCACAAAAAATTCAGTGAGGATATAGAAAATCTGATGACAATTAAAAAGCAATTAACAAATTTGATATAATAGGCATATATGACTACTTCAAATAATTAAAAGCAGCTCTTTACAGTCACATACAAAACATTTATAAAATGACTATTCTAGTACCGTGTGAAGCTCATCAAATTTAAAAGCATTCACACAGCACATTCTAAAAAAGCAAATTATTTAGAAATAATAAGATAGCTGATAGAAACCCGTAACTTGGAAATTAAAAACATTTCTAAACCAATGACTCAAGGAAAAATCATGGTTGAAATAAGAAAATGGCCAGAACTGAATGGAATTGAAAATACATATTAAAATATGTGAAATAGAGCCAATCTTTAGAGGGAAATTTCAAATCTTAAAAGCTTATTCACAACAAAAAAGAATGGCTAAAGGCAAATGATTAACTTACTTCAGCAGAAAGTAATCAAGAGCAAAAATTTTTTTTAAAAATCAACAAGGCCAAAATGTGAAAATGAAATTCTGTGAGATTCATCAAAAAATAGGTAAAGACACATTAGAAATCAAGTGCAGCTGTAACTACAAATGCAGAATATACTAAAAATAGGATATTATAAACTTGTGTCAGTAACATTGAAAATTTTGGTAAAATAGACAAAGTACTAGTAGTATAAAAATATACCAAACTAAGCAAACTTAAAAAGTTACAGAAAACCTAAACAATTCCTCTACCACTAAAAATAAAATTTAAGTAGTTTAAATTTTTCTCAAATTTCATAGAAAAAGAAACATAAAATGACTAATGTTCTACATGATAGTGGGACATGTACCAGGGAGAGAAAAATGCAGGCAACCCAGTCTAACTGCCTCACAAACATTCCAATAAGAGGCGTCCTACTCAACCGACTAATGCTGCAGCCCCCGAACCGTACACCAAAGTGCCCCACAGCGATGGGGTTTTACATCTTTCTAGGGAGACACAGTGATACCTGACGTCTGTCAAGCACTCTGCAAGCTACCCTACAGTTCATGGCTTCATTACATCACCCTTCGTTCCCTGCAGTGATGTCCTATCTTTGCAAAGCTGGGTTTTTGGGTGGTGGCTGTGATAAAAAGTACTATAAATATCAATATGGAATGAGACATAATGATGGTGGGGGCAGTGTCCAATCTGATTCCAACGTTTAAGAAGTTATGCAATGCTCAAAAGGACACTCATTCCCTTAACAAGTAATTGTAGTTAAGGAGGTCAAAAGGCACAGACTTCTAGTTATAAATAGTTATGGGGATGTAACGTACAGCATGGTGACCGTAGTGAAAACTGGACTGCATATTTGAAAGTTGCTGAGAGAGTAAATCTTAAAAGATCTCATCGTAAGAAAACAATTTGTAACTGTATGGTGACAGGTGTTCACCAGACCTACTCATTTTGCTATGTATACATGGATATCAATATCAAACCTGAAGCCAATAGTTATATGTCACTTGTATCTTGATGAAAAAAAGAATGAAATAAAAATATTTTCTTTCAAATGATCAATATTTTTTCAAGGAGCTACTAAATTGTTAGGACATAAATACTTGAAGCTATTTGAAACTGTTTTATACACAGAACTGTTAGGTATTTCTTTTGGCCTCAGAGCATGTGAAAAATTCCTAAGAGTCTAAGGGGACCATGAACTGAGAACACTGGGAACCTCTGGAAAAAACCAATGGTATTTCGAGGCAGAGAGCCCTTATCTCCAGAATGCTCTCTGCAAGATGTTTCTGATTTCTGCATATGGTAAATAAACCTAGAGTCTGTGGACATATGAGGCATGGTTACACATGCGGTGTAAGTAGAATGCATGAGTATAAAATGCAGAAGCTTCCTGACCTCAGTGCTCCCTGCTGTGTGCGGTGACTGCTCACTTCTGCCTCACTTTCAAGCGGAGTCAGAGAGCATCCAGTGCAGAAAGCAGCTGGGGAGCAGGGCCAGCTGTCCCAGGCCTAGGACTGCTTCCCCTGTGCTTTCCATTCCTTGTATCTTTCAGCAAAGCTTGACACTGGGTTAGACTCTCGGATTCATGAGGGTGGTTTGACAATCCAATCCTCAAATTCATTAGTGATCAGGGTCATTCAGATGAAACTACAGTTTCATTTTATATTCACCAGATTAGCAAACCAAATTTTTAAAACCTAACAGTACTAAAGTGTTGGTGAGAATATGGAGCAGTAGAAAAACCTGAAAACACTGCTGGTGGGAGTATAAATTAGCACCACCATTTGGGGAAATTACCTAGTAAAATTAAATACGTACTTTGAGAAACTCTTACACATATGTGCTCTAGGCAGTATGTACAAGCATATTTGTAGCTTCATTGTTCATAATAGCAATCCAAAAGTCCATAGTAGGATAAATTGGCATATTTATATTAATATGGCAGACTACACATAATGAAAAAATAAGCAACTGCAACATGCTGCAATATGGATGAACATAACATACAATATTGACTAAAAACCAAGTCAAGATTCAATTTACATAAGATTAAAAAAATGTAAAGTGAAATAATATATTGTTTGGGGATTTAAGTATATAGGGACAATAACATTTAAAAGAGTAAGGGAAAGATTAACACAAAATCCGGAATAACTATTATCTCTGAGGTCCAGGAAGAGGAAGGACCACAGGCGCTTCTGAGGTCAGTTCTGTTCCTCCCAGTGGGTGGCAGATACGACAGTCGACAGTCGTTTAGTATTAGTCTTTCAAATGTACATGTACATGACATATACACTTACATGTTTGACATATTTAGCACACATAAGAAAAAGAATATGTTATGGATACATAACACAGCTTGGTAATTCTTCAGAAAGAAATATATAGCAACCTGACAATTTCAAAAAGTTAAAGGATGGTCATCATATGATAATGATTTTCTGGTAAACTTATATGCATAGAAAAAAAAGACTAGAAAGATACACCAAAATCTTAACCATAGTTACCACTGGTTCTGGGACAATGGGTATTTTTTTTCTTTGTTTTTCCACGTTACACTATGTGTATTGAGTATGTAGTTTCTGGAGTTGTTTTTTTTTTTTAGCTGAATTAATCCAGATATATAAGCATAGCAATGAATCGTGCTACCCCACGTTTTCTAGCTTTCCAGCAAAAGCTTCATGATCATTTTCTCATATCTGACACACGTGCTGAATAAACTTCATGTACAGAAGTCTCAGCTTTGACATTAAATATAAAACACAACAAAATCTCTCATGTAACTGTTAACTACCGGGTTTCTATTTTATCCCTAGTCTGACCATATCCCTATATTATTTAAAATTCTGTTTCTGATTTTTCTTCATCCTTTACTTCCTCTCCTTTTGCCAGGAGCATTTTAAAGAAAACTAAAACAGGACCTGGAATACACAAGAAGCATTCAATAAATATTGGTTCCCTTCTCTACCATTCTTAGTCTCGAGCATGTTAACATAATCTTAACTCCAATTCTTAACACTGACTGGTTTCCTTCTTGCCCAAATTTGCTCAGTTTCAATTCAGACTCCATGAAGTGTCAAGGACCAAAGGCAACAAAGGAGAGACATACTTCCACTGTTGCTTGTTCATCCATCTATCCACTGTCTCTTATTTCTTTTAGCCCCACTGCATTCTACCTTAGTTGTCTCAAGATTATACTAAGGAATCATTTTACCAATAAAATAGAATAAAGATATATGTGCTAGAAAAAAGGTAATAAGATACTGAAATTAAACTAAATACGAATTAAATTATAACTAAATTATAAAGTTAGTTTTATGTTCTCAACTTTAAAAATTATAAACATTTAAAATATAATATTGGTTAAATACATAAAACTCATTAATAAACAGTATTACTTACATGATATTGTTACTCTTATGAGCTCTTCCAATGTTTCTACACCAGCGATATTTACAAATGTCATAAACCAATAATTCTTCTGGAAAAAAGTAATTCCAACGCCGAATTCCTAAAATGTAAATAATGTTTCTAAAGCTAGTATTACGCTATCAGATAACAGTTAATAAAGAATATGATTCTATCTTTACCTCCTTTAATGCCATTTTTATTCACCAAAGAAAGGACAAATTTATCAATTTCAGGGTAGGGTGAATCCTGAAAACCTTCAATGTTTTCTACTGCAACAAAGAGAAAAATTAATTATAAATTATAATGGCTAGAAGTTGAGTTAAATTTTGATTTAAATTGTTGTTTGGTACAGTTAGGGGTTTTGCACGCCCCCCTCCGGTTTTTCCCCCTTTTTTTGCAATTTGCCTTCTAAGCCAGTCATGGATTCTTGTTACCCTACAAGGAAGCAGGTAAAATTCAAACTTCTCAAGTCAAATATTAATTGTCCTAAAAAGAATTTAATTGCTTTCTTCATTCTGATGAAGAGAAATGCAGCCCCTTACATCCAGGAGCTGACCTAGTACTATAAGCGAGGCCCTAGGTGTTGCTACAAGCTGGCCAGGCACTCACAGCTCAGCCTTTGTGTGCTCCTGCTAATCATAAACTATTTCACAGAACTTCAACATCAGATAAGGCCACTCTGTGCCCATGATGATTCAAGACAAAAATAAGACCACTCTGTAATCATGTCCGAACACCGACAAAACGAACATTTTCCAAGCCAGAAAAATTACCATCACTCCCCTTATCTAAGTAACTCCTGCTGCTGCTTTACCAATTATAGCCTTCAGTCTGCCTTCCTTCTAGGTAAGATTTATCAAGTTATTCAATCATAGAACTGTCCGTCATAGCACCCAATTCAAAACAAAGCCACACTTCCTTGGACCCTCCTCAAAAGCACCTAACTCAAGCTTGAATCCTATAGTAAGTCCTTTCTAACACCCTTTTACTGACACATCCCATGGTTCCTATGGGTGGCTGTCCATCACTGCAACCAGAAATACAAGGCTTGCTCAATGCACGTGTGTTCTCCTGTGGTCTTTACCTGCAGGGCACTGACAATTCAGTTATATTTTGTATCTAAGAATCTTGGAATAATTTATTTAAAAATCTCATTTAATCTTTAAAGACAGAATAATCTACTTTTCTTAAAGCCTTTATTTCACTTACAAAAGTAACAGACATAATTGGAGAAAATTTGGAAATTAAAGCAGAAATGGAAGACTCCAAATCAATGTCTAGATCAGGAGAAAATATACATGTAAGAAAATACGTTATCCATATTTTTTAATAAACTTGTGATCATACCCCACATATAATTTGAATCTAGTTTTTTTCTTTTTTCTGCTCAGAGCATGTGTTTAATCAGGATGATCAGCTGAAACACGGACTTAACATGCATTTCATCATAGCAATGAATCTAGTTTTTCTCTTAATCATAAATGGACATTTTCCACATTACATAGGCTTTATAAATTTAATTAAATGACTAAAGTATTTTACAGTATGTAACCAATCCCATTTTGCTGTATACTTAAATTTTGTTTTTCACTATTATAAATAATGATAGCCCAAAATATGTGTATAAAAATGTGTACTGGAAAGCTTATGTATGAAATCTTAGGGAAAAAACCCTATGTGTTCTTCAGTATAAGCATGAACATACAGATTTCATGAAAAACTTTGCGGTCATTAAAGGAATGAGGAATCTCTCCATATTATTGGAAGTATAGGAAAAATTCTTCTGGTTAAAAAAGAAACTATTAACCGGAGTTACCCATATTTGATTGTGGATAGAGCAATGAAGACAACTTTTAGTTTTTTTATTTTAATATGTGTTTATTTATACAAACAATTTATATTAGTTTTATATTTTTTTCAAAAACACCATAAAATAAAAATTAGCGAATAAGCTTTAAAAAACATTTTTTTTTACACATTTTACATTCTGGATAGAAACCTAGTCATTTTAAAAGATCAGTAATTATAAATACTTAAGATTTAAGAATTTAAAGGCAAAATAGATTTAGTATCCTTAAATTTTCATAGAAAATTAATTTCTTAAAATTACCTGAAGTGCTGGTACTATTAAAATATTCAACTTGTTTTTGTTTATTCTGGGATGTGTCAGATGTAAGAATTCGTAAAGTATCTGAGAATCTGAAGAAGAAAATATGTTCAAGAAACACATTAATATTATACTAGAATCAAAGAGACGTGGCTACAGAAAGGAAACAATTTCAACTAGTTCCATATTAAAATCCTTTGTTCAACAGCTAATTGTTCTAAGACATTTATGCCACATTTGCTTATAAAAGTACCAATCCTACCCATATAAAAAGAGTAGTTTGGTGATTATTTAAATTACTCTCCTCAACTACAGAGTGAATCAAAGGACTTTAGGATTGCTGAAGCTATAGAATGAAATATAGTTCTATTCTCCAAACATTTGGAGCCTTTGAAAATTTTGTTACAATTTTAAAAGTGTTACTAATAGGAAGAAAAGAGAAGGAAAGAAGAATGAGAGAAAAGGGGAAACTGGATTAAATTGAAAAAAAAAAGATTCCTTCATAACTGTAAAGAATTATGCCTTTATTTAAGCAAGAGGCACAAATTGTGCCTTTATTTAAGCAACCTGATATTTACTTGGGTATAAAAAAGACAATTAAAGTAACCCTATTTAGAAGAACTCTATTTCTCTGAAATTGATATTGAAACTATTATTACAAAAGAAATTAATTTGGTGATCAGGAGATAACCTGTACTTCAGGCTGTATTACAGGCCAACTTCCCTATACTTCAGGCTATGTTATAGGCTAACTGCGTTGCTTTTCCCCATACCTGATAGAATGTGATCTTTTTCTGGTACCAACAACAGTGGGCAGCAAAAGTCATTATTTTTACACTACTACCCTACTATTTCTAGAATCTCAGAAACTACTACTACTAACAACTAATATTAACTGAGCAGATACTATGTGCCAGGCACTACTGTAAATATTTTACACATATAGTTTTAACATATTTAATCCTCATTAGAACTCCCTGAGATAGATGTTAATGTTATTTCCATTTTGAAGGTAAGGGAATTAAAACTTTGACATTACTTCTGAGTTACGTTATGAAATAAAGTCCAGAAATAAAGAAGAAAAGCAACCCATCTTCCCAACCTACTAGGTAATCGAGGTCAAGTAACATCCAGACACAATTTTCCCTGCAGTAATGTATTCTAAATATTTTTTTAAAATTTATTTCTATGGAATTTCTCTTTAAGATTATATCTAGGGAAGGCAAACGAAGAGCAAGTTAATTTAGCAAGGCAATTTGGTCTGATCCTTATGTTTTGGACTAAAAAAAATTGCTAGGCCAGAATCAAGGGGAATGAAGGCAAATATTTCTGTTGAAAGCTCTTTTACACTTTTTTAAAATGACCAAAACATGTAAACCCAAATGGTCAACAATAGAACTGATAACATATTAGAATATATCAGTACAAAAAATTACACAGGCATTAAAAGTTTTATTTATAACTAACTACCTGTTAGCAAATTATTAACTTGGCAAATAGTCATGATATAATGTTGACTGGATAAAACAGGTGACATACCATATAACCTCAACAAATATTTTTTGGAATAAAGGAGTTACATAAATTATATGTATGTGTCTATACCGGGTGTGCCAAAAAAATGTATATACATTTTAAGAGATGTTATCTATGTATTTTCAACGATGAACTGAATTACGGTAGCAATGTGTAATTGCAGAAGACAAATGTGACTTGTATTCATCTTTTGTTATTGGTTACATATTACAATCTTAATACAGCTTTTTTCTTTTTTTAAAATGTGTATACATTTTTTTGGCACCTACTGTAGATGAAAAGAATGAAATGTTAACAGTAATTATATTTCCAATGCAGTAAAACTAATTTTTATTTTCTTTATAGAAATATTAATCATTTTAGAAAAATTGAAAAATATAATTGTAAACGAATATAAAGAGAATATTAAGTGGTTGAAAATAACTTTTACTACTATGTTTCAGTTAATAAACAAAACAGTAATCTAAAATTCTAAGAACTTTCTTTTTCTTAAGGTAGAATGAATTTACACAATTCACATTTTAGTACTATACAATGCCATTCACTGCTTAATACATTTCCATGAGTACACAGTGGTTTAATTCTGATACTATACCTGACATTGCTGATCAAAGAAGAGAGGAAATACTGATTTTCCTTCGAAATATTTGACTGTGTAAGAGAAAATTTGTTATCTTCAGCGACCTCCAAAGCCACGATCTTTCCTATTTTTGATGATTTATATAGCCGAAAGTTTCTATTTCTTGTATAAACTCCTATGTCAATAAATTAATAAAACAATGAGTGTATATTTTCAGTGATTTGTTTTTATAGTCAGCAAATATTAATTTTGTACAGCATTAGTAGAAGAAACAATTGGTTCTGATTCAACATGGCAACATATTTGTGAAAGATCCCGAACTCATGTTTTCCATACATATACCAAACCTACAGCTGTATATGGAAGAATTTCCTCTGGAAAAAAAATCTGAAAACTGGCAGTGTCCCCTTCACAGAGAGAAAATGAAAGGGAAACCACATCAAAGCAAGTAGGAAAGGCTGAAACACAATCTTGCCATAAACCCCACTGCTGGCATGGCAACTCACAATCAGGAGGAAATGGGAACCCAGAGCTTCTCCCTGAGGGTTCATACCCCATTTCAGGAACCCCAACTTTTAAGACTAGCACCTAAGAGACGAGCCCCCGGAACACCTGGCCTTGAAGATCAGCTGGGCTTACATCCATGAAACCCACGAGGCTGTGGCAAACGGAGGAATGGTTCTTAAAGGGCTCACGTGCAGACTCACCCACCCCAGTCCCCAGCACAGAAGCAGACCTTTGAAAAGTGCCCAGACTTTACGTGAAAGAAACCCATTTGTTAATTTTGAAGTGTTGGTCTGTGGGGTGGGGGCCTGCTGAGATACTCTTTGGGAACGAGGCTGGTCGGCGCCATCTTCCTGCTGTCCCTCCGCCTTGCTAAAACCAATGGGCCCCCGTTTTTTTCACCAACATGTGCCATCTTCCATGCTCTCACCTTGTCTTGCTAAAAGTGGTGGGCACCATCTTTTCTTCTTTTTCCTGTTTTCCTTCTTTCTTTCTTCACCACTGCTATCTGTGTACTCCCTCTCTGTGCTTTCTCTCACTGTTGTATTCCAGTATCTCCCAGAGGGGAGCTTCTACACATATCTTGTGCCCCAGTTTCCCACTCAGGGGATACCCCTTGATCACCTTGCATTCCTGGGTGCCACAGGGCTGTAACAATGGGAGAGAGTTCTTGGCAAGCTACCACCCACAGGACACAGCATAGAGAGCAAAGTGAAACACACCTCCAGCCTTTCTGTGAAAGAGGCTTAACTGCTTGTCTTAGAGCTTTGTCCTTGTGACAGGCTTCGGGTTTGGCACACACTTAGAGGCTACAAAGCTACTCTCAGGGAACGTAGGCCAGGGGACGCTATCTTTGCACTCTCCCTCTACCTCACTACAGCTCACCAGTATGTTCCTAGAAAGCAGCTTACACCCTCACCCCAATTTTTGCTACTGCTGCTCAGGAAACACCTCCAGATTGCCTGGCTCTGGTGGCCACTGGGGCTTACACTTCCAGTCCCACAGGACTGTATATATTTGCGTTTTTTAAAAGCTGCAGCCTACGGGTCTGGATTCTAATTGGCATGAATCTAGGTGCTAACTGAGATGCCCTCCTTTGTGACACTGATTGTTCTTGGCACACCTGAAACTACTGGGAACTATTAAAAATAGCTTGCTTGGACAATCACAAAGGTTTGTGAGACTATCAGAAGCTAGGGCAGAGTTGAACAAGGTTTCTCCCTATACAAAGCCGACCCTTCAAGATTGGGAGATGTGGCTGTTTCATATAATGCATAAACAAGCAGAGAGTCAAGTAAATGAGGAGACAAAAGAATACATTCCAAACAAAAGAACAAGATAAAACTTAAGAAAAAAACCTTACTGAAATGGAATTAAGTAATTTACCTAACAGAATTCAAAGCTATGGTCATAAAGATGCTCACTGAACTCATGAGAAGAATGGATGAACACAGTAAGAACTTGAACAAAGAGATAGAAAATATAACAAATTACCAAACAGAAGTCATAGGGCTAAAGAATACAGTAAGAGGGTTCAACAGCAGACTAGATGAAGGAGAAGAGAGAATCGATGAACTCAAAGGAAAGGCAGAGGAAATCACCCAGAACAGCAAAAAGGGAAAGGAATGAAAAAAGTGAAGATAGTCTAAGGGACTTATGGGACAACATCATAGACTAACATTTGCATAATAGGTGTCCCAGAAGAAGGAGGAAGGAAGGAGGAGAAAACTTATTTGACAAAATAATGACTGAAAACGTCTCTAACCTGGAGAAAAAAATAGACATACTGATGCAGGAAACCCAGACATTTCCAAAAAAGATGAACCCAAAGCTGGTTGAATTCAAGAGTCCTGATTGGCGTGTGTATTACCTAAGGACTAGTATTTTCTGCCCAGTACTTTTCCAGAGACCAGAAGCAAACAAAGCAGAAGACAACACGGCTGAAGAAGCCACCAGTTTGATCGTAGTAGGAAAGCTGGGAAATGGCCCCTGCCACTGCCGCAAAGCTCGTCAGTGTAGAAAACACCAGCCTTATTTTGCCATGTAAAAATGCCATTTATACTGTCTGTTTTAAAAATTTATTTCATCTAATTAATCCGCTCAGCAGTGTTGGACAGTGCTGGTCCAACAGTTCTCTGTCAAAACTTCCTTGATTCGAATCCTTGCGAAATGTCAGAGCAGAAGCCAGCCACAACCATTGCCTTCTGGCGCTCCGCCAGCCTGGTGCTTACTTATGTCCCACAGGGTCTTCCCTGGGAGCCCCGAGCAGAACCCTGGTAGATTTTCAGTCCCTGAGCTCACTGACCACATCAGTGGTGACTGCGCTGGTGACCACATCCTGTGCAGCAGCAGTGGTAGCAAGAATCCTAAGATGACAAGTGGACACTGACTAGTCTCTCACAGAAGTACACAGGACATTCTGACAGGACTGTTTCATGTTACTTACCTAGATCGACAAAAAGATGCTTTCTCCCTGTGGTGTTCTTCACAACTAAAAATGAAAGATCGCAACTGCTTTGCTCAGCCGATCCCAGCCTCTCCGGCTTCTTTGAATTCAATGTCCAGCTCTCTCCTATATCCTTATCTGTGGACATTTTACTGAAGGAAATTCCTTGTTTAACTGGTGTTTCAGAAAAACGGGAAAATCCATGCCCTGTTGTCTCTGGAATCCCATCATCATCTTCACTGGCAATTAACTGAAAAGCAGGCTGCAAAATTTTTCTCACAAAATTTCCTAAGGGGAAAAATAAATGATTTATCTAATTCTTTTTTTCTCCATAAACTATAACTTAAGATCTAGGCACAAATCTACACATGACAATTTTACACTGTAAGGCTTCTTGTTTTTGATTTCCGGTTTTAAAACTGAGTTGTTACATGCCTCTGCTGTTACTTCCTTCCTCTTACGCAAACTTTTACTTTAATTCCCATTGACACAGGAGCTCGGTGTCACTTGTAAACAAATCATCTTAGAAGGGAAATTTAATTTGAGAAGATGTGTCAACGTTGCTAGTATGAGCCTGACCCCAATGTACTGTCACCAAAAAAAACACACACTACTTCTATTAATACAAATTGAGTAAAATTTATCTTCACAATCAATGATTAAAGAATGAAATGTTTATATGAGTAAACAGTGCTGCACAGAAACACTGAGAGAATCTCTGCTATATTCTCCTTCAGTCAGAATGTCAGCAAATTTCTCAAGAGCTTTTTTTCTCTCCTTTACCCTAAGAACGCGGACATTCATAGCCACCAGTTTCAAAGCTGATGCTCCTGTTCCCTGTCCCTACAGTTGGCCCTGAGACAGACTGTGGCCTTATAACCAAAGTCCAGAAGTAAAGCTATAAAATACATTTATTGTGTTTCAACATTTCTTCTAAGAGCTCTAAATATCAGTGGTCCTATCTTTACCAAGAAAAGACTATGACAAGCTGGAACTTCTTTAAACTCTCACATATTATTTATACCATAAAATCAAGTAATGATTTTGTTAAGTTGCTTCATGTACGACAAAAGTTTAATTTTAATCTTTAAAACTTGGATAGTCTGGGTTTCTCACTTTATTTACCAGATAGCATGAACCCTTAAGTCATAAGATATACGTATTCTACATTTAAAAACCTTTCTCTAAATGATCCTTAATTACTTCCTTATTCAAAGAAACACATCCACTATCTCATAAAACACCAAACATCAAAATGAAAGCAAAAGCATTTGATCCTTGCAATGATATACAGACACGATTATTTCTGGAATGAGAAATAATCGGAATGGTAAATATGAGTGAAAAGAAATCATGATATATCACAGAACAACAAAGCAATACAAATATGAATTGATAAAGTTCATTTTTCCTGGAAATGTAAAATTACTCCTACTAGGCGATAAGAGAAGTGACGCCATGGTTGTAGAACCAGTTGCACAGGCAGCAGCACTAAGGGGCCACGCAGACCTTTGATCTTTGGCAGGGACTAACATGGCTAGCATGTGACAGTATAAGCAGCATAAGTACTAACACAGGCTCTCGCCAACTGCTCTGCTTTCTGTTTCCCTTTCCCAATCTTATCACACTCACCTCATCGTTAATACGGGGACAATTTTATTGGCTGGGAATAACTCAAAAGAATGTATCAATCATAGAAGTTTCAGGTCCTTTCGCAGGTTGGCAGAAGAGTATTTTACGCAGATCAAATGTATACATTTTGTCAACATTCTATGATCTCATACCCTTACCCTAATTCCCCTTTCTGAAAGCTAACAACTAGAAATGTCACCAAGAGATACACTGAAGGAGAGGAACTGATGGGGAAAATTTGGACTATTCCACAATCTCTGCATCTCTAGCTCTAGCAGTTCATAATTTCGGAGACAAGAGCCCTCATATGTCTCCTCCTCTAGCCTTTCAACACTGCCAGTGCGCCCCAAATTACTCATACACCCCTGTCTATATACCTGTGCTTATGCTGTCCTCACAGTAAAGCCTTTCTTCACTTTGTCTACATGACGGAATTTTATTTCAAGCCCAGCTTGAATGCATCTGCTTTCAGAACATCTATGTAGCAGAAACTGCTAATTATCTGACAAATTTCTATTCTCCCCTTCTTCCCCAGCAACAAATCTCAATTTTTAGCCTTGTGGTAGGGGTCACAGAGCAAACTATGAGGAGTGAATAGGTATCAAAGAACTATCTAGCTTAGGACTCTTCTTCCACGCCCTGCCGGCAGAGCCCACTGAATATTCATTCATTCATTCAACAAATATTTATTAAATGTCTACTTGTGCTTATTACTGCTGCTCCTGTTACTGTTACATTATTAATATTATTGATAAAGATATTATTATGTGATACGCTCTGGAAGTACAACAGTGAATAAGAAACAGTCCCTGCCCGAAAGAAACATTAAGTGGAATAAACAAACAAACAAAATGGGAAATTACCTCAGGAAGTGGTGAATGCTGACACAATAGACATTGGACACTCTGTGCAATCAAAAGCAAATACCTAAGTTTTAGGGTTTGACAGAAATGGCTTCTACACTGAGTCTTAACAGACCAGGTGAATTGGAGGCATGTCCATTCAGACAGAAGCATCAAAAAGTGCAAAGACTCAGGGACTAGAGAAAATGTGGCCCCAGTGGGAGCTAAGTAAAGGGTAGAGTGAGAAGAGCCAAGTGGTGAGAGACGAGGTTAGAGCACAGTGGGCCTCACTGTGCAAACTAAGACATCTGGATTCTGTCCTGAAGGCAATGAGTAATCTTTAAGGGTTTGAGGCACTCAAGTGGTATAATCAGATCACTAGCTAGCTCATTACATAAGTAAACTGAGAGACTTACACAGCAGTGAAAGATGATACCAACATTTCTACTTGGGTAATTGGGTGGATGGTGGTACCACTCACTGATATATGTACCACAGGAAAAACAGCTAGTTTTAGGGAAAAGATGAGTCTTGTCTAGGACATGAGTGTCTGTATGGGGAGGCAGTTGGCTGAATGGGTCTGGTGTTGAGAACAATCTTGGCTGAAGATAAAGATTTGAGTCTTCAACACATAGATGGTAATCAAAGCCATGACAGCAGATGACCATCAAGGTTACCGATAGAGTGAACGGAGGGACAAGAGTGGATCCTACAAATACTAATATCTAACGGATAAAATAAAGAGACCAGAGGGAAAATGTCCAACTAGGCTAACAGAAAACGGGGAGATGATAAGGAGCCCTACCTAGGTACATAGCACACTAGGTGCCAGACTTTTATGCCAGTGCGTGAGTGACTATATGATGTCTTTTACCCTAGGTACCCTTAAAATTGTCAGGCACCTGTAGTTCTGAAATGGATTACCTGTTACTTGAACTTCAGTCAATGATCTGCTGTTTGAACTTAGAAATACTGATCTACCCGTGCTTTGATAAACACTCAGGATTCTGACCTCTGTTTAGATCTTGGTTTTTGGTGTTCCTGTTCTGCGTATTTGTTTCCCTTTAGACTGACTTCCTTTTATACTTCAGACTCTTATCTCTAAATTTCCAGTCTGGGAATAAATACTCTGGTTTCATTTTCAAGCATACACATCTAGACTCCTTCTGAACCCTAAGGTTTGGTCTTCAACAATAAATAAGCCTTCCTGGATGTGGCCTGGAAACCAAGCCCCGGTCTCATGTACAGAAAGCTAAGGCTGAGTGAGAAAGTCAGAAATCCAGCTCTGAGGTATCACAGATAAGACGTGAATTAAGCCTCTCACATGTTAACCAGGAAACCAGCAATGACTCCTACGGGAGCAGAAAATAGAGCGAAAGCACGCACGGCCATCAGAGTAGCTACAGCAAGAGGCACTAATAAATACCAAGAATGCACTGTGTCGGCTGATGTGTTTACGATGTGCCTAGAATAGGAACACAGGTCTAGAACTACAGGCAAATCCTGAAAATGTGAAAAATCATGTTTCACTTTTTTAGGATAAGTTAACAACCATAAAACCTGACAAACACTTATAAAACTTAAGAAAAAAAGGAAAATATGAGCTTTTAATATAACTCCATGACTTTTTAAAAACAACTTACCAACATGAATGTTATCTTTAAATGCCACATCATGGAGTTGAAATATTAAATGGCGGCTAAATTTTTCATTAGTGCTAGAATCCAGGTTGAGAACATCTTCAGCTGAACAATTAACCCCATATAACTCTTGAAGTGATTTACAAACATGCTAAAAATACAAGTAAAATGAAATAAATAATTAATATTTTTAAATTTGGTTTTGCTTCAAAATTTTCCCCTGAGCAAAATTCAAATATCTTGGTGTAATTAAGTACAACTCATTTTTTATTTTGACTTAGTATCAGAATATTTATATAATTTTACCAACTTACTTATGTATTGAAACATATGTATTTAAATTATTTTACAAGTTTATGTTAAAACATTCTTAGGCTCTGAGGATTAAAGTCCTCTTAGACGTTGAACGACTTACCTGATACATTAATCTCCTCTAAAATCAAAATCAAAATATTTCTTGTAAGCATCTATTTAAGTGTCATGTATGAGTTAAAAAGTCATGAATCCCATTGTTTATAATTTTAGTTTTCAGAAAGGTCCTCAAGCATATCGAACCCAAATCTTCCTCCAAGAATACGGCCTTTGGGGGTAAAGGATGCTGCTATTGAGGACAGGTACGCATTATCGGAAGGCAGCAAGCTTGGGTTAGGAGCACAAGATTTGGAGTCAGAAAGATATAGGTGTGAGTTCTGGCTTTGCCATTTACTAGCTCTGTGACCTTGGTCAAGTCCAAACCTTACCTTCCTCTACTGCAAAATGGGATATTAGGACCTAACTTTTGGGATGTTGTGAGAGTAAACTTGAAAATGAGAAAGAGTTGGCACAGTGCTTGGCACAAGTGACTGCTCAAAAGCTGTACAGCCATAGGACAAGTCACTTCTCCTGAAGTTTCAGTCTTCTCATTTGCAAAACAAACTTACTAAGAACTACAATGCAGGGTAACCTTGAAATTAGCAAAAATGTTTGTAAACTGCCAAGCACTTAGAAACCTATTAGTTATGGTATAAATTATATTTATTAATGTTGTTTGGCACTATTATAGCACACTCCCCTACCACCACCCCTCCCCATGCTCTCTGATCTTACTCTTCTTCAGTTTATTCTCACTTTCTCAGAAGAGGCTTCCTCAATTTCCCTATCTACATCAAATTCCCCCTATAAACTCTCTATTTGTAGTACTCACACAGGTACAATTTTACGTTAGTTCGTGTGATTATTTTAACAACTGTCTCCCCTATTTTACAGAGGCTATACCTCACTATCTGTTCTCTCCTGCTTCTGTGGAAATGGAACCCTGATGATTACCTAGGTACAAGCCCGTCCAGAATAAAGACCACATTTCCCACACTCCCTTGCAGTAAAGTGTGGCCATGTGACTAAGTTCTGGCCAAAGGAATGTGAGAAAAGGAAAAGTAACTATGCCACTTCTAAGTTATACTCTTAAAGGCAAGGGACATGCCCCTCCCCCACTTTCTACTGACTAGAAGGTGGACATAGGGACGGTGAGCCATCTCGGACAATGTAAACAAGGGCAACACATTAGGAACAGCAAAGCAACAAGCCTAGCCCCTACTACAATGGAGCCATATCCAGATAGTACATGACGGAGAAATACATTTCTATCTTATTTAAGCCACTTTAATTTTAGTTCTTTATTACAGCAGCTAAATCTATCCTCATTTATTTTCCTCCATTAGACTACAAATTCTATGAAGGCAGAAATCATGTCTCTTTTGGGCTAACCATTATATTCCTAGTGCCTAGGCAGTTATACTTCGTAGAGGCTGAAAAACTTTTTATAAATGAATAAAGTCTAGTTTTATACTTTTGCAGGTATACAAAATAAGTGTAATAAGTCAGGAAATTATGATTACTTTTATTACCTACAATGTTTTCCTGCCCAAGTTAAACTTTAAATAAAATATTAAGTTATTTAAATATTTAAGTTGTAAAATCCAGAAGTTAAAAGTATATGACTATTTGAGCAATGTTACCTGTCAACTTAGTTTTATAAAATGCTTTAGCACCAGGATTCTTTCCATTTGGTGGAAGTGGCAATCTGAACTTTGTCAGTGAAATCACTGAATCAAAGGGCAATATATATTATCACTAGTAATTATTAGACAGTTATTTATTAACCATCTGTTAAATTAATGTAAGAGCTAACCTAATTTATACCTCCTCACACAGAGACTAAGGAAATATACTTACTGGATTATGTACCTGTTACCAACAAAGTAACAAATGAAATGTACTTCACTATAATCATTTATGAAGGTTATATTAAATAAAAGAAATCCTAATGACTCTTCTACCAACATGGCATACATGTTAAATCAAAATTTTAGCTGCTTAATGTTAAACTCATATTTCTACAACTCTCTCCAACTTTTACTGATATAGATTAGTTGTTTAAGACTAATCTGGATAAGACTGTACAAAGATTCAGGAAGAAAAAGCTTTTAAAATCTGTGTGATCGTCATCACACCTGTGCTTATTCATCCATGTTACAAATGGGATTTGCATTGTTGTTGATTCTATTAGGGACATTTCTCATTTCTAATACAATATGGTACCTCTTCATTAATGGTATCACCATATTAAAGTGCCAGTGAAAATCTCTGAATCTCACAGAATGTAGGTCACATAGAGTCTACACAATAATCTTACCTTCGACTATAGAAGTGTGTCATACACCAGAAACAAGTCAATATCTATGAGTTATTAAATACATAATTAAGGTTAAAAATTAAACACAATTTACTAATTATAATGAAATAAAATATTTAAATTTATTTTTAAGGGCCCAATGGCTATTTTAAGAAAAATATAACTTTTTGCTGGTATTGTTTTTTGGGGGATAGGAAGACTGATGTATATTTCTTCTGCTTCAAAGCCAGGAGAAAGCTAACATTTTCTAAAAATAGTATTTGCATACATTTTTCAAGTGAATTTAAAATAAAACACATAAAGATCCAACATAATCAGATATTCTTTACCAAAACATTTTAATTTGGATATACTTTTAAAGTTATAAAATGAAGCTACAGTTAAACTCTAAAAGAAAGAATAATCAATAAATGTTAATACCTACTCCAAGACCAAAAAATAATCAATATAATTTTAATACAACTTAATGCATTAAGTTGTACAATCTTAAAAGATTTTATAAACAAACTTAAGAGAGCTTAGTTGCATCATCCCATACTATTCCTTTTGTTAGTAACTTCCTGGTTGTCATTGCTAACTCAAATATATACACTAGAACTACACTCTTTTCTCTTTGTTAAAAACAGTGATGATTCTGTTTCTAGATCAAGGTTTGCCATTAACTAGGTATAGTTCCTTGTGTAAAAATTAAGTATCTCTACACCTTAGTTACCTCATTTGTGAGAGTGTGAAAGGGGTTCCTGGACCCATTTCCCATGTGCATGTCTGTGGAGGCTTCACCACACCAATACACAATTCTAGAACACCAGCAGGATGTATGAGAATTCAACTCGAGTCTGACAGTATCTACCCAGAGGTAGAATCATACTCCACAGGTAAAGAACTCAGTCCTACAAGACCACCCTCCACTAGAGGTGCCAGTCCCAGGCCCAGGTTGTCACCTGTGCTTCTGACCCACCAGCTACAAACTGGCGGTTCCAACGACCCCCTCCAACTCAGGATGCCAATCACAAATCCAGGTTGTTGCCTGTACTTCTGACCCACTGGCTATAAATCAGAGGTTCCCACAATCCCCTTCTTGGGTGTGAGTAGTCATGCACCGTGGAACAATGATTCTGTCGACAACAGACCACAAATATGACAGTGGTCCCGTAAGATTATAATGGAGCCAAAAAATTCCTTTTACCTGGTGACATCATAGCCGCAGTGCAACCCACTGCTCATGTCAATGAGGTGATGCTGGTGTAAGCAAACCCACTATGCGGCCAGTCATATAAAAGTACAGCACCTATAATTCCAGGCAGTGCATAATACACGATGTGATACACAACTATGTCACTGCTACGCTTTTTAATTGTCATATTACTCTTTCTACTTATGAGAAAAAGGTGCCTGTAAAATAGTAAGCCATGCTACACAGCAGCAGCCTCATACATCCCTTGTTTACTGCATCTCTTGATTGCATCATTTTCCTTGTGGCTGACCTAATCTCGTGTTGTTCTGCACAGCACCATGCTGCACAGGCTTGCATTCTCGGAGCCATTTCTCCTTTTTAGAAGTTTACTCAAAGATGTGATATTAAGACATAAAAGTCAAAAAGAAGAGTAACAAGAAACAGGAGGAGAAACACAGGACCTATATATTACATAGGCTGCATTCACTTGAATGAATGAGTGAATAAAGAGACATACAGATCAATATCAGGAAAAACAAAACCTGAGTTTGTAATTTACCTCAATGAGTAATGCAACCATCATTTTTCCATCAGCTTCTGGATTGGCAACTTTATTAAATTCCAAATCAAAATAGAGCTTGCACACAGCATTTTCAGGAATGACTTCATAGCAGTGTAAGAGATTTTTTCTGAATTGAAAAATTAATGATAGTTAGGTTTATATCTTACACCTTTTAAGTCACAGAACTTAATCTCATATCTCAAGATACTATATTAACTGGGATTTAACAACGTAACTATGACATAGTGAAGACATGATAAAGTAAGTGCCTTAGGTTTATGTATCATAGTATGCGACATGATGTAACATAGCATCAAACAAGATGTAACAGTCATCTTCTGTAACATTATTTAACTGAAAAATGTGGTCAACTTCATACTGTTGTTTATTCACAAGTGATTTTGATATTATATAACACTTCTATATTTGTTTTTGGTGTCACCATGAAGCAAATTTTGAGAAACAAACTTTCTCAAACTGGGATCCCAGAATCACATATTCTTGGGATTCCATGAATGTTTTTATGAAAATTTTTCATTTTCATAATTTCATTTGGAAATATTATTTTAAAAATTAGTTAAAAACATATTCAGAATTACCTGACTTCAGTGAGCTTTCAATGCTCACACTTGCAGTTACATTCTTGCTGGCATCAAAAGTTATGACTTTAACACAGTATAATAAGAACAGATACTACTGACTTGATAAGCAAGCTGTGCTAATATAATTTGGATGGCATTCTATACAAACACAAGGCTTGTAGTCATTTGAACAAGGAAAAGTGGTGGGGGAATTGTGTCATGATGTGGCACAGGTAGTATAGAAACTTAAAACACACACACAATTTTTTTCTCCCAACCCCAGGGGAGATAATTCAATGTTGCTATGTCAAGGAAGCTCCAGAATTCTAGTCTCATAATAAAGGAGTAACTAATTATGTGATTGGAAACTGTCTAAGCCAATTCAGCCTGAATTAACTTCACAAATACTACTAGAAGAAGGAAATGTAACATTAATGTGTTGTCCTTTACAAACTACTTACCGGGATTTATAATAAAACCAAAGCTGAACATACGTTGTTACAAGGTAAATACGTTGTCCACTGCCCACTTTGCATTCCAAAGCAAATACATGAACATCCTTCATAAGATGAAAAATAATATTTAAAAATTAATAAAATGAAAATATAAAATCGACTATAGTTATTAAATATTCAGAGAATTTTACTATTCTAATTTTTAAAAACTTGAATTTGAATATTTGTATTATTAAAAAAAAAATAATCACTATATCTATGACAATCAAAATTTAGTTATTCGTACTTACTTACTTTTAGTCACTCAAGTAATATATGTCCAAGGCAGAAATAATTAGAATATCCAAATTAGAAACAGGAAAAAAAAGGAGAAAAATCACTTTTCAATCATAGTTTGACTTCCTAATATAATGTATTTACTAGTTTATGAAATTAACCTTATTTTTAAAAAATCCTTAAACATTATTACAAATGATTTGGGCTAAAATTGATAAATTCTCTAGTACACATAAAAACATGTGGGAACCAATTTTTAAATGGAGTATTTGTAAGTTAATCTTAAAAGTTTAAAGAAAGTTTTAAAATGCTTAACTTTAACAAGGAACTATAAATTGTCTTTTCTATGAGCAACCAATCTTCTTAAGATTAATTGCTGTGGCACTTGATATAACTGTTTGTGTCTGCTGCCATAAAGAGTTTCTTCCAATAAAACACACAGGTTCTTTTGTTTCCACTTAGCTAACGATAGCTATGGAGCCTATACAGGAACTAAACTTCCATTTTCATTAAATCATAGGAGGACTAAGTTCCCTGACACTATAAAAAATCTTCAGATAAATTTTATAGACTGGTGATTGGTTAAGTCCAGCAATCATACTGCTATACATTTTAATTCAAGATCAAATGAATCTATCAGTATTTTAATTTCTGACACCTGAATTTGGTTTACATAAAATGAGCATGAAAGGGATTTCTCATATTTCCTACACTATGAGATCTGAGTAAGCTCATCTTTACCAGGAAAAGAAGAGCCTTCCAAAAAAACTGTTAGCACCTGGAGTTTTTATATAGCAACAATGATCAGAATCACAATATATTTTATGCTGGATATCATATACGCAACTTTCCATTATACAGTTGACTTTTGAATGCAGCAGGTAGGGACGACACTGACCTTCACGCAGTCAAAAATCCGTGTATAACTTTTGACTGCCCCCAAATTTTACTAATAGCCTACTGTTGACTAGAAGTCTTATCAATAACATAAATAGTTGATTGACACATTGTATGTGTACAGGCATACCTCGTTTTATTGCACTTTACTTTGAGCTTCACAGATGTGTGTTTTACAGATTGAAGGAAAGACCCTCCATCAGCAAAAAGATTATAATTAGCTTTATTGAGATATATTATCGTGGTGGTCTTGAACCAAACCCACAATATCTGTAACATATGCCTGTATTATATACTGTATTCTTACAATAAAGTAAGCTAGAGAAAAGAAAACGTTATTAAGAAAAAATCGTAAAGATAAGAAAATACATTTACAGTATATACTGAAAAAAAATCCAGGAACCTGCACAATTCAAAGCCATGTTGTTCAAGGATCAGCTGTACTTCTTTATATTTCCCACAATATCCAAAAAACAAATGATGTGAATCACACAGGCTTTTTTATTTTTGAGCACCACACTCTTTGTGAAGCTAGCGTGTAGCAAGCACTTCTTCCCACTTGCCGAATGTGTTAGAAATTACGATAAATCCACTCTACTACTCAAAGCATGAAAAGAGATAGTAGAAAGATAAATACTCTGCACTCTGATTTAAGTTTCAGAGCTTATTAAATCTAAACTATAATATTTGAGATCTTTTCACTTCCTATTGTTTAAATTTAATTCTCCTTTGCCTAATTTTGTCCTTAAAAATCTCCTACTCCACTCATTCATGTCCTCATATTTCTGTATTGTTTTAGTTTTACTCGTAAAACCTTAGTTATTCTATTATTTTCAGTCCATGAATATGGTTACTTTTCCTTTAAGTATAGCTTCATTTAACTGTAGTTTTTTAAAACTAATTCGCACACTAGATATGTCATTCTTTTTTCATTACTAATATAAAATAACTGGCTAATGATTCATAAGGATATTTTTTTTCCTCAATAGTGTGATATTAAGAATGCAATTAAATTCTTTTGGTAGAGTATGTGGCCTGAAATAAAGACAAACAGTTTTTGTTTTTTTTAAGAAATCTTAAGTTATAGTAGCTCTAAAAAAAAATAGGAGATGAGAATATTACCTCTTTACAGTTTTTAACAAAATTAAAAGCTTGAGTTTGCCGAGGAAATAGTTTCCAAATGGAGGGTGGTTCTTCTGGCTGGGACAACCTGGGTCTGTACACTGAGAACAATGGTTTCCTCTCATAGTGAGATGCTCGTTCTTCAATTCGCTGCAGTTTTGCTTCCCATTTTCTCTTCATTGGTTCAGAAGTATGGGGAGGCTAAATCTTATCCCATGTAAGATTTCTATTAATTACTACTAAAACAAACAAAGGACATCAGTGTCTTTGTTTAGAATATATTTTGTTTAGTAAAATTTCAGATGAAAGAGAATTACAATATTAGCTAGTTTTAGTTTGGGATGTCTATGGTAATAAGTATGAATTAAAAAGGGAATAAATAAATCTTAACTTATGTCTATTAATTTCATGCTGTATTTTTATGGTAATTCGATGTGAATGATTGTATTTTAACACTTGTTTATTAATGACATGTTTTTGTTTGCATACAATGCTTTCATGTTAGCCATGTAAGGTAAGGGGCCAGGTAACACTTTTCCAATTTGGGATTATGGTTTACTTAAAAGGAAAAAGGATAGGTTTTCAGAAGAAGGGGGAAAAGCTTTCCAAGGGAAAAAGGATAGGTTTTTAAAAGAAAAGGGGGGAAATTTCTGAGATTTTAGAAGGGGGAAGGCTTTTATTGTAGATAAAAAATGGCCATAAATTCTTCGCCATTCCTCTCATTAGGAGATGCCATTTAAATCCACTCCCATACTGAGTCTGGGTTTGGCCAGGTGACTTGCTTGGACCATGTCACTCTGACAAATGGGAAACAAGGAGACATTTAATAAGTGCTTTTGCATTGGATTTGGCTATCTTGGACACCTTCCCTGAGATTGTCATGCTATAACTCTGGCCTCATAGAGGATAAAAGCCATCTGGAGAAGAACCAAGGTACCTCAGCTAACAGTCAGCACCAACTATTTCAGATTTGTGAGTTAAGCCATTTTGGATCATCCAACCATCATCTGAATTCAATATATGAGTAAGCCTGAGTTAGTTCAGATGACATCTGCCAAAGAACTGCTCAGCCAACCCACAAAACTATAAGAAAAAGAATTGGTGGTTTTGTTTTTGTTTTTTTAAGCCAGTAAGTTTTGGCCTGGTTTTTACACAGAAATAACCAATAACTGAGTTTCCCTCTTCATTAATATCTTCTATGTCATAATATATCTACGTAGAAAACAGACATGTTAGTTTTTTTAAGTGAAATAATAATGTATACTAAAGCATTTGAGGGTAAAATTCCTATTTATCTTTGGCAATGTCTTTCCAGTACTTGCACTTATCAAGTTGATAAATATTCTCTGGAATTTTAGCAGAAAACTCTGTGACAACACAAACTAACTGGCAAATGATATATACTCCCTAAATGGAAAAATATCCCTAAAAGATTGAGAGGATAGGAATGTCATGACATGCCTAGAAATAAAGGCATATTATCCATAGATTTCAACTACAACAGACTTAAGATTCTTCTCTGTTACACCTAATCCACATGAGAATTATAAATTACAAACCAAGAAACAAATATAATTGTAAAGGTATCAACATAAATTTCCTAACAGATACACTTACGAAAGGAATGTAATTTCATTCGACTGAAGAGATGGGGCAACTTTTAACACAACTGCTTTAATTTTTCAATACAAAGTGATACAGCCCTTTATTGCTAGATTCTGAGTATTCAGTTCACTTTAATCTGCTTCACATAAAGATAAAAATTCCCTACATTTAGACAATCTAATTGGGAGAAAATGACTTTTTTCCTATGAAATTTATTAACTTTTAATAAAGCCCACTGATTAGTTAATGAAGAAAATAAACACAGAATGCAATCAGATGTGAATTTTAGCTCCAGTACCTAATAACTGACTAGGCCTAACCATGTGGATCTTCATACTTAGTGACAATGACATCAGGAAATTTTTTTTAGATTTTGTAAAAATATTGTTACGACCATGGGAGTGAGTCATACATGACAGTCATGGAGTCACAGTGGAACTGAGAAAACCATGAATGTCGAGAGAGAAAAAGTTCAGTATCTATTATGCTCTCATGGTCTTTACACAGTTTGAAATTTTTAACAGCTGGATTGAGGGTTAGAGGACAACTGGGGCTTGGAGTGTTCCAGCGGGAGGGAGGGCTGAATGACAAAAGCAAAGGAAATGGAGAACAGGAATTCATCTGTTTTCCTCAGCCCTTATCCTCCAGAAATGCTTTCAATTCCTGGTGGGGAAAGAGTTCTTTCTTCTATATAACCATACATCAAAAACCCCTTTCCACATAGGGTCTATAACTACCGATCTTTGGTAACAGTTTCCAAGTTCCAAAGAAAAATATGTATTGTATTTTAAAATAGTAGGCCTATTGTTTATTTCTAAACATTGCACCAGAATTTTTATTTAACCATGTTTGATACTGATTTTACAACTAAAAGGGGTCAGTCTAGAAAAAAGGCTGGCTTAGTCCTTTCAGAGAGGGGTAGGGGGATGGACGTGGAGAGATGACTCAGAAAGCCAACCTAAGTAGCTCTGGTTTCCCTAGGTTTATGCCTAGACTTGCCCAGCTATGACACTTGATAGCCTGATTCCCAGGAGCAGCTGGACTAGGGGGCACATGCTTCATGACTACTGGCTTCTAGGGAGATCTGAAACCTGCCTTGCCATGGCTCTCCCTAGCCCATTCTCTTGGTTTCTTTCTTGTTTTTGTCTAATCACAAGTCAATTCTTATTCCCCAACTCCAGCTTCTCCCTCTGCCCTGAGAATGGATTCATCAGTATTTTGTGTTTTCTTGCATACGTGTTCTAGTTCTAGTATTTAGTAACGTTCTGTTATTTGGCAAGGTTTTCTTAATCCTTTTTATGGCCTCTTGGAATAATTATACTATTTCTCCCACTGCTAAAGTATTCTTAATAAAGTATGTGATTAAAATTCATTTACAGTAATATTATTACGTATATTTACATTCCAGATGAATGACACCTTAAAGAATTAAATAAAACGAATTGACTGAATTTTCTTTTTCCCCCCACTTCAGTTCACTTTGCCTGTCTATGCTTGAACAGAAGTAACTCATATTTAAAGTTTCCAAAAGTCTCCTGTAAGGATAAGACATACTGTTCTTTTCCAGTTGCCCCTTTCTGCTATCCCCACAGGATCTCCTATCTAAAAAAGCCTAACTTGCCAATGGACCCCATTGCTAAATGGACCCCTAAGTCCATTTTAATAACTTTTCTAGGGGCACTCATTAATGATTCAGAGCATCACTCAATTCACACTACAGTTTACCTCAAGAAATCCAAACTCTCTCCAGAATCTAGCCCTAAACCACTTATGCAGTTTATGTCTTACTGTTCAGCCCTCTCACCAAATGAATGATAATGTCCAGTCCCCGCACCTGGCCACTCCAAGTGCCCTCTTTCCTGTTTCTCTCACCTGTAATACCCCACTTCCCTTCCCCAATTTCTTCCCCTTCAAGAGCAAGATCAAGTTCTGATCCGTGAGACCCTTTGTAAAAAGAAATTACTAGATTAAGAAGACAGTGCCTTCAGCCAACTGTTTGATATAATCAAAGTCTCTCTAGACCAGGGGTGTCCAAACTTTTTTCAACATTTTTAACCAAGGGCCATATGCGATAAAATACACAAACAGCCCGGGCCACTCACTCGAGGTGAATTAATATTGCCTCACCTGGTTTATTTAAGTAAACTGAATATATTTTTGGAATTTGCTGCAGGCCAATTAACAATGGATTGCAGACCGCAGTTGGACCGCAGTTGGCCCACGGGCTGCAATTTTGACACCCCTGCTCTAGACTAAGTAAATTTGTGTAATTTACACAGAAAAAGAAAACTGCTGCTGTTGCTTTAACTGAAGTATCATTTTGGTAAGAAAGTTTAACACAGGAAGGGGTTTGGGTATCACAGTGGGGTAACAGGACTTGTTCAACTACACCAGCACCTTCCTTATGAATAACCAACCACATGTTGAACCACTGTTTGGGTTTGGGAGTAAGTCCCATTCTTCCGTTTTACTGCAGCAAAAAAAAGGGACTGCCAAACATTGGTCCTCTCTCAACTTGGGAGGGATTAAGAAAGGCCTAAATTTTATTCCTGGGGTCTAAGTTTAACTCCTGTAACTTTTTTTTTTTTATTGGGGAATGTTGGGGGACAGTGCGCCTTTCCAGGGCCAGTCAGCTGCAAGTAATTGTCCCTCAATCTAGTTGTGCAGGGCGCAGCCCTGCCCCAAGTCCAGTCACGGGTTTAATCCTAGTTGCACCCATGCGGGAATTGAACTGGCAACCCTGCAGTTGAGAGCTCTCGCTCTAACCACCCCTGTAACTCTCCTTTTAACAAGAGCAAACTACTTAACCTTTTTAAGCTCGGGTGGGGATTGGAATTCCCCCACCTCCAGGGGTTGTTGGAAGAATAAAATAAGAAAACGTAGTGTGAAAATGTAAGAGCACAGAATAAACACTCAACAAATGGGAGCCATATACAGAGGGTGCCAAAAAAATGTATACATTTTAAGAAAGGGAAAAAAAACTGTATTAAAATTATAATACTATATACCGATAACAAAAGATGAACACAAGTCATGTGTATACCTTTTCTTGGCACTCCTGGTATATAAGGAGGTATATTTGTGTATAAATTATAGCCCCTGATTTATGCCCCAATAGGCAAAGTGTTGGGGGCAGTCTTGTTCTTATCACGGGGTCCCTGACTTGTCAGAATGTGACCAACCTCTTGAAGTTGGACGCAGAACTTCGTTGTCAATAGCGTTGGTATATTCAGCGAAAACAATTCTTAGGTCTCATCAGGGTCTAAAAGGAGTTCGTGACCCAAAATAGTCAGGAACCAGTGGGGCAGTTAAGTCTTTTGATTTAGGGACAGGGACCTGGGGGTGACCTAAGGAAAGGCCCCGGGGCGCCCGAGGGGAAGCAGATTACCGGTGCGGATGGCGGCCCGCTCCCCTTCATCCCGGAGGTCACGCTGGGCATGAGGCCCGACCTTGGCTCCCTCTGCTCTGCCCCCCGGCCCGGGGCGGCCTCCAGGTCCCCGTCCGTTTACCTCCAGAAACCCGCGCAGGAGGCGGAAACCCCTCGGTCTGCAGCAGCTGGCGGAACCCCTGACGTGCCCATCGAGACCGGAATCTAGTCTTCAAATTGCGCGCGGGGGCGGGGCGTCCCGGGCGGGAGGGCGGGGAGCACGCGCGCCTATGAGGAAGCGGCTGGGACGACGATCGCGGGCGCGCAGGGGCGGGAAGGCGGGGAGCCGGGGAGACCGCAGCGGGTCGTGGTCCTGAAGGGGCGGGGGCGGGGGCGGGGCGCGCGGGGGCCGCGGGGGCGTGTCTGCGCGGAGCGCAGCGCCCGGGACCGAGGGGGCGGGGCCGGCGGGGGGCGGGGCCGGCGGGGCGGGGCCGGAGGGGCGGGGCGGGGGCGGGGCCAGCTGGGGGCGGGGGCGGCGGGGCGGGGCCTGCCCGGAGCTCAGCGCTACCCTCGGCGGGCGGCGGAAACCGAGTTCGCAGACAGGGGAGAGCTGTTGGCTGTTGTGTGGGGGCTGTTCGGTGAGTGCTGCCCTCGCCCCTTCTCGCCGCGCGGCCGTTAGCCCCGGGCCAGCTCCCTCCATCCTTCCTAGCCCCGCACCCTTCCCAGGGACCCGTCCGGGCCTGCAGCTGCTCGGGGATGGCGGAGGAGGTGGGCACGGTCCGGGCGGAGGATCCTTTGTTCTGCCACGACGACGGGTGCGAGCACGAGCACTGAAGCCAGCGAGCTAGAGACGCTGTCGGGGGGAGTGGGCGGCCGGGCGGGGGCTGTGGAGCCCCGACAGCGGCCGGCGGGGAGCGGAGACCCGGCTGGAGCGGCGGAGCTCGGAGGACGGGAGGCGGGTCCAAGACCGAGAGGCCGAGCCGGGAGCGTCGAGGCGGGAGGCGGGTGGCGGGCGACTGAGCTGGGGATGTGGCGGCCGAGAAGTGGAGACCTGGCTGGGGAGCCACGCCTGGGGGGCAGGACGCCGAGGCCGGGTGGGGAGGGGCGCGCGCGCGGGGCCCGGGAGCCGAGGCCGGGTAGTGAGAGGTCCGACCCGGGAGCTGGAGGCCGCGGATGCTTGGAAAGCGAGGGCGGGCTGAGATTTGCATCGGGAAAGGAGGAGCTGAGGATCGGCGACGAGAAACGCTGTCTCCAGGGCAGGAGGCGAGTTCGGTGCTCACCGGCAGGCGCTGTTTCTCGGGGCTGATCCTCCCACGACTGGGCAGGGGTTTGGTCTCTGCTGCCTTGCCGGTCTCGAGCTTGGATTTTCTCGGGTTGACTGTGACTTAGTTTTCTTGAGCGGTAATTTTCAGCATTAGACTCCAGTTCCTTTTCAGACCTGAAGCCCTCGGTGAATCCTTCCAGCTCCTTCCTCCCTGTGACTAGGTATCCAAGGCCAGTCACCTGGGAGCTGCTTTGAAATCCCCCCCAGGCCATGGTGAATAAGAGTGCCTTTCTCACCGTTGTCACTCTTGTTTTCAGTGCGTCTGCCCTCCAGGCAGCTGCCTCTTTCCTTGTTCTCAGTAAATGGTACCAAACCAAGAAACCGGAAACGAACCTTCTCACCCACCTCTCCCACCTCCTTCCTTGGTTAGCCACCAAGCCTCCTTGACCTCCTAAATGTCCACTGCATCTGTTCACTTCTCTCCATAACCGATTTAAATCTCCCTAGGCGCTCACCTGGCTACACCAGCCTCCTCATTGGTCTTCATATTTCCAGACCCTCTGCCCCTCTTCAATCCATTCTTTATAGCACAGTCTTTACAAAATAAAATTCTGGAAAACTGTTCCTTTGTCCATATGATAAACCCAGACCCTTAACATGGTTAACAAAGCCAAGTACAGATTGGCTCCTTGGTCGCCTCCCCTGCCTTATCTTTTATGATAGCACCTTTCACTTTCTGCATAGCCATGCTGATCTTAATACCTGGTCTCTGCCTGAAACACTCTTACATTCCCTCTCTCCCCCATCACGTCACATTTGCTTGAGGAACTGTCTCCTTATGTTTCTGTTCTCATTAGACACTTCAAGGTTAAGTTTTCCTATTATGTTCCTTTTTCATCTGTCATTTCCTAAGAAGGGAAAGTCATATCCTTTGCAGTTGCTTGTTTACTATCTTCCTTACTTGCTTCCCTAAGCAAATTCCATGAGGAACTCTGTTTATCTTGTTCCTTATTGTCTTTCCCCATACCCAGAGCCTGGAACAAGTGAATGCCCACACTACACAATTATCTTTTAATTATTCCCTATCCGGAAAAAATAAACCTGTTTTCGGATTACTTAGCAAATTATAATTAAAAGATGTGGCTTAGAAAGGAACGGTAGAGGTGAATTATGGAATTGCTGTAAAAATGTAGATGTGCAGGATAGTAATTGGAGGGGCTTAGCAAGATGGTTAGACCAGACTGTGTCAAAATGTGCTCTGCCAGTTTGAATATGTTATAGGCACATGACCTCTAAGAACCAAATGTTAAATCATTCCTATTACAGCCGATGATTGAACTTCGGTATTGGTTTACTCTTGCAAAAAAAGATTTTTCAAAGTTATGATGTGTTTTAATGAATGAATGAACAATTTATTGGAGTTTGGCAATAAGACCTGTTCTCAGTAAAAAAGAGATGAAACATTGTACCTAATTAAATCAGATTTGCTTTTGCTGTCCTGAAAAAAGGTCTTGCCTCCTGCCCTTTTTTTAAAAAAAGACTAACATCTTATCTGATATAAGCATTTACAGTGTTTCTTTGCTGTTTTGCTTTCATACCTAATTTAACACAATCTCCTGCTTCATCCTCCTTCTAGTGCTAGAAAGCAGTCTTTATTTTCGTGGATGTGGTTAAATCGATTCTGGTGCCTCGTCTTAGGTAGTTCTTTAAGCTCTGCCTCAAAGAAGGGAAGCACTGGTGTTTGGTTCTAGAAAAAGAGGTAGGAATTCTTAGACTGTTAGTTATTTTGTACACATTTAACAAATACAAATGTAATGGAGGGAAATAGGTCCTCTGTAGGCAGGCAACCTGAGGCCAAATCCCAAAGGCTGTCTATACTAACTAGCTCATGCATAAATTAGGCGTCAGTAATTTACATATCTGTTGCGTTTGTGAGTATAAAATGACATGACGTCTGTGACAATGCTTTGTAAATCTCCATGTAATGTTCTCTGCCTATTTTGTTACTGCCTTCAAATTGCTACTAGAGCTTCTGAGTTAGGGTTGAGTAAGATAACGTTATCTGATACAAACGTAACCCTGTCCAGCCTCTGCCTTAGTTGAGCCACTTTTGAATACCAGTGAGCCTTGGTGAAAGTTCCACATAGGGAAAGTGTCTTTGTCTCTTCCCTTCCTTGATGGACTCAGGATGTACTACCGTACTCTGCGCACAGTTAGTGTTCAGTAAATGACTGGCACAAATAACAAATAAACTTCTCAGTGTCAAACCTCTGGCAAGCAGGATTTCTTTAATGGGTGGTTGTAAACCTGAATCTGCTTCTACAAAGGAGTGGTTCTCAGTGGGAGGCAGGAGGTCTTGTAGGTTATCGGTAATTTTTATAAAAGGTATCCAAGATCCTTCACTCCACATGTATTTCAGACAAAATATTTTAGGTTGCAAGGACTTTCCCATTTCTCCTTTTGTCCCTCCAGAGATACCATCTTAGGAGCTCAGGTGAGGGAAAGACAGACCCCTCCCTCATACATAGTATAATAAGTACTGCATTCTTTCTGGCTTATGGCTTTGAGTAGTGGGGAGCCAGTATGTCTTCCTGGTTTTTGTTTGTGTGGCACAACTGAACTTAATTTTGTTGTATTTAATTTTACTTGCAGGTAGTGTGTTTTCATCTAAATTACAAAACAGATGTTAAAAGATCAACTTTGCCGGGCCCAATGACAATATCCAGTTTTGGTGATTCTTGCAAATCCCCAAAGAAATTCAGAGACTAGATGGGAAATGATTTCAATAAAACCTCTAGCACATTACAGCTGAAATCTTTTCTAATCCAAACTACTGTGAAAACTATAATATATTCTTTCTATTTCACTCACTAAATCTGGAAATGTGACTACTCTTGAGACTTTGTCCTCTCTAATAAGTTATAAATGTAATCTGATGTTTCTGAAGTACTTTGGCAGAGGAGATGTAATTTACCCAGAAACCACACTGTAAAGGCTTTACTTTTCCTGCAGAGGCAAATAGAGATATAGAAAACTTGTATGTCTTAATGACTTATATTGAATGTTTAGTATAAAACCAGTTATTTTACTTTTAGAAGTAAATTACCCAGTGGCGTTGGAAACATCATAACCACCATTTCTGTTTTCAAGAAAACAGAATTAGAGTAAGCACACTTTATACTATTTAATTAGAGTAAATACACTTTATACTATTACTTAATAGTATAAAGTATATAAAGTGTATAGTATAAAGTATATAGTATAAAGTATAAAGTATATAGTATAAAGTATAATATAAAGTATATAGTATAAAGCACTTTATACTTAATTAGAGTAAGCACACTTTATACTATTTCCGTGTCTCTGCAGTCAGTTTCTAATCATGTTATTTATGCTCTTTGTCTCATCTTAATTAGAACTTTTAGGTTATGGATTTTGTTTTCTTCCTTGAAATTATCGATAGTATTGCCCCTTCTATACGGTACCGTGTTTCCCCGAAAATAAGACCCAGTTTTACATTAGGGTTTGCTCCAAAAGACGCATTAGGGCTGA
The DNA here is from genome assembly GCF_964194185.1 of Rhinolophus hipposideros. NCBI lineage: Eukaryota > Metazoa > Chordata > Mammalia > Chiroptera > Rhinolophidae > Rhinolophus > Rhinolophus hipposideros. Next base: position 29,928,721 of record NC_138050.1, on the reverse strand, counting down.
TGTTCAGGGGATGTCATCCTGAAAAGTCATGCTGGGGCTGATTTTCCGGTTAGGTCTTATTTTCAGGGAAACACGGTGAGTTGTGGAGAAGGGTGGGAGCCTTCCCTCTCCAGGCAGGCGGATCCTGGTCTGAATCCCAGCTCTGCCACTTCAAAGTTACATAACTGCTCTAAGCCTCAGTCAACCGCACTATGAAGTGGGGATCATCATGCTTCACAGCATGATTGGGAGGACTAACCAGAAGTACATAAATCATAACACACATGCATATAAATACCTTTTAGCTGAGTCTTGCCCATATGAACCAGCAGCAAAAGGAACTGTTACTACACAATGTTTTATATGCCACATTCAAGTCACATGACATTATGAGTCTTTGGCCTTTTCTTTGGCCACCAGTTTTGGTAAATCTTCAGTTACAATTTTTTTTTTTTAAGATACTCCTATTCATGGAGATGATTCAAACGTGAGCAGTATTGGTTCTTCTGTCTCATTTTGAGATTGAAAGCCTGTTAGGGCAGAGACCAGGCATGAAGAACAACCGAACTGATGGATGACAGGTATCTGAGTCAGCGTCACTCAGGCTGCTTATGCTGATTTAAGGTGTCATTTGGAAATCTCTACCGTCAGCACATTTTCAAACTTCACTTTTTAAGAACCGCCTTTTAAAAAAATTTTTAATAGTTTATAATTTCCTATTGAAATTTCAGTTTTAGAAATGAATTTTTATTCTCCTGCTTTAACTCTGTAGATAATTGATTCTGCTTTGCTCATTATTGCATTAACTTTTGAAGATCTGCCTGTTGTCGTTTTAGTGGTAAATATTAAAGAGATCTAGGAACTAGAGAAGATTCTAAGACCTGGTGGATGTCTAATTTCATTTGGTCCACATAGAATTTCTTCGGGACCTAATATGTGTTCAGAAATTTAATTTATTATCATCAACATCCTGAATTGATGGAAATAATTACATAAGTACAGTAAGAAACAAATAGTGTTAAGGCCATTGCTGTGCCAGGATATATTTTTTTTAAACCCCTATTATATATTTTCCCACTTATGTTTTGTCAAATAATAATGTTCTAAGAACTTAAACTCCTGTTATCATTTAGGGCATTACACATTTCCCTTGGGGGATAATTTTTTATCCTTGTAAGATGAGATCATCATCCCCCAAACAACTTGCATGCAGCCAGGCATTAGCTAATGGAAGTGAGGTAATGCTAAGTCTTAACACTTTAAGTTCTGCAAAAAACAAAACTCTGCTCCCCAGACGGAGTAGGAGGCGGTGCTTTCATGTGGGAGAGCAGATGGTGACAGTTCGATAGCAAATGTGCACATGTCTGGTGCAATGAGGATTTTATATACCATTATAATTATAATTTTTAATAGTATATGAAGGTCGACTGATACTGTTGTAATATATGTTGATCAGATACAAAACACATTATAGTATTTGTTCCTGAAACATCCTTATCAAAATAATAACACTTTTAAATTCTATTCTAAAATGATTCATTTTATTTTTAGATTTCAGCCACCAACTACCTTACTGAAACAAGACTATCTCGTGTCTAATATCAGAAATGATTAAACAATTACTTGTATTAAAACTAATCTGAGACTTTTTAACTTTTAAGAATGATTTGGTAAAAGGAAGTTGATTAAATGTATGAAAAGGAAATGACTACTTAAAAGTCAACTAATATTTAGATGAAAACTAAATATTGGCATGATCCGAGAAGCCAAGTGTTTTTTAAAATTCTGGAAAGCTGGTGGTCACCGTTTAAATCTAAACCTTCCATTACCAGTCATAAAGATAGAATTTTAACCCACAAGCTTATTGTTGGTACAAGGTAAAAGGTCTAAGAATCAACTGCACTGTTTGCAAAAGAACTGATAAGTGATCGTTAGGGCCTTGATCGTGGGTGGGAACCTATTCACGTGGGTGGGAACCTATTCACAGTTCTCCAGCACATACTGTGTACCCTACATTTGGCGAACTCATTCATAGGGCCAATTTGAGGCAAACCCTGGGACCAGAAAGGACACTGAAATTACCTTTATTTGGTGTTCTTTTCCACTGTGTTTTCACTCCTGATTTTTTACAGATTGGCCATAAAGTCATAAAACATAGATATTATTATTTTTTTCATGGACTGTAATGTATAATCAGTAAAACACTTATTAGGTATTTGCCTATGTTTCCAGAATTGTTAGCCACCCTGTACTGTCTTCTCAACTCATCAAATTAACCACAACTTTATTTTCAACCATGGATGGATAATTATTTTGACTTATGGTCTGCTCACTTAGAGCTGTCATGCAGAGGGGCAAGTTGGTCTCTGTGATAGTTATAGTTCAAGGAAATTTGAGATTTCCCTGTACCTAATACATGTTCGTTATACACATGGAAGAAAAAGAAAGCAAATAGGCTGGAACATGGCACAGAGCAGTCAAGGAACGGTTGCTTCTTTCACAGCAGTGGAGTATCCCTATTTTTGTCACTCTTGGAACAGGGCTGGGAATTGAAATTCGCTAGCACAATCCTGGTTGATGCAGTCTGCCACTATTGATTTTATAAAATAATCTTTGTTACTATTTTTTAACTTTAAAAACAATGTAGATGTTATAGTAAAATTAGAAAATATAGAAAAATATTAAGGAGTATGTTTTCAGTAATCCCATCACTCAGTGATAGCCACTATTATTAAATAGGTTAATATGTAAAGATGTAGCATAATTATTTTTGGTCTTTTCCTTGTGTTTATTTTAATTGAGATGATATTGTTTTATAGCCTGTTTTTATTTACCCTTGTGTAACTCTTCCCATGTTATTGATAAGTCCTTTTAAAAAGTTTTATAGTTGTATTAACCAGTTTATGAATAGACCATAATTGTTTCTCTGTTCGAATTCTCAATATTTTGAAGAATAATACATATCCTTTTCTTTCCCTTATCTCCACAACCCTTGGGATGGATGATTTCCTTAGACTGCACTGTTAGAAGTGTAATTTCACTAGATGAAAATTCAAGACTTTTATTGAGGGTTGGGGGGATATATTGTCAAAATGTTCTCAAGAGATGATACCAATTTATGTCTCTTCCAGCAGTTTATGACAATGTCTATCTCATACACCTTTGCTAATATCGTATATAATTAGTTTTCAGTATAAATTGGTAAAAAGACATGAGTAAGTACACACAAAAGTAGAGATAGGACATTTGGGGATTCTTGTCTCATCATTTATCTTCTAAATATAGAGAAAATAAGTGCAATTCTGAGAAGTATCTTCCTTCCATAGGATTCACCAGCTTTTGTACCATATTTTGCCGTGTATAATGTGCTCCCATGTATAATATGCGCCCACATTTTTGGCCCAAACTTTCAGGGGAAAAAAAATCTTTTGTTTTAATTTTTTAATTCAAATTTTTATTTGTTTACATTTAGGTACTTGGTTTTTTTATTATAAAGGAATTTTAGCATTTATTTTTAACATGGTACAAGAAATTTTATGTAACAAATAATTATAAAGTAAGAACAGATACAAGGTACAAGAAATTTTATGTACTGGTAACAAATTTACACATCATAGAAGGTCAAGAACTCTTCGTCCTTGAAAGTTCATCCTAAATTCAACAAAACCGATTATCGTATTCCAGGGTATTATTTTGCATACAGATATCTTGATTGATTTCTAGAGTTACACTTTTAACTCATAAGCATAAATAAAAGAATTAAAAACATTTATATAGACACGGAATTAGTACTACCCATGGATAATGCACATCCTTATTTTTCCCTCACAGATTTAGGCAAAAATGTGTGCATTATATACGGCAAAATACCGTATATTGTATCCAAATAGTTTGTCTTCCTTCCCACTACAGTGGGTGAACCCTCACTTGTTCTTATCTGAGACTAAGGCCCCTCTATGTGAACTAGATTCACAAACCCTTTTGTCTCTTCAAGAACTTTGCTCTTTTCTCTCCTTGCCTTATTAATGTTTTACTTTCCACAGATCATTCTCATTAGCATAAAAACATGCCTTCTATGGCCCATCCTTAAAAGTAAACAAAACAAGAAATCTTCACTCCTTGTCCCTTCCAGCTACTACTACATTTCTCCTTTCCCCTTCACAGCAAAACTGTTTACTCACTTTTATTGTATTTTCTCATATTCTTCCATTCTTTCAACCCAATGTAGCAACATTGATCCTTTTAAAGTATAATTTTCAAAAAATGGAAAACTTGGTTGTTATGTGACTATAAAATAAATAAATGCCAAATGTTTTATTCAATTAATAATAGAACCAGTAAGATATTAAGACCAGTTCAAAGGAGAATTTGAAAAACAAATAGATGTAGACTATTTCATATAAATTCATATAAAATGATTTTGCTAACATAAGCAAAATTGGTTATTCTGTAGATCAATAAAATATAATTTAGGAGGGTCATTTTTTTTTACAGGTTGGAAATGCATCATAACAAGACAAAATTCATTTTCATTGCTATAGACAGACAAGAATCATTTGCATGGCTGTTTTCTATAGCTTCATTTCCTACAGTGTTGTAAAATAGCCTAGTCAGTAGAAGGTCAGTCAAAAGAGGACACCCTATAAAGACAGATAATCCCTGAAATTCCTCTAGACAATGCCCAGCACCACACTGAAATTACATCTAGTCATTCCTTTTGCTCATTTTCAAGTCTTGGACAATTTTTCCTAACAATCTCCACTATAACCATAACTTTAAGCCAATGGTCTTCTGTCCTCATCTGAATTGATTTCTCAGCAAAATTTGAAACAGTTGAAACAAACACTTCTTGAAAGACCTGCATGCTTTGGTACCACCCTCCCTTTGACTTACCTCTGTTTAGTCTCTTGCTGGCCCTGCTTCCTTTAGTAACCCTCTAAATACCACAGTGCCCCAGTATATCTCCAGTTCTGATCTCTCCCAGAGTTCCAGCCTCTTACCTACCTATATTCATTGTTCAATTCTAGTTCAAACTATCATCATTACTTTCCAGAACTATTCCAGAAGGTTTTTCATTGGCCTATGTGCTTTTACTCCAACTTTCTGCAGTTGATTCTCTACTCAGCAGCCAGAGTGATCTTTTTAAAGCATGCTGTCTCTCCTCTGCTTCAAACATTCCAATGGCTTCTCCTTGCCATTCGGATGCAATCGAAGCTCCTCCTGGTTGCTAAGGCAATCACGCCTTTCCTACTTCATCTCCCTTCACACCTTCCCTTCCTTTACTGTGTGCTGGCCAAACTGGTTGTCTTTCATGAGTACAGCAGACTTGCTTGTTCTTTCAGCAAGGACACCCCCTATTGGTAGCCTTCTTGTTATTTAGAGCTCAGCGTAAATGGGACCTTAAATGGTTTCCAGGCCACGATAGCTAAAGTAGTTCAAACTCCCAGTCTCTTTTACTTTACTGTATTTGATTTTTTTCATAGCACTATCATCTTATTATCAATCTGTAATTATTCTTTCTCAGTTAAAAAAGAGATTAAGAGAAATGGGCTCCATTGCACATACCTTTACAAAGGATTGTCCTCAGAAACCTCTAACAGTAGAGGTGAAGCTGGGGGAGGAGTGGTAACTAATGCGAAAATGTCCATATAATGTGTTAATTTGGGGAAATAATCTTTGGAATAATTAATAGATAATGCAGTGATTTCATAATGACTGATTTTGATTAACTTCTGTTGTCTATATTCTAGTTAACAAAAGTATCCATGGAGAACACTGAAAACTCAGTGGATTCAAAATCCATTAAAAATTCAGAAACGTGAGTATTTAAATGGAATCCTATGTAATCAGGGAAGGACAGGTGTGATAACAGCAAACTCTGAGGAGCAGGGAAGCAGAAAGAATTGGGCTCTCAAGCCAGAGGGACACAGTTGACTTCCTGTCACAACAGCTGTGTGGCTTTTTACACATGTTAACCTAACCTCTGAATTTCGTTGTTAAAACTTTCACTGACCAGTGGGTAAGATTGAGGGAAAGACCAAGTACAGTGCCTGGCCCATAGTTGGAAGTCCCATCCTGGAAGCAGAAGGACACCCCAGGAGAGGCAGAATTCTGGGTGGTTCTGTACCTTCCCAAGTCATTCTGCAGGATGAGAGATTTTTTTCTGAGGATGGGGAGTTTTTAGGCCTCCTGTTTATGAGTCTTAAGACTAAAATGAAGTGCCAGTTCTTAATCTGGAAAAGAATTACCTGGCTATTGATTATTTTTTACTCTTTATTTTTCTCAGTCTTCCTTTTTTGGAATATTCTGCTTATTAATGCTTCCAATAACCAGCAGATGGAGAAAAGATAAAACTCAAACACTCTTAATTCATGTCTGTTATCCATTTGGGATCTCTTGTGGTATTTTTAATTCTGAACGTTTATTTCTGAGACCTAGTATTATTCTGGACCATCCAAGGAATTACAGACTAATTCTAGTACTAAACAATAATATTTATTACAGCGATACTATGAATAGGTTACCAATAAAGATTTAGCTATGTTTGTTTAGCAAAGGAATTTTCCTAGAAATTAAGCTTTTGAAATGCGATCTCATTTTAGAGGTTTTTAGTTTGTTTGTTTTTTAACCCATTTAAAGTGATTTACACATTTTCCTACCATTTCATATGATACAGAACATAATTTTATAGCAAATTGCTTGGGAGCCCAAAACAGATTTAGGTCTGTTTGATCCTATGATAAGTTATCATCATGTTCCTAAGCTTTCTGAGTCTGCTGTTTATCAGGCATGCCCCCTCCCGGTCTAGCTGTCTTACTCTTGCTGGTAGAGGAGCACCCGCCTCCTAAGCAGGCAGCAGGACTTGGTGGGGAATTACAGTTCCAGGATCCAGTGTCCGTGTGACCTTCCATAAATAACTCAGGTTTCAGCGTTTTAATTTTCTCATCTGTCAAATGTGGGCATCTTCACCTATAGCGAAATGTAGTAGTTTGTTTCTGATTTTGAGTGCTTTAATTTATAATTTACTTATTTTGATCTTTTTCCAGTAATTTTTTTAGAATTGTGTATAATGGGAAATACTGTCAGGCAAAGTACATGACTACATGGACTTTAGGTACCTATGTTTGTCTGCTCGTAGCTCAACCTGTTGTTTCCTGATTCTTGATAGATCAGGGGTCAGGCTTGCAGCCTGTTTTGGTCAAGTTTTATTAGAACAGAGCCACACCCGTTCATTTAAGTATTGTCCTGGGCCACTTCCACCAGCAAAATGGAGTATGCAACAGGACTGTACAGCCTGCAAGCCTACAGTACTTAATACTTGGCCCTTTGAGAAAAACTTTACTGACCTTAGTCTAAATAACAAAGGTCTCCTGGTAAGTGACTGTCAGACCAGTATTTTCAGTTATTTACAATCGTGATTTTATGTATGTGTAAATTATTTGTTCAGCTCATAGTTTTTAAGGAACAGTTTAGCAGTTGTGGTAAACATTGTGCTTTGAGTCATATTTGCCTGTTGGTTTCCTTTCATTTTAGGGTAATTTTTAAGATCTTACTCTTTGAAGGATAATAAAATGTGTCACAAAGTTACAAGAAATATTTAAAGTATACTATGTATTTGATTACATTTTTATAAAATTTAGAGGAAAACATAAAATAATAGAAATTAAAAACCTGAATTGAAGTCCAAACAGATGCTTCTAACCCTGGCTCTGACACAGTATTTACATGACCATCAGCACGTTACTTAGCTTCATGGTGGTTATTTCCTCACCTGGGAAATGGATTTTGGTGAAATTGAAGTGAGATTAAGCCTGTTGCACACAGCCTGGCACATTACATTCAACAAATATTAATTGTTCTTATGTGTTACAAAGTTGAACCCATGAGGACAGCAGCATTGGTCATTTCCACGTTTGTAAACTATTGCTTGATTTCCAAACAGAAAGATTTTACATGGAAGCAAATCAATGGACTCTGGAATATACTTGGACAATAGTTACAAAATGGATTATCCTGAAATGGGTTTATGTATAATAATCAATAATAAGAACTTTCATAAAAGTACTGGTATGTATCATTAACATCATTTTTAAGTCTTTTCAAATATTTGTACTGTTTATATTTGATATAATAGAAAAATAGTATTGATATTATTAAATTATGACACAGGATAGTCATGCAGTAGAGATAGAGCGGGACCCTAGAGGTTCTATAATACAACATGAACTCTTAATATTCTATTCTACCCACCATCAAAATCTCTCCCTCTTCCAACAGTTAGCCTATCTGTACGTTGGCCTCTTCTGCCCTGATTCCTCTATAACCCTTGCTTCTCTGTTCTCCTGCTCCCTCCTTTATGCTGATGAAAGGATCTCAACAAATAATAAGTACTAGTTTTCCTTTCCAGTAACTACAAGGCACCTCACAGGTATTGTCTCATTTCAATTTTGCAACAACCCTGAAAGGAACCATTGTTCGATGCTGAAATGTTCAACTCCTTGCACAGAGTCCCACAAGATAGTTTGGTAGCAGAGCTGGCCTCCACCATTGTGTGCCTAATATGCAACCAAGCTCTGAGTTCACATCTTTGCTGCTCCACTTCCTGTGTCCTCAGGTGCACTATTGACTTTTCCTCTTCCCTGAAAAGATGACAGACTCCTCATCTTATAGAGACCTTTCTTTCACACTATTTCCTCTTAAGCTTTGGTCTGATTTTTTTGTCTCCTTCCCTAAATTTTGAAAAGCTTGCCATCTTCACTTCCTTCCATCCCTCTTGAATCTGTTTTCCACTTCTACCATCCAGTGAAAATGTTTTCATACGTTCACCATGGCCTGATCACCAAATCCCCTACTCATTCTCCCTACTATGTATGATTTGAATCTAATAATAAATACATTTCAGATTTTTTTCAGAGAATATAACAAATAAAATCCCTTAGGATCCAAAAAAGTGAATTAATATCTTGATGTATTGCTTGGTTTTTTTTTCCTTGACAGTTTCTTTCAAAGGTTAATTTTATCCATAATATATAAGCAACTTGTGTCCTGCTTAGTCCACTTAATGTAGCATAAGCATTTTTTCATGTTGCCATATAATTTTTCTGTCTGTTATTTTTAATAATTATATAATATTCCATTCCCTAAATATACCATACACTTAATTTGCATACTTTACTGTAAGAATGGACATTTTGGCTATTTCTCCATTTTTTCATCTTTAAATTCACCGAATTGGCATATTAATCATATTAGATTTAATTTTTAATTAAAGAAACTAGAAGCGGAAAACGCAGGAAAGATAAGCAGGATTTGGTGTTAGATTAGTTATAGGAGTGAGGAAAGAATAGTTTGAAAATGGGTATCTAAATCTGAATGGCACGATTTTTACTGCTTTTATTGGCTATAAATTCAGATACCACCTTCAGCCGTTAAGCATGTCATTCCACTACTCTCCCCCAAAATATTTAGAGCAGTAATTTGACTTCAGCCTTAGAGTGAGCTCCTTTTCTGCTTTGAAATTTGAATGTCAGGTTCTCCCAATGATCTCTGACAGTTTGATGTTTTCTGTTCTATTACTAAGTGCTAATAAACCGGGACCAGAATTCAGTCACCTTGTCACGCAGCTACATGGTGTCCTTAGCCTTTCCAATGGGAAAACCTTGATGAGCCTATTTTAATTTTATGAAAATAACATATACCCATAGTAAAATTTCACAAATTACATATTAGCCGAAGAAAAAACATTAAAATCACTCAATCATACTACTCAGAAATACCTAACGTTTTAGAGATATAGACATTTATTCTTTTCTCTATTCCTCCTCTATTTACTCAATTCTAATGTGTGTACCCCACAACACTCTAGCCTTTTTAAGTCTGAGGGCCTCTTACAATCAATCTGTACATTTACGTAGAAGGTTCTGTAAAGGACTGATGAAAGCTCAGGACCCCTGGAGAGAGGTCTAACACTAGCTTAGTTACTTTGGACAAGTTCTGGAATTCTGGTGTCCTCCATGTCCCATGCCTGTGGAAACGGAGCCAGTCATACCTGTCTCGTGTGGTTGGAAGGACAAAAGGAGATTAGCTGTAGCAGAATGCCTGATGAACAGTATTCATGTGGTAGGGCTTTGTGTTTTCGTTCCTGAAAAGATCTTATGAAAGTAGTAATGCATGTTAAAATTGTTGTACGATTAAAATCAAAGAAATAACATTTCTTCTGAGTGTGAGATGTGTGTCTTGTTTTATACATACGGTTTTTTTCTTTAACAAAAATAAGATCCTGTTGTTTTCTAGCTTTTTGGAAAAAATGACCATTTCCCATGGCAAAATTTTGTCCACAAAAATTTTAACAGCAACATAGTATTCCATCATATAAATGAATCATAATTTATTTAACTAAACCCCTCTTTAGGTATTTAAGTTGTTTCTGGTTTTTACTATGTAAGCAGCTGTGAAAGCTATTCTTGTAATGGTAACACATTGACATCTGCTTACATTGTGATACACTGATAGAACCTATGTTATAAAGTGTCTTATATGCAAAGAAATTAAAAAGACTTTGTGTCTCCATAAGAATAATTGAATTTTCTTAGTATTTGAACGGAAGGATTTATTGTGGATGGTGTGACTCACTGAATAGTTCATTTCAGAGCAGTTAATTTTTTTTAATGCAATTAAAAGTAATTCTTGGGTGGGGAGGAGGAAAAAGGTGAGGGGATTAGAAAGCACAAATTGGTAGCTATAATACTGCCATGGGGATATGAAAGGCAGTTTAGGGAATATAGTCAATAATGTAAAGATTTTGTAGGGTGTCAGATGGGCACTTGTCTTATTAGGGAGACCACTTCATGGACGGTGTAGATGGCTGACCATGCTATACACCTAAAAGTGAAGCTGAACAATAATGAATGTCAACTGTAAATAATACATATATAGAGTCATGGGTTACGGAGTACAGCATAAGGAAGAGAGTCAGTGGAACTGTAACAGCTATATAGGATGTCAGAGGGGTAATAGGTTGGAGGAGGGTGGTTATCACTTTGTAAGTGGTATAAAAAAATGTCTAACTATTACATTGTTTTGTACACCTGAAGCAAAGAAAAATAAAGTAATTCTTTCTGTTCCAAGGAATGGCAGCTCGGTCTGGTACAGATGTAGATGCAGCAAACCTCAGGGAAACATTCGTGAACTTGAAATACGAAGTCAGGAATAAAAATGATCTCACATGTGAAGAAATTGTAGATTTGATGCACAATGGTAAGAAATAATTTAAAAAATGACCTTCATTGTCCAGTTTTATCCAAGGACAGTTTTATTGCCTGAGGTCTAGTTGTAATTACACACATAATAATAAAGCATACAAATTTTGGAACTATACTGTACATAATTTCTCTCTCCTGTCTCCTCTCTCTCTCTCTCTCTCTCTCTCTCTCTCTATATATATATATATATATATATATATATATACACACACACACACACACACACACACACACACACACACACATATAGTTTGTTGGTTTGTTTAAATTTTATATTGGGGAGGAGTGTGTTTCTCCAGGGCCCATCAGCTCCAAGTCACTGTCCTTCAATCTAGTTGTGGAGGGCGCAGCTCAACTCCAAGTCCAGTCATCATTTTCAATCTTTAGTTGCAGGTGTCGCAGCCCACCATCCCATGTGGGAATCCAACCTGCAACCCTATTGTTAAGAGCTCGCGCTCTAACCAACTGAGCCATCCGGCCACCCCTTATTCTATATATATTATATAAGTAAAATAAAAGTTACTCATGTCAACTCCCTAAAATGATTTGAAGTATGTTGTTCTGCCCCAAGTTGAGATTAGATGGTCTTAGTGATGTTCTCAAGTTTCTTCATCTTATTCCCATTCAGCATCTATGAGATTGTTGAATAAAGTTGCGTTGATTTTTGTTTGTTTCTTATTTGTAAACTTTCCAGTTTCTAAAGAAGATCATAGCAAAAGGAGCAGTTTTATTTGTGTACTTCTAAGCCATGGTGATGAAGGAAGAATTTTTGGAACAAATGGACCTGTTGACCTGAGAATATTAGCAAGTTTCTTCAGAGGGGATTATTGTAGAAGTCTAACTGGAAAACCCAAACTTTTCATTATTCAGGTAATATATAATTGAGCAACTTGGTTATTGAGGGCATATTGGGGATTCATTTGCTCAATTGCAGATTATGCAAAGGACTGATTTTTCCCTCCAGCGACTGAACTATACTGTTACTTTTTTATTCATTTAAACCACCACTAGGAGATATAGAATAGATTTTACTTTTAGATATATCAAAAAGATGGTGCATTATTACATCAGTTTTTACATAGCCTTTATATTGCTTAAAAATTAATTATGTGTCTGCACACAATTTTTAAAAATAAAGGTTCATTTTCTAACCTCTAGGCCTGCCGAGGTACAGAATTAGACTGTGGTATTGAGACGGACAGTGTTGAGGATGACATGGCCTGTCAGAAAATACCAGTGGAGGCAGACTTCTTGTATGCGTACTCTACAGCACCTGGTAAGAAAGTTACAAATAATGAATGTTGTGTGTAGATTTTAAACAATGGAGACTATGCTCCAAAGGCTATCAAGCTTTTGATGTTCATAAAAAATAGCTCACCTGTCTGTATTTTATGGTACCTTAACCATAGAGATGTCTCAAAAAGTTGTTTTTAGCCAAGTTTGGCTAGAAAATACACATGTGCATATAAGAAAGCATACTTACACAGTGTCATTCATGAACTCAATACCAGATAGGATACTAAATTGTAATATAGACCAACTCAGAGCTTCACCCACTTCTTGCATAGGGGAGAGATTTGTTTTCCAGGAATTCTTTGAAAAATAGAAAATAAAAAAAGATAAATATGAATAGTACATGAGAAGGTATGAGTGGAGTGAAGGAAAGGAAATAAAATAAAACAGGAAGAAGAAATAGATGAAGAATGAATAGATTATTAGCCTCCAATATTTTGTGGTTGTGTTACACATGACATATAAATTACTATTTATTGATCATACAATTACTTATTGTACAACTAACTCAGGATGTCACAAAGTATGGAAATATAGGATAAATGTATGTGTAAATGCTGTTATTTTCAAATATGCTCAATATGATTTCTGTTTAACCTTCAGGCATCTTTCCTGGTAACGTACTTCTAAATTAAAAGCAATGGGTCCAATAGTTAATCTGAAAAAAGTACAATAAATACACTATATATCCCTTTTTGGACTTTTAAAATACTCTGTAATATGTTTATTATGCTTTATTCAGATGCCCTGTAGACAAATTTAGGACACTTAAATGTGTGTGCGTATGCGAACAGTTTATTTCTCAGATAAGCCAATAATCTGATTGTAACACCATGCTACTTATAATGATCCCTTTTATATCTGTTTTTACTTCTTCTTCTGTGTGTTTATCCAATCTTCCCCCTTGGAAGGGGAGCCCAGGAAGTAGAACTCTGAATAAATCAGTGGTGAAGTTAGTCCACAACTCTTTTTCCTTGCCGAAAACACGTGTTTTTGTTTCTGTTTTCCCGTCTGACATCAATTGCTCTGAAACCAAAGGTGTTTTGTTTGTTTTTTTTTCCTTTTTATGGCTAATAATACCTGTGGAAGTCTATGATTGTTTTCTCTTTATGGTTCTATAATAATTTATAAAACCAGATAGCCATGGTATTTTGGTTATATTTTCCTTGTAGGTTACTATTCGTGGCGAAATTCAAAGAATGGATCCTGGTTCATCCAGTCACTTTGTGCTATGCTGAAACTGTACGCTCAAAAGCTTGAGCTGATGCACATTCTTACTCGGGTTAACAGAATGGTAGCAACAGAATTTGAGTCCTTTTCCTTTGACTCTACTTTTCATGCAAAGAAACAGATTCCTTGTATTGTGTCTATGCTCACAAAAGAACTGTATTTTTATCACTGAAGAAATGGATGATTTTTTTTAGTTTGTGTGTCTAGTGAGGAATTAGTGTAAACTGATTGCTATATTTTTCCCTCATCTAAATTTAATCTAATACTGCAGGTAGTACTTTGAAACATGCCACTTTCATAGCAATAGAATTACTATGAAACTACCTCAAACTCAGAATCAGGCAGTTGAAATTGAATTTAATTGGGAATAAATAAATGGATAGTAGTACAATCATGAGAGGAAGTGATTGTAAATTAACAGCTCTCATAATTAGCAAGTTTTAGTGATGCTATGCTATGAATTTTCAAGTAATTAGGGAAAAAATTAAGCGTTGTAGTAATGAATTTCAGTGATATTGATACGTCATCATTTAAGAATATGCATTCTAGTTTTCGTCAGCCTATGGAAATAATGATATGGAATAACGTATCCTAGACTTGAGGGATCTATGCGCATGATAAAGGGTTTGAAGACTTTGATTTTAGAATTTGGAGATAAATCAACTATTTTTAGATCATTTATCTGAGAGTCTGGTTTTGTGTATGAGTCCTGAGCATGTCTTTGTTGTAAAACATCATGTTTAATATTGGAAAAAGAAACTAAATATTGTCCTTGAAAATGTGAGCAAACTCAGTTGACTCCTTTAAGGCAAAGTGGAACATTAACACAGGGAGACAGAGTTAGAACTATGAGGTGCTGAAAGGCAGTTCACCCACCAGCAGATAACATCCTGTTGTTTGTCCCTATGCAAGCTGCGGAGCCTCACATACCAGCAAAATACCTGAGGTAAAAACCTCAAACTGTCCATCAAATTGATAGCATTGTGAATTAAAAAACTTCTGTAGGAACATACTAAAATACAACTTACAGATAAACAGTGAAATGGAAGGAAAAAATAGTAAATCAGCTAACTGGGCACACCGTAATTAGACGGGGGTTGGAGCCTGAGCAGGTACACAGCACAGCCTATGTGATGAAGGCACCACCCTGGACCACAGCTTCCGGAAAAGGACTGCTAAGTTCTTCCTATCTTCTGGTGTGCATGGAGGATGTCCCCAAGGCAGGAATCTCCAAGAGAGTGAACCAAATTAGAAACTTCTGAAATGGAAACTTTCCAAAGATGGTGAGAGCCATAATAAAAACCATCATACCCTTTGTAGTAAAATTTTGGAGCATGTTACTTTCTCTTGAAGTTTACGATCAAAGGAAAGTGATACTGTTATAATAATACACGGTTCTCTGAAATGAAACGACCATGACAGGACTTTAGAAATCATCCAGTCTTCCCTTGGTGCACAGGGAAAGTGAAGACCAGAGAGGAGAAGCAGCGCAGCACCCAGCGTGTGAGGCCAGGCGCCATGCCTCCTCCCTCAGGTTGGTGGTGAGCCATCACTGGTGGTTTCTCACTGGTGTTCAGTCTCACATTTTACATGAGCTTTCTTTTGCTCAGAGAAAGAAACTCACGTTTATAAAAGAAATTCATTATTTGTTTTGACTATGTCTAACCTTTCTTAAGTAAATGAGGCATGTAACGTTATCTTAAGGTGTATACCTGTGTGACAATTTTGTTAAGAATTGCTATTATGAATTTTTATTTCAAAATATAAATTCTAACCTAAAATTACCAACATGTTCAAGTGTTTTTTGTTGTTTCTGTTGTTCTGCTACTAATTGAAGTTAAAATGTTTTTTAACCAAGAGCTTAATTTAAAAAGGCCAGAGAATGTAACAGGTCCCTATAAACAAATATTTTGAGATGATGGCAAATTACTGAATAGAACAGGTAGACCTCTGTTCTTCCCTGCCCCTCTCAGAGGGCGCTGTTCTAAAATAACTATGATGTCAGGAAGGATGGTAGGTTTGCATAGATCACAATCCTTAAATATGACCATGTTTTTGTGGGGGTGTTTTGTTTGATTTGTGGAAAGGCAACAGTATACAAGATAGTAGTGAAATGAAACATTTTTCACCACATAATTATAAATGTGGCTAATAGAAAGGGGAAAAAGAACTAGAGGTACATGCAGTGAACCTTTGATGTTCTCTGATGGCCACCTCTGGGAGATGGTGTTCTGATAGGAAGATGGTCCCTTTTTATTTTAGGTTCATACTTAGAAAAGGACAATATAAGAAAGGGCGATCTTGGGTGGTTTTAAATTTCTTCCAGTATTTCTATGATGAATATATATTATTGTCAAGTCAAAACTAAATAAAATCCTCCTGATTGGGAATAGGAAATTCTTGTTTCCAAGTAGAGGGTGGTATGAATAACTTCTTTAAGACTCTCTTGAAGCTATAGTTCTGTAATGTGTTGAGAAAATCGAGCCCATTCTAACCTCTCTACTATATAAGGAAGTCTTGGAAATTAAAAAGAAAAAAACCCAAGAACCCAATAGAAAAATGGACCAGGACATAAACAGACCATTCAGAAAAAGAAAGACCAAATGTCTCTTCGACTCAGGCAAAGAGCTTAATCTCCATCATAATAAGAGAAATGCAAATTACACTAAGGTATTATCTGTCATCTATCAGATTGACAAAAATCCTCAAGTTTGATAACATTCTGTTGGCATGTCTATGAGGAAATGTATTTTCCCATTCGTGGGAGTGCAAAATGATGTAATTCCCTATGGAGGAGAATCTGGTAATGCCTATCAAATTATGTACTCATTGAAGTAGCAGTCTCATTTCTTGGAATCCAAGCTACACATACGCCTGTACATGTACAAAATCATGTACATGATTATTCATCACAACATTGTTTTAATAGTGAGAAAAAAAAATGGCAGCAACCCAATTGTAAAGAAGACCGGTTAGACACAGTATGAGGCATCTACACACTGGAACGCCATTTGCTGTAAAACAGATTGCGGAGGATTTTGCTCAACTGATAGGTAGAGATCTGCAGCATGTATGGTCACGTGGGAAAGGATGAACACAGAACACTGTAGATGCTCTCTTTTGTGTGGAAAGAAACACCACAGGGCCGGCCTGGTGGCTCAGGTGGTTCCAGCGTCGTGCTCCTAACACTGAGGTCACCGGTTCGATTCCCACATGGGCCAGTGAGTTGTGCCCTCCACAGCTAAGACTGTGAACAACGGCTCTCCCTGGAGCTGGGCTGCCATGAGCAGCCTGAGGTCAGTGTGGGCTACTGTGTGCCGCCATGAGCGGCCAGTGGCCAGCATGAGTGGTCGGCAGCCGGCGAGAGTTGCTGTGAGTGAGCGACCTACTGCCTCAGCCAGGGAGCGAGCACAAGGCTCATCATACTACCAGCATGGGCCAGGGAGCTGTGTCCTACACTATACTGAGAAACAATGGCTTGAACCGGAGTTGGGCAGGGGAGGTGGAGGAAGGGGGTGGGGGAAGACACCAAAAGGATAATAGAAACTGAAAAATGGAAATGGGTAGGGATGCAAGTGAGATTTCTCATGCTTACTTTTCTATATCATTTTGACTTTAAAACCATGTCAGTGTATTTACCTGGCTTCAAAAACAGAATTAAAGAGAGGGGGATGGCACAAAACTATCTCAGTAATGAGAACACAGGTCAGTACAGGGGTAGGCGTGGAGAGAGTGCTATAGCTTTCCAACAGCCATGTTATGGGATTTTATTTTCTGCTTTGCGTTAACCTCTGTAGGTATTAGTTGCAACGATCATAACTTGCTTAGTATTAGAACTTGAGTTTAAAGTAATTCTTAGTATCAACTCTTCAGGAGCGAACTAGACTATTCACATTAGTTTCTTAATTCATTCTTTAATTATTCTATACTTACCCTTTGCAAGACAATTATAATAAGTTATCATGTGATGAGCAGGCCAACAAATATCCACAAAGGACTCCTGATGCACACAATCTCCACTGCCTCCTACCGTACATTGGGAATGAAAAGAACTGAGGCCCTGACGTGTTGAGGAATGTTCAAAAAAAGCAAGCAGCTCCCTTTCAGGAAAATGTTTTTGCCAGATTTAAACTTGATACAAAAGCTATTAAGTAGCATGTCTGTGTTGAAAGAGTCCCTTGTCTAATCTACCCTTTATGTTTTGTTTTTAGGTGACTTCAAAGTAAGCTCAGGGACCTAGTAGTCCCACACACAGTTCTTTTAGAGAGAAGCGTGCTTGGCCAATGTGTCGAAAGCTATTATAGTTCACGGATTCTACCAAAATCATTCACCCAAACTCAGTTCTGCTTGGCAGGTTTAAGGAGCATGGAGCAGGCCATTGTGACTATAGGAGAGTCAACAAGAGGGAGAGTAGATGAGGCCAAGCGGGGAGGCTGTGCGGGCCGTGTAGATGCCGTACCTGGAGGGTCCACCTAAAGGGAGAGTACACATGAAAAGGGAGGAGACTCCAACTGAAAGACCCAAGAAAGGAGACTGAAAAGGATGCCGAAGTCAAGGGTGGGAAGACAGAAAAGTATAAAATGAGAAAGCCAAGGAAAGAAACTGTTTAGAGGCTATGGCCCATTGTAACAAGCTACTGAAAATTCAGAGACAATGAACATTTTAAATATGCATTGGATTTGTGGCAGGAGGTGACAGGTGATCCTGAAAAGGAGTTTCTGTGCAAATATTAAGGGAGAAGCCAACTTACAGGGAATTGATATTTTAGTGGAAAGTGAAGCAACGGGAATAACAAGTATAGAAAACTTGACAAATTATCTTTAGAGGACAAGGGAGAGAGCCAGAAGGAAGTAGTTGAGGGGGGAAGTAAGTTGAAATGTTTGTGGAGATTTTTTTTTTTTTAAGAGAAAGATTTGAGGTTGTTTTAAATGCTGATGGCAGGGATACGGTTAAGAGAAAGACTGAAAATACTGGAGGGAAAAGTAACTGACAGTATAAGTTTCCTAATATGAGAGCAGGGTAAATCTGAGCATAATTGTGGGTAAGAAGAGAGGAGACACCTTTTTTCTTCTTTTTTTTAAATGGGAGAAAGTATGAGGCTGAGTGTGAACAAAGCTAGGTTTGTACTTCTTGTGGCAGAAAGTTCCCTTATAATAGCTTCTGTATTTTCTATTCAGTAGACTAGGACTCTGCTCAGAAAGTTAGGGAGGTGAGAGTGTTGAACGAACTCAGAGTCTGAAGGTTTGCTAGAAAGCAATGATAGAGATTTATTCAAGGGTCTTGGAGGTTGGACGTTTCGATCTGGGAACACAGCTAGGCAAAAAACAAAACAAAACAAAAAAACAACAACCCAAAAGAGTACCAAAGAAAGAAAAGTTGGAAAGTTCTTGTAGTAAAAAGTACTTTCTTCAGGATTATCAGTCCTGCATCCTTAGTCCTAGGATTGGACCCAACGGTTGGCAGTTAGATGTCAGGCAGGATGTTGGATGCCAGGTGAAGCCTCCATAAAAAAACAAGAGTAGGTTCAGAGCTTCTGGGTTGATGCACCTGGAAGATGGGTGCCGGGAGGTCTGGTCGTGTCCTGATGGTCTGGATAATGGATGTCGGGTGTATATGTGAGTCCTTCATGTGGTAATCATGGGGGAATAAGAGGGTCACCCAGAGGTCCAGATGTATATCCAGGCAGTGACATAAGACTGGAAAGCAAAAAAGTTTTAAGTTCTCAGGATAGTCAGAACAAGAATGGAATCTTTCCTCATGCCTCAATCTTCATAAGGTTACTATTTTAGCAGCTTAGTTAAAATAACTCCATTTTGTATATTCCCTATCATCACTGTTTCCTCAAGGGTTGGAAGACTACAGGAGATCTGAGACAATCATTGTCAAAAGTGGGGGAGTGAGTGGACCAGAGAAGTTTAGTAAGATCGCTGGACAGTGGTTAGGGCCCAGCTGAAACCAGCGATTATGAATCCACAGTGGTACCAAGCTGCCCTGTTGTGTGAATTTATGTAGTAACAGCCGCTTGAGTATTGGCTTTATCCAACTTTGGACTTTTGCCCACATTATAAAACGAAGACAGAGGAGCCACAGATTAAAGTATACTGAAGAATGAGTTACTGAATTGATGAACCATGGAATCTAAGCTGGATAGAGAGGGACATGAAAATAGAAGGAGGCTAATGATAGGGAATAAGAAGAGTTATCCATGGCCTAGTGTTCCTGATAAGTTTGAATATCCATTGTAGTGCAAGTAGAGGAACAGTAAGACTAAAATGATGGGAGACTGTGGTCAGAGAATGGACGAGGTGAAGCAAATTTGATCATGAAAAAATGTGACTGAATAGAAGGATGAAATAGCATGAAAGAGATCTTTTTGGAAAGAGGTCATGGAACAAAGGGGTGAGAATGTTGAATATGTCCTCATCCATATGGGCATTGATTTGTTGAAATGAGATTCATTATGGGAGTATAGTAACAAGATAGTATAATCAAATTTAGTTGTGTTTACAAACTTGATTCTATGGAATTAAAAAAAAAATCCATCTTTTGTTTTTGCCAAATAAGAGCATTTTTAAAAAAACTTACCACCTGTTATCACCAGTACTTATAAAAACAAAAGACATTTTAACTCTCTACCTTCTCATTTTCCCCTCAACCCCAAAATAAGGGGGACATAATCTCAGATTAAAGGATAATACTCCCCAAGGAAAGGTGTTATGCTTATTTCTCTCTCTCTCATTTCATATGAACTTCTAATATGGTACAAAATTGTAAAAATTAGAACCTGATTTATCCCTGTTCTCTCCCCATCTTATATTATCCCCTCATACACCCTCAGTAGAGCAGAATTGAAAGGTTGAAGTAATTGAATCAAAACAATGGTTTGGTTTATCCAATGAGAACACGTAAAAGAAAGATAGTCTAGACTCAGAGCCACTATATTACATTCAGATTTTTAAAAATCAACCACTAAAAATTTTAAATGATTTTTTGTGGGTTCTTTTCATAAATTGCTCCTTGAAACTCTTCAAGTCACTGATGGAAGCTTATTTTGAAAACTTATCTGAAAGCCTTAGGCCATCTACTTTGTGTTCAAACACTGATGTAAATGTCCCATCAAATCACTATACTGACACCAATTACTTAAGCTGGAAAGGAGCATAATTTCAAATTGCATCAAGTAAATTCCAGGAAATTCTGAGTTGATATCGGCACTATATTTGGAAGTGTTATAGTTGTTAGGCGCCCCTTTTTTCACCATGTGATACATACAAGCAAACTATGTTAACCTAAAATTAAAAAGCCAAAATGAGAGGCAATAAGTGTTTATTTGGGATCAAAGAATTGAAATTTGGGGACACAGATTCAGGCAGAAACCCAAATAGTGTCTCAATAATAGTTCTCATAATTTTTTTTCACAAAACATCACAGTTCGTTTCAACCCCCCTTACACACACACACACACACACACACACACACACACACACACACTCCACCTCCTACATCTATACTTCTGTTGGGTTTCATGTAGTTTGGGAAGTATCAGCTCGGGTATTGGCTTACTAGCTACCTCTTCCCCAGTATGAACTCCAGTTTCTCCTTCTCTAACATGGGAGCAGTAATATTTTTCATCCAGTAGGAGTGATGTGAGAATATTCAGGCCAAGCTAAGTCAGAATTCCTCGGCTTTTCAGGGATATGCTTGGTACATTCTCGTTCTGGAGGAAATGCCTCCCACCCAACCAACCATATATCCTTTTCTACAGCTACCATGATGGAGAGGGTACTGTGGGAGATTCTCTTTCAGGGTTGCAAGCAGGAAACAGGGCCCCAGTCTTCTAACTTGCAGAACCCCAAATCTAAGGGGCTGAAGAGTAGGGCCCCTTTTCTGAGGCCCACATCAGTGACTCACTCTGGCACTCTCCTCACCAGGTCTCCCCGCCTTCCCCAACTCAGAGAACTCTGATTAGTGGCAGGGAGGGAAAAGGAGGAAAGAAGCAGATCAGCCTTCTCTTTCTGTGTCACACCAGGCCTCAAAGTGAGGGCTTAATCCTAACACAAGGTGAGTAATATTTGGTAGACGCCTTGTGAGTCAGCTCTTGATTCATTTGGAAATTGACCAGGTGGTTTTTCATCTTGCTTGATTCACATATTCTACAGAATTATTGCAAAAATTATAGATACCACACCCTAAAAGAATATTGTCCTTCTGGGAAATGTTTTGCCCTGGAGTAAGCATCTCTTACCATCTCAGGACCCTTTTCATTCTGTCTATCCTACAGACATCTTAACATTGTAATGTGCATCCAGAGGAATACAGCTCACGTGTGGCCTGAGATCTAATTTTAGAAATATTTTAAATCTAAATATGGGGAAACTGAGGCTTAGAATCAAACTCATCTGGCCCCCTCCTCTGGGCCTCTTGCAGTGAACCAGAGTTTGTCTTGACCAAAATTTTCATGGTCTGATTGGGCCTGGCTGTCAAAGGAGAGAAGTATTAATTGAGGAGGATTCCTAACAGGTGGTCTAATGAGTAGCTGGCAACTAGAAAATGGAAAAAATACTAGCCAGTGTTAAATGGGTCGAGGTATTTTCCAGATAAAATTTAATTTCCTACATGACTGTAAAGAGAAAGAGATTAGTAAAAATTATTTTCAAATTAATTGAAATTGAATTAATGGATTTAATTGAGGAATACTTCTTTTGCATAAAGCCTTTTTCTCATTTGCAATGAAAAAATTGTATTAATATTAATAAGCTCCATGAGACAAACCACATTGTGAAAGTAAATAATTTACAAGTCTTTCAAGGTCTATTAGGATTAAAACAGCTACAAAATTCTCTTGTTTGTTACCTCCTGTCCAGGTTACTGATACCTGACTGGTCTACTGGTCTCTACAACCCTCACCCCGCCAAATAATGCTTAATTCTCTTTCAGGCTAAACTTCTTAATGACACCCAGCAGTGTTAGTTTTTTCCCTTAAAGAAGGATCCCCTATGCTGACAAAGACTGGGGTTAGGCTTGAGACAGAATTGTTGGATTCAAAATCCAGAATTCAAAAATCAAATGGGTAGAGTGGTTCTGGATGTGTGCGAGGGAAGATCCCAGAGTCTCTCCTGTCCCTGCCCTCCAGTGCAAGGGAATTGAAAAGAGCGGAAATGGGCTGGTTTTCCTAAGAAGTGCCATTGGCTCAGCCCAGCACTGAAACCAGGCCAGCTTTGGAGGGATCCTCTCCAGTGCCAGGGGCAGGGACCAGAGCCAGAGCCCAAGGCTATGAAGTCATCAGAATCCTCCCGCATTACTGCTGGGAATGCAAAATTAGACAGCTGTTTGCAAAATCAGCTTGTCAGTTTCTTATCAAGTTAAATATACACTTACTGTATGAGCTGGTCATTCTACCCCTAAGGGTTTATTCAAGAGGAATGAAAATATATGTCCACCAGAAGACTTGGACGTGAATGTTTAAGGCACCTTTATTCATAATGAATTAAACTGGGAACAACACAATGTCCATCAAGAGGTCAATGCATACACAAATTGAGGTACAATCATACAATGGAATAGCAGTCACCAATAAAAAGGAACAAGCTACTGATACACACAACGTGGATGAAACGTATAAGCATCTTGCAAAGTGAAAGAAGCCAGGCACAAGAGTACATACTATATGATTGCATTTAAATAGAGGATTAGAACATACTTCTAAGCCACAGTGAGAGAAAGAATATCAGTACTTGCCTGAAGTGGGGATTAGGCCTCTGTCAACTGAAAAGGGGCACAAGGAAGATTTGGAGGGTAGTGAAAATATTTGCTATCGTGATGGTGATGGTGGCTACACAGGTGTATACATTTGTCAAAACTCATCAAACTAGTTTTGAAATGAATGCATTCAATTGGATGTAAAATATTTGTGATTGTGTGACTGTTAAACCAAATAAAGTTTAATTTTTTTAAAATGATCCAGGTGCAGGCTTTCCTTGGGAGAAAACTTTGATCTGGATCGCTCTGTATGTCTCTGGAGACATCTGAAATTTATTCTATGTTTCTCAATTCCAATGGAGTTCCTATTTAATTGATATAAAAATACTATACAGACCAAGATGGAGTAGATGTACTTCTCCCTATTACTCCTACCAAGAATAGTTAAAAAGCCTGGACATTATAAAGCAAATATTTGAAGACCCTGAAAGTGGATAGAGGAAAGAAGACTGGGGAATGAACTCAGAACCCAGGAGTGACATGGCAGTGGGTTCCCTGGGTTTTCTTTTTGTCTCATATATCCTGGATCGAATACTGGAGAGGTCAGCAATCCAGAAACTCCAATGGGTGCAGACCAACAAAATAAATAGAGCCACCCAAGAAGCCTGCTCTCTAGCCAAACGACCAGGAAAGGGGCAGCCTAGGAAGACAGAGAACTTTTAGACAATAACCACCCCACTGAAGCCAAACAGCATGAGGAAAACTGAGGCCCCACCACCACCAGCACCCCAAGCAGCAGGATTTGTTCTTCCTCAAGTGAATATGGTTTCTTCTTTTAAATAATAACAATAATAATAATAGGAAACTGTTAACATTTTCAGTGGCGCTGACTATGCTTTAGGGTAATTCACGTCTAATGACAATTATAAAACCAGCAGGTGCCTCACTTCTGGAGGAGCTAATATTCCCAAATAGTCCTTGTGTTATTGTCTTCTGTGACAATTATGTTGCTAGGTTTCTAATACAGATCTTTGCTATTCCTCAGTCTCAGAGTGGACTCTTGATTTTTGAAAAATAATCTTTTCTGACAACCCGAAATTCAGGGGTGGGGGGAAATACTTAGCAAACGGTCAGTCAGGGTGATTTTGTACCCACATTATCTTTGGCACGCCCTAAATGATCCCTTGGTATTTCCAAAGGATTTATTTCCATTTCCTACTAACTTCACCCATGGCCTGACCCACAGGAACAAAGAAGGAATTCTGGGCTAATTGGACGTCAGTGACATGCTCCACAATTTTGCCAGGGTAGCTCAACAGGACTGTAAGCATTGCCCTATTTTTCAGGCCCATAAGGTGAGAAAAACTAAAGACAAAGAAGGTAGCTCATCCTTCTCTTTGAAGGATATTTATGATTATTTAGATTTAGTCTATTCAAAATAAAATGTTATTCCTATAGAAGTATGCCTTAGTAACTGTACCTTTTCAGAACGGGTAGAAGTAACTCATATGTAAATATCAGCCAGCAAATGTTGTAAAAGACGTTATTCCAATGTTTGAAATATCCTGCCCTTGAAGAATGAATGGACTCTTTTTAAGGCAGCATAATACCAACAATGCCTCCACGACCCACATCATCCAGACCCAACAGGAGTAGTGAAATATCAAAATGGCATTTTGAAAAATAACCTAGCCACAATATGTGTTAAAACTGGCTCTTATGAATGTGAAATCTATGGTTTATAAAAGATGGGCACTCTCGCTATGTGAAATATTAATATTATTATAATAATATTAATTTGTTAATACTATGTTAATAATAGTATCCTCTGGGTAGTCTGGCAGAATATGCATGACTTAAATGGTATTGTGTTAGTTATAACAACACATATGAGAGGCGCATTTCATTCATAAGTTAAGAGAGACTCTGCCAATTGATCTGAATGGTCATGAAATCACATTGGGTTCCTCAGTTTTCACACGGCTGAAACCTCACTGGAAGGGGTTTCATCAAGCCCCACTAACTAATATGGCAGTCAAGTACTAAATTCTTATATCTTTAACCCCCCATCTCCCACAACGAGTAGTCCCTCTCATTTTATAACTTTTTGCTATTCGTGTCTCTTTTTCTCCCTCGACAAGGGATTAGCAACCTATCTCCACCAAGTTCCAATTCGGTAGTGACATCAGCATGTCCAAGCATGATCTAAGGACCTAGCTACTCTAGCTTAGGCCTGCCAAGGAGCAAAATCCAATGTGTTCCTATGTTGTCCAACAATCTTCCAGAACCTTAAGTATGTTCATCCCGATACAATTGGAAAGACTCAAGTAAATCTAAAAGGAGACACATTTCAATGGGCCTGTTGTCAACAAGAAGACAGTTCCAGTCACCATGGCCATTATCCGCAGTACGGACGGTGATCACACACCATGATATTTGCTATTTTGCTGAACTTCTCCACCTGAACTTTCTGATCTGGTCAAGGAGTCATGACAGGAAGGTAAAGGCCATACCTTGGCCTAGTTACTGTCACTCTGGGCTTATCTTCAGGAACTAAAAGATGCCAATTTCTTCCTTTGTCTGTCACACTGATATACCTCTAAATACTTCTAAATGGAGGGCCTGCGCTCATGTGCTACAAGGTACTAAGGGAAAGTCCCCATTATAGAGCCTTTCACCTGCGATGCAATGTGTGACAGTTAAGCAGCGAAAGGTTAAAAAAACAAAGCTACCCAAATGTTATGGGTAACACATGAGTCTAACTTCACAGAGTCATACTTTCCCTTTCCAACTCAGTGGAAAAATACAGAGATAAGTGAAACTGAGTCCTTATGACTTTGTTTAATTAAGCTTTATATCCCAGCTCTAGAAATCACACACACGCACACACACTCAGAGACCTAGCCTTTCCCTCTGGATAATCAGCAACCTCGGAAGGAGCAGAAGACAGTAGCCTGGAACTGACAAATGGTCACGAGGTTCGGACCTCTGGCAGGCTAAGGATGACATCTTGACCAAAGTTATGTTTCAGCTCCTGAGTCCTCAGGTGGAACGACCCTCTGGCTGCTTGCCCATAAACCCAGCCAGAGGGACACCAGAACAGACCGCAGAACTGTCCTCAAGACCTGAAAAAATGATTTATTATTCTTACCTCACCTCTGACCAATCAGCTCCCAGCACAACCCAGATCCCCTAACACACGTGGTCTTGTGATTTTTGCCCTATATAACCTGCAATCTACACATTATCAAAAAGTTCGGGGTTTTGAGCATTAGCTTCCTGTTCTGGGTAGTGCCATTCATCAAAACAGCCAATATTTCTCTACTGCAGTGCTCGGTGTTCAGTGTATGTCTCTGTTAGCTCTTGCTGTTGGGTAACATAACTAGCAAATGAGAGATTACTGTGCTAGCCAATGAAGAATCTGTGTTGTTAGACACCAGCATTTAATCCTAGCCTAGGCTACATTAAAAAGTCAACCCCAACATTTGTAGAGTATCATGCCACCTTGTTTCCAGAGGAGAGTTACAACTGGAAAGGACACAACAGTTTAGATGAAACATGAATACTTATAACATGCTGCAGAAACTCAGTTCTTAAAAGAATGTATTCTGAACTTTCTCACCTGGATTCTAACAAACAGTGAACACTATATATTAAGAATAGACTTGGAAGAGAAATCTAAAGAACCAAAGGTAAGAAATGTTATGAAGAGTCAAATTTAAAATAAAACATTGCTAAAGAGGCAACAAAAAAAATAGGAAAATTACAAGAAGCCCTATATTCCACTTGTGAAAAATTCTCTTCCGTTGTTTCACTTTTCTCCCTTTTTAAAATGACTTGAAGTACACAAAAGAATCAATCATGATCGTTGGTGTATAGCACACCTTGTTTCGTAGTTCATCCTATGTAATATGTTTGAATATATTTGAGTACCATAGTGATCACCTGTGTACCCGCCACACAACCCAAGGCTTAGAATACCCGCCGAGCCTGGGGGTAACTGCTATCCTGAATTGATGTTTATGGTTCCCTTTTTGAAGATGTTTTATCACATATACATGACTGCCTAAACAACATATTGTTTAGTTTTTTTTTAAATTTATTTATCCATTTTCCTGTTAATTTACCCATTCTCATATCAATGAATATTTCATTTATTTCTAGATTTTTGCTATTGTAAATGGTACTGAGCTTTTTTGTGTGTTTTTTTGGCTTCTGTTGCACATGGGCAAGAGTTTCACTACAGCTTATAGTAATTACTCTGCCATAAATATGAGAATGCTCAATTTCATGAGATAAGCCAGATTGTGATTCTAATTTAAACTCTCACCAAATAATAAATAGGTGATGTTTTTGATCCACAATCTCTCCATATTTGGTATTGCAAAACTACTTAATATTTGCCAATAGAATAGATGCAAAACGTCTCATTATCCATTTTCCTGATTACTAAGGTTAAACAAATTTTTATGTTTATTGGCCATATATTTTCTCTCCTGTGAAATCTCTGTTAATGTCTTTGGCCAATTTTCTGTTGGGTTTTCATTTTTTATAAATTCATAGGAGCTCCTTATACTGTTTTGGTGTGATATTAACTCTGTAGGTTTTATAGTTGCAAATATCTTTTTCCAGTTTATAGTTTGTCTTTTCACTTTTTAAGGAAAGAAGTTCTTAATTTGCTGTAATTAAAAATTTTAATACTTACAAGAAACGGAGTACAGCATTGGGAATAGACAGTGGAAATGTAATGGCTCTGCGATGCCAGGGGGATAGTGGATGGGGCAGAGGGGGTTGACACAGTGTGAGGGATATAAATGATAAACATCTAAGTATTACTTTGTTTTGTGCACCTGAAATAAAAAAAATTAATTTCTGTTATGGTTAAATGTCTTTTTATGTCTCATTCACCTATTGTTTTCTACTAAACATTTTAAAGTTTTGCTTCTGACATTTAAATCCTTGATCAATCTGGAATTAATTTTTGGTTATAGAGTGAGGTAGGGATACAATTTTGTTTTTTCCCTATACCAATAACCTTTTATTTTTCTAGTTCTATTTATTGAAAAGTCCCTTCTTTCCTTGCTGATCTGCCACGTCACCAATATCATGTCTCAAAAATTAAATATGTGGAGGTCTGTTTGGGGGCTTCATGGGCCAGTTTCATTGGTTGGTTTGTTTATCTTTGTGGCAATACCACAGTGTCTTAATCACTTCATAAAATGGCTTCATAAAAGTTCTAATCTTTGGTAGGGTAAATCTCCCCTCCTTCTTCTTTAATAGTGTCTTGAATGTTCTTGGCTCTTCTCCTTTTCTATATTTTAATATCTAATCTTCTCAAGCCTGCTTTTTTCTCTTGGTGCTATCTGGAACTACCATGCTTATTCCTTGAGAATAATGCCAGTGAAAAATAATCTTAGAAATATAAAAATACAATAGTTTCCCTTCTCTTTCTATTGCACAAAAGCAGAAACTCTGCTGAATGAATCATAAAGTTAGTTCAGATAAATTGGTAAATTGAAAGTATTCACAATGGTATTAATTAATCTTGTTTTAACTTATGTTTAACTATGGTGTCTCTTAAGTCACATAGATGTAAAAGATTATTGCTATGTTCTATGAACTGTAACCTAGAGCCCCCACAATTCTGCAATTCTAATTGGTGGTTTTACTTAATAATCTGTTGCCCTGTTTAATAATATTTAAATTGGCAGAAATATTAGTGAAATTTCTTAATTCATCCAGAAGAAATTCCATCTTCATTTATCAACACGACTTAGGCATACGGGTGTAATAAATCTCCTAACTCCTTTAAAAAAGAATTTTGCCTCACAGCATGCACAGAAAATAATATTTCTATAGCAGATGGAGGTAAATGGACAACAGTGCTTGTGGCCAGAGCTGAGTGGGTCGGGAGCTCCAGCACCCCAGGCCCCAATGAATCTTCCTCCTGATGGCTGAGAGCATCGGTCAACTTCACATACCTATAGTACGTGGTACCCCAGAACTCAGATCAAAATGTTCTGCTTTATTCAGATGAGGAGTTAACTCTATCTCATTGTAATTAAATCAGCAAATAAGCATTTATATACTGCGGGTGCCAAAAAAAAAATGTATACATTTTAAGAGATGTTATCTACGTATTACTTTTCAAAGTTGAATTAAATTACGGTAGCAATGTGTAGTATGACATTCACTCAAAACATGGCATTAATCAAAAGAATGTTAGCGTCATTCATTGTATTACAATTTGAATACAGTTTTTTCCTTCCTTAAAATGTGTATACGTTTTTTTGGCACCCTTCGTATATTTAAAATCTGGTTTGATTTGTTTCTCTTTACATAGCGAATTACTTAAACTAAACCACAGGCAAATGCAGAGTTAATATAAGTTGAGCACATCTGCTTTCTGTGACATACTGTTCCAAAATCTAATTTGAATCTAAATTGGCATGCCAATTACTCATTAATTTATAGATTATTTTAATTTAGTTACTTATTTTTATGACTGTACTGTTATAAGAAACGCTCATCTAAAAAAGTCAGCCAATAAAGCAAAGACAAAGAAAATGGTGAAAAACCATTCCCAACCCCATAACCTAGAAACCATCATTAATATAGGAAAATACCTGCCATTCACCCCTCTGGGCACTTATACTGATAAATAGAAAGGTGAAAAGATATATAATGGACAGATGAATAGACTGAAATAATTCTGAATAAATGGGATCACTATAATGCTAATTTTGATTAACAGTTTTACATTTGCATTTATTTGAATTTTGAAGCTCTATTGTTTCATGCATACATATTTGGTATCTCTATATATTCCTGGTAGTTTTTAAAAAATCATTATATAATGTGCCTCTTATCCTTTTAATTTTTTTCTCTGAAGTCTACTCTGTTATTGTTAATGTTAGCATGATATAGCTTTTCTCATTGTTTTACTTTCAACCTACCTATGTTGTTGTGTTTGAAGTGAGTTTCTTATAGATAACATGTAGTTGGATCATGTTTCCTTTTATTCTTTTTAAAATCTTGAGGATTGTCTGTAATGAAAACTTATTTCCATTTAGGTCCTTCTACTTTCCTACTTTAAAACTGTAATTGTTTCAAGTATTTCCTCTACATATATTGAACATCAAACAGATGCTGTTAGAATTTTTGCTTCAAGCATCAAATCAAATATGATTTCAGAAACTCATGAAAGAAGGATAGTTTAGTATACAGAAGGTGCCAAAAAATGTACACACATTTTAAGAGATGGTCAACATTGTTCAAGCAGTAGCTCGCCATAATCAGAAGTGTTTGGACGCTGATGGTAACCACTCTGAGCACCTCTTGTAATTGCAGAAGTCAAACATGACTTGTATTCATCTTTTGTAATCTGTTTATATTGAGTATTACAATTTTAATATGTTTTCCTTTCTTAAAATGTGTATACATTTTTTTGGCACCCCTGGTATTTACCTCTTGTTACTCACTCCATTGTTCTTTTCTTTTTAAACTTTCAAGCCCTCTTTTATTATCATTTCATTTATATTTAGAGGCTTCTTTTCGCCATTCTTTAAAGATAGGTATGCTAGTGACAAATTCTCTTAGTTTTCTTTCATCTGAGGATAGTTTCTCTGGACACAAAATTCACAATTGCCTATTCTTCATTTCAGCACTTGAAAAATGTTCTGTCATTTCCATGGTTTCAGATGAGTAATCTGTTATTTGAATTGGTATTCCCCTACAGACAATGAGTTTCTCTGATTGTTTTTAAGATGTTTTTCGTTGCCTTCAGTTTTCAGAAGTCTGACTATAGTGTTTCTTGGCATGGGTTTCTTTGACTTGACATTCATTTATAGGTTTGGTTGTTTTCTGTCATTATTTCTTCAGATGCTTTTTCAGTTGCCCATCTTTATTCTTTCCTGGGGCTCCAATGATACAAATATTATAATTTGTGTTATTGTCTCACAGGTCCCTGAAGTGCTGTTCATTTTTTTCTAATCTATTTTTTCTCTGCTTTTCAAGATGAGTAATTTCAATTCACTGTTCTTAAGTTCACTGCTTTATCTTCTGTCATTTCCATTCTATTGTTGAGCCCATCCATTAAATTTTTAATTTTAGTTGTATTTTGCTTGAATTTAACATTAAAAAATAACTGAAGTGAAACTGAAATCAATGCTGACCTTTAGAGGAATTATGTTTTCACTCCATGACAATATAAAGCTATTTCCTCAGTCCCCTTCTCTTTAATATAGGGCTTATTGGCAGAGTCATTTAGAAATTACGGTAGATCATGAACACTCACATTTTAGGCTCTCCAAAATTGCTTTCATCCTTTTAACCAAAGTTGCCCAAATCTAAAGCATTATTCCTTTTGTTTACCTATTAAGGATAAATATATTTCAGTTCACCTTCTGCTGAAATTTATTAATATATTCAGATCAATGGATAGTGCCTCTTTTCCATCTTGTGTGAAGAAAACACCCAAAGCTCAGGTCACTACATGTATTTTCTTTTCACAATACTGTTTGCTAATTTTTTGTTGTTGTTGTTTGTTTTACTACAATACTTCCAACCATTTTCTATTTAAGTAGTAATTTGGCATGTTTTAGAAGTTTGCCTTTTCTATTATTTTGTTCTGACAATCTTATAGTTACCAAATTATTTTTTTTCTTCTCTGGTATCTCTGATGTTTGATGTTGTTAATAATATTAGTGTAAAAAGCCAATTTGTAGTTTCTACACTAATATTGACAAAACAAAGTGATGAAGTTAATAAGTGTTTTTTAAAATGTGAATCATAGGGAAGTGCTTTGTTGTTGTTTGTTTTGTTTTGTCTTCAAAGGCTTTCACAAACTCGATTTTAAAGGCTTATGGAAGATGAGCAAAATTATCTGGTGAAAATTGCATCCTGTGACCTCAGGCAAGGGAGAGTAGATTTGATAAACACATCATACTTCTTGGAGTGTTTGCATCTTAAGAGAAGAGACTGGAGGAGGTATGAAAGGTTTGTGTTGGATGTGAGGGAAGAGGAGAGAGTATCCCTATATTCCTCCATTTACATTTTGTTGAATTACTGTTGTCTAGAGGAAAATATGAAAAAAGAATGGATCATTATACAATTTATTATAGTGCACATAGTGCACATTCATCTTAATGAATGCGGTGATTTGTTGATTGTTCATTCCAGAGCAAGAACTGTGAGTTCCTCCAGCCAAAGGCTCTGTATTATAGATCTTTCTATCCCACGGGCCTAGAACAGTGCCTGGATCGTGGTTCATTTCACTCATGTTTGCTAAATAATACTTGGAATATTTAAAACATTTTCCATGTCCTTGTATCTGGAGGTGAATATTTGATTTTGCAGTCCTTGTACATAAAAGATGTTTATTCATAACTCTAGGGATGACATTCTAATTTCTGAAGAGAAGGACCCAACTTACGAGGTATTATAGAATTGATTTGAATAAGGGTTGTCTATTCTGCTGTCTGTAAATGACAGTTTCCTGGATGCACTAACGCATTCCCCTGGCATGTGCCTCTTACCCCCACCACTGGGGGTCAGCACAGATGATGAAATCCACTCCAGCCGTTCGCACCTGGGAGGCCTTCCCTGGATTGTGCCCCTTCCTACACTGAGCTTGCACCCTCTCATCTAGACGACACTCACCAGTTTACAGTATGAAATAACCCCCTTGCTTGTAGAAAACATTATTAAATAGCAACCATTTGGGTTTTAGGATCAATTTTCCCAAATGTATGGAAAAATCCCCCTGCATTATCTTAGGCTATTATCCTACAGCAGAGTCTCATCTGTTAAGTGAGGGATCGGTCAAAAGTTCCTTCCCGCTCTAAAATTAATGCTCGCAAGCTGATCCTCTCTCTGCCACCCATCACAATTTTGGTTTTTAAAGCACGGAGATAAATAGAAGATGGCCAGGTTCACCTTTAGGTCAGAGTGGCTGAAGCCTCAGGGCAGAATCAGGATGTGAGGGAGGAGAACTCTGCGACCCTAATCAGGCCTCTCATTGCATGGTGACCCTCTTTTCTCCCTTTCTTCCTCCCTTCCTCCTTTCCTTTCTTCCTTCCTTCCTTCCTTCCTTTAAAAAATTTCCTTTCTCTTTTAATCTTCTGCCTGCTTCAACTCTCAAAAAATTACTCAGAAATTAAACACAGGGAAGCTCAAAGAGCCAAGTTAGACCGCCCGGGAATAGCAGGCCCCCTCCCCCAGGGGCCGAAGTCTGGCACTGGGGTCCCCACTCAGCCTGATAGTAAAAGCTGGTGCAGAGTAAGGTGGCTCCGAGGCCAGTAGCAAGCCCACCCGGAGGGTCTTCCTGCAGTGGGGTGCCCTGACAGAGCCAGGCTGTGTAAGAAGTGGCATTTGTTGGCCTTGCCAAACAGCTCCTTCCCACTGGCATCCAGGACTGGGCAGCCATGAGGCCTGCAGGAGGCCCTGGTTCTGGACAAGGTACCCAGGGGACAGAAAGTGGCCCTGGCTTGGCCATGGCTACAGACAGTCTGTGATCCTATTTTCTGAAGCTTAAATCTGGAAAATGGTCTGACCAGAGGGATCTGTTATGAATCTCATGTCAAAAATTTGAAATGGGGATTATCTAGGTAAATCTGGCATACGCAGTTCTCAGCCAATGGTCAGCTATGAAGAGAGTCTATTTGCACTTTCTCTTGTTCACTATAATCTTTGATTTCAAAATCAGTAACAGTCTTTTGCTTCTGGTCTGCTTCCCTTCCTTATTCATTTTCCATGAGCAGTTTCCTCTACCCTGCTTCACAACAGGCCACAATCAGTTCAGGAAATTTTAACCAGGAAAGGAGGGTTTCATAAAAATTATTTAGACATTAAAATAGAGGAAAGAGCAAAGGAATCACCCTCTCAAAGTAAAGCGAACAAACCAAACCAAACTTCTTTAATAAGAATTTAGGTTATAATACAAATGTGCGGAGAATACTTTCACCTCAGGAAAAGTCTTTGTATGGCTTGATGAAAGAAACCAGTGAGATTATACTGATAATGTGGTTGTACTTGGAAGGGGCTTATTTCCCGTATTTGTCCCTTTATCCTTTTGTCCCTTTATTCTTTGGAGCACCCCTAAACGCAGTGCCTGAGGTCAAGACTTGGGGATGGGTGGTTTATTTGGGAAGTGATTCCAGGAAGCAAGAGTGAGAGCAGGAAGAATGAGACAGGGAAGGAGGAAAGCCAAGGTAAAGGTGTGTTGCTGTGGTTGCTGCTATGAGCGGTGGACTTGTTTCTACCAGGATCTCAAAAGAAGCTCATAGGAAGCTTTCCAGAATTATGTACATGAAACAATGGGAGGCTTGAGCATTTGCCCACCTGCTCCTGTCCTGTATAGGTTGGGGCTTCCTCTGAGGCTATTAACTTTCAGGTATTTCTGGGCTGCATTTGTATGCAGGAAAACTACAGTGTTAGAGATACTCTGGACAGAAAATTGAGCTTGAGCTTGAAGTAGGATGCTGGCAGCACAAGGAAAGTCTACACTGCAGTGGAACTGTCCACTGTGGCCGAGACTGAAATGAAAGGTGGACTGAGGGGACATGAATGCAGCCTTGAGTTGAGCAGTTGACTTGGGCCAGAGGATCCTTGCCCGGACCCTGTGCTTTGGCCTTCCCCGGATTGTGCCCCTTCCTACCCCGAGCTTGCACCCTCTCATCTAGACCACACTCTGGGTGCTCAGGATCCTGTTCAAATGGCTTCAAGCCAGCATGGCTTCTTCCTTGGGTCCAGTTTCAAAGGGCAGACTCTGCTTACTCAAATGGTACACAAGGTGCTGTTGTCTGAAGCAGGCGAAGATGTCTGGATAGAGTTTGGATGGGACTTCAGGAGTCCATACCATGGGATGGAAGGCTCCTCAAGTCAGGAACAGAGCCAGGGTAAAGGGGGGAGGGTTGGCCCAGGGTCAGGGGCCAGCTCTCTTTCTGTCACCACATTCTTGTACCAAGCAATCTGAGAATTCTACATTCAGCCACAGCTTTTGTAAAGTTAGAATAGAACGTATTTAAATTAACAATTTGTTGGCTTGACTTAGAACTCATAATTATTTAGACATAAGGCAGATGTAGGCTAGATGTCATGTTTCACCATGTTCCA
Source organism: Rhinolophus hipposideros (assembly GCF_964194185.1). Classification (NCBI taxonomy): domain Eukaryota; kingdom Metazoa; phylum Chordata; class Mammalia; order Chiroptera; family Rhinolophidae; genus Rhinolophus; species Rhinolophus hipposideros. The sequence continues at coordinate 29,893,145 of NC_138050.1, read as the reverse complement.
GTTTTTGTGACCTTGAACTAAGAAAAGAGAACCTTGGAAAATAGACTTTATATGCTCGGATGATTTCATAGAATTCCCAAATTCATTAGCTTCTGTGATGATTTATGGTTGTTACTAAAATAAACTTTATATTATCTTTGAAAATCTAGGGATATTGTGTAGGTCAGCAATTAGAAGGCACTTGACTAAACATTTCTCTGAACCAAATAGTATGGATGACTAAAAGCAGGAGAATTAGTAGCCCAGGGTTGAATGTCAGAATGTTACTTGGGGTATTTTCCCTGTTGACTCACGCTGGCTGAAAACGGGGCAGGAGAGCACCAGAAGCAATACATATCTGGGACAGGAAGGAATGTGGGAAGCAAAGCAGAGCGAAATGGGGCTTGTTTTCGCCAAAGATGAATCTTAGAAGGAGAGAAGAAATTTTAGAAGAAAAGAAAAAGGGGGAACTCGTAGGATTAAAGTGGAGATCACAGAAATTCAATGGCAAAGAGAAAGAATCAGCTTAGCAATGTAAAAATATACATCATAGATTGGACCCATATCTTGCACCATATACAAAAATCAACTCAAAGTGGATTAAAGACTTAAATGTAAAAACTGAAGTTGTAAAACTCCTATGAAAAACAGGGGAAAATCTTTATGACATTGATCTTGGCAATGATTTCTTGAAAATGACACCAAAAGCATAGGCAACAAAAGCAAAACTAAACAAATGGGACTAAATCAAACTAAAAAGTTTCTGCACAGCAAAGAAAACAGTAACAGAGTGAAAAGCCAACCTGCTTACTGGGAGAAAATATTTGCTAACCATATATCAGCAAAGGGGTTAATTTCCAAAATATATAAGGAACTCATACAACTCAATTGCAAAAAAAAAAAAAAAAAACCTGATTAAAAATATCGGCTCAAGACTCGAGTAGACATTTCTCCAAAAAAGACATACAAATGGCCCGCCAGTATATTAAAAGATGCTCAATGTCACTAATTATAAGGGAAGTGCAAATCGAAACTGCAATGAGATACCGGTAGCACCTCATACATGTTCAGATGGCTAGTATTAAAAAAAATAATTAATTAAAAAAAATAAAAGATAGCAAGTTTTGGTGAAGATGTAGAGAAATTGGAACACTTGTATTTTGTTGGTGGGAATGCAAAATGATACATCTATGAAAAACAGTATGGAGTTCCGCAAAAAAAAAAAATAAACTACCATATGAGCCAGAAGTCCCACTTCTGGGTATTTACCCAAAAGAATTGAAATCAGGATCTTGAAGAGATATTAGCACTCCCATGTTCCTTGCAGCTCTTTTCACAATAGCCAAGATGTGGAAACAACCTAAATACCCATTGGCAGATGATAAGATAAAGAAAATGTGGTGTGTCCATCAATGGAACATTATTCCACCTTTAAAAGAAGGAAATCCTGTAATATGCAACAACAGAAATGAACCTTGAAGACATGATGCCAAGTGAAATAAGGCAGTCACAAAAGGAGAACTACTTCCTGGTTCCATTTATAAGAGTTACGTAAAATAGTCATAGAAGCAGAGAGTAGAATAGCGGTTGCCAAGGACTGAAGGGAGGAGGAAATGAGGAGTTGCAAATCAACAGGCAGAACGTTTGAATTATGCGAGATAAATAAATTCTAGAGCTCTGTCATACAACATAGTGCCTTTAGATAACACGATACTGTACACTTCAAAATCTGTGAAGAAGGCAGAGCTTACGTTAAGTGTTCTTACCACAAAAGAATTTTTATAAAATCATATCAATATTATTTCCTTTCACATCTTCAATGTCTGTATTCTCTTGAGAAGCTGCATAAGAAGTAGGAATCTTTTTGTGAGTTTTTAGTATTATTATTGTTATTATTCTTAAATAGATGACAATTATTGAGTGCTCACTATGTGACAGGCTCTCTTCAAAGACCTTTACATATATTGTCTTCAACTGTAAATGCTCGGCATTAATATTAGCCCTATTTTATAGATGAAGGAACTCAGGCTCAGAGAGGCTAAGTAACTTGACCATGGTCCAGCAACAAATAAATGATGGAACTCAGATTCAAACCCAGGTAGTATCCTTCCATTATATAACATTCAGTGTTTTCCTATATTCATTCTATTATGAATATGCCTATTTCCAAAAGGATTTTGAAGTTACTTTAAAACTTTTTTTTCACTTTAAGATTTCAGATCTTAGCTATTCAGTAAGGGGTGAATTTGAGAAGCATTTGGTGAGCACCCACTGTCTGTGAGACACTTAAGGATGACACAACAATGAAGAAGAGGGAGTTAATAATTTATAGCTAAGTCACTGAACAAATTATAACATAAGGCAGAAAGTGGCAAATTTTCAAAAAGAAGAGGTACAAAGTGCGATGAGAATGCAAACATGAGGAAGATTATCTCTGGGGGTTGTGAAAGGATCAGGGGAGTATCTGGGAAGAAGTCACTTTGCTCCTGGGCTGAGCCTTGACAAAGGGTAATGATGGGTAAAATCTAATTATGGGTAAGATTTTAACAGTTGGGGGTTGAATTTTGAGGTCCTGGCCCTGTTAATAGACAGTACTCATATGTATCTTTTTGTCTGCCAAGATTTATTCTTAGTACATTTTTTAAAGTATTTATTGAGCACCTACTGTGTACTCTGTGCTTAGATAGGCACCAGGAGCACAGGGAACATATGCCACAACCACTTCTCTCAAATAATTTACACTCTAAACCAGGAAACAAATATGTATATAAATATAACATCGTTTGATGGACACATGCAACAAGTAATCATCGTTTGATGGACACATGCAACAAGTAATCCCTTTCTATTGTATCTTTCAAGATTTTAAACTTAAAGTATTTCGTCCCTCTTCCCTTCAAAAAACCCATTACACAATCTTAGAGAAATTTTGAGTTTGTATTCTGCATGTGAACTTCAGTAGCATCTGCTAGTGAAACACTGTTTTATAACTATTAGGATAGTCAGACAATAGAAAGAGTTTTAGAGCTATAAAAGGAACTGTCCACAAATATAAAAGAAAGGAAATTCTATGGCAGAGGCCAAACTGTCCTCTTAAAGCCATTAAAGTTCTACAAACATCTTTAGGTACAAAGCTCCAAGTATATGCCAACAAATCCTCAAACCACAAAATTAACACGCTTCCAATCCTGTTTTCTCGTAACAAATATTTCCAATTCAGTCTCTTTCAAGGTTACTTTTTATATCTGTGTATTTCCACTTTTGTAGTATAAGCAAAGAAAAGGTGGGAAGGGGACTAACATTTGTTGAATGTCACCCTCTCTAAGGACCAAACACTGTCCATGGCATTTGTGTTGGTTCTCTTTTATCCTTATATCAACCATAACACACGATGCCGGACAATTAATGAACTCATCCTAGAAAAAGTGCTACATACCTCATTGCTGAATATCACTACGTACCTTGGCAGTACTCCCCTTGGGAAGCTACCGTGTTTCCCCGAAAATAAGACCTAGCTGGACAACCAGCTCTAATGTGTCTTTTGGAGCGAAAATTAATATAAGACCCAGTCTTATTTTACTATAATATAAGACCGGGTCTTCTGTTAATTTTCGCTTCAAAAGACGCATTAGAGCTGGTTGTCCAGCTAGGTCTTATTTTCGGGGAAACACGGTATGCACCGATGCCGGCGCCTAGTCCACCCTTCAAAGAAATTTTGGAACTCTTTTTCTGGAATGGCCATAAGAGCTGTCGTCGTATTACCCTTGATGTCCTGAATGTCAGCTAAATGTCTTCCTGTCAATATTTCCTTTATCTTTGGGTAAAGAAAGAAGTCATTGGGGGCCAGATCAGGTGAGTAGGGAGGGTGTTCCAATACAGTGATTTGTTTACTGGCTAAAAACTCCCTCACAGACAGAGCCCTGTGAGCTGGTGCATTGTCGTGATGCAAGAGCCATGAATTGTTGGTGAAAAGTTCAGGTTGTCTAACTTTTTCATGCAGCCTTTTCAGCACTTCCAAAGAGTAAACTTGGTTAACTGTCCAGTTGGTACAAATTCATAATGAATAACCCCTGTGATATAATTGCAAAAAATTTGCAAACTTAATTGTGAGACCTCATACTCGTTACACTGACTCCTAGTGCAGTTGAAAATCTGCATATAGCTTTTGATTCTTCCAAACAGTATTTTTGATCAGCAGTTGGGAAACTGTGGTTGAGGATGTGAAAATACTGTTTTCGATCCATGGTTGGTTGAATCTGCAGATTTGAAATTGCAGATCCAAGGGCTAACTGTATTTATTGAAAAAAAATACACGTGTAAATGAACCCATGCAGTTCAAAATCATGTTCAAGGGTCAACTGTACCATAATAAAAAGTTATGTGAATGTTGTCTCTCAAAATATCTTATTGTACTGTACTCACCCTTGTTCTTGTAATGATGCGATGAACTTGCACCATTTCACTTCATGGCAGCACTTGACAACTTCTCTTTGGCATATCCGAATGGCCAAAATCACTACTTTTGAACTTTGGGGCTATTATTAAATAAAATAAGGGTGACTTGAACACAAGCTCTGAGATAATGCGAGAGTTGATCTGATCATCGAGGCAGCTACTATTAGGTTGGTGCAAAAGTAATTGTGGTTTTTGCAATTATATGTAACATTTTAAACTGCAATTCCTTTTGCACCAACCTAATAATATAATAGCGTCTACAGCATGAAGACACTGAACAAAGGGATGATCACGTCCCGGGTGGGACAACATAAGATTTTATCATGCATTTTCAGAATGGCACACAATTTAAAAATTTATGAGTTGTTTATTTCTGGAATTTTCCATTTAATATTTTCATATTGCAGTTGACCACAGGCAACTGAAACCGAAAGAAGTGAAACCAAGAAGGGGGTGGAGGGGTGACCACTCGACAAATAATATGTTTTTTTGTAGAAAATTACCATATATAAATGACAAAAGGAGAAAATGAATAAAAGTACCATTTTGAAATTTTAAATATCTGACAAAATTAAGTAAATGTAAATTAAAATACTAATCAGATACTATTTTAAGTCTATCAGGCTAGATACTGAAGAAGTTACAACATTCAGTGATGGCAAGAATAGTGATTATAGAGAATTCACAATCAATTTTGGTAGAGTTTCAACCACTTTTTGAGCAATAGGCAGCATCTGGTGAAGTTGAAAATATGTATACTGGCTATTTCACTCGAAAGTTAATGCCCTAGAGAAACTCTTGCACGTGTGTTTAAGAATGGCAGAACAATATTCTTTGTAAAACAGTTGTAACAGGGTAAATATCATCAGATTAAATAATTAAATTGTGTCATTGTCATACAATGCAATAGTATATAGAAATTAAAATAAATGAATGAGAACTACATGTATTGTGTTTTTGATAAGTCTCAAAAGAAGCATGCAGAGCAGTGAGGAAAGCAAATTTACTGTAGAATGACACATATAGTACATTTGACACCATCATTTGAAAAACTCAATACACACTTTTGTATGTATATATATACACAGACATATACATAAATACTCCACAGAAAGTGTGTGTATACATATATATATTATATATATTACATATACATATTACAGAACAGAAAGACTAAAAAGAAGGAAAGAGAGAAAGAGGGAGAGAAGGGAGGGAAGGGAAAGAAGGAAGGAAGGAAGGAAAGAAAAAAGGAAGAAAGGGAGGGAGGAAGGAAGGGCCTAAAGTAAACATGAGTAACCTTTGTGGTAGATTCCAGGGTGTTAAATTGTTCTATATACTTTTCTTCAAACTGGAAGAATTTTATCCCAAAAAGTTATGCTTACCTCTTGTAAACAGTTCAGAAAACACATAAAAGTGTAAGAAAAAGTCATCCGTCATTCAAAGAAAACTAATCTTAACATTTTACTGCGTAGTCTTCCAGACTGTGTGCTATACTTTGATTAGCCCACATGTCATATACATAATATTTTTGGTATCCTTTCTGAAGAGGCCAAAATTTTTCAAAAATGTTCTTCTGATTCATTAGGTGAATGATAAGAAGTCGGTTCTTTTTCTGAGTCTTTGGGACGGCTACCTTTCCTTAATTCTACAGTACTTTCTCATACTTCCATAGTCCTGTTTGCAAAACAGACTGTGTGGCTTGTCCTTCGCCACAGTCTCCACTTGGGGGCTGTCTCAACCATCCCAGATCTACAGTTGAATGGAGGACGAAATATACCGTTCCCAAAGCAAGCTTCCTTATCCGACAGCCATTCATTGAGAGCAATGAATGTCCGAAATGAGAAGTCTAATTGTACCATCTGACTTCTGACACCCTTAATACAGTATATCCAATTCATGAGAAACTACAATCCCCGTGGGGCTCTTGGATCGGGCGCCCGCCTTCACCGCTGCGCCTGCGCATTCTGAGCGCGGACTACAAGTCCCAGGATGCATCGTGCTTCCGCCATCTCAGCCGTACTTCCTGCCGTGATGTTTCCTGGGTAACATGTATCCGCGCGTCCTGCCCAGAAGTTTAAGGTGGGAGGGGTTTGGGGGCCCGCTTGGGAAACTGTTGGGAGCGAGTAGCTTATTTTTCTCTGTCACAAAAAAGTAACAGGTCTACAGCAGATATACAGCACCTTAGTGTTTTGGTGTGCACAAATGTTGCTTTTCTGAACCGGGCCTCACTTCTGGGCTGGCCCGGCGCCGGTGGGTCGGGGCTGGCTCCTGTCCGTGCGGTCGGCTCGTCCTGGAAGTTGTCAGACACCCCTCCCAGGGTTTGAGATGGGCTGACGTCCTGGGTTTTATTGGAGTGGTGGGCTGTTTTTTCTTTATGTTTTCTCACAGGCACTTAGTGGGAAATTAGAAGACTGGAGGAGGCTGCAGGGCGGATATCTCACCCTGGAAACCCCCGCCTGCTTCTTTGAACGATTGTACCCGGTTCCGGTGTTGTAACTTTGGTTTCGTTGCGCCTGGGCTCCCTGTTTGACGACCCCGCGCACAATTGCGGGCGTGTTCTGCAGACGGAACGCGGCGGGGCTGCCTGTGTCTCGGGGGCAATGAGAAGTCACGCAGCGCACTGCGGGGTTACAGCCTTCATATCCGTACTTAACACAGTTTTGACGTGTCATTCATAGGAAACTACAGCCCCCACCCGCCCCAGCTCAGAGCTGGGGAACGTCAGAGTGAAATGGGTCGACGCAGGCGTGCTGGGTGGGAGGCTGAGCAGTCGGGGGTGAGCATAAATTACTTTTTTTTAAAATGTATTGTTGAGCAAGGTGGAATGGGGGCTTGAAACATAGCGCCGCTGTTGATTAATCCCACACGGATGCGTTTACCTCTTTGAGTTGCAGTTCCCTCACCTGTCAAATGAGGATGAGTTTACTTTGCCTCCCCACGTGACAGGCGTCGTGAAGGCAATTCAACGTGTGTGAACGTGTTCTTGAACGCCACAGCCACCCAACAGCGAGTCGGCAATGACCGCACCCACGTGGCACGTGTGGTGAAGGGCCAGGCCAGCGAGGAGTGCCCGTTAAAAGGACTGGCCATGGCAGCGGAGGCTGTGAGGTCAGCAAGGGAGTCGGCGAAGGGCCTGAGAACCGGGGGGGAGACACGGGCTGCGAGGCCAGCGTCTGCCACTTGTCTCTCGACTGGAGTGCGGGAGGAGCCGCGTCTGTCTTGTTCGCAGCTGTTTGCCCGGCGTCCCGCACTCTGTCCAGCACACGGCACCTTTGCTCGTGTGGCCCCTCTGCCTGGAACACTCTCAGCCACGTATCGGTCAGGGTTCCCCAGAGAAGCACAGCCAGTCGTGTGTGTGTGTGTGTGTGTGTGTGTGTGTACACGTATATGTATATGTGAGTGTATATACACACATGTATATGGGCATACGTGCATGCACACCATACACGTGTATCCGTGTGTGTATATATATATGTGTGTGTACATATACTCCATACATGTGTATGTATACCATATGTGTGTACACCCCCGTATATACAGATAGTAGCACACACACCTATATGATATACTAAGATTTACTTCAAGGAATGGGCTGACGCAGTGGTGGGGCTGGCACGTCTGAAATCTGTAGGCCAGGCTGGAAACGCTTGGGTAGGAGGCGATGTTGCAGTCTTGAGGCAGAATTTCTTCTTTCCGAGAGAAACCTACCTCTGTTTTGTTTTTAAGGACTTTCAATTGACTGGATGAGGCACACCCACGTTATCCAGGGTGGTCTCCTTTACAGATTGCAAGTGTTAACCACTGCTGTAAAATGCCTTCATAGTAAACACCTCGATTAGCATTTGAGAAAATAATTGGCTACTGTAGCCTAGCCACGTTGACACATAGAACTGACCCTCACATCCTAAAAAGTCTGCTCAGATATTATGTTTCCACAGCACTTAGAATTGCAATCCTCCGCTCATACGGCTTTACATCCCCTATCCTCCTCTTTTATTTTTCCATTCGCCTTTATTATCTTTGAACCATCACTCTGTTTCTTATTTCTGATGTTTATTGTCTTTTGGCCTCTTGTAGAATGTGAGCTCCACAGGCCAGGGATTTTTGTTGTGTTGTTTACTGAAGTATCCACAGCACCTAGAACAGTACCTAACACACAGTAGGCTCTCAGTAAATCTTTGTGATTGACTGAAGTATTAAGCTGGGCGTTTAGTAAATACTTGTTAAGTGGATGGAGGGCTTTGTCTTGAGACATTTCTGAACAGCTTTAGTAGGAGACAGATAGGAGAAGGGCAGACGGATAGCAGATTTTAGGAAAAAAGGGAGAAATGTCAGAGTTTGGTATCTAGGTGATGGAAGAAGTAGTGAAAAAGCAACATAGACAGACTTCCCTTCTTACTTAGCTATGCCACTTTGAATAGATGATCTAATCTCTCTGGGACTCAGTTTCTTCATCTGTAAACTGAGAAGAATACTACTTAGTCCATAGGGTCATTCCAATAATGAAAAATTGATGTAATAATAGGAGTAGCGTAGGGCCTGCCACATAGTGAGCATATATTGAAAACTAGCTGTTGTCATTATCATCATCATCATTATTCAATATTAAAGTAAGGGTGTGAGAAGAATCATTAAAGCACACTCATAGTAAGATTATTGGAATTTGAAAGGGGAAAGGCCTGTAAGATTAGGATACTAAAGTTTGAAGTGATGTTAAGATAGTGGTCCCCCTTATCTGCAGTTTCGCTTTACCCAGTTTCAGTTCCCTGAGGTCAACAGCGGTCCAAAAATATTAAAAGGAAAATTCCAGAAATAAACAATTCCTAAGTTTTACATTGCCCACTGATCTGAGTAGCATGATGAAGTCTTGCAGTGTCCTGCTCTGTGCCTCCTGGGATGCGACTCCTCTCCTTTGTCCAGCGTCTGCGCACTGTAATGTTGCCTACACATTAGTGAGTAGCTGTCTCGGTTATCAGATCAACTGCCGGGGTATCTCAGAGCTTGTGTTCAAGTCACCCTTATTTTGCTTAGTAATGGCTCCAAAACCTAAGAGAAGTGACGCTGGCCATTCAGAGACGCCAAAGACAAGCCGTACAGTGCTTCCTGGAAGTGAAAAGGTGAAAGTTCTTGACTTAATCAGGCATTGCATCATCTCACATCATTACAAGGGTGAATACAGCACAATAATATATGTATTGAGAGAGAGACCACATTCACATAACTTTTATTATAGTACATTGTTACAATTGTTCTATTGTTAATCTCTTACTGTGCCTAATTTATAAATTAAATGATCATAGGTGTGTATGTATAGAAACAACATAGCATATATGGGATTTGGTACTATCCTTGGTTTCAGGCATCCACTGGGGGTCTTGGAACGTATCCCCTGCAGATAAGGGGGGACTACTGTCCAGAAGTTTAGGCTCTACGGAGAAGGACATAGCTCACATTAGGTCAGGGTCCTTTAATTTTGTTTCCAAAAAGAATGAAAATCTCAGCCTGTGTTGCTCAGAAAACAGACTAGTTGACACCAAACCCTTCAGTTTGCCCCAAGCTGCCATTTTTAAGTGCAGGGCTAGTTGGTTCCAGGTCAGACGTCCCATTCGTTTGCTTCCTACTGATACATGAGAGAAAATGTACTACGCTGCTGACATTCTGCTCACCAGAATTCTTTTGTTTTATCCTGAGGTGTTGCTTTGGACAACAAGAGAGATGTTAGATTCCAAAAATCTTTATAAATACCCTGACTCAACTCTACCATAATTATTAGCATATACACCTAGCAGGCATTTTTTAAAAAGATCCAAAAGAATGTACACTCACATTGAACCTTATACATACACGTCTTCTTGCTTGTATATTGATACAAACAGAATTTCTAGTTTTGGTCTCCTCTGATAAAACATTAAATAATTTTTCTGATATGTGGGTTATGTGTTTATCAGAAAAATACTAATTTTAAAAAGATAGTGTGGACCTGGTTATTATATGACATCATATCTGATTTTAACTTCTTGTGAGAAAACATTCATAGTCACGAAGCAAAGTAGATTTCATGTAGAAGAAAGATGAAGGCTGGATGTTTGAGGTTTTTCTTCTGGTCTGTCTGCTTCCTGTAGTATCTGACTACAGCTAGTTGAAATGTTTTGTGTTTATTTAAGGTGTGGGCAGATTGTTTAAAAAAATAGACACTTGGCTGCCGCATTCCGAGCTCTGTTTTTGCTTCTTGATTTCTGGTTTGCTCTGTTGTTATGAGAAATAAATGGGAGGGAGAGCCATGTTTAAGAATGATAGATTCTTTCAGCAGTTCTTTTTTTGACCCAAGTCCATTTCTTCACCTAGAGAGGCCTGTGGAATTTAGAGTAACATTTTTTGTGTGTCAGCTGATTCAGGGTGGCTGGACTTTGGTAGGAAACAGTGGTCACCTCGGCCTTCTTTCAAGATTACAGATAATTTATTGTCTAAATGTCAGGGATAGATCATAAAAGCATCACTGTTCTGTACTCTGTTTCCCAAGTGGAAAAATACTGATTTAGACTGAATTACTCCTTGCTCTCCTGTGTATTTTGTTTTAGACATGTTTATAATAAAGAATTAAAACAGTACTTTCAAATTTATTATTTTCAAATTGAGGATAATTAATGTCGGTATAATTCGATGTCAAATTGAGACTAATTGATGTCCTATCCAAAGCATTAGAATATCTTGACAAATCCTTTCTTAACAGGAATAGCCTAGGATAAAATTGAGTAAGACTCCACACTTTGTTTTGTTTTAGTGATGGGATATCCAAGTCTGTATCCTTTCTGATGAATAAAGTCTGGCAGAGAAGGAGCCTCACACTCTGTTATTAACCTTGTTTCACAGCCTCAGACCTTTTACTGCAGAGCCCCAGGAGGTGCCATTCACATCAAATTCTGATTTTTTTCAAGGAGGAGGGAGACCTTGATTATCTATTCCCATCTGTTTCTTAACAGGTAGAAAGGAGGATAATTGAGATTCTATTTATACATTGCTCTTTTTATGCCTGAGATGACAAATTCTGGTCACTTTTTGAGTAAAATTGGGGTTGAGTTTCCAAGAGTCGTGCCACAGTCCAGGGACACTCGGACTCTGAGTTCTTGTTCTCCCCAAACTCAACTATCATCTCAGCCTCCGGGGAGGAACCCTGTGCTTTATTTTGCTAGATTCTTACCAGACATATTTTTCTCCAGCTGTTGTCTCTTCCCTTGTTTTGTGATTCCCCTTATCTTTCCAACTCATGTAGAGCTCCAGTTTTTATTTCTTGGACCTCTTTTCCTTCGGACTCCACAAGGAGATTAAATTTTTACTCTAGCATACAGAGAAGTTTAGCTTTGCACACCCACTCAGTGATGGACTTTGCCTGTCCAAAATTGTATTCATGTGTCCTGCTCGCCAACGGTCTTATATAAGGTCAGCCACCCCTTAGCACTGACACAGGGTTTGAAATTTTGAAGGGTTTCAGACCCTTCTTTAGCATCCATTTCTAGTGGATGTGAGCCTTATTTTCTAACTGGTATGAATTCTGCCATGCTCCCTTACAAAGTAGAAGCAATTAAAGTCACTTTTTATTTAAAGTATTTTTACCTCACTATGCATATTCTCCCCTTCATTATTCAACTTAATAAATAAATACTGCACATCTTTAAGGTCCCAGGCACAGGAAATAGGTATGAGAATATAACAGTGAACAAAACACAAGAAAAGTGCCTTCCCTCATAAAGTTTACATTCTATTGAGAGACAGACAATAAACAAATGGACAAGTTATAAAATGACAGGAAATGGTAAGTGCTAGAGAGAAAGATATTGTCAGGTAAAGGGCTAGAGGTACTGTTAATTGAGGTAGGGTGGTCAGGGGAGGTCTTTTAGAGAAAGTGAGCAGGTTCCAGAATAAAGTGAGAAAGTGAGCCACTCACAGATCTTGGGAGAGAACATTCCAAGCAAGGACATAGCGAGTCCAAAGGCTCCTGAGGCTGGAGTGGGCCAAGGAACAGCAGGTTGGGCAGCGCGGCTGGCACCCACGAGAGATGGCAAGAGCTAAGGGCAATGACATTGCAGAGGAAACCAAGGGCCATGTCATATACAGTCTTGTAGGCTAAGGAAGGACTTCGGATTTTAAACGTAATGGGATGTCATTGGAGGGTTTTGTGCAGGAGAGTAACAAAATCTGCCTTTTATTTTTGTTCTTGTTGAGATATATTTCTTATATCATAAAATTTACCCTTTTAAAGTATACAATTAAGTGATTTTCCACAGGATTGTGCAACCTTCGCCACTATATAGTTCCAGAACATTTCATTACCCCCAAAAGAAACTACTTAGCGATACTCATTAGCATCCACTCCCCGTTCTCCTCCCTCAGGCCCCTGAAACCCCTAATCTGCTTTTTGTCTTTATGGATTTACCAATTCTGGACATTTCATATAAATAGAATCATACAACATCTGGCCTTCTGTGTCTGGCTTCTTTCATTTAGCATAATGTTTTCAAGGTTCATTTATGTTGTAGCATATGTCAGTGCTTCATTCCTTTTTACAGATGAATAACATTATATTGTATGGATATAACGTATGTTGCTTATCCATTATTCTGTTGATGGATATTTGGGTTGTTCCTACTTTTTGGCTATTAAGCTTTTTGGCTATTATTAAGAATTAAGCTGCTATGAGCATTTGTGTTCAAGGTTTTGTGTGGATATGTGTTTTCCTTTCTCCTGAGTACATAAGTAGCTAGGAGTGAAATTGCTGGATCATGTGGTAACTCCATGGTTACCTTTTGAGAAACTGCTACACTGTTTTCCATAGCAGCTGTACCAGCAAAGTATGAGAGTTCCAGTTTCTCTACATCCTCACCAACACTTACTATTTTTTTTTGTTTGATTATAGTAGTGTGTGTTAAGTGGTATCCCATTGTAGTTTTGATTTGCATTTCCCTAATTAATGAAGTAGAGCATCTTTTCATGTGCTAATTGGTCATTTATATATCTTTTTTTGCAGATATGTCTATTCAAATGTTCTGCTCATGTTTAAATTGGATTATGTCTTTTTATTATTGAGTTATGAGTTCTTTATATAATCTCTTTTTTTAAACTTTATTTATTTTGACAGTCAATATTATTTTATACTAGTTTCAGATGTACAGCATAGTGGTTAGACATCTATATAATTTATAAAGTGACCCCCCCCCACTAGTCTAGTACCCACCTGGCACTATACATATTTATTACCTTGTTATTGACTGTATTCTCTACGCTTTACATCCCCATGACGGTTTTGTAACTACTAATTCGTACTTATAATTCCTTCACTGTTTTCACCCTGCCACCAACCCCTTTCTGTCTATCACTGTGATAAATCTAGTACCCATTAGACACCATATATAGTTATTACAATATTACTGACTGTATTCCTTATGCTATACCCTACATCCCCATGACTACAGTGTAACAATTTGTACTTCTTGATCCTTTCCCCTGTCTCACCCCCAGAACCCTTCCCATTAGGCAACCATCAAAATGTTCTCTGTATCTGTGAGTTTGTTTCTTATTTAGTTGTTTATTTTGTTCTTTAGATTCCCCATATAAGCAAAATCACATTGCATCTGTCTTTCTCTGTCTGATATACTCCACTCAGCACATTACCCTCCAAGTCCAACCATGCTGCTGTAGATGGCAAGAACACATTCCCATCCAAGTCCGAGCAATATTCCATTGTATAGGTATTCTATCCATTCATCCATTCAGGGACACCCAGGCTGCCTCCACATCTTGGCTATTGTAAACAGTCCTTCAATGAACATATGGATGCACACGTCCACTTTAAGTAGCATTTGGGTTTCTTCAGATAAATACCCAGAAGTGGGATTACTAAGTCTTTCTTTGTCTCTTGTTATAGCCTTTATTTTAAAGTCTAGTTTATCTGGTATAAGTATTGCTACACCAGATTTCTTGTTTTGTTTTTTGTTTCCATTTTCATAAAATATCTTTTTACTATTCCTTTACTTTCTGTATATGTTGTGCCTTTCTATCTGAAATGAGTCTCTTGTAGGCAGCATATGTAAGGGTCTTGTTTTCTTACCCATTCAGCCAGCCTATCTTTTGATTGGAGCCTTTAATCCATTTATACTTAAATGAATTGTTGATAGATATGTAGCTATTGCTATTTTATTTTTCATATTTTTGATCTTTGTTTTCTTCTTAAAGTCTCCCTAACATTTCTTTTCCTACTGGTTTGGTGGTGATGAACTCCTTTAGCTTTTTCTTGTCTGGGAAGCCCTTTATCTGGCCTTCTATTTTAAATGATAGCCTTGTTTGGTTGAGTAGTCTTGGTGGTAAGTCCTTGCTTTTCATCACATTGAATATTTTCTGCCAATCCCTTCTGGCCTGCAAAGTTTCTGTTGAGAAGTCATTTGACAGTCTTATGGGAGCTCCCTTGTAGGTAACTAACTGCTTTTCTCTTGCTGTTTTTAAGAGTCTCTCTTTGTTTTTAACCTTTAGCATTTTAATTATGATGTGTCTTAATGTGGGCCTCTTTGGGTTCATCTTGTTTTGCACTCTGTGATTCCTAGGTTTGTATGTCTATTTCCTTCACCAGGTTAAGGAAGTTTTCCATCATTATTTCTTCAAATAGGTTTTAAATTTCTTACTCTCTCTCTTCTCCTTCTGGTACCCCTATGATGCAAATGTAGGTATGCTTGATGTTGACCCAGAGGCCCCTTAAACTATCCTAATTTTTTTGGTTTCTGTTTTCCTTTTGCTGTTCTGATTGGGTGTTTTCTACCTTATCTTCTAAATCACTGATTAAATCCTCTGCTTCATCTAACCGAGTGTTGATTCCCTCTAATGTATTCTTTGTTTCAGTTATTGTATTCTTTATTTCTGACTGGTTCATTTTTATGTTTTCTATCTCCAATTTTTTTATGTTTCCTAGCTCTTTGTTGAAGTTTTCACTGAGATCATTGAGCATCCTAATAACCAGTGTTTGGAACTCTGCGTCTGGTAGCTTGCTCGTCTCCATTTAGTTTAGTTATTTCCTGCACTTCATCTTAGCCAAAAGGCCAAGAAACTATGTTTAGATTTTTTCTGGAGCTTTGTTCTGTTCTTTCATTTGGGACATGTTTCTTTGTCTCCCCATTTTGGCTGCCTCCATGTTTTTGTTTCTATGTGTTAGGTAGGGCTGCTATGATTCCCGTTCTTAGTAGAGTGGCCTCATGTAGAAGGTGTTCTGTGGGGCCCAATGGTGTAGTCTCCCTCATCACCAGAGCCAAGTGCTCCAGGTGTGTCCCTGTGTGGGCTGTGTATGCCCTCCTGTTATAGTTGAGCATTTGTTGATGTTTGCACATCAATGGGAGGGATTGACCCTTAGGCTGATTAGTTGTGAGGACTGGCCATGACTACAGTGGAAGAGCTGTTATGCAAAGGGTGACCTTACAGAGCAGGGTTTGCTCTGGTGCCTGCCCAGTCTGCCCTTTGGGTGTGTTGTTCTTGGAGGTGGCCAGGTGATGCTCAAGCTTAGTCCAACACTGGCCACCGGATGTGCCGGCCTCTTGAGAGGAGACCCACTGCAGGCCATGTTTAGCCTCAGCCTGTGTTTTGCCTGGGTTCACCTGGTATAAGCCAGAAAGCAATCTGCAGATGGCCATCACCTGCACTGAGCTTAGAAGTGCCTCAAGAGTACGAACCAAAATTGGCTGTCGCTAGTGCCAGGCTTAGGGCTGCTCAGCCAGAGGTATGAGACATGGTAAAGCCATTGCTGCTTGTTTGGGTTTTGTGAACCTTTGAGAGATTTTATGAAAGTATGCAGCTTGAGCTAAGACAGGTTGTTTGTACAGAAAAGCCACTGGAAACGGCTTGGGTGTGCCCAAAGTTGGGTGGGGCGGGGTATCTGGGAATCAGTAAGGTGGGGCAGACAAAAGGTGATAGCTAGTTTGATGGAGACTCAGATATGGCATCTGCCTGTGTCTGCACATGGCGGGGATGGGGGGAGAGAGCTCAACAAAGAAACAGTGGCTTCCACCAGCTCCTTTATTTGGGAGAAAGCTGCACCTCCAGCCCTTGCCCTGCAGCCAGACAATTCAGTTCCTCCCTCTATGTGCCTGGCACCTTTCAAGCCACTGCTCCAGTGCTGAAGCTCAGAGCGAGTGAGTACATCCATGAGTAAGTCATGCACAGTCTTTTGAAGAAGAGCACCTGGGACTCCAGCTGCCCTTCGTCTTACTCAGTCACAATCTCATCTGGTTTTCACAACCAGAAATTATGGGGACTTCTCTCTGCGGCACTGGAACCCTGGGCTGGGTAGCCTGGTATGGGGCTCGGACTACTCACTCCTCTGGGGGTTACCTCTGCAGCTGAGCTATCCCTCCCAATTTTTAATGGTCACATGCGGGTGTGGGACCAACCAATTCGGTATCTCTGTCCCTCCTACCGATCTTGACTTCTTTTCTGTGTCCGTAGTTGTAGAGTTTTGGTTTAGCCAGACTTCGGGTGTTTCTCAATGATGGTTCTTCTGTAGTTTAGTTGTCATTGATGGTCCTGAGAGGAGGTGAGCACAGAGTTTCAGATATGTGATCTGAAATTTTTTGCCCTCCATTTTGTAGGTTGTCTTTTCACTGCCTTGATAGCATTTATTGCAGCACAAAAGGTTTTAATTTTGATTAAGTCCAATTTATTTTGTCTTTGATTGCTTGTGCTTTTGGTATTTTATCTAAGAAACCATTGCCTAACCTAAGGATGTGAAAATTTACATCTGTGTTTCCTTCTGAGAGTTTTATTGTCTTAGCTTTTATATTTAGACCTTTGATCCATTTTGAGTTAATTTTTATAAATGGTGTGTGGTTGGGTTCAAATGCGTTTTTTTTTTACAAATGGATATCCAATCGTCCCAGCAGCATTTGGTAAAAAGGCTATTTTCTCTCTTGAATTATCTTAGCATCATTTTTGAAAATCAAATGACCACTGATGTGTGGGCTTATTTCTGGATTCTTATTCTATTCTATTGAGCTATATGTTTATCCTCATGCCAATACTACACAGTCTTGAAAACTGTAGCTTTGTAGGATGTTTTGAAATTAGGCAGTATGAGTCTTCCAACTTTGTTTTTCTTTTTCAAGATTGTTTTGGATATTTAGAATCCCTTGAAATTCCATATAAATTTTAGGATCACATCATCAATTTCTGCAGAAAAGCTAACTACGATTACTTTTGTTTTAAAAGTAATACTATGGCTGTTATGTGGGGAACATATTGTAGAGAAACCAGTTTAGTAATCCAGGTGGAGGATGATGCTGTCTTGAAGCATATTAGCCATAGAATTTATAAGAAGTGGTTGGATTTTGAAGATATGACTCCCCAGATTTGTAGATGGAGTATATATGGGATGTGAGCAAAAGAGAAAAATTAAGGGTGATTAAAGGTTTTGACTTAGGCAACTGAGTGAACACTATTGCCATTTACTGAGATGGGGCCTGAGGAAAGAGAGAAGGTTAGGGGACAAAAATTAAAAATTTGGTTTTGGACATGCTAAGTTTGAGATGCCTATTAGAAAGCCTTGTGTAAATGTCAAGTAAAAGTTGTATATGTGTAAGTCTGGAAAAGATGAGAGCTGAAATATAAGTGAGTGTACGGATGGTATTCAGTGTCTTAGGGCTAAATGAAATGAAGGAAGGAAGGAGTGTGAATAGAGAGGAGTCCTGAACGCTGATGGTGGGGTACTCCAACTTTTAGAGGTTGGAAAAAGGTAGAGGATCCAGCAAAAGAGATGCAGATAGCAGCAAAATCAGGAGAGTGTGTGTGGTATTTTGGATGTGAAAGAGACAAAAAGTCTTTCAAGATTGAGGGAGTGATTAACTGTGTCACAAGCTGTGAGGGTGAATCAAATGAGGACTGAGAATTGCACATTGGAGGTCATTGAAAAACATGGTTGGGGACAAAAGATTAGAGTGGGTTTGAGAAAGAATAGAAAGGAGTGAAGTGGAAATAGAAGGTTCTTTCAAGAGGTCTTTCTTTTTCCTGTCCTTTTCCCCCTATTGTTTTAAAATCTTAATTTGTTTTACTTATAGACATTTTTATTAACAAAACTGGAAAGAATAGAAACTTTCACTTCCAGCCAAGATGGACTAACAGGGACAGTAAGATTTCTCACCAAAAACAATGCAAGTGATAAGACAGTGGATAAACATATTTAAGGAACTAAAAGACAACTGACAGCCTGTAATTCTATACCTGGCAAAACTATCTTTGAAATATGAAAGCGTGATACAAAATTTTTTCAGATGTACAAATGCTGAAAGAATTCATCACCAGTGGACTTAGACTACAAGAAATAGTAAGAGTGTTCCCTCAGATAGAAAGAAGATGATAACAGTTGGAAAGGTGGATCTAAGCAAAGAAATGAAGAGCACCATAAATGGTAACTATTACATGGGTAAATATATAAGATTTTTAAAAGTATTTAAATTTTGTTAAAAGACAATTGACTGTTTAAACAAAAATAATAACTATGTTAAAAACCCCACAAATAAAACATCAAGCCCAGATGACTTCACCAATGGATTTTACCAACATTTAAGAAAGAAATAATACCAATCTACACAAATGCTTCCAGAATATTTGAAAGGTGGAATTACTTTTTAATTCCTTTGACGCCAGCATGAGCCTGATACCAAAACTAAAGACATTACAAGAAAACTACAGATTAATATTCCTTGTGAATATATGAGTAAATGGAAAAATTCTAAATTAAATTTTAGCAAGTTACATCTAAAAAATAACACATCATTACCAACTGGGGTTTATCAGGAAGGCACGATTGGTTTAACATTTGAAATTCATTAAGGTAATTGACCATGTTGACAAATCAAAAAAAAAATTAAACTATGATAATCTTAATAGAAATAGGAAAAGCATTTGACAATATCCTGTATCCATTTCTGATTAAAAACTCTCAGCAACTAGTAATTGAAGGGCCTTTACCAAGAAAGTCTATATCACATCATACTTAATAGTGAAAGACTGAATGCTTTTCCTCTAAGATCAAGAACAAGACAAGGATGTTAGCTTTCATCAATTTCTACTCAGCATTGTACTGAAGGTTGAACTTTCTTTATTTGTAGATGACATGCCTATCTGTGTGATCTCTGTTGTAACTACGCAACTTTGCCATTATAGTGCAAAAGCAGCCATAGACCATATATAACCAAATAAGCATATCTGTGTTCCAGTAGAACTTTATATTAAAAGTAAGCATCAGACCACATTTAACCCCTGGCTCATAGTTTTCTAACCCCTGGTCTGTAGAGAAAATCCCTTGGAATCTACAAAAAAGCTACCAGAACTATGAGGTTAGAAAAGTTGCAGGATGCAAAACCAATTTGCAACAAATAATGTTTTTTCTATATAATAACAACGAACAATCAGAAATAGAAATTTTAAAATAACAATACCATTTACAATAAGATCAGAAATATGCAATACTTTTGGATAAATCTGACAAAGAAGTGGAAGACCTGGCCACTGAAAACTAGAAGACGTTGCTGAGAGAAATTAAAGACCTAACTGAGGGCCGGCTATACCTTATTCAGTGACATACACAAGTATATGACTCAATATTATTGAGATGTTAATCTCCCCAAATTGATCTATAAATTTAACACAGTCCAAAGCACAGTCTCAGCAGGCTTTTGTGGAGAAATTGGAAAATTGATTCTAAAATTCATATGGAAATGAAAGGACCTAAAACAACCTAAACAACTTCTAAAAAAAGAATGAAGTTGGAGGCCTCATGCTACCAGGTTTATTATAAAGGTACAGTCATCAGGACAGTATGATATTGTTAAAGAGATAGACAAATAGATCAATGGAACAGAATGGAGAGAACAGACGTATTTCCACATACACATAGACAATTGATTTTCAACAAAGGTGCAAAGTGAATTCTGTGGAGTAAGGATTATGTTCTCAGTCAATGGTGTTGGAACAATTAGATATCCCTATGCCAAACAAAACAAAACCCAACTATACCTCACACAATATACAAAAATTAAAAGGATTATAGGCTTATCAAACCTAAAACTATGAAACTTCTAGAAGAAAACATATCAGAAAACATTTATAACACTGAGTCTGGTAAAAATTTCTTAGATATAACACCAAAAACACTATGCATTAAAAAATATTGTTAAATTGGACTTACCAAAATTAAAGGTTGTGCTTTTTAAAAGACACTGTTAAAAGAATGAAAAGACTGCGAGAAAATATTTGCAAATCATGTTTGATAAAGGATTTGTATCCAGGATATAAAAAAAAAAAAACTGAAAACTCAACAATAAGAAAACAACCTAAAAAAATGGACAAAAGATTTGAATAGATGCTTCACCAAAAAAAGTTCGTGGGTGGCAAATAAACACATGAAAAGATGCTCAACTTTATTAGTCAGTAGCAAAATGCAAATTAAAGCCACAATGAGAAACCACAACTATTGGACTGGTAAAAATAAGAAATCTGACTATACATCAAATGGAGATTAGGATGGGGACGACTTACAACTTGCATACACTGCTGGTGGGAATGTACAATCAGACAAACACCCTGGAAAACAGCTTTGCACTTCATTCACATTTTAAATGTCTACCTGCTATATGATCCAACCATTCCATTCGAGATATTTACCCAGGATAAATGAAAGCATATGTTTATACAAAGACTTGTACATGAATGTTCAAAGCAGCTTTATTTGTAAATAGCCCCAAACTGGAAATAACCCATGCCTATCAACTGGTAAATGGATAAAAAGACTGTGGTATAAATAATACTCAGCAATAAAAAGGAATGAACTATTTGTTATTTGTGCATGCTGCATGGATCTCAAAGTTACTATGCTGTGTGCAAGAAGCCACACCAAAAAAAAAGTACATATTATATGATTTCATTTATATAAATTCTGGAAAAATGCAAATGAATATATTGTGACAGAAAGCAAATCAGTGGTTGCTTGAATAGGAGGGAGGGATTTCAAAGGGACATGAGGCAATTTTTGAGTGTGAGCGATATATGTTCATTATCTTAAATGTAATGGTGGTTTCATGGGTATATGCATATGTCCATTGTACATCATTAAATTATGCATATGAAAAAATATGCAGTTTACAGTGTGTCAGTTATAGCTCAATACAATTTTTTTTAAGTTTTTTTTTTTTAATTGGGGAAGGGGTACAGGACTTTATTGGGGAACAGTGTGTACTTCCAGGACTTTTTTCCAAGTCAAGTAGTTGTCCTTTCAGTCTTAGTTGTGGAGGGCACAGTTCAGCTCCAGGTCCAGTTGCCGTTGCTAGTTGCAGGGGGCGCAGCCCACCATCCCTTGCGGGACTTGAACCAGCAACCTTGTGGTTGAGAGGATGCGCTCCAACCAACTGAGCCATCTGGGACAGCTCAGCTCAAGGTGCCGTATTCAATCTTAGTTGCAGGGGGCGCTGCCCACCATCCCTTGTAGGACTCAAGGAGTTGAACAGGCAACCTTGTGGCTGAGAGCCCACTGGCCCATGTGGGAATAAAACTCGCAGCCTTCAGAGTTAGGAGCATGGAGCTCCAACCGCCTGAGCCACCGGGCCGGCCCTCAATACACTTTTTAAATGAAAAAAAAAAAAAAGCAACAATAATGTAACATATTCTCATCCCTCATCGTTCTGCCATTCTCTTTTAAAGAATTTTGCTATAAAGGGGAGCAGAGAAAGGGGCCATACCTGCGAGTAGAAGGGAATATGGGATCAAGAAAGGATTGTTTTTTCTTTTAAGGTGGGATATGCTATAGCATGTTTCTATGCGGATGAAGGGAGAGGACAAATGGATGCAAAAAGTAAGAGGACCTGACTGAGAATCCCGAGTGGGCAGGAAAGGCTGGGCTGGTATCCTGTGTGCCAGGGAGGTGTGAGCCTTAGAGACAAGGCTAGCTCATTCACGCAGGAGGGAGGACAGGGCCAGGGCCAGGGCTTGCATAATATGCCACGCTGGCTCTTGGTTAGTGATGGCGAGGATGGCAGCAATGGCACAGTGCCGGTAGTGTACTAGCGGGCCTCCGTGTTCGTCAATAAGATGAGTCACACAAATGCAGGCGTACTGGGCTTTCTCTGATGAAGTCTTCCACCAGGACACCAAGGAGTATCTCGTGGGTACTGTGCAGACTTGTAGGTATCGCCAGCTAAGAGAGGATAATGCCGGCAACGCCGACTCTCCTTGGAAGCAATGCTCACTTCATCTGAAGTGGAGTAATCAGTTGATGGAATCAAGAGATGATGGAAGTCCTCTGTTACCTACTCAGTATAAAATGATATTGCCCTTTAAGGTTTTCAGTGTTGGTGGTATTTTCATAAACAAAACCTCTGTCCCCTTGTCAGGACACCACCGTCACTCCCACCACTATTAACTTATGCAGCAAAAAGGGCAGTGGCTACTGTTTGTTTAGTGATGCCAGACACCCCTGCCTCACTCCATCACAACAGCCCAGTGAGGTAGGTGGTCCTCTTAGCCCCTGTAATAGTTGTGGGAAACGGGTCTTGCAGAGGTTAGGTGGTTGCCCAAGGTCACGTGTCACAGGTATCGGCGCCAGAATGAAAAGCCAATTCCGTGTGACTCCAAAGGCTTTGCTCTGAACAAGAATCGTGTGTTAGACCACCTCCTTTAGGAATGAGAAGTTTTACTGGCAAGAATAGCTGGATGCATATTTTTCTCCAATTCTAATTTATTTAATTCTAATTTATTTAATTCTAATTTATTCTCCACATTTTGACAAATAATAAAGGAACTCAGAAAAATGAAAATAATTTACAGTTCCAACATCCTGTTGCAGCAACTGTTTCCGTTTTCTCTATTTCTTTTTGATTCTTATCCATATGTACATATTTTACATAGTTGCAGATGCAATTTTGTATTCTGCTTTTATGGTTAATGTGTTATTCCAGATATTTTCCTTGTTGCTATTACTTGGTCTTTAATGGATACATAATATTCCATTTTGTTAAAGTGTCACGATTTAGTCAGACAACCTCTATAATGGATTGTTTCCACTTTTTTAGTTTTGTAAACTATACTATACTATACTATACTATACTATATACTATACTATACTATATACTATATATATAGTATATATACTATACTATACTATATATACTATATACTATACTATAGTAAACAATTTGATTCCTTCCTGCCCCCCCCACCATATTTTGTCATTTTTATAAAGAATGAATTCCCAGGAGTGGGAGTACCAAACAAGAATTTGAGAATTTGAACATGTTTATGGCTTTGATATTTTAAAAGAGTGAAATTAGGAAAGTTCATACCTTCGATAAGGGCAGATAAATTTCACAACAGCAAGACACATTGGCTACATTAATTATTGTTTAGGAGGACCCAAATTGAAGACCAATTGGGGAGTGACTGCACTTGAGTACAGAGTTTCCTTTTGGGGTGATGAAATGTTCTGGAATTAGAGAGTCATGATGGTTGCACAGCTTTATGAACACACTAAAAACACTGAATTGTATGTATACCTGGAAAGGGTGAATTTTATGGTATGTGAATTATATCTCGATAAAGCTGTTATAAAAAATTAAAGGCCAAGTTTCAGATATTCCAAATAGTAGCTTCAACCATTGCTATTGGAGTGCTCTGTATTTGTTTTTCTATTTGGAGGCAGGTATCATGGTACTTACAGCGCGTCAGACTGCCAAGGTTTAGCTTGTGGCGTCACTACTTAGCTGCCAGGTGACCCCTCACAGGGCTGTCGGTTGGATCCTCCGGAATCTGACGCTGACACAGGGTTCTGGGTGCAGGAAGTTTATTAGGGATCAGCACTTAAGGAAGGCAGGGCAGAAGCAGGGCTGGGTGGAGAAGTGAGGGGAGAAGTGAGACGCGGGGCGGACACAGCCTCAGCCGGCCCCTCGTGGAGCCCTCGCCCGTCAGTGTCCCTCCTGGGGCTGAAATGGCCGGGCTTTTCCACACCCACCTTGCCGGGAACCCTGCTGTGTGCGGCCCCATGGCAGGACCTCAGGCCAGGAGCGCTCTGTACCTGCTCTGCAGGAGCTGACAGCAGAGGACTGACCGCTCCCCTCAGGTGGGCAGCATGGCCGGGAATCGTATCTACAAGAGCAGGTGTCTTGAACCTTTTTTGCCTCAACTTCGTCAAGTTACTTCGTAAAGTATCACCTGTAAAACTGTGATAATGATAGTATCCACCTCTTGGGATTGGTACAGAAGTGAACAGATAATGCATGTGAAACACTTAGAACAGAGCTTGTCATATGATTAATGTTCCCCAAAGACTAGCAGTTATTATTTTATTATTTCTCTACTAAATAATAGAGTCAGTTTTGCCCAAACTATGGTGAAGAATTGTGATGCAGCACATATACTGGAAAAGCTCTGAAAACTTCTTGTTTGAACAGACTTTGTTTTTTCGTGTTTTGGATTTTTAGAGTGTTTTTAGATTCACAGCAAAATGGAACAGAAAATACACAGTTGCCATATACACCCTGCCCCCACACGCACCGCCTTCTTCACTGTTGCGAAGACTTTTAAGCAAAGGAATGACATCTTTCTGTGGCGGCTTCTTTACATTTTGAGGTCAGAACTGGCATTCCTTGTAGGAATGACTTGAAAAGTGTGAAAGCTTCCCGGTCGGGTCCTTCCTACCATGGCACTTAGCTGCTGGCAGAACCTCATGTCAAGGAAGTGAGTTTTGGTAAACAGTTGTAAGATGTGGGGAGCTCCCCGATGCAGGGGTCAGGGGCACTGAGCCTGCATGCCGCGCACAGCAGAGCCTGTGCATGAGTGGGGAGGGCACAGGAGCCCACGAAGGCCTTGCTTGCAGGGCTGCAAGGACGGTCAGAAGAGGAAGGCAGATACATGCTCAGAAAGGGAGCTGCACGGTAAAGTCACAGCTGTCCCTAGGGCTCACCCTGGGTGCTGCTCTAGAGAAGGAAAGACAGCCTAGACTGTTTACTTTTTAAGTTTTGGTTCAATTTTAATTTTATCCACAGTGTGTAGCAGAAAATTTCTAAGTGTTGAAAAACTCTGCTTTTTTCCGCCCCCCCCTAAATCATCATACAGTGAAATGGACTTTTGGGGGGGAATATACAGCCTATGAATTATAACATGTATAAACTCACGTAACCATCAGCACAATCAGGATACAAAACAATTCTACTCCCACGTAACATTCCCTGTGCTGCGTTTCTGTAGTCACCCTAACCTCTGGCAGCCACTGATCTGGTTTCTCTCTCTGTGGTGTGAAATACCTCTGCTTTTAATAATTTCGTCTCTTGTCCTCATGGAGTCTGCAAAGATTGTGGGCTTTGGAGTCAGGGAGAAATGCTATTTCCTCCATTACTAAGAATGTGATTTAGGGAAGTTAACTTAATGAGACATGGAAAGAAACAGTAACATATTTATAGGGCTTCCTGTCCTGCCTAATGAGGAGAAGTCTCTTTCACGTTTTGGTAACTGGGCCTCACAACAGATCAGGGTAAAGTGAAAGAGGTGGGGGGCGGGGGGTGAGGGATGGTCTAGATTAAATGAGATGTTATCTTAAAATGTGCATACCTTTTTTTGGCACCCCCAGTATATGAAGTACTTGGAACAGTGCTTGTCATATGAGAAACGTTAAAAAATACGAGCTGTTATTATTTTATTACTCTAATGAATATTATAGTCAGTTTTGCCCAGACTATGCTGAAGAATTATGATGCAGCGTATATATGTATACTGAGAAGCCTCTGAAGACTGTTTTAAAAGATAGATTTTATCTTTTAAGAGCAGTTTTAGGTTCACAGCAAAATTGATTTAGAGTGGAAAGGGCAGAATTACTCGAGGAAGGACAATAATGGATCTGGCAGGTGATATGAGAGGGGCAAAAAGAAAAAGAGTTAGCATAGGTTGTGCTTCCAGAGTTTTGTTTGGGAGGGTTTGATACACAGGGAGAAAAAGATTGAAGGTTTTTGAATGCTGTGATCAGTAGGGCTTTGGGCAGATAAATGCTGGATGAGGAGGATATTGTAGACATTTTGTTGTGCATTATGAATGAAATGCTCTATGGCATTTTCAAATGATAACATAAAGATTTAATTTGATTTTAAGTTGCTTTTAGATATAATTTATTTATGTCTTCTATTTTTGATGTACACATGAAGCAAAACAAGTCTTTCATATTATTATAAATTATTGTAATATATATATATATACACACACATACACCAGTTTAATTAATACTATATGTCAGGCATCTTATCAACATTACCTCATTTAATCCTGAAAACAACCCCAAGAGGTAGGTATTGTTATTATTATTTCATTTTACAGAAGAGGAAACCAAGATTTAGAGAGGTTGAGTACCATGCTCAGAGTTATTAAATGGATTTGAACACAGGCTTTTTCATGAGAAGCTACTCTTCTAACCATTACGCTATATCGCTGCGACTCTGAACCTCAAATGTCTCATCTGTAAGATAGAGAATAATTTCTAACTCATAAAATCATTCTAA
Source organism: Rhinolophus hipposideros (assembly GCF_964194185.1). Classification (NCBI taxonomy): domain Eukaryota; kingdom Metazoa; phylum Chordata; class Mammalia; order Chiroptera; family Rhinolophidae; genus Rhinolophus; species Rhinolophus hipposideros. Next base: position 29,866,155 of record NC_138050.1, on the reverse strand, counting down.
GGATTAAATGAGATCATTATAAGCTCCCTAAAGGGGTTTGTTTTTATTCTCCTTTGATCCCAATTGTATATTACCATGCTTTGCACATAGAAGAGATTCAATAAAAAGCACTACCATTTTATGACTAAGCATATTCCATGCCGACTCTAGGTTTTATGTAAGAAAATTTTGAGTTAATAACCACTGTGCTTGCACTAGGGATACAAAGATGAAAAAGAAAATCCTTACCCTGAGGAGCTCATAGTCCTGGGGATTAAAAACACACAAAGACATAGTTCCCATATATTGTGAGTAAGTGCAATTACAGCAGAAGTACTGATGGAGAGTCTGCCTGAAAGCTGTTATAAAGGATAATTTGGAGTTAAGAGGGCAGGTGAGCAGTAAAGGATAGGCCTAGGAAGGCAAGCTACATTTTGGGGAGTGGAAAACCACTGGTATTTGGTGTTTGTTGCTAAAGCATAAAATGCTAGGCAAGGAGTGGTAAGAAAGGTTGGAGAGGGAAGTACCTTGTGTGCCATTAAATTTGAACTTCATCTTGTCCGCCACTGTTTACAAAACATCTGTTTTCCCACTCTTCCAATTTTTACCATATCCGTGTTGTCCTTGTAATATTTTTTTGTTTAATGTTAAAAATCACTTTTTACTTTATCAGCCTAAGCAATAATAATAATCTTGAAGTCACAGTTTTGTTATCTTTGTCTTATTTTTCTAATACACTTGACGATAAATGCATCACGGTTAAAAATTGAGAAAAGATTTATCCATGGATCCCTTGCAACCTTTTCAGTTATCACCGAGGGTACATGTATTAGGCTTGTTCAGGTAAACCGTGGGGAGCCCTTGAAGGGTTTTCAGCAGAGGAATGATACAGTTAGATTTGCTTTCTTTTCAAGAAATAGAAATTTAAAAATTTTAGAAGGAGAATGAGCAGATATGCATTTCTTATTACAAAATGTCCTCTTTAAGATTTAGGGTTTATAGTTCCCTTTTTCTCTGCATCGCAGACAAAACCTAGTTTGCCAAGTTAAGCCGCTATACTTCTTTTAAGAAGACCCAAATGAAGCATTTATTTTTACAAGCAAATACAAAGCATTGTGGAAAAACCATCGTGCTAGTCTATATGATTTTATGATCGTATTGATTTTGAGTTTGAGAGTTTTCTTCTTTTTCTCTTACTTCTGTTACTTTTTTATTTTTTTTAAATAATCATGCTTCCAAAATAAAAACTATAAAACGAGTATGGTCAGAGAAATTCAGTTTCTACTCTTCACCTTTACCTGGTTTCCTCAATCCATCCTATAAGTAATCATTTAAAAATTTTTATTTTGTGGTTTATCCTTCCATTAAAAACACATAAGGTATAGTTCCACCTGGCTTTATTCACACTGAATTCTGAAGATCACTCCATAGTAATGTATAAAGATATTCTTTATTTAGAATGTGGTTTTGAGGAGAAATGTGTGGAATGCAGAAATTCAGACAAAGCAACTTTTCTGATCACATGAAATTAAACTATAAATCAATAATGGGAAGATATCAAGTATTTGAATATTATTAAACCCTTCTAAATAACCATAGCTATTTAGAAGAAGAAATCACAAAGAAAATAAGGAAATATTATAATCTGAATAAAATTGATGACACATAGCAAATATCTAGGATATAGCTAAAACAGAGCTTGCAGGGAAATGTGTGGCATTAAAAGCTTACATTGGAAAGGAAGAAAGTTCTCAAATTATCAACCTAAACTTTCACCTTAAGAAACCTAAACTACGAAAGCAGAAATCAATGTACTAGAAAATGGGAAAATACAGAAAATAAAGAAGACATAAAGCTATTTCTTTGAAAAGATTAATAAACTTTATAGACCTCTAGCCAGACAGATGAAGAAGGAGAAAAAGAAGAACAAGAAGAGCAAGGACAAGAACAACAACAATAACAACAACAAGACACAAATGAGCAGTGTTAGTAATGAAAGAGGGGCATCACTACAGATTCTACAGATATTAAAAGAATAATAAGGGTAAAATATTGTGGTCAAATTAATGCCAATAACTTTGATAGTTTAGATATAATGGACACATTTCTTGAAAAACAAACTACTGACATTCACTCAAGAAGAAACATAACTTGGTTAGCATTCTACTAAAGAAATTGAATGAAAGAAATTGGATTTGTAGTTAAAAACCTTTCCATAATGAAATTCCAGACCAGATGGCTTTCATGGTGAATTTTACCAAATGTTTAACAGATAAATAGTATCAATTCTATACAAACTCTTCCAGAAAATGGGTCCACATTGCACTGATACCAAAGCAAGAAAAAGACATATAGGAAAAAAAATAACTACAGATTAATATTCCTCATCAACACAGGTGCAAAGATCCTTAAAATATTAGGAAACAATCCAGCAATATGTAAAGGAAATAATATATCATGACTAAGTAGGGTTTATCCAAGTAATGCAAGACTCTTTAAACAATTGAAAATCAATCAGTGTAATTCATCATACTAACAGATGATAAAAGATAAGCCATGTGATAATATCAATAGATGCAGCAAAGACATTTTACAACATTTAGCATCAATTCATGATAAAACAATTTCTCAGGAAATGAGGAATAGATTATAACCTCCTTTACCTGATAAGGGGCATCAATGAAAAATCTACAGGTACCATCATACTTAATGACCAAAGTCTGATACTTTACCCCTAAGAATGAGGACAAAGCGAGAATGTCAGTTTTCCCATCTTTTACTCAATATTGTATTAGAGGCCCTGCCCAGTACACTAAGGCAAGAAAATTATATAAAATGAGTATTGATTTGAAAGGAAGAAGTAATAATGCCTTTATTCACATCTTCAATGATCCTTTGCATAGAAAATCACAAATAATCTACGAAAGCTTCTAGAACAAATAAATGAGTTTATCAAGGTCACTGGTTACAAAGTTATAAATAATTGGATATTTAAATAGAAAAAAATCATTTGTAATATCATCAAGAAATGAAATACTTAGGAATAAATTTAACAAAAACAGTAAAGCGTACAGAAAACTACAAAATGTTGCTCAAATTAGACTTAAATAATGTTCATGGATTAGAAAACTCAGTCTTACTAAGATGCCATTTCTCTATATGTTGATCAATAGATTCAGTATAATCCCAATCAAAATCACAGCAAGGTTTTAGTCAAAATTAACAAGCTGATTTTATATCAAAAGACCTGGAATAGCCAAAATAATTTTGAAAAGGAGGAATAAAGAATGTATACTACCTGATTCAAGACTTATTATAAAGCTACAGTATTTAACACAATGTGGTATCGGTATAAAGATAAAATATATAGGTCAATGGAACAGAATAAAGAGACGTGAATACATATATATATATATATATGCTTTTCAAAAAATGGTACTCAAACAGTTGGACACACATAGGCAAAGGAATAAACCTTGGCTCTTACCATGCACCATATATAAATTTACTTGAAATAAATAATAGACCTTAATATAAAAAGTAAGACTACAAAACAACCAGAAGAAAATGTAGGAGAAAACTTTTGTGACCTTGCATTAGGTAAAGATTTTTTAGACAATAAAGATAAAGCAGGAATCAAAAGATAAATCAATAAATTGTACTAATCAGAATTAAGAACTTTTGCTCTTTGAAAGACACTGCAAAGAAAATGAAGTCAAATCAAAGATTTGGAGGAAATATTTTCAAAACAGATATCTGATGAACTTGTATGTAGAATATAATTGTACATAGAATATAATTGTACATAGAAAATAAAGCTCAATAATCAAAAGATAAATTACCCAACTAAAAATGAGGAAAAGATTTGAATAGATACTTCACTAAAAAAGTCAAATGGGTAGCAAATAAGCACATGAAATAGATGCTGAATCTCATAGTCATTAGGGAAATGCAAATAGAAATCACAAGATTCCACTAGAAACATATTAACATGGCTGAAATTTAAAAGACTGGCAACAGTAAGTGCGAATAAGGATTATAGCAACTGGAACTCTCTTTCATTGATGGTTTGTATGCAAAATTGTATAGCCACTTTGGAAAAGAGTTTGAAAAATTCTCATGAATCAAGCATACAAATACATTTTCTACGTGACCTATAACCCTGTTCCTATTTGGTTATTTAACCAAGATAAAAGAAGACGTGTTCATGCAAAGACCTATATGTGAATGTTTCTAGAAGCTTTATTCATAGTAGCCCCAAACTGGAAACAGCTCAAATGTCTTTTGTCTGGTGAATGGATAAACCAATGGCTTTTTATTTTTAATGGTTGCAAAGGAATACTACTCAGCCACTAAAAAGGACTACACTGTTGATACCTGCAACAACATGGATGAAATCAAAAGCTTTATGTTCAGTGAAAAGTAGCCAGGCACTAAAGTTTGTGTACTACATTATCCCATTTACATTACATTGCTGAGGCCAGGAACCAGAGAAGGGTGTTGACTATAAAAGGTCAAGAAGTATTTTTTGGGGTGATGGAAATGTTCTATATCTTGATTATGGTGGTGGTTACACAACCACATACATTTGTCAAAACTCTTCAAACTGTACTTAAAAGTATTATATATTTATTTATTTTTATATATTACACTTTCATACACTTGACTTTAAAAATATAATAAAGGTAAGAAAGGAACGAGGAAAACAAAAGAATGAAGGCAGAGAGACCAATGAGAAGACAGAAAAGGGGATCAGACTTAAACTAGGGCAATGATTGTATTTTAGAGGCATGGCGTTTGAGAACCCCTGTCTTTGGAATCAGACAGACTTGAGCTTGAGTATTGGCTTTGTCGTATACTAATTGTGTGATCTTAGGCAAGTTACTTCACCTCGGTAATCCTGTTTGTTCATCTGTAAAATGGGGGTGACAGTAATAGTACCCACCTATGAATGCCTCATACAATGTCTACAGAAGAGATCACTATTGCATTGTTTGAGTAGTGTTTAAAAAGTAAAGTGATATGAAGTGGTGATTGATGGGATCTTAGGAGTAAGGGAGGAGAAGTGGGTGAAGAAGATTCATAGGTTCAGATTTGGGTGATTGACTGCTACCAGTTGACGTACAGATTTAAAGGGAAGACAAAGAGTTGAGCTTTTACACATTATGAGATTAAAGACCTGCTCTGACAAACTTCTTGGTGAGCCTTCCCCTGATTGTTGCAGACAGACATCCATAGCTCACTGTACAGTGAAAGGCTGTAGCCGGTATTGATCCAACTTTTAAAGCAAAGAAACAAAGAGAAAATCACAACATAGAAAATGGGTTCTATTTTTAATTCCGGCTCATGTTGAATATGTATCTCTGGGGTTCCCACTGATAGTCCAATGGTTAATTTTATTGGGCTGATATCCAAGCCAACCATTGTTATAACTCTCTTTGTCTTAGTGCTGAAACACGGTAAGCACTTAACAAATATTTGTTGAATGAATCTGTTCAATGTTTCCTCTTTGCAAAATATGGGAGGCTTCTGAAGTCCCTGGACTCTGAGTGATATAGGTAGGCTTAGGATACATCCTCAGAAATGGCTACATAACTGAAGGGCTTTTTAATTCATGGTGTCTGATGAAAGGATGGGAAGAATTGATGCTGCTTGCTACTTGGCTTCAGTGACTGCACTGAAACTGATAGTTTCCTTTTGTCCTTTCTTCCAAAATGTTTCTCTTAAATCCAACTGCAATTTTCCCTTATGTGTTCATTGCGTTTGTTGTTGTTGTACTGGTAGTTGGAACTATGCATGAAAGAACTGAACCTTCTCTGAAAATTGTTTTGTTTTGTTTTTTGTTTTTCCTGTGTAGCTTTGGCAACAGGGCCTGGAAATGTCATAGGGAGAATAAGTTTGAGCGTAACTACTTTACAGTAGAAAACCATTTTAGCTCATTGTTACCAGCTCAGTTCAGCTTGGACACCAAAGTATTATGTTCCCAATCATGCAGGAGCCTGTGAATTCAATTAAAATCTGGAGCAACTTCCTGAAAAGCACCAGTCAGGATGACTGCATTTCCTTAATTCAATTGGGCAGGATGGCACATGTCCTAACACTTGCTGTTTTCTCTTACTGGCAGCTGTTTCTTACCACACAGAGTCCACGAAAATCATCCTCACTCTGTGGTCGTTATTTCTTTTGTGGACCCTCGACACTCTCACTGTGCACTTTCGCAGCAGACGGTGCATGGAGTAGGTTGGGTTTGAGTGTCACGGTTATTGAGCAAATTTGAAAATAAGTGGGTTTGAAGGAGTCAGAATGAGAAGAGTAGCTGGTCTAGTGAGAGGAGTGAGAAGTTAACGGACTGTAGGAGGGATGAGTCATAGCTGCTCTGAGCTTCAGAAACAACTCACCCTGGCCAGCTGTGGGCACTTGCCTCGCCATTTTCGCAACTGAGTGTATCTGTTCCCCCAAATAGGGTGAGACAGGAATGAGTTGGGAAGTTTTGAATAGGAAACTTCACATTTTAAAACTGTACCTTAATATCTCGTTTCCACTCAGGGGAAGTGTTGGAGGACTGGTCATCAGTCTGAGCTCACAGGAGTGACCCCAGGGAGGAACTGCCAAGGTGACAGGGGCGAGAATATGCAGAATCTCATGGGTTTTTTGTTTTGTTTTTTGGTAGAGTTAAACTGAAAGATCTGCTGATATTGCATATTGAAAACTAGGAGATCCCTAATCCTTCATCATTTTCCTCAATTCTGACAAACGTAAAGTTCACATGTACATTTATGCACCTCACCCTTCAATGTATTAGGAGGAAAAAGCTTGTAATAAACAGAAACTGAAAAAAGAGGCATAGCGATGTGGTTAGGTTCCATTTGCATCACCCTAAGACTAGTGATCTCACTGGAAAGAAGCTCAGAAATGTCAGAGATGTACGGAGAAGAAAAGGTAAGTAGTTCCAGGTTGGATGAACCATTCAGTGTAACAAGGGCATCTTGAAGCAGCTGTCCCGAGAGACTCCTGGATGTCTTAGGTCCCTGAAGGACGCCGAGGCCCATTGATGTGGGCTTTGGTGAGGCTGTGAGGTTAGGCACAAAGGAGGGGAGTAGATGGAGAAGTGTTCCCTTTTCCCTCTGCATTGCCCTCCTTCTTTCCTGGATCCTCTTGGGGTCTTTCACAAGGACCCCACGTTGTCACTCCCTTCATGGTTGAAGGACTGTCCTGTAAAAGACCCTTCAGCTCTTGGGCACATGCGGTCAGATTAGGATACTCTACAGATGCCTCTGAGTTAAGACTTTTGCTGTTGGGATCCTGGTGTCCACCTCGGGAAACTGCGTGCTCCAACACCACTGTGTCCCTAAGCTGCTCGGCACTAAAGGAACGTAGATAATACCACTTCGCATTCACATGAGAAAACTCAGCAAGGTTGGCTTTATCAGGCTTACAACATGTACCCTGTGGACGTTACAATACAACAAATCCCAGTGTGTCTTCTTCTGAGGTCCTCAGGTTTGGGACAACGAGAGAGGAGGGATCAGCCACAACATCTCCGTGCACGAAACCCTCCAGTGTAACCTTGTCTCCTAGGCCCAGAAGGTCACCTCAGTCAAAGACATCTGGTTCTGTGGAAAGTTAATATTTTTCTGAAAGTTGCCACCTTGCCACCTGGATTCCTTTTGGGAAGAGAAAAATGGATACATATGACACCTGAGTGGCAAAAACAAGACCTTGGCATTTTGTTTGTAGTCTATGACATAAAGAAAAGCAAGACAGAGGTGTTGAGTAATAATAGAAGACAATGAAAATGGTACCCATTATTTCTTTGTCTAATTCTAGAATCTAGAATCATTACCCAGATATTCCTCCAGAACACAACTAAATATCATTGTTTAATACTTAATGTTACAGGTATTTGGTGTAAGTATTTGGAATGTGACTAACTCTAGTGTGGTCAACACTGAAAAATCTGAAACAAAAAAAAAAGTGATAGCCTAGCAATGAACTAAGGTCTACTGGCTGCTCCTGAAATTCATGGCTAGAAAAGGACATGAGATATAAGGGAAATCTGCTGGGACCCCTCTTATTCCATCAAGTGCCAAGCCAAGTTTGGTTCAACTAATCTGGCTTGCCAGGTGGATACATCCCGCTTCCCTTTACCCATCTATGGGTGTCACTAGTGGAGTGGTGCAAAGCCTTACAAGGATGTATTTTTAGAATTCTAAGGAAAAACTTGAACTCAGACTGATGGAGTTTTGTAAAGGAAATCCCTCCCTCAAGTTAAAATGTTATTAAAATTATGATGTTTACTCATTAATTTATTCAACTAACATTGTCCACTATGTACACCATTTATTAGTTAGGTATTCACTTCTTAGATGTCAACCGTGGGGGCTAAACAAAAATTAATACTTTTCCTCCCACCTTCTAAGTTCTATCTGGGCTAATTATAAAATTAACAGAGACAGATTTTCAGGAGAAAATCAAATTTTAATACGTGCGCATGGGGAATTCACTTATGTTTGAAAATTCCAAAGATAGTGAGGCAGCATTGGGTATATGTGATATGGTGGACAAAGGAGAAAAGTTGGGGGAACAGGGCCTTAGATTTCAAAAGTGAGAATGGGAGATTTACAGGTAGTTGAGGAAGAGGGGAACACACCTGGCAGGAACATTCTGGCTGGGCAACTCAGAAACAAGGGGACACGGTGTCTACCTAACAGGCTCAAGTCTGAAGCCTTCCTATGTACCACACTTAATTCAAATTAGGCTTAGGCAAACATCCTAAGATTTCCTTTTGGAAGCAGGCTTTTCTGTCTGAAATCTCTTGGGCAGGGAAGTGGGGGAGGCTCAAAATTTCTTTCTGAGTCTTGTTTCTTAATAAACAGTTTAAAATCAATATCCCAAAGGCAGCTTCAGGGAGGCAAAACTTTGGTTCCCTTCATGACCATTAGATAACAGCAATGAAAAACCCACCAACTTTTCTCTCTCGTTTTGCCTGCAGGGAATGAGGGCTTTGCACTCACCCTATACGGAGGTGTTTCCTTATTCAGGAGGGCTGAAGGCTGCTCCAAACTGAGAGCTTTGTCATCTCAAGAAAAGTCTTTTGGGTTTTTTTTAGAGCAGTATTGCTAACTTGCTGTACCTTCTCACATTCGAAACTGACTCAGTAGGTCTAGAGCTTAACTGGAGAAATATTTTAAATTCCACTGATAGGTGGCCCTTCACTGATTCTTGAAAGCAGAAAATATTTGCTTTGGTCTGAAGCAGCTCCAGGGACAATGCATAACATTCAACCTCTTGCACCGAGTGGTCAAACAGCTGCAGGTTATTACAGGATCTGGAGAACATTCCTTATTTAAAATGAACTCTCTACACCTTACAGCAACTGCAAAAGCATCTATGCAGTGGGGAAAAATGGCTCCCATTAACCGGGGCCTTTGAAATGTCACCGACTGGGACAAAGCCCCCTGCTGTAAGTCAGGGTAGAATTTGCCTGCATCGTACAGTCATTTTATGTGAAATCACTAATTAAATTTATTTATTTGCATCTCCTAATTTTCCTCTCCAAGCAAGCACAGGAATTTGCTTGTCATCCACCCTTGTTTTTGAAAAGACTGGTCACGTGAACCACAACTACTAATGAAGGTATTCATTAAAAAAAGTAGTATATATTTTAGAATATTCATCCCTGCTGAATTTTTGTTAGCATCAAAATGGTTGGAAGGATGAAAAAGCCATAAGAATTCCAGATAGGGTTTTAATCCTAAAGCATAGAAAAACCAAGTTAATTATATCCCCACAGCACTTGAGGGCATATTTCTCTTGCACAACAAAAAACATAAATCCTGGTCCCTAAGAATCTCATACCTGGCATTTCTATTGATTCAAATAGATGTAAGAAAGGAACAAAAGCCAAATTTAAACACATGAATGTGAATGCCTAATTATTTTTGTTGCAAATTCTCTGCATATTTTTCTTTCATTTGTGTGGCTTGCCAAATCGTTCTCAGTATTCTTACCTACATTATCTTATTTGAATTTCACAGCAATCTTGTGACTAAAACAGGTGACTGAAGTGACTGTCACCATGTTGCAGATGAGGACACTGAGGTTCCAAGAGGTCTCACGGCTGAGAGCCAGAAATGGAGCTTAGCACTTAAAGTAACGGTTTCACCCTTGACACTTTGCAGAATGAACTGAGGCAGTTTGTCAGTACAGCTAATACTTGTATGTGAGTGTCAGGGTGTAAGAACAGGGGAGAAAGGTAGCCAAAAGATTGAAAAGGAAGCAAAAGAAATGGAAAATGGACTAAAAGGGGTTGAGAATAACTAGCGAAGTTATACTAAAGTGTGGTTCAGTACAGCAAAATCAGCCCCATGTGCCATAGGATGAAAATATTAAATGAGCAATTATACTATGTGCCAAATGTCATGATTTCTCAAAATATGGTCCCTGAGAATCCTTCGTGTGGCACCCAAACTAGTCACTAGGCGTTGCTGTTAGCAGATACTGTAGTCAGTACGTGTGGGTAACACTAGGATACTGACAATTTTGAGATGCAGTTAATCTCTGGGTCTAAACAAAGATGTAGCAAAAGGTAATGAATGGAATCAGACTAAGGAATGTAGTCAGTAAATTACTGACTTTGCAAGTAGAGATGTCTGATTCAATGTGTTATATCAGCACATCTGTGTTAACTTATCTAAGGCTGAACATAATGAGTGTTATTTACCTGGAGAAATAGGAATCAATTGTGTTTATTTTATCTAGGGAAGAAAGAGGGGGATGGCTGACCGCTACTCTCTCAAGCAAGGAGGTAGACAGCAGGAATTCTTCAGAGGGCTCGGGACAGGGATGTAAGTGGCAATCGCTGAAATTCCCCACCGTGTGGTAAGACTGTAGGTCTTGGGCCTGGGGACCCCTGTGCCCTGCTTTCATGCCCATCATCCTCTAAGGGACCTGGTTAACTGGAAGGGGCTGCTGAGGATGGAGTAAATAGTTTTGGAAAGGCCTGTTCCCCTTTATAAAGTAATAAACTGGCTTTCTGGTTTGTATTTCAGGCCTCTGGGGGATATCTGGTATGAGTCTGTCCTCTCATGATGCAACCAATTCTGGGGTTTCTGGGTCAGCAAAACAGAACCCTGATCTTAAATGTGAAGGAGGCTGCCAAGGCCCTTTGCCCATTTTGACTGTCTTGTCTGCTGGCCAGCCAGTCTCCTTGGACCACAGCTCTGCTGATCTCCCAATGGTGAACCTTTTTTCTTTGTTGAAATAAATATTAGGTTGGTGCAAAAGTAATTGTGGTTTCTGCAGTTATTTTTAACCTTTTAAACCATAATTACTTTTGCACCAACCTATTACTTGTAGCAGTAGTCTGGTTCAAGGGCAATAGAAGCCCCATAGTGGGACAGGAAAGAATAGGGGTTCTTGTTTTGATGTTATCACTAGCTGTACCTTTGCTATTTCAAGCTGCTTAACCTCATCCATACAGTGAATGGATTTCATTAGATAATCTTTGTAATTTGTCCAGGGTCACTTCGTTAATCAAGGCCAAATGACCCTCTATCCCATTACCCTTTCCCTACCTTACTCTACTTTTGCTTATGTAAATTTGGGAGTAGAGGCTGGGTTGTGTGTGTATTGAGGGGGGCTCCCCAAGTGAATAATAAGGTAGTTTAAAGTGGATTTTCCTTCTCCTTAACTAGGTTGGAATCAGGGTAGATTACGTGGAAGCTTTTGTCACCTATATGAAGGCCTCGTCAATAAAGAATGAACTCCAACCATAACCCAGTCTCCCAACCATCACCATCTCATGGACACATACAAAAAATAATAATGATGGAAAATGATGTCTGTATATTGCATACTGAGATAAATGCATGCACATGGCCACCCCAAAGGAAGAGGGACTCACTGTTTTGGCCCACCTGTAACCTGTGTTCCCAAACACACTGGCTGAAATGTTCTGTCACAAGCCTTCTCAAACCATGATGCTACCAGGAGCAAAGCTAGATTAAGTTCTGTTCTCTTCTTGGGATCTATCGCTGATTGGTAGAATACTTTCTTCTCATCCTAAAATAGAGATGCAGGTCCCAACTTCCCTTTGTTGTCCATTTTACAGTGGTGATTGATTGGACAAGGGCTACAGCTAGAAAAAAACAGGCTGCTTTTGTTTCGTATCTGTAAAGGAGGACACATTCTATAGACGTTTGGTTTCTACTGTATTGCTTATTTTCTTTATTGCTTATTTCTACATCTATCACGACTATTGTCTTCTTTCAGTGTGATGTATTTAAGGGTATAGCATACTTTGTTCCTTAATGATTAACATTCTAACAGATGGTCAGGAAGACAACTTCCATCACTTAATAAATTCTATCAATCTTCTTATATGTACCACAGAAAGCAGAGTCATCCTTATAGAGTCTTTTCCTGTAACACATTCAATATTTTACGTCCAGTTGCCGAATCTCCTAACTTTGCATTGTTAATAGATAATAACTTACTTGTAACAGCAGAGATATATGATCAGTATATAGTAGTCTGGTTAGTACTTTTTTTCTCATTATTCACTTTTTAAATGAAGTATTGATTATATGTATGGACAGCACTGGCTGTCTTGGAACTCTACTCATGTTGGCATGCCTTCAGGAGGTACTTTTAACATACCTCTCAAGTGTTAGGGACTGTGCTTGGTCACTTTTCTCCTCATTTTCTATTTCTTACCTCATGGTCTTCTTTTCCCTCCCTATTTCTCTGACCCTGTACTGTTTTATCCATATTTTTTTCCCCACATCCCTTTAATTTTGTCCTTTCTCTTTTTTCTTATTTTCACTCTTCCATTTATTATTTATTCTGTATTTCTCTATAATCGTGCCTTTAGATTTCCATAACGTGACACTTCAATTATAATAATTACACTCATTCCTCTTCCCACTTTCACAGGGGTTGTTAGGCTTCTGATCTATTTAAGCTTGTTATTCCGACCACATGAGAGCCCCTTCTTCCTACTTTGCTGGTCCCACTTCTGGCGGGTGAGATTACTGAGGGTGGACTTTGGAGGCAATTCCTAGTGTCAGTGTCTGGGATATAGGGTTCCCTAGTCAATGAGGAAGGTGTAGCTTCCTGAAGACCAAGATGAGAAGTGTAAATCACAGTGTGAGAACAATAGGGTGGGGAAACTTTAACAAACACCATGAAAGGCTGGTGATTCCAAGTGGGAGGTAAGATGCAAGATGTGGAGAAAGTCTGAGAGCTGGTGAACAAGAAACCAAAACAGCTAGCTTTATGGTTTCTGTTCTAGTTACCTATTGCCATGTAATAAAGCACCCCGACTTTAGGGGCCTAAAACAACAAAAATCAGTTGTTATTATTATCTCTTACAGTTGTGGGGGTTGATTTGGCTTTGATAGGCAATTCTTGCTAGGGGTCTCTCATGTAGTTGTAGTTGGATGGTTGCTAGGGCTGGAATGTGAGGTTAATGCTGGCTGTTGGCTCAGACTTCAGCTGGGGGGGGGTCAGTCAGCGCACATATGTGTGTCTTTTTCATAGAGTCGAGGCTTCCTCACAGCATGGCAGCTGGGTTCCAAAAGCAAGTATACAAAGAAAAGCCAAGAGTAAATTGCATTATCTTTTAAGATCTAGTTTTGGAAGTCTGCTGCACTCTATTGGTTTCATAATCACAAAGGGCCACCCAGGTTCGAGGGGCAGAGCTATAGATTCTACCTCTTGATGGAAGATGACAAAATCCACTGTCGAAAGAGTATGTGGGTTGGGAGATACTCTTGTGGCCATCTTTGGGGGATATAGTCCACCACAGTCTACCTTCTGTCCACAATGCCTCACATCTCTCCCACATGCAAAATGCACTCCCCCCCTTGCCAAGACCTCCTAGTCTCAATGCTTTAATGCATCAGGGCAGGTCAGGAGGGAACACAAACAGGATTTCCCTCATAACTCTCTCTGTCATGCTGGGACTCCCATCCCTATTCCTTTGATTTTAAAGAGTGGGTTTCTCTTGGATCTTTCTCTGTCTGTGCAACTTAAGCAGTTCTGAGTTTCATGTTATCCTGAGTCTGTACCAAGAGATGTGGAAGGAAAAAGAACTCAGGACACTCACCCACAATCTTATCAATCTTTCTTGAAGTTTTGAGTTCCCTCCCGAACCGACCTGCTATTATTTCCTTCCAGAGTCCTTATTAGTTGCTTTCCATATTCTGAACAGGGTTTTTAGATGTAATCAGTGGGTGAGAGACTGGAATCTGCTCACTGCATCTTTACTGGAACCAGCCCCAGAAGCCATTTCTTAATTTGAGATTTGGTTGCCATCTGAGAATGAGAGACCATTTTATTTTCACACTTTGCAGGTCCTGTTTGGTTTTTAACTTATCTTTATACTCTCATTTTATAGTAGGCAGCTGGAAGAGGCCAGGTGGCCACTCTGCCTAGAGGTGTCTTCAGCTAGATCACACAGTTCATTCGTACATTTTCTGTTTTCCAACTTACCAGGGGTGTCAATGTTGCTAAACTTCTCACCACTACAAAAACATGTCTTTTTTTTTTCCAGATTCCAATAACATTTTCCTCATATTTATGTCAGCCTTTGTGAACAGACTTTTCAAGGCCAGTCCCAGAGCCCGTGCACACGTTTTAGGTTTTTATTACAGAATCAGCCACTCTGGTTCCAAAAATGTGTTATCCGTTCAAGTTTGATTAGAGAAGCAAAACAACTTTAGGTGAGACAGGGAATGTATAGAAACATATGTGATTGAAACATATGTGATGATGGGAGCCGGTGAAGCAGCCTGTGTACCTGCTGTCCCTGTGTCAAGACTTGGGTCCATAGTCAGCAGGACAGGCTGGCTTCACGAGGGGAAGATGGCCGTGAAGTGGAGATGTGAAGAGAGCAAACACACTGGAATCTGTGCAAATGGACTAGAACTCATGTGTCCCACATCGGTCTGTCATTCCTCCAACTTCCATGATGCAGGTGACCTGCAGAAGAGCTGGGCCACTTGGCTATGGAGGTAACTACAAACCTGACAAGGATTCAGGGGAGCTGAAGAAGTAGTTGGAGGAACTGTAGGCTGAGTGTCTGCCCCATATCAGCGGATGCACGGCATTATGTATGAGCTATGACAATGCCGACCCTACACTGACCTTCTGACTACAAACATGGCTGCCATCTCACTTCTGCTTTCCAGATGCTGCTCAGATCTTCTGGAACACAGTTCCAGTCTAACTGCACTGACGTGCTACAAAGCCACCACAGTTCCAAAGCCCTGGCCAGGCATTAGGAGTAGAGCCTGAGAATGCACAGTATTTGTCTATCTGTAATGGCCGAGACTGCCCATTGAAGGATTTGTGTGAATCAGGTGCAAAGAATTCACACAAAGGTAGGGAACATTAGTGCATATAAATCAGTGACACTAGATAACTAACAAATAAAAATGAATACAGGTCAGAATAAATTTTAACAAAATAGTATTGAAATGATTATTAAAACTTTTCCAGCATATCCCAAAAGTAATCATTAAGATATTAATAGGTTTTCTGTGTTAGTTTGCTAGGGCTGCCATAAGGAAGTGCCACAGACTGCTGGCTCAACAGAAATTTATTTTCTCACAGTTCTGGAGGCTTGAGCTTTGAGATCATGGGCGCTGGCAGAGTTGAGTTTTTTCTGAGGCCTCTCTCCTTGGCTTGCAGATGGCTGCCTTCTTGCTGTGTGTTCACATGGTCATCTCTCTGTGTGTGCATGTGTTTGGTGTCTCAAAGTCCCAACTCCTCTTCTTATAAAGACTTCAGTCATTGGATTAGAGCCCATTCTGATAACTCCACTTTACCTTAGTGACCTCTTTAAAGGTCCCATCTCCAAACACAATCACATTTGAGGTACTGGGGGTTAGGACTTCAACATATGAATTCGGAAGGGAATACAATTCAGCCCACAACATTTTCTGTCGTACAATAAGGTATGAAACATGTTACATGCTTATTTTCTTCTTGGAGATTCACAAAATACAACTGTATATGAAAGACTACACAGTCTTGAAAAATATCCAGTCTTCATCGTTCACACACCCACTGCTTTGTACATTATTGATAATCCTAACCTATTATCTTTTATATGTTGGCTGGTAATACCGAACTATTGCATGGTACTCCTCTCTGCCAGCTGGTGCTGGTGATCAGGAAGGGAAGATGGATGTGAGGCACAGGATAGCAACCACAAACTGGACCTGGGTCTGTCTCTCATCAGACCCCGTGTTGGTCTCTCACCACTTACAAGCCTCAAATTTTGAAGATTCTTGGTGAGTTGCTATAGCGATCAGCGTTGAAAGAATTGGGTTTGTAAGTTGCCAAGAGGGTTGGCCCTTGCCACATGGAAGTGTGCCTTCCACGTGTCCCAAGGGAACATTCCAGGTTGCTAGGGAACTGGAGTTTCCTTGCTCCCCTAAAGCTGCTGGCCAGGGCGAGTAGCCTCTAACCTGACGCAGCTGCTGCTCTCCTCTTTGTATTCTTGGTCTTTGCCGGAGAGAAAAAGAGCAGAGCTGTGGATGGTGCTGGACTGTGACAGGCAGCTGGGCAAGGATCCATCCAGGAAGGTGTGGGCAGGTGTGAGTGGGTAAGGATGGCTGATAAGTGTTACTGGCTTTGCACAGTCAGCTGGTTCTCCAGTGGCAGTGGAAGCAGGAGCCCCTGCCACATCCTAGCTCCAGATCCCACAGCAGCCGTCCATGTACACCACCTACTCAGGCCTCTCCCGGCTGCCGCCGACTTTCTGCTTCCTGCTCTTACCCTTCCAACCCAATGATCAGGTCAACTGTCCCAATTATCAGGTCCACTGTTGTAGCTCAGCGTTTGGCTTTCTTTTTTTTTTTTTTTTTCTTTTCTAATTTTATTTTATTTTATTGGGGAATATTGGGGAACAGTGTGTTTTTTTCCAGGGCCCATCAGCTTCAAGTCATTGTGCTTCAATCTAGTTGTGCAGGGCGCAGCTCACTGGCCTATGTGGGAATGGAACGACAACCCTGTCATTAAGAGCTCGTGCTCTAACCAACTGAGCCATCCGGCCGCCCCTAGCTTTCCTTCTTGACTATGGTTAGGTTCTTCTTTCCCAAGGTCCTGGGTCTCATTTTGAATAATTCCTGTGGCTCTGACCTTGCAAGAATTTTCTGAGTCAGACCCTAGACCCACTTCCACGCTTTAGCCAAGGGAAGATTCTCACTGCTCCCAGACACCTGTGGATGCAGATGGTTCTGTCTACTCTTGTAGTTCTTGTCGCGAATCATTTCCAGGTACCCGGGATAGGATCTGTTAGCTTCTAATATCAGCTATGCTTTAACACTGGGGTGTTGGCAGATTAGTGAAGATTGTATTATTTTAACAAAGAGTACATCTCTGTAGTAACTGGCCCAGCATGTTAGAACAGTCACAGCAGCTCCCCGTGAACAGGGCACCGGGGCACGTTGCTTTGTATCCATCATCTCCACTCCTCACCACAACCCTGAGATACAGCATCCAGTTCCAGTTCTATAGATGAGAAAATTGGCCTGCAGAGAGCAACTTCACACAGCTCGGACATGTCAGAGCATTGACTTGGGCCCCCGATTCCAGGGCCAGGGCCCTCACACAGGTCTTAACAGAGATGCTGGTTTATGTTAAAAGCAGCCTAAGTGCAGCCTAAACAGCCTAATTGTCCTCGTTCTCTGCAGACTTACTGCATTTTCCTCTAAATCCCAATTCAAAAGTTTGCTCAGTAGCCTCTGTCAGAATGTTCCCCTTGATACTCGGTACCTTCAGTTGCACTAAAATAGCTCCTACAGTGAACCCCACTCCCCGAATTGCTTTGAGAAATATATTGTTTCTAAATTAAAAGTGTGACATAATGTGAGAGGAAGTATCGATGCCTTTCTCTCCCTGCCTTGGCTTTAATCTGTATGTCTGCAGCTTTTATTCAGAATCTCCCTTTCTCCTCTGCCTCGGACAGACTGCCCCCTGCATCTCACAGAATGTGTTTGCATTTTAAGCCTACATCCTTTAAAACTGTATTTATATCTTTTCTTTATGTATTTTAAGAACGAAATAATACATTTAAAGACATACCAATTTAGCTCATAGTCTTAAAATATGTGCAAAATTATGGAGATTGTCTCAGTGGCATTTATTAAGTAGAATTTGGCATTTCTGTTTCATGGTACTAGGAGAGGGCAAGTGAAATAATTTCTAATCCTTTAAGACATAGTTTACAAAGCAGTTTTACAAATGGTTTCTTATTTGATCCTTAAGAACCTCTAAGTTAGTATTTTACCGAAGAGGAAACTGGCTCATAGGGGCAAATGACTTGCGTGGTCCTGCAGCTGAAGGAGAACGGAGGTCTTCAGAGCTTTGACTACACCACATGCTAAATTTATTTACCTTTTATCCAGGCTGACTACTGACTTCTCCTGTGGACCACTGTGCTATGATGAAAGAAAACCTTTGTAGTTCCCATGTCCCCAAATTACACCGAGAATTCTGGGCTGTGAACACACCTTTGCTGGCTATAATGTGATGGAGATATGGCTGAAATGACCATGAGGAGAGCTTCTGAAGCCTCCTTTGTCCCCTTGAGTCTGGGAGATGGAACACACAGTCTCTTCCTCCAGCTTTTTCGTCTCCTGAGTGCAACAAGTAAGGAACATCCATTCACATCGACTGCAGAAGGAATCACCAGGTCAGTAGAGTTCAGAGACGACACACGACCCCGCTCTCCAGAAAGCTGCTCATTTCCTTGCTACTGCCAGAGAGGAAAGAAAGAATCTCAAATCTAATCTCTGGATCCAAGGATTAAAGACTCATCCTGGTATAGGATCCAGCCTGATAGCTGTGTCTCTTTTGTTGCTTTTGTCCGTGTTAAGTGAGACTTACAAAGAGCAAATGAGCCATGCAAAGATCTGGAAAAGAACATTCCAGGAAGAGGAAATGGGAAATAGAAAGACCTAAATAAAGAGAGAATGACAGGATGAATTTTAGAAACAGAAAAGAGACCAGTGTGACTAAAGCAGTTTTTAGCCAACTTTTCTTGCAAGGAGCCAGGTAGTAAATATTTTAAGCTTTTGTAGGCCATCCAGGCTTGGTTGCAACTACTCAGCTGTTGTAGCACAAAAGTCACCCTGGATAATACATACATGAATGAGTGTGGCTGTGTTCCAATAAAATTTTATTTATGGACACTGATATTTGAATTGCATATCAGTTTCACATGTGACTAAATATTGTTCTTCTTTTGATTTTTTCCCCAACTGTTTAAAAATGTAAAAACCATTCTTAGCTCAGGGACTGTACAAAAACAGGCAATCAGCTGAATTTTGCCTGGGGGTTTGTAGTTTGCTGACCCCTGGGCTGAAGCATAGTGAGTGAGTGGGAAAGAAAGTAGTTCCAGGTAAAATGAAATAGAGTTAGGTAGGCACTGCCAGACCATCTGCAGAAGTTCTGTAGGCTGTTGAAGGGAGTGTGGATTTTATTCTAATTGCTATGGGGATGCCTGAAGGGCTTTAGGCAGGAAAGTCACATGATATGTTTTAATAATACTCTGTTGCATCTGAGTCCAGAATGGACTGTCAGGAAACAAAAGTAGAAGCAGATACCAGGAAGGAGCCTGCTCCAGCAGACCAGGCAGAGAAGATAAAATTCTAAAATGGGAATTAGATCCCCAGCCTCAAAGGGAATGACATAGTGGAGTGATGGGGGTTTAAGCGCCCAACAGAGTGCCTGGTACACAGTAAGTACTCAGCAAATGTTAGCTCTCTATGCTTCCCTTCCTTCTTTGATGGTAAAAAGGCTGGGAATATTGGTTTGGTCCAAATCTCTCACCACTCTCAGAAAAATGGGTCATTCTACTAAAAATAGGTCAGATAATATCATTAAAAGAGAGCAGACCTATGCTTCAGTTTTGTTAATAACCCTGTGATAGGATATGTGGGTGTGTGTTTATATTTTTGTTGAGCCACATGAAATAGCTAAACATGTTCTACTGTTTAAGGTTTGCCAAGATCATTGGACTTATTGTTGCTCTGAAAAACACATTCAGTTTTAATCTATTTAGTTGTCATCATTAAAAGTACTAACGTGTCAAAAAGGTTTAGAAAAATTATCGTTAGGTAAAGAGAGAAAAAACAAACTTACCTGGTCATTTTGTCATCATTAACAAACAAAACTAGTCTTAATGTGTCATTCTGTTTCCCCCCAATCTCTTGATCTCTTCTGACATTGAATAAGAATAAAGATGTAAGAAACACCAAAGTCAGGAATTTGCCTGATATTGGCAAATTATCAACTTGGAAAAAGGGATAAATCATCCAAGACCACATAGGACCATGAAGTTGAGATGAGGTATGTTTATAGGATATATATATATATCTCATTACATATCCATATATATGGTATGTTTTTCTTCTCTGGCTCCTTTTAAGATTTTTCTTTTATCATGTGTTTTCAGAAACTTGTTTATGATATGCCTTAGTATGTTTTATTGTAGTGTGTTTTATTGTTTGTTGATTGATTATCCTGTCTAAGGTTTGTTGAGCTTCTTACATCTGTGGCTTTCATTACACTTGGAAAATCTTTGGTCATTATTTCTTCAAAGATTTTTTTCTGGTCTCCCCTCTCCTCTCTTTTTGGGACTTCAGTTATATACGTGTCAGATTGCTTTGCATGTCCCAGAGGTCACTCAGTCTCTGTTTATTTTTTCTCGCAGTCTCTTTTTATCTTTGTGCTTCATTTTGGATAGATTGTATTGCTATGACCTCATATTTCCTGGTCGTTTTCATTTAGTCTGCTGCTAATCCTATCCAATGAATTTTTTTTAAATAAACTTTTATTTTAGAAAAGTCTTAGATTTACAGAAAAATTGCAAAGAGAATACAGAGAGTTCCTGTATATGCCTCAGCCAGTTTTCCCTATTGTTAGCATTTTACCTTACTGTGCTACATTTGTTTCAACTAATGAACCAAAACCAATGCATTACTGCTAACTAAAGCTCATACTTCATCCAGGTTTCCTTAGTTTTTACCTAATGTTCTTTTCCGCGTGTAAGATGTCAAATCATATATATTAGGTTTACTTTTGCACCAACTAATAGTTATCATATATCCTTAGGCTCCTCTAGATTGTGACAGTTTCTCAGACTTTGTTTTTGATGAGCTTAACCGTTTTGAGGAGGTATTTTGTGGACTGTCCCTCAGTTTAGATTTGTCTGATATTTTCCTCATGGGTAGACCAAACGTATTAGATTTTTATTGCTGCAGTAACAAATTACTACAACTTTAGTAGTTTAAACAACACAAATTTATTACTTACAATTCTATAGGCCAGAAGACTGACTTGAGTCTCATTGGGCCAGAATCAAGGTGTCAGCAAGGCTGTGTTCCTTTCTGGAAGCACTGGGGAGATTGTTTCCTTGCCTTCTCCAGCTTCCAGAGGCCATCTACAACTCCCTGGCTCATGGTCCCTTCCTCCATCTACAAACCCAGCAACTCTTTCCGATCCTTCCATCTCTCTGACACTTTCCCCATCGTTACATCTCTCTTTCTCTCTCTTTGACCACAGAGCCAGTAAGGATAGATTGTATCCACTTTTAAGGACTCATGCGATTAGGTTGGATCCACCCAGAAAATCCAGGATAATCTTCCCATCTCAAAATCCAGTATCCTTAATTTCATCTGCAGTTCCTTTTGTCATAAGGTAATATATACAGGTTCTGGGGTTTAGAACCTGGACATTTTGGAGCCATTATTCTGCCTACCACATTGGTGTTACAAGTTTTGGGGAGGAAGACCACAGGGGTAAAGTGTCATTCTCATCACATCATATTAAGTGTCCATGCTGTCAACATGATTTATCACTGGTGATGTTAATTTACCTGTCTGAGGTCGTGTTTGTAAGGTTTCTCCATTGTAAAGTTCCTTTCCCTCCTATTTCCTTCTTTGGAAGAAGACACTATGTGCATTCCACCCTTAAGGGGTGGGAGTTATGTTCTACTTTCTTGAGGGAAGAGTACCTATATAAAATTATTTACAACTCTTCTATACGGGTTATTTCTCTCTCTCTCTCTCTCTCTCTCTCTCTCTCTCTCTCTCTCTCTCTGTCTCTCTCTCATCATTGATTTATATCAGTATGGGCTCATAGACACTTATACTTTGCTATAATCTAATACTTCTTTATTTGCTTGTTCAAATTGTTTCAGCAGCATAGGCCTTTCAGCTGGCTCCTGTATCCCTTGGACACATAGCCTTCATTTTGTTTTTTGAGGACTTCCTTACATTCTGGCACCAGGCTTACCTTCCATATTCCCAGCCCCAGCCCTAGAATCCATCAGTTCTCCAAGGAGCCCTGGCTTCTTTGATTAGAGACTGGCTTTAGAAACCAACATCTGGGTCTGGGTTCATCCAGTGAAACTTTCCTTTCAGCTGGTATCCTTTTAATCTTAGAAATTTCATTTGGTTCTTTTCAATAGCTTCCATTTATTTCTTCACTAGGTTCATATTTTCCTCTAAATAGGTGTTCACAATTATAACAGCTTTTGACAAACGTCCTTCTCTGTTAATTCCATCATCTGTGGCTTTTATTTGTGTCCTTTCCTATTGATAGTTTTTTTTTTCCTTGATTATGGATCATGTTTTCTTACTTCTTGACATATATAGTTATTTTTTGTTGCATTGTAGACATTGTGTATTTTATGTTGTTGAATGTCTGGATTTTTGTGTGTTTGTTTTTTGTCTTACTTTAATGAGTTTTGGGCTTTGTTTAGGCAGGCAGTTTTACTTGTATGTCAGCTTTATTCCTTTAAGACCTGTGTTTAAGCGTTGCTAAGACGCTTAGTAAGTTTTCACTTCAGGGATTGTTCAGCCCAACCGGAGAGTCAGATGATCAGTAAGGCGTCTTCACGTTGGCTGTTGGGAACTTGATCAATTCCAAAGTCTGTGTGAGCTCTGGGAATATTTAGTTTATCAGGCCCCCAGTCATTCCAGCATTTAAAATCCTGATTTCCACTTGCCTGGTCCAGTACTCAGCAAACACTAAGGGGGACCATACAAATTTCTGGGGCTCTTTTTCTGTATTTACTACATCTTTTTGAGAACTTAGCTTTACACCTTCCAGCTGCCTCAGCCTCTCTGATCTCTCTTCTTTGTTTCCTCACTCCCTTTCTTGGTTCTATTTGGGTCTCCCCGTTACTGCAACTGCTTTATGGAAATTGCCTCCAACAGAAAGTACAGGTGGTCATAGGGCTCATGTCATTTGTTTCCCTTTTCTCAAGGATCATAGTTAATGCTGCCAATTGCTCAACGCCTAAGAACAGTTGTTTCTTATGTTTTGTCCAGTTTTCTAGTTGTTTACTGCAGGAGGTCAAGTCCAGTCCTTGTTACTTTTTCATGGCCAAACTGTCCTGTTAGTTCTTAATTGTGATGATCCTGCTGATATAGACCTTCACATCTTACCTTTATTCACATGTTGTGCTAGACATTGGGGTGCTTTTTAAATTCGGAAAATCACGTTCCTCAACATTTTCTGAAGAATTTTCTTATGGCTTTATTAATTTCCTGTCCACTGCTATCTCAATTCTCATTTTCTGGAATTTCCACTAGATATAGGAGCTCTTGGATTGAGCATCCATTTTCCTTACATTTCTATTAACCATTTCTTTATTATACTTTATGTGAAATTTACTTGAGTTCCAGTTATTCTATAACATTAAAATTTACTTTCAACTTCTAGGAGCCTTTCCTGTTCTTTAATTGTTCCTTTTTATATCATTTTTTAAAAATTTTATAAATGCAGTTAAAATCTTCTCTCACATCTTTAATGACATTTAAGTTTTTAAGTTTTCTGCATCACCTTTGTTTCCGAGTTCTTTATTCTGTTTGTTTTCATCATGGTTATGTTAGAATATCTCTTAACCTTTGGTGTTCCCTCTTAAGAGTAAACTGACCTGACCAGAAGTTCTGTGTACATGTGTTGGTACACAGCGGTGGTCCTCACGGAGGCAAACTGGGGGACTAGTTGCTGTTTTTACTGAGGCCTTCCACATATCACTGTTTGCAAGTATTTTCTCTTGGGTAGCATGCTCCTGTCTCCTCTCTGGCAATTTTATTCTGGATATTGGTGTTCTGGGTTTCAGCAGTGAAAGGGAGGTGGAGATTTCACTGTTCAGCATACAGACTCCCTCAATCTTCTTGTTTTGGGAGAAACTCAGTATATGGAGGGGGAGGACAAGTCAACAAACTGCTTGGGAACTGGATGGAGGTGGAGAACTGGAGGGATCTGACTGCTCCTTATATAGACATTTAATTTAATCCTGCTGCCCCCTGCCCGGTTTTCTCTATTCCTATGCCTTTTCTGGGTTCTGTTTGGCAAATTCGCTTGTTTCTCATAAATAAACTTCCAACTCTCTTTGTAGGCACTGAAGTTTGACCTTCCTTCTCTCTGCTCAGTTTTTCTTATTCCTCTTTCTGAATTCTGTCTCCATATATTGTAGGTACAGACATCTCTTAGTTTTCTAATGATAGATAGGAAACTTATTTCTGTTACGTGTTCTTCTTAATGTTTCTTGGTGAATTCTAGAAAGAAGGTGGTTGAGTGGGTATGTCTTTCTGAAAACAGAGTCTCTCATATTTTTATAGCAGAAAACATGACTAAGCATGTTATGGATTCTTATAATCCCTTTACTTTTGTTCAATTAAGACCTAAACTTGGAGGTAAATTAAATTTTAATCTAATTTTGGCTTTAGACTAACAGGAAGAAATAAACTGTATAGCAAAAGGGTTATAGGCACGCACCACCAAACATCTGGATAAAATATAAGTTTAGTGCACAGGTGTTCTGCGTACATGACCACAAGCTAAACATCTGGACATGAGATATTTCCTTCTTTAGTTTGCACCAGATGTTTTGCATCATGGAACAGACATAGCCATGTAATTAAAGTAACTTGTGAGTGGAATGCTGAATTAGCAGATAACTTGAGGCTACTCCTCTGTGCATCCAGAATGCACCCATGAGTAGGTCCACCACCATCACATAGTCGGTCCACCGAGGCACACCCTAAGAGGGTCCAAGGAATTCACATCTGCAGGCACTGATCTGGTGACTCTAACTTTTTCATTTCTAAGGAATCAGTTAAACTATCACAACAAAGTAGTTTTCAATCTATAGTTTTAGAGGCTGAAGAGCTGCCTTAGAGGTCTTGTTAAATGGGCATATTTTTTCCACATGTTGGACCTATGAATCTTCCAATGCTCATCTCCAATTTTTAATGGGGAAAAAAAACTATTTTCTTAACTAACAATATATTTAATGTTTAATTCAACAAAATCCCTTTGGCCTAAACACAGAGCTGGCTTGGACTATAGGACCAGATGAGTTTGTTAGATGGGTGTTCTCTGTGGGATACGAGGACGTTTTAAAGTCTGAAAGCTTCTGTGAAGGCCTTTTAGAGCTGGCTATTACACACACACACACACACACACACACACACACCTCTATTTAATTTTTAACCTATTCATTAAGGTAGAGCTCCAATCCCACTACCTGTGGGAAGCCCGCTGAGCCTTTCCTTTGGTAGTCCTCACTATGCTTCATTGTTTACCATCTGGAATTGTTTACCTTTGTGCTTGACTGAGGAAAGTGTCATATTGATATAATGGACATCTATTTCCTGGTGAATAATTCTTCAGAAGAGGTACAGAGAAAACTGGACTAAGATCCATCCCCACCTTTCCTGAAGCTGCTGAATTGGTGTCATGGACTCAGGAGCAGTGTTGAGCAGAAATGTACACAGCACTTTGTGACAGCGCATTCCGGGGGCTGGACTCCCCCAGCTTCCTTCCTGTGAATACATCCAGCTGGCCCGGAAGGGAGCTGTGTTGGTTCTTTAAGATGATGGAGGAGAATTCATCAGTATAAAGCAGAGAACCCTTAATGAGAGCAGGGGTCATGCTGGTATGAGAGCAAGTCCTTTATTCCCTCAGTTTTACCGTTAGGAAACTCTTCCTTACCATTGAGATAGCAGAGATTTACAGAAAGGGCTAAGTAGGCTTTTCCCACAGGGAGCACAGGCAGATCCCATAAGGAACTAAAATGTTTGCCTGCTTAAAAATGTCTCCATCATGGGTCTCTAGGGTGGCTGTGGCTTAAAGCACTCTTGCCAGGTGGCTCCTGAAGTGACACAGACATAGTGGACAGTCAAGAAAAATCTACTCATAGTTAACTATCCAGCAATTCACATGCGTGCGCGCACACACACACACACACACACCCACATATTACCTAACAAAATAGAAATCAGATAACCAAAGTGATTTTAATTTTTCTCTTTAATATGCTGTGTATTTCCAAATTTTCAGTTTTAAAATTATCAGTTTTCCTCAATTCACAGGTAAAGAAGTAAATTAGTAATCCACCTGTCCTCAAGGTGAGCGGTACTAACAGCTTTGTATACACACCTTTGTCCTCTTTAATTCAAACTTTTTTGAGGGGTCAGTCACAGTTGTTTTTGCAAAAAGATCATAATGTGAACATTTCTTTGCATCTTGACTTTTATTCTTAATAATACATCCTAATCCTCTCTCCAGATCAACAGATATTCTTAATTGGTTTTTATTGGTGCGTAATATCCCATAGAATGGATTAACCACAGTTTATTCAATCATTCAGTTCTGAAAGACAGTCAAGTTCTGATTTCATCACTACTAATAAGTCTGTATTGCTCTAATATTGTACTATATTATTTATATTAGAAAATATCATTTAAAGGATAAAAAAGAGATAATTACTATAAAGTCAAAAAACAGGTGCTGAATGAATAGAAAAATGAATGTATAAAAATGTTACCCGGGAATGGGGCCACATATTAATATCATTTCTGTCTTGAAATAATCTTTTCATTGTGGGTCTTGCTCCCAATGTAGAATGGAAATGCCTGGAAACCAGGAACCAGGACTCTTTCTTCCTTGTCTCCTCCAAACTGCTGAGCACAGCCCTGCTGAAGCTGCTATCCCAGATCCATGCAACCAGTGTGCTCTCCGAGTTTCTTTTGAAACCAGCTGCTTAGATTTCAGAATGAAAATGTTCCACGTGTACAATGTTATAAAATAGTGTATTCCCAGGCCAGCCCACAAACTCTTTACTTTAACACATAATGAAGGTAAACTATGAGTATATACATGTACTTACCCTATTATAGTTTATTATTTCTGTGGGAATAAAATGTTCTGAATTCCAAATGAGTATCTGCACGCAGAGAACCCTACTCTGCTGTGTGTGTGTGTGTGTGTGTGTGTGTGTGTGTGTGTGTGAGAGAGAGAGAGAGAGAGAGAGAGAGAGAGAGAGAGAGAGAGAGAGAGATCCTTTCCTTCACTGTCCTCAAATGAGATGTGTTCCCTTCCCTTCTGCTAATCTGCTTGTATGTGGAAATTGAGCAAACAAAATAGGAAATATGATGACTAAATATGAAACTGCAAGAATAAAGGAAGGCAAAAAGAACAAATTTGACATAAAAGTTTATTATTTTTCTTAGAGATCTCATTCATGTGTGATATCTAAGAATTTAAATTTGATGGCTAAAAATATAGCACCTGAAATTTGCATGTAAGTGAAATGAAAATTTATAATTAGGAAAGATTCTTTAGTTATATCTCTAATTTTTAATCTTTTTCAAATAGCATATTTAAAACATGATGTGGATCAAAGCAAAAGATTATTAAAATATTAAAAATGATCATGGGATGTATCAGTTATTAATAGCTATTGATCTTAACACGTTAATTTATAAGTTTGTTCTTATGTGTTCTTTTGGAGTCAATATTTGATGCTAAGAAAAACACAAATACATTTTAAAAATGAACATTTTGATAAAAGATTGGGAGAAAAAAAAAGATTGGGAGAAACTATTTAGCATTGGTAGAAAAAAATTATCTTTTATATAACTTAAAGACAAAGATTTAAAAATTCTTAAAAGAATGTAGTGAGAGATATAAAATTAATAAGTGCTTTCTTTTTTGAAGCTCTATGGAAGGAACTAGCTACAACTGACAAGTAATTTATATAAAATCATAAGCGTATCGAGAAATAATTTTCTGAAATCGCCTATAAAATACTTAAAATTTTATAGTAATAAAAGTAAAATCTATATTAAAAACGTGAATTTTTCAATAGGAAATCATCCATAGTTCCATCACTCAAAGACAACCACTACTGTTTTGATGTAGTTCTCTTTGGTCTTATTTATATGAACCTGTTTGGGGTGGTCAGACTGTACATATAAAACTTTATTTTTCTTTTGCCCTCAGTGTAGCATAGGTATTTCCTAATATCATACTTTTATCTTAAGTTCATCATAAGCAAAAATACCAAAAAAAGGAAAAGTATGTGTTTGATAAAATATTTATAAGCATTGTGAAAGATGACAGGGTCAGGGATAATTTTCCTCTCATTTCTCAATGAGGGAAAAAGTTTTTTCCAAAGTGTTACAACAGCATAGCATCAACCATGTACATTGTGAAACAAGTGGTCATTATTCTCTTGGTTCTGCACCAGTGAAAGATAAAGTTCTCATCAAGGTAGGAAATAAAAACAAAGGACAATGGAGACAATCTGAGCAACTCAAGTGATGACGAACCTATCTAACCTGCCTGTGAGCTTACCCAACTATGTTGACACACACACACAGCCTTGGTTGGTTGGTGTCCATACTTCTTTCTCTCCTTCAGTCTTACAGTTTTTCACTCATGGTTGGTTTTTAACCCTAATTATCTGAATATCTGAAAATGAAATACAATAAACAGCCAGTTTTTGTGACGTTTAGTATTAGGTTGGTGCAAAAGTAATTGTGGTTTTTGCAATTTTTAACCTTTTAAACCGCAATTACTTTTGCACCAACGTAATAACAGAAACTTTTCCCTAAATGAAATCTTAATCAGAACCTCAATATCTAAAACAGAAGAGGGCGGACTTTTTCATGTTGTCAAGAATGGAGTGGTGCCAAAAACCAGGATCCACAGCCCATATGTGACGGGCTGTTTAAACGAATATTTGCTTTCAAATTACAAAACATTCAAGGCAAATCATGAAGTTTTTACTTATACTCATTGTTTTGCTAACAAAAAATCAGATTTGTGAAAATTATTACATAAAGTTTCTGATGGAAAAAAACTGAAAATTTTTAGAAAACAGTGACTTACATTTGAAACCATTAAATTTGGGAATGAATATTGATTTTGTGGTGACATAATCTCTGAAAACTATCATGTCACTCAAAAAAGTGAGGAAAATAGTGTGTAGTGTGTGCCTGGAATCCACATTGAACAGATCTCCGTTTATTGTTTTTTGGTTTGTTTGTTTGTTTTTTAATTTTTTCGGGGGTAAAAATAGTGAAGTAAAATTTTGCTTCAGTTGTGGAGATGGAAATCAGAAAGAAAGTTAAAGGAAAATAAGTAGTTAACTTAGGAATTCAAAAGTGGAATGTAAATAAACTAAACTGTTTCAGAATATCATAAATGCGTTTTTAACTCAGCAAATTCATCACGTAACAAACTAAGAGGGCAATAAAAGAACAGTTGCAATTTCCTCTAAGAAATCCACAAATTAAGAAATCCTTGCATTTCATTGATGTTGAGGAGACAACTGAGAAATTTATAGCATGACCTTCTAAAATCACAGAACTCTTCAAAAATCTTCCCACTGATATTAGAATAAAATCCAAACTCCTTGATCTGACCTCTGCCTACCAGGCCTCTGCCCGTGTCCTTCTTATCCTCCTTCACAACTCTGAAATCATACTTACCTTCCTTCAATTCCCAGAATATGCCAGACCATTTTGCTTTAGGGTCTTTGTCCCCTCTCTCCCCTGCATAGGGGCTTCAATCACACAATTGGCACCTATTTTCCTATTATGGGTTGTGTTGTGTACCCTCCTATTCATATGTTGAGGTCTTAACCCCTCAGTATCTCAGAATGTGATCTTGTGTAGAAATAGATTTTTGCAGATGTAATTAGTTAAGATGAGATCATATTGGAGGAAGGTAGACCCCTAATCCAATGACTAGTATCCTTATAAAAAAGGGAAATTTGGACACAGACCCACACCCTGGGAGAACACCATGTGAAGATGAAGGCAGAGATTGAGGTGATGCTTCCACAAGCCAAAGATTGCCCAAGATTGCTGGCAAACCACCAGACAGTAAGAGGCATGGAACAGATCCTTTCTTCACAGCCCTCAATGGAACCAACCCTGTGGACATCTTGAATTTGAACTTCCGGCCTCCATAACTGTCAGACAATAAATTTCTGTTATTTAAGCCATCTAGTCTGTGGTACTTTGTTATGGCAGCCCCAGAAAGCTAATACAGTATGCTCTTATTCTTCAAGTCTTGGCTTAAATGTCATTTTCTCAGAGGAAACTTGAACCTGGATCCCCCAGTATTTTCTATCAAAGCTCTTGTTTATTTCCTTCAGAACACAAACATAAATCTGTAACTATATTATTGGTTTGCTTGTTTGTCTTTGACATCACCCCCACTAGAAGGTAAGCTCCACCGGAGCAGGGACTTATTGCTTTCGCGGCAGCTCTCAGAATGTCTGGAACACGACCGTGCTCAATAAATGGGGTGAGAAATGTTCAGGAGTTGCATCAAAGCACCAAGAGTATATATTAATTGTCATGCACATTTTGGATTTAGCAGAGATAAAGTTTTTTGAAGAACTGAGGGAATTTAAAAATACTCTCAATTTTTTGTTTTATGACACTCTTCTGTCTTTCTGACTGGCAAATTTCGAAACATTTTCAAATAGAATAAAAATGTATCATTCAAAACGCTAGGAAGTTTGGGGAGGCAGAACACACTGCATGTCATCAAATTTCACATGCTGCCAGTGAGGAGCTTTCAGAGAGATAGTGAAAGCTGTAACAATTCTTCAAATATTCAGATCCAGTGAATCATGTGGTTTGCTGAATTCACATTACATATGTGAAATTTATTTATTGTTTAAAATATGTTTAATACCTGAAACTATTATAGTAATTATTTCTAAAGAACTTCAAGGCAAAAGTATAGACACTTTTTCCTTCTGACTTTAAACGTAAAAGCACTACTTTGTAGTTTATCACCTTAGAGAACGAATGACTATTTTAAAGCCATTTGGGATGGAACAGAGCAATTACAGCAAAAAAATATTCTAAAGAGTATTTTCCCCTTCATCATGAGAACAGGACAAAATTAATACTTATTACTAAGGATTAGGCAATATATTACTCAATTTAAGTTCACAATTTTCAGAGAACAGTTGCAACAAAATGAACCTCATTTCAGAGTTTCTAGTAAAATGGAAGAAACCATTACATGAGGTAATCGTCAAGAAATTCTCCAACTTGATGCCTATAATCCTTGAACTTTGAAGGCTTTTTCAACGTCCCAGTTCTATGTCTCAACTAAAATCTAATTTGGCTATATGTTCATTCAATGTGGACTTCACAATAATAATCTTTGCAATGCAGAACTATAACGTATGGCTTTATATTGGCCAACTGCTCTGATTTTATAACCCCCAGAATTATAGCACCATGGAGGAGAGACTCAGTGGCCAGAACAGAAGTGGTACCAGTGCTACTGTGGAGAAAATTTGGCCTTCAACTGACACACTGATGAGAAGCCACCGATTTCATCACAGCTATAAATACTTAACACTTTACTTAGTACGCCATCATATTCTACATTCTTAACTTTAATGTACAGTTCTACAGGCTGTGATTATAGATGGAGGTGATGTCGCTGTCATTACTGAGATGATACAACAGCAATTAACATGCCAATTTACTAGACTGTAAGAAAGCTTCTGGCAAGGCAGGGATTTTCATTTGTTTTGTTCACTGCTGTGAAAAATTCCTGAGCATTCAATAAATGCTTGTTACTTGAATGATTTTATGAATCTATTCTCATTTTTTAGAAAAGTACATTAAAAACCCATTTGAAAGGGGTTAACCTTAAATGTATATTCAAATTTCTTCCTTAGTTGAGATCCATTCATGGAGAGATCAGTTACTGCACTGTCCATGTAATCACTAGCCTTACTCGGCTCCCCTAAAAAGGAATTAGACCAAATGCATCCGGGTAGCTCTTTTAGGATGTTCCATTCATTCCACAGCTGATACATCAACATGCCTCACTCAGGAGATCACTCTAGTCTCGTTACACAATACTGTTCAGACAGTGGTTTTTGTATTAGACCAAGGTGTTTGGTCAGATTTCCTTGGTATGGCAAAGGTTACTTTTCCAGAGACTTTCAAAAATGGTTACATTTGGCTATATCGATGCGTTTTTTCAGAGATTTATGACTGTATGCATCTCATCAAAGGGCTAAGAAATATTTCTGTGTACATCAATACCTGTGTACATCAATACCATGTGGATTTTGGGGGCGTATTTACATTTTTGGTCTGCAGTGACATGTCATTAAGAGCATTAAGAACAGAGTGAAATTCATTCTATGCTTTATGAGCTTAGGGGTCTGGAAAATTGGAAACAATATCTGTGCCCTCAGGGAGCTCCAGGGGCTCAGGAAAGGCTAGAGTGGGTGATGTCTCCCAGTTTCCTGGGTGATGAATGAAGCACAAAGACAAGGTTGCAAGGAAAGGTGTTACCAGTTTAGTTTTAGGTGTTTAACTTGTTACACCTGAGGCACATCTAGGAGGTCATGCATCCAGAGCTCAGAAGTTACAGATTTGGGGAGTTATCACCAAATGTAAGGCCTGAGGGTGTGAGTGAGAGCACTGAAAGGGAAGGAACGTGAAATGAGCATATAGTAGGGTTGAGGATAGACTTGTCTGGAAACAACTTAGGGGGCTGTCAGCAGAAGAGGAGACAGACAAGGAATAGAACAGGACAGAGGGATGTCACATAGCCATCCTGGAAAATGGGCAGCATGATGGGCATTACTAAATGATAGAGAAAGACTGGGCAGATGAGGACTGCAAATGGCTCCCTAGAAAAACCACTAGGAGGAAATATGTGTGTGGGGACAGAGCCAGGACTGCAGTTTCCAGGCTCTCACCCTCACGTGGAAAGGTGCTGGCTCAGGTAGTAAATGGCCATCAACTGTGATTGGATGGCCATCAACTGTGGCTAGTTGGCCGTCAGCTTTAACCAGTGAGCCATTGGCCACTAATATAACTGCTGTGGCTACGCTAGCAGCAAATGGGGGTTAGCAAGAAGATGGTGCCTGGCAAGCGCGGACTGCAGTTAGCACGGCGGAGTGCAGGTTGTGGATTGCAGAGAAGTGGACGGAGGGCTGTGGATAGTATGGCTACTGCTGCCTGTGTCTCCAACCCAGCCGGGAGCGAGACTATAGTGGTATGACTCCCCTATCTATGGCTCCGTGGGTGTTCCTTTTTGGCCTCACCATGTCCTGCGTTATGTGGGGAGCGGGACCAGAGACCCCACATGCCACCCTGCATGACAATGTGAAAATATCAACCGGTCTATTCCTGATGGTTGACATTTCATTCGGATTTTCTTCTTTTAACTTTTCTGTATTTTGTGCATTCTGTACAATAACTACCAATTACATACATGTATATTAAAAAAATAAATACTTTGATAAAGTCTAAACTATTTTATGAGAATCAAGGGCAAGGAATGATTAATTCACAAGTATTTGCCTATGTGCTGGGTGCCATGCTAAAGATAAAACAAGGAACACAAGGATGGCTGTGTTTTTAACAAAAGGAATGGCAACTGGTTTGACAAGGGAGGGGTGTAGGGCTTGTGGGACAGTAGCAGGAGATGTGGCTGGCAAAGGAGTTTGGGGCCAGATTATAATGAACTCTACATGTCTTGTCAAATAGACTTGATTGAGGGGCGGAGTTAGGAGAATTGAGCTTTACCTGAACTTAATTTGCTACTTCACTGGGACAGCTGTGTGGTTGCTAGCCTGAAGGGGTCAGAATTAGGAGACAGGAAGCCCAGTTATAAGGCCACCGCAATAACTGAATGAAGGACATGCAACAGGAAGGAAAAGGGGCCAGGTCCAGAGATATCTGGGTGTAGCACCCACAGATTAATAGGATACTACTGATTGGAAGTACAGCAAGCCCTTGAATAACATCGTTCAGTTCAACACTGTTTCATTATGACGTTGATGAGAGGCTACTGTTTGTTAATTAGCCTGTGGTAAAATTGGTTTCTTTATACATAGTTTCACTTAAAGTCTCAGAACCTATTCACAACGTTAATGAGGACTTAACTGTATGTTGGGGGAAAGAAGACATCAAGAATGACTGGATTTTGAACTTGGATCCATCAGTGGGAAGAGTGGCAACTATCCTACAGAGTTTGTACATAGTGACTCTAATTGCCTGAAGTGATCATTGCTATCTAAAATTAGAAAGTGAGTGGCTGTGTCAGATAGGATTATATGAGAGGGGATAAGAAATGTACGTGAGATCTACTTCTGAGACCACCACAAAACAGAATCCTGAACTCTCACGTGTCTCCTCAATGCATCTGCATACTTGGGTACTTCTCTTTTTCCAGCCCATAGAGTTCACTACTTCCGTGACAAAGAGGGATGTTGGAGTTATGATTTTAAAGACATGTTTACATATAAATAGCTATGGCATCTCAGGAAAGGACTTCCTCTGGGTAGAAAAGTTTGGGCGAAGTCTGATAAAGGTGCACGTGAGGGAAAGAAACAGGTAAAATTAGATGCGAGTTTATGGTTTTAAAAGTAAAGGAGCAAAACCCAGTAGGTCCCAAGTATTAGTTTGGGCTAATTTTATTAGTTTGGGCTAAGATACCTTAAGGTGACAGGCACTGTACCTGTATTCGTGCATTCTTTCATTTATCCCCATTTCACAGCATTGAAAACTGAGCCTGTAGGTTAAGCAACTTGCCCAAGGATGCCCTAGTAACTTAAGTAACTTAAGGAGGCCAAATTTGAACCTAGCTGGAAGTACTACAGTATAAAGTCTCTCTTCTGTACCAGCCATGACCAAGATATCTTTAATTAAAATTCTCACATCTCATCCTGCAATAAGGTAACTTACGTTGCACAGGCGACGTCAGTCTTGGAGTGTGCTGCTATTGAGTTACTAGGGAAAGGCCTTCCTTATCGCCCTAGGTGGAAAACTGAGCGCCAGGTGGTGGTAGAGATGGCAGCAGCTCCTCAAATGGTTACACCCTCAATTATGATAAGGTTTCAGTAAGATTCAGGAAGCCAGTCACTTGACCCGGTTCTTGCATTAATACGTAAGTCTTGTCGGTTAACTGTTCCTTTTGTTACTCAAGTGAGTAGTGTCACAGAGTGAATTTTTATTCACTCCGAAAACAGCGGTGCTAAACACCAGGTACACCTGCCCCACCAGCTGGATGGCAAGATCCCTTTGCTTCCCCGGAAGCCCTCGTCCTCCCTCCTTCCCAACCTTCAGATAACCCTTCGGGTGCTTCCCGCTCCTACAGCCACCAGCTCCGGGCCTGAGCCCACGCTTGCGCCCGGTCACCCCGGGACCCCACCCCCCACTCGAGGGTGCCAGCGGCGAGCGTGAGCGCGCCGGTGTGCGAACCACAGACTCACGAGCAGCCGCTTGTTGCTCCCGCTGCCGCGACCTGGGGAAGTGAAAATGAAATTGACTTTTCGAGAAATGATGAAAGCCGCGCGGCCTGCCAATGAGCGGCGGCGGCGAACTTCCGCACCTCGCGGCCCGGCGGCTCGCCCTCCCTCCGCCTCCACCTCCCGGTTGCACAAGCTTGAAACAAACACTGGGGAGGAAGGGCGGAGGGAGGAGGGCGGAGAGGGGAGGGAGGGAGGGAGGGAGGGAGGCAGGCAGGGAGGAGGGCGGGGGGTGGGGGGATTTCCAGCCTCGGCTCTTCGCAGTTTCCTCTCCTTGTTTTGCTTTCGATCTGGACTGTTCTCAGGCAAGCCGGGGAGTAACTTTTAGTTTTGCTCCTGCGATTATTCAACTGACGGGCTTTCATTTCCATTTCACACACCCTAGCAACACTTAAACCTTGCGGAATTGTATTGGTAGCGTGACAAAGCACCCTGAGAGGTAACATTTTTCAAATAATAGTGGTGACTGTGTGTGTGTGTGTGTGTTTCTCGAGGGCATGTTTATGAGACCTGGAGGGGCTATGTGTGTGGGTGTCCTGATGTTTTGACACGATGTTTTGCAGACTGAGGAATGCTGGGGTTCATAAATATTAATACCGATTTTCGGAGGAACAGTGGGCGCTGTTAGGGATCATCTGATTTTAGGGGAGGCAGGTTCTGCTGCTGTTGCTGCTGCTGCTACTGGGTCCGCTGAGGGAGCGAGGAGGAGGAGGAGGAGGAGGAGGAGGAGGTAGGGAGGGAGGAGGAGGAGGAGGAGGTCGGTGGAGGTTTAATTTCACTTTTGGATTTGCAGATGCGGAAAGGTTGCTCCATGGACACAGACCTGCTCTGTGTGATTCTGCGCCCCAGGTGTTGTGTGTGTGTTTGGGGGGGGGGTGGTACTGGTCCGCTGGACTCGGGCCTCCTTTTACAGCAGAATTCCCGTGTGCGAGTGTGTGCGTGTGCGTGGTAACAGCCGCCGCCGCCTCCCGGTCCGAGGCAGGGCGGCGGGTCCTTCCCGGTGCGGGCGGCGGCGCCCCTCTGCGGGCAGCCCCCGGTGTAAATCAGCGGGAACCCGCCGTCTGCCGGCCGCCTGCGCTCGGAGCCCGGGAGCGAGAGGCGCCTCCCGCCGCGGTCAAAGGAAACTTGATGGGAGGCCCGGGCGGTGTCAGGCTTCGAGCTCGGGGACGGGTCGGGGGCGTCGGGTGCCAGCGGCCGAGCGGGGCTGGGCGCCGGGCCTCGCGGGCGCGCCGGCTTCCTGGGGGCTGGGCCACCGCGGCCGCCGCTCGGCGGGGACACCGCGCCCTCCTTCCCGCCGGCCAGCGCCCAGCCTGGCCCTGGGGCTTTGTCACTGCACTTGTCCCGGAGCGCGGGGGGCTCGGGCCGTGCGTCCCGGGAGGGCGCCGCGCCTGGCGGTCATCTGCTCTGGCCGCGGCCTAGCGCCGGGCGCGTCCGGGTCCCTGCAGGCGCCCCAGGCCGGCCTCGCGCGCTGGGCCCGACCCGCCTCGGCTGCGCGGCGGGCGGGCGGGTGGGGGCGGGGAGCCGCGGGGACCGAGCGGCGTCCCCCTGGGGCACCTGGGGCGCAGGCCGCGGGGAGCGGACCTGAGTGCCCGCCCCGCGCCCTTCGACCCCGTTCTGGGCGCCCGAGTGGCCTTCGGCCGCCGGCGGAGCCTGGTTGGTGCAAAGCCGCGGCCGCCACTTCCTCTCCGCCTAATCGGCGGGGCTCGCCCGCCGCGGCCAGTCGTGGCGCCCCCGGCCCTCGGCTGCTCTCCGCGCCCGGGCCTGGGGGCCGTGCCAAGTTCGGAGGGCGTCTGGATGTAACTCGCCCCTCCCCTGGACGCACCGGTATCTCTCTTTGGCCCTAGGTCTTGGTGCGTTGGCCGCCTTCCCCTCCTTGCCCCGTTAGAGGGAAGAAGGGAAGGAGGCTGGCCGCCCGAGCCGGGCAGTGACAGTATCCGGGCGGGTCAGGATGCCAGGCGAGGCGCCCGGGTCAGCTGCTGTAAGCAGGACCCTTGCTCGTCAGGTGTAAATGTCAGCCCTGGGACTGGCTGTAGGGTTGCCACCTATCAGCAGCTTGGCTTGCACTCGTTTTTTAAGCCCACGGTACAGAGTTTGGAACTCGGGGACATTTTACCCGCTCCTTCCGTCTTCAGCCTCCTCCCTCCGGTGTGGGTAGTAGGTAGGGCTCCTTGACCTTGGTTAGGGAAGAGAAAACGCAGAGCCCTTCTATGTGAGGATAAATGCTGACATTTGCCCTCTGCCACTGGCCCGCCTGTTGCTGTGACTCGGTCTGCTTTTGATGAATGGCTAGGGAAGGTGGAGGATAGTTACGTTTCCTGTTGCGGATTTTCAGGAATCAACCAAGGTTGCTGTCAACCCTGCAGTCATTTATT
This sequence comes from Rhinolophus hipposideros, assembly GCF_964194185.1. Lineage (NCBI taxonomy): Eukaryota > Metazoa > Chordata > Mammalia > Chiroptera > Rhinolophidae > Rhinolophus > Rhinolophus hipposideros. Next base: position 29,828,175 of record NC_138050.1, on the reverse strand, counting down.
ACTTTTCAGACCGATTTCAAATACCACTGCAACTTAGCCACCTGCAGTTTTTTGGTGCGCAAGGGCAGGTGCAGACGGGGCTCTGGAGACAGACGGAGTACCGAAGGGGGATGGTCTTGATGTTAGACAGGCGCCCGCTCCCGTACCGGGACCTGGAGGTCCTCCCTGTCCCGCCTCATTGGGCACACAGATTCAGGCTTCTCTCGTTTCCTCAGCCCCCCCCCCCCCCATATTCCTTTTTTTGAGGGGGGAAGGGGAAAATACAAACCTAAAAAAATCCTAGAAAAACTTGTCTTGGGAAACTTCAGGAGATAGAATATTTAGAATTTAAACTGCCATTTCTAAGGGGTAACCTTGGAACGCACATCTATTGATTGATGTGGTCAAGTCTGGAATTTCACTGTCATTAGTGAACGATTATAATTTATCACTCAGCCGGTTGTGTAAGAAGTTAGATTTTGGCCTCTTAGATAAAAAAAGTTCTTGTCTGTTATAATTTGTAACTGCTTCTTAATATTAAAGATTTACATATTGCATTCTCAATGAGTTGTCTTCTCTGTTGACCTCGAAAAGTTAGAGATAAGTCCACATTTCAGGGTTACCTGTAAAAAAGTCATCATAATCAAAAGTAAGTGTTGTTAAATTGGAAGCAAATTATGGCACACAAATGGTTGTCTTACAGTCCTGATAACTCCACTTTTCTCTTACTCTGCTTTCGGAAGTACTATATTAGGCAAATATTCAATATACAAAACCAGTTACAGATGTTTAAACTTACTAGTGGAAAATTTGAAACTTGGGATGTTTAACATTTGATGTTCATTGATACTCTCAGGTTTCCAAGGACATTGAACTTTTATTCTTAGTATTATTCAAGTGTAAGCTCTGTTGTTTTTAGAGCGTTTTCACACAATTTCCTTTTGATAGAGAACAGACCACTGAACTCTAAATGGGGTATCTGGGACGTGGTTCCATTATGTGCTTTATACCAAAAAGGGCTTACACCAAACAAGGGACATTATTCATTTAATAAATTTCTCTAGAACATTCACTATGCCCCAGACACAGTGCTAGGCTCTGTGTGTTCAACTGGGAGCAGGAAGACAACTTCTTTACTCTCTAGGGAGATTGCATTCTAGTTGGGGAGCTGACAGTACACAACTAAATAAATGCAGTAAGTAGCATTTGGGGTTAGTTCTATGGAAGGTAATAATAATACTTAACTGTATATCTGATAAGGTTGCTTTGGGGAATGGATGAAATACTGCGTATGGAAAAAGGTTGTGTAAGTTACAGCAGTTTACCAATGTTTAAGACATTAACTTTCAGAATTCTACCAGTTTATTATTAATTTTAAAAAGCCAGGAAATCATGACTGTAGATTAAACACTGACTTTTCTCTTATAGAATTTTCAGCAAGAAGGGAATTTACTTATATGATATATGACGGTATATATAATGGTAGAATATATAAGCAATGGTAAGGAATTAAACACGAATAACTATTTTATGTAAAGCATCAACGTATTTAACAATAAAATATGGCATTGTCAGTGAACTTTTTTTCTGTCAGAAGAAAAGTTAGATTGTATTTGTGGAGACCAGAAAAAAATATTCACAAACTCATTGTGCTTCAGTTAGAATCTTTTTCATTATTGCTTCAGGCATAATTCATTATCTATTATAACAGGCATGCTCTTACTGATTTAGTGTTTTGCTATGACATCTTCAAAGGGACTCAGTTAACTTGCATTTACTGAATGCTTACTTATCATGTGCCCAGCACTATATACATGAAAATGATGTGACAATGTATGTGAAAGTAAATATAATATTTATATTTATAATATGATATAGAAGTACCCAAACTTGTATATAAAAATAATGTACATTGCTGTGAAATGTGAGTTATTATTAATAATCAAGTCAGTTCTTTTCTCGTCTGTATGGGACACCATGTACCTTCCCATTCAGGTACTGTGTTTCTCCAAAAATAAGACTGGGTCTTATATTAATTTTTGATCCAAAAAACACATTAGAGCTTATGTTCAGGGGATGTCATCCTGAAAAATCATGCTAAGGCTTATTTTCCAGGTAGGTCTTATTTTCAGGGAAACAGTAGGAGGACAGGGCTTTCTGCCCAATTTGTGTCCTGCTTTTGGCCTGAGTGTGATGAATATTTACTCAAGGCAGGGTTGAGGAGTGGTCCTCATGGTGGGGGTGGCTGGTGGGAGTGAGAATGGGAGTGAGGAGGTTTGATTAAATCTTGATTTTTTTCAACAAAGAATGATAAATTATCTATAGGATCCAGGTTTAAACCTGAAGCCAATATTTCATGTAAAATACCAAGGGGAATACAGTGGCAGGAAATCAAGCCTACAGGGTCCTGTTGCCGAACTGTAACCTGTGTCCAGGACTCTGCCTGGGCCTCCCAGGATGCTTGTAGCAGGCCCATAGTTGCCAGCATTTTACCTTCAGAGATCCCATTGAAATGATTTCTCCCCTCACCAGCTCTATCTTTTTACACCATCTCTGAAACACCTTGCATTTAGTTAGGAATACTTCATATGCTCATTTTTATTACTCAGGAACACGGAAGTCTTCCTCAGAACTCCTGATTGACTTGAGAGAACTAGCATCTCCAAATCTAGTTGATTAATTCCAGCCAAAAAAGTGATGTTTTAGATAGGCTGGGCAGCTGTGTTTTAGATATGCTCATAGTCCTTCTAGGCCTCCTGAGGCTTTGGAAATAGCCCAGAACCTTCCCACTTCAATCAGTAACTGAGTTCTGCTGGGGATCCAGGGACTTCAGGGTATGAACCATTGTAGTAACTCAGGCAATTATTAAATGAACAAACATTTTCCCCTTATTTCATGTATTTATTAAATATTTGCTGACAACCAGCCATGTTCAAGACTGGAGGTACATGAAAACAAGAGTCCAGAGACCTAGACTTGACTATCAGCTCTTTTATTAACTTTTCAACCACTTCCCCTTTCTGGACCTTAGTTTTCACGTCTGTAAAATGGGCTTGCATAGTTCTGTCATCTCTGGATGGGATTTATATGTGTGTCAGAATCACTAAGGGGTGGGAGCTTTCTTTAAGAAACCACATGGTAACCTTCAGATCTAAAACCCCTTCCTCTCCTTAATTCTCCTACCCTAAGGAATCCCCTTCTCCTTCCTCTCAGTGAGCCTAGTAGTCACTGCTGTGTCCTGGATCCCTATCCCTCAGGTGTGTGGGCCAGAGAGCAAAGGTGGAGAACTGCTGAATCAAGGATCTCTTCTCAGAGCCAAATCTTTTTATTTTTCATTGGTTCAGAGGCTTCGTTATACAGGAAGGTAAGCAGATGGAATCTGATATCCATATTTTAGACAAGGCTTTTTGAATAGGGAATCTGGTCACTCGCTGTTGGCTCTGCCCATGTTGACATTGCTTGTCCTATAAAAACGGTATTAGTGTTATGGTTTTGAAACTTTGAATTTTCCATGCTGAAGAGGCAAGAAGGACTTTGTGTTATTGGTATGTGTCTTTGTCTAGGAAAGCCATAAAGAGTTATGGGTTTGTTTTGTTTTTTTACTGTTTTGGCTCATATCCCCCTTTTACAATTTAATATTTAGCTTCGATAAGCAAGAAAGAACTGGAGTTGAGCAAAAATGTCTCCGTATGTCTCATGCCCTGGGTGCATGTCTTGTAGTCCCATTTTTATGAGAAACAGAAGGCTGTGCGGTTCTTTCTGATGATGGATTCTAAGCATTTTTATCTCAAGGGCAAGGCCAATTTCGTTCAACAGAATATCTTAATTTAGGATTTTGTGTGATAAAAGCTTGCCCAGTTTTCATTAAACAAACATTTTTGAGAGTTAACTACTTGCTATTTTCATAAATAATTTCTTTCAGGTGTACTTAGCAGTCTGTTGCTATCTGTAATAACATTTGATACTTGCATACCTAATGTGATCAAAGGAAAGATGAGTTTGCCATTTAATTTGTTCTTATTGAGCTTATGAATGTCAGGTTTTTGTAGGATCCAAAGAAATACTTGATAGATAGAATATACTGTCCTGGACCCATAAGTTTCGAATCCTACTGACTTTCTCATTTCATGACAATGTATTGCGTGAGAAAGAACGGTATGCAAATTACTTTATTTTAAGTAGTATATAACGTGTTATTTTTGATGAGAGCTTTTTACTCTCTCCTTACCCTACACTTATTGAAGACAATGAGGAAAATTACAGTGGTGAGGAGATAGTGTCCTCACACCTTGAGCTAGGATGTGAGTGAGTGTGTGAGTAGTGCACTAAGATTGGGAGGGCACTAAACAGTGACAGTTGGGGGATGAGGTGATGAACAAACAGAATAAGGTGGAGTGTAGAATAGCGCCTCCTAAATTACGGAGTGGGAGAGAGAGAAGAGGCAATCAGGTAGGTAGACTTTTTGTCTTACCACAAATGTTATTGACAGCATTTCGGAGGTGGTGGGAGCAAATTGGTAGTTAATTGATAGTTCACTCAAGGGCAAGGTAAAATTCTGGAAGTCTCTCCATTTCCAACTCGGAATTAGTCCTTTTTATCCTTGGGATGATGAAGTCTAATGGGAAAACTGCTAGGCATCAGCCAACTTTAGACAAGTGAATGGGGGTGTGGGTGGGCTCTGAGTGGTTGTCCCCAGGCCATGGTGGAAGCCACCTTAGAGGTAGAATTGGAGCTAGAGAGGATGGAGGAATTGATACCCCCTGAGGTGTCAGACTCAGTCCACAATTGCCCTTGGAGGCAACCATGGGCCCTGAGAGGAAGGCACACGTTGATCAGAAAGATTGTACTAGTTCTCCTAGGACCTCCTCTCTTCTCCTATGCTGGGCTTCCTGCTGCTATTTTATTCTTGTCAAGTTGTAGGAGGTGACTAGGGAATTAGGAGAATAGAATGAATGGGCCAATACTGGGTTTCCCTGAAGAATTTGTGCCCTGAAGATGGCACAAATGAACGCTGAAGGATGAATGCCATAACTGGGTATTGCAGATTTTGAAACTAGCACTCCATGTTGTAGTTGGGATTGTACATTGAAGTTGACTTTCTGGAATTCAATTTTGTGTTACATACTGAAGTCTTAAAAATGTTAAACTCTCTGTTCCAGTAATTCCACTTCTAGGAATTTACCCACATGAAATAACCAGAGATGGGACAAAGGGTTGTATATAAGGATGTTCATAGAATTAGCTCTTGTTATAGTGAAAACTTGGAAACAACCTAAATACCCAACAATAGGGACACATTTAAATGAATTATGGCCCGTCCAGACCCTGAGTATAGATCAAATTCATATTTTTGCATTTAATGATGGGACAATGTTTGTGTTATGGGTTATGTGGAGAAAAAGAGAATAGTCAACTGTGACCTTAAGTTTAATTTTAAAATGTGTGTGTATATTTATATATATTATTAAAAAAAACACCAGAAGAAAACATTTGGATGGTGGGATTGTGAGTATCTGGCTTCCCCCTTTCCCCCCCTGAAAACACTTTGTATTTTCTAAATTTAATACAATAGCACAATTACTTTTATAACCAGAAGAATATTCTCAGGACAGTTCTAAAGTGTCCACTCTGACGTGTCACCTCTGGTAAATGTGGGGTTGGAACGAGGGAATTGCATGGGCTCAGGAGGATGTGCATGGGCTTGGGCCATTCTCGCACTCTCTGTTCTTTGATGTATGAACCTAGGCCCTAGTATCAGGGCTTTCCCAGCCAGGACCAAGAGAAGCTGCCATCATCCCATCACAGCGCCTGCTATTTCATGACCCTTAGATTGATGGATCCTCGGTGAGAATGGGGACACGCTGTTTTGTCAAGAACTGAAGGGTCTGAGCTATTACCCCATTTCACAGATATGTCCTTTGTATATGTGAATACTGCAGACTTTAAGACACCGGCGTAGGAGAAGAGAGTTCTTGACTGATCTTTACAACCAAGTCCACAGCCAGAGTGATGGGGGGCTCCATCTGTTTTGAAATGTCCATGGTTAGACAGCCAGGTCTTCCTGGCCCCTTGGAAACTGAACCTGTGGACCAGGTCCAGGCTGTAACCATTTGGCCTTCTTGAGGAGACACAGAAGTTTGATTACCCTTTTGGATCAGAGCAATTAATGTAGACAAATGGCTACAGATCCAGTTCTTCTGGGGTGTGGAGAGTAAAATGTTTCTCAAGGAAGTGAATGCAGACATTGCCTATCTTTCTATCATATACATTCTCTATATTTACATAGTACACATTCCTGTGCCTCAGGACGTGTCACTGATGAATCCAGGGAAGTTTTATCCACCCCCAACCCCAACCTGTGTAAGTCTCCTATTGGAGAATGACTTATTATGACTCAATCAGAGAGTGACTTCTGCCTTTTCATAACTGGAGAAGCCTCTAAATCTGGAATGTTTGCCTGAAAAAAATTGTTTAGAATATTTCTGATCCCTTTGGAGATATTAGAGACATTTTTGGGTTGTTATGAAACAAGGGTTAGGTATAGCTGTTAGGAGTTGAAAGGCAGAATGCCAAAGCACAGCCAAAAAGGAAAAGTATTGATGAGGCAACACTGTCCAGTACATATATAATGTGTACCATATAGAGTTTTAAATTTTCTAGTAGCCATGTTAGAAAAGCAAAAAGAAGTAGGTGAAATTGTGCTCGCTTCGGCAGCACCTATACTAAAATGAGAAGTAGGTGAAATTAATTTTAATAATCTTTGATGTTACCCTATACATCCAAAATGTTACCATTTCGACATGAAATTAATATAAAAACATGAATGAGATCATGAATATTCCTTGTTCATACTGAATCTGCAAAAGCCATTGTCTCTTTTCTACCCACAGCACATCTTAATTCATCCTAGTCACATTTCCAGTGTGCAGGAGCTGCGTGGGGCAGGCGGCTGTCACGTTAGATGGTGTGGGATTAGGAAATGAAGCAAAGTGTGAAGACAAATATGGGGAAAAGTTGTAACAAAGGGACTAAACTTAGAAGGACTGAAGGAAAGCAGTTTTGATTATAACTGCATGCATCTCCATGTGTTTTCACCCACAAACTTTACCTGATCTCTTCAGCCTAAAGTAATAAAATGCTCTGACTTGTTCAGAAGCAACACACTACTCACGTGTGCCATTCCTATGGCGATTAGTCATGAACATCTTGAATTTTTTCTGGCTTCCCAAACTCTTAGGAAAATTGTTAATTCCTTGGATTTTTCCATGTATAGTACCTACATGGCAAGTTATTTGAGAGCTAGGATAGTGTCGGATTTCTTTGCATTCCCAGTAAGAACTAGATAAATGTTGATTTGATTTTCAGCCATAAAGCTAAGGTTAGCTAACAAGGCTGACTTCCAGCTTGGGATGGATGGCACAGATCTACTTTGTGTTAGAAACCTTATGGTGTATGTGTTAGGCACATAAATATTGGGATTTGTCACTTTGCATTAGGGCTTCAACTTCCACAGGGTGAAAAATTGTTTGGTTTTTTCTCTTTTGCACCTAGGACTTGAAAACAATCTTATCAGTCAGTCCATTCCTTTGACATTTAAGTTCCAGTGATACAAATACCTTGTTGTACATATAAATAAGCTATGTTTGCTGATAAACTGGAGATAAACATTTGGGAGCTGCTACTTTCTTGCTGGGCTAGTTAATTATTAACAATAACTTTGTTATTAACAACCACTCAGCCCATTACATATATGCGGTGAAGATTCTTTTGAAATCAAATATAGTATTTTACAGTTGACTTCATTTGTTCTCTTCAACTGTAACTGTTGGGTTGAAGCAACAGACTTACCCACAGAGCCAAGGCAATTATTTTTACTGACGCTACCTAAGAACTGCTTAGGTAGCATTTCTCTGCGAGATTAAATACGACCTTCACTGAATCATGTTAGCAGGGCCAGCAGCTAGAAAAATAAAGACTAAACCAAACCTTCGGCAAAAAATGTCCCAGCTGCTCAGTGGGTCAGAGTTTGCCTGATTGCTTTCTTCCAATGAAAACACTGTAGATTAGTTTTAAGTGAATTCTAGTAGGTTTGGGGATTTGCAACTGACGGAAGAATAGGAAAGTATAATCTCACTTTAAAATAGTAATCTTGAAGGTAAATCTTTGTTGACTCTTTTTAGGAATGTTGGGATTTTGTTGGCATGGAAAAACTTAACTCGTGCACTGTTTAGCTGACCTTGCAGGTTAAGTCCTCAGGGTAGAATGAGGATAGAGAATTAGACATGAAGCTATTGTCCCTAGAGGATGCCCTGAATGTGCCCAAGGACAGACACAGGTGGTCCTCTCCCCTGTTACTAGAATGAAAGTGGAAACTTGGGGAACCTGGAAGCGCGGCCCCAGAAGGGAATGTAGGTAAACTGCTATTTCCACTTTTGGGTGTGGTCACACAGGTGATTTGAGAAGTCAGGGTGAATTTAAAATATTATCAGAGGATTTGCCTCTCTTACAGGTGCTTTTAATGCATTAAGGCTTTTTTTTTTTTTCTTCGAAGGCAGGTTGCAATTTGGGAGATGGGCTAGAGAAGGTCATTCAGCTGGAACAGTGGACTTTTGACCATTGAGTCAGTCAGTCATTTATTTAATAAGTATTTACTCAGTGCTAACTATATGTAGAGGGAGGTATGCCAAGGTAAAAAAAAAGTAATCACTTTGGATTTGAGTTAGCTAGGTAGAGGATCTGCGTTCCTTAGCGTTAGGAGCCTAATTTATATGGCTAGATAAAATGAAGCAATTGGGTAGCTAAGACCACGGTTTCAGAAGTGATTTTAGATATCCATGAACTCTTTCTAGGGTTCTTCCACAGGCCACATAGGGTTGTCTCAGGTTGTAGGGGAAACAGCAGTGCTAACATGACAAATTCTTGGCCAACTGTATACATTTTCTTTTCTCAGCGTCAGATTCTTCATAAATTACGTAATAGGCATAAAACAACACATTGTTTACTTGTTGCTGTTTTTCTCTAATTTTTCCATAGTTAGTTTGGCATCTAGCATTCAACTGTTGGCTGGTGTCTTTTGTCATTTAGGAAAACCATGTGGGTAAGTCCTAATAGTTATCTGTTTCCGTTTCTCTCAGGGTAGACCCTGTAACTAGCAGTGCTGCTAGAAAATGCTGTGCTACTGCTCCAAATTCCTCCCCGGACGTTGTGCTAGGAGAGTCTGGCCTTTGTATGTCCAGTGAGATGACATCACCACGAGGGGGAAATTGGCCCTTATTTAATTTTGAAAATCCATCATTCATTCTCTCTCTCTCTCCCCTCTCCCACCCCCTCCTCCTCTCCCACTTTTTCCCCCTCCCCCTTCCCCCTTCCCCCTCCCCCTCTCTCTGTGCACGTGTATGTGTTTGGCCAGTGAGTACTTCAGGTTGCCTGGAATTAAAGAATAATTATCCATAACAGGACTGAAGGAAACAGTGGCAACAAGTAGTGAATTCCCAAACGTATGAACACATGTCTAGTTCTTTTTTTAAATTGTGGTAAAAGTTACATAACATGCAGTTTACCATTGTAATCATCTTTTAAGTTTACAACCCGGTGGCATTAAGTGCATTTACAGTGTTGTGCAACCATCACCACCCGCCATCTCCGGAACTTTGTTATTGTCAAACACAAACTGTACCCATTCAACAATAACTCTACTTTCCTCAGCCCCTGGAAACCACCATTTTCTTTCCTGTATCTACGAATTTGACTTCTCTAGGTACTTCATATCAGTGGAATCATACAGTATTTGTCCTTTTGTGTCTGGCTTATTTCACTTAGCAGAATATTTTCCAGAATATTAGCAGAATAATATTCCCACCATTTTGTTTATCCATTCATCTGCTGATGGATACTTGGGCTGTTACTACCATTTGGCTATTGTGAATAATGCTGCTATGAACATCAGTGTAAAAGTATCTGTTTGAGTCACTGCTTGCAATTCTGTTAATTCAGTGCATCATAGGGTAATTCTATGTTTAACATTTTGAGGAACGGCCACACTGTTTTCCACAATGGCTGTGGGAAATTTTGTATTCCCACCAGTAATGCACAAGGGTTCCAGTTTCTCCACATCCTCGCCAAAATTTGTTATTTTTTGTTTTTTTTTGACAATAGCCATCCTAAATGGTGTGAGGTGGTATCTCATTGTGGTTTTGATTTGCGTTTCCCTAATAGCTAGCGATATTGAGCCTCTTTTTATGTGCTGCTTGACATTTTATATATATATATATATATATATATATATAATATATATATTTATATATATATTATATATATATATATGTAAAGGCTTTTTTTGCTCATATATATATATATATATATAGCTTCTTTGGAGAAATGTCTATTCCAGTTCTTTGTCCACTTTTGAATTGATTATTTGCGTTTTTTTTGTAGTTGAGTTATAGATTGAATCATTCTTTTTGCGGGTTCCAAAATGACATATTAGTATGATCTGAAAAACTAATAAAGATTCTTCTTTGTTACAGTATGTGTAGCATGAGGCACAAAGCATTTTTAAAATTTTGAGGTGTTGTAAAGCTGATAAAGCCCCTCCTGAGGAATTAAATTATACTGAATGAAGTAAATCAGAGTGGATTTGTAAATGGGGAATCAGATAAACATATTTCACCTTCTCATAGAATACTAGAGTTGGAAGTTTCCTTAGAGATGATCTCAGTTTCTTCATTTTTTTCAGCTGGAGAAATCAAGTGGCCTGCCCAGGGTCTCGTGTCCAGGTTAAGTACTCAGTATGTTTTGTTGAACTCTGTAGTAAAGAATTAAATTTCTTCTGTTGCATTTTGAATCCTAAAATTTCTAGCAGTGCTTAAATATGATAATGAATTAATTACAGCAGTTGCTCATATGGTACCTTCAATACTTGGGGCTCATGAAAAAGAAACTAGGGTTCATCACTTTTGTGGTATTAGCATAAAAGTGAGTAAAAACAGCTTTGGAATAACATTTGGGGGCAAGAGAATTTAAACATAATACATTCAATAATAGTTCAGTACTACTGCTTGAGTGAATGAAGAATTGATTGCTGTAATAACAGATCTGTTAAGTAAAATGATAAAAGCATTTCAGTATTTATTGTAAATTATCGACAGAATGAGAAGCCATTTACACATATTTGTTCTTATAACAGTTATAGTAGATGAAGAAATTCATCCACCACTTTACATTAATGTATTTATTGTTGGTTTACTTTCATGATCTACTCAACTTTTTCATTTCATGCAATCCTTTTGAAAAGTTGGTCTTTATTGAATAATATAGTCTGGTAAGAAAACATATGGACTATAACTAAGAGTAAGTTATAAATAATTGGGAAGAAGATACATAATGTTTTTGTTTGACATAAGGCAGTATGGTAAGAGGAATTCCAAAAATTTGTGTTCCCTTCAAGCTTGGGGCCAAGGCTCTTCAAAAAAGTCCTTAAAATTAACCTCAAGTACTATGAAAACAAATATGATAATGATGAAATTAAGACGGAAGACTTCTTTCTGCAAACAAATGTTTAAATAAAGCTCTCAGGAGAATTAATTCCGTCAGCAGACATTTTTGAACTGCTGTGTGTTGTGGAGATGGAAAGTTGAAAATTTCATGTTCTCAGAGAATTTACTATTTAGATAGAGAGACAGGCAGGTAAATAATCATCTGTAGTAAGAGAGAGAATGAAATAGGCGCTTAATAGAAGCCCAGAAAGCGAAAGGCTAGGGGAGGGAAGTGGAAGGAGCTATGTCTTTGACGAGAGACATCCTACAGGGATGTGTCAGTTGGTGGCAAATGGGCAAGCGAAACATCTTTGGTTGAAAGAACAGCAAGAGCGAAACATGAAGGGTTGCAAATTCCTTGCACCCTTGGTGCATGGAGAGTTCTCTGGTGTGGCCGGAGCAGATGGATCAAGGCGGGGAGTGTTAGAGTAAGGTCCTGGTGGCCATAGATACTTTCTTCATGGCATGTGTTCCTGTATTTACTAGGAAGGAAGGACTTCCTTCTGAGGTTAGTGGGGGTGGGGGGGAAGATTACCGAGGATTTGGAACATTTTCCCCCATACATTTTAGAAAACGATGATGACTGTTCGCAGTTGCGTGTAAGGGGGTATGCATTCGTCATTCACAGACCGATGGGCACTGCAGAAAGGACAGGACTGTGCTTTTGATAATACCCAAGCCTGGTGTTCAGGTGCTTTCATACATTTCTAAAAGGAAGTGATGGCACAGGTACAATTTTTTTTTTTTGTACTCTCTTTGGTTTGTTTGGATTTGGCTTATAAAGAGAGTGAAGTGAATAGGTTTGCAATATTCAAGTGAGGCAGAGATAGAGACAGTTATCTTTAATATGGAGGAGAAACCCGAAGTGGAGAACCAAGAAAAAGGCAAGGTGCTCTGAAACCAGGCAGAAAATTTTAGGACAGTGCATGCTCGTGACCCAAAGGATGCTTGGATCTTGCTGGCATCTCAACAGTGAGACTGGCCCTTGGGCTAGGGGGCTCCTCCCTGCCTCCGCATGAGGTGCACTTGGCAAGGTTCTCCGAGGGACACCGTGTAAGACCATGGAAGGGCCGGTTCATGGAACCTTAGTGTCAAGCCTAAACTACTGGACACTGGAAGCCCAGAGGGGGCCGGTGGTATTCACTGCACCACATTGAGGCTTCTCCCAACCGCGTTGCTCAGTCATGCTGCATTCCATCATGACTGAGGGGAGAATGGTGCCAACATCAGGTGTGGAGGCCAGTAACAGCTTGGTCCTCTGGCTGCACAGATAGGGATCAGGTTTAGAGGTCTTATTCAAAGGCCTTAGATATTTCTTTGCTATATTTTAATATGTCACGTTGTACTTCTGTTATCAATGATTGCCTTTTTGTATCAAATGCCCGTATTCACTTTTCATGGGGTGCTTTATGTCATGAAGCATATCATCACAAGTTTTATCCTCAGTTTGTTTCTCTAGTATCACCTTCCAGACACGGTGCCTTGTTTTAAGAGTGGTTTTTTATGTGCCTGCTTCCATCACTGCAGTGTAAACCCTTTGAGGACAGTGACCTCATCCTCATCTTTGTGTCCACCCCTTCCATCCCCACCCCTGAGTTTTTCCTAGTGCTTGGCACATAGTGCTTTTCGGAGTATTTGGCTCAATAAGATTTTTTGAATGAAATGTTGAGTAAGTATAAGTCAAAAGTGCGTTAGCATACTTAGCTCGATTCACCTGGAAAAGGTCTTGAAAATAATAAAATTAATTTTTTTAGGTTGCATGCTTTTTGCAATCATTTTCCCAGCTTGTATATCACTTGTTTATAATGAGTTTTAGCCATCACAACCCATAGTTCATATCCTTTGCCTTTTCCTCCACAACATCCCCACCCCCCAGTGGGTTCTTTAGGAGGCGTTCATCCACTTTCTTATCAATAAATAATTACTACATATTATTATGGGCAAGGTACTGTGCTTGATATTTTGGGAGGTTCAAAGATGAATAATAAGATGGGATTCCTGCTCACAAAGATTTTGTATGGAGATATGCCTGTTTGCATGTACATGAAGATGTGAGCTTTGGTTGCATTAGAGGCGGAAAGAATCAGTTGGGTAAGAAGTCAGAAAGTTGGGGTGGGACTGAATTATGGTGGGAGCCCAGATTTTATTCAGTGGGCATTGTGGAGGCACTGAAGGATTTTGAACAAGGTGATAAGATGTCTGGGAAGATTAATCTGGCCAGCACTGTGCACTGTGGAGACTACGCTACTACTCAGAAGATGGACCCTGGGGAATCTCCTGCTCCTTATGACAGAATCTGCTTTGTCCACTTTGCTGTTAGATGGAGTACTGGCTCTACTATTATACTGTACTAAATAGTATGATATTTATACTACTACTATTTAGTAGAGTACTGGCTCTACTAAATTTCTCTGTGGAAGTCTTAGCGGAGACCAAAACAATTATCTCCTACTTTTCCTCTATAAAGTGTCTTTTGCTGTGTCTGTCTCACAGTAACTCTGCCAAGTTGCTGTTACCATGTCTGTTTATAGATAAGGAAACTAAAATTTGGAGAAGATACAGGTTGAGTGGAGAGGTTCGAATCCATGTGTTCTTGATACCAAACCTGAGCTCTCTCCAGCACATTCTGCTTCAACAAGGAGAGGGAAGGTAACCAGTGTGGTCCCGGAAAGGATTGGTGGGGGAGTAAGAGGGTGGGGCATAGTGAAAATACAGCGGACGTCAAATCCAATTTCCAGGTACTATTTGGAGCTTGGGTAGCAGCAGTAAGTATCTTCTAAAAATATTTGACGACAGTTCTGCAGTGTGCGGAGGAGAGAGGGGTTTTTGCTTCAGAGGTATTCCTATATTTAAGAGTAGGTAGCAATTTTGGCTCTCTTTTTTAGTTGGAATTTATGGGTAATCAGGATAGCTTATCGCAGGGATAGACTCAAACTCATGAAAACTATAGTGCATAAGTTTACAGTTTGTGTGTTGGATTTCAGCCGGCTTTGAACATAAAAAGTTGCCTTGGATTGCTTAGTAATAGTAATAATAATAATAGCAATATTAATAGGTAAACTTTATTGAGAGGTTCTTGGCAGATAAGGAAACTCAAAGGAAATCGCCAAAGGATATGTGGCAGCAGGAAAGTGGCTATGATGTGAGGGAGAGAATGATTTATTCTCATCCAGGAAAATCCTTTGCCGGTCAGCCTTTTCTCAGAGCAAATAATTTTCAGGCAACTTTCTTTTGGGAAGGCATTGGTTTTCAACATAGTCTTCCAGTAATGGATTGGAAATCAGATGGCAGCAAACAATTTAGTAATTTTATGCAAATAGATTTTCTTAGGAGTTTCAGTATGCTTGCCTTTCTAAAACTTCCTTGTCATTTGACTTTTCAAATTTAAGCACTGAAAACATTGCCATCTCCTCTTTCCCCATGTCCCCTTGTTTTTCCTGTGTTCCTAATGGGACCAAGCACAGCCACTGTGGGTCTGTGGAGTGTGGAAAGGAAGTGGAAGGGATGCAGTGACTTAGGTGATACAAACGACTCAGATAATTCAGGTCCTGCCCATTTCCTGCTACACTCCCCTCCCCGAGCTAGTATCTGTGTGTCTTTCGTCCACTATTGTCCACACTTTTCTCACAGGCACCATTGTATTTAACGTTTTCTGTACTTTCCCAGTGTACTTGAGAACTAAGATGTCTTTTCTGGGCTTTCAAACTGCTGATTTGGATGGCTCCAGGGATACCAACCTATTCTTGGAAAGAGGGACAGTCTTAAATGAACTCTCCACTTAACTCGCAAAAGGAGAAGCTCTGCCTTTCAGAGTTTGCGTTACTCCTGTACTGCAAAGGCAGTGCTCAGAGGACATGCTGATTAAGGGAAATGTAGGGCTGCGTCTTTTCCCATTTTCCATATGGAAAGAAGGTTTGAACATGCAGTATGAGCCTGACTCCAGATGCTTGGAAATCTGCCCATGATTCTTGCTTTGCTGAATTGCAGAATCTGATGCCATCTAGGTACCGGGCAGGGTCTGGGTCCAACCAAACACCCAATGGTCCCAGCATGATTTCAACTTTATGAAATATGTTTGAAAGTCAGTCTAACCTTTTAGGTCCTTGTTACCTTCTATGAATTCTTCTAGAAAATGCTCTTTAAAAAAGGTGACGGATTACAGAAAAATGCTCTGGGGTTTTCGTAATTTCGATGTATCTGGGGAGTAGTTTATCTGTGCAATTTTACAGAGCTTTCTCATAGTTAGTTTTTTTTTTTTTTACAAGGCAGAATATTACATTTGCATCTGCAGCAGATTTAATTATCATTGTGGATTTTTTTTTTTTAAAAAAAAAACATGTATCACACGTGGTTAAATTACTTGGGAAACATTTCCTAGAAGTGATATGGCTGGGTCATAAGATGTCATTTAAATTTTTTGATACTGTCATCAGGCTGCTGTCTGGAAATTTGTACCAATTTATAATCCAACCCAAAGTACCTGTGAGATGTAAAGCACGATTCTAGATGTTTTACATGTTTCCTCATCCAATCCTTGCAAAGTCCTATGGGAACAGATAGGGTCAGTAACCTGCCCAAAGTCATACTGCTTATAAATGATGGATCTGGGATTTGGACCCAGGCGTCTCAGCCAGGCTCAACAGCCCACACTGCTGCCTTTTCTGCTCTGTTACTTCCATGACAGTGGGTCTGAGAAAAGTACCACAAGATGCTGTGATGAGACTCTTCCTTTTGTGAGTCCTTGGGCGTGGATATGATCGCTTTTTATCGATGCATCAGATAAGATAGGTGCAGAATGATTTTCCTGAGTCAAAACCATTCGTCTCCATGTTCTTTCGGAAGCTGTATAATTCAGAAAGTGTTCTTTAAGAAAGAAGCAGCAGTCACTTTGGAGATCCAGCTCCTCTTCTCAGTTCTCCCCTGCCCTGTCCTGTTCTGCTGGCCGCAGGCTAAGAAAGGCAGGAGACAGTGTTATATCTTTTATCTTTATGACCCCTCTTCCTGCCTCCTGCGGGACCCACGTCAAAAATGCTTGTTGGGGGCCTCATGTGGTCACCCACATCACCCCAGGGTGGACCACAAATAGAGGTGTGAAGGTTGTATAAAGTTCTGCTTAGGGGCTTCAGGTTTTAAACCCACACTTATCTTGCTGCTGGATCTGGTGAGATAGATCACTGGAAAAAAAAAAGTGTTATTAGTGCAGCCCTGGGGTCATACAGGGTCAAAAGACTTCCTCTTTTAGGAAAAGCCCCGGACAGCTCACTTACCTCCGAGTATCATCTTTGTGTGTGGGGGATTTGTTGTCTTAACTGCCCCTCCCCTAGAACAAAGACCCACATGAACAGTAAATGTTGGGAAATGCCACAACATTTCCCATCTGTAGGCCTGGCAGACTTTGACTGGACTTTGACTTGACCCTCGTGTTCCTGAAATGTTCTCGCCATGAGGAAGCAACTGTCAGAATTAGTGTGATGTCCAAGTAAAGCTTGGGAAACACCAGTTTTCTAGTGTTCATGTGTGACTATCCAAAGGCACATGTAGGTGAGTACTGTCCACTCAGGGGGAAAGCCTGTTTTGGGGCACTTGTTCTCATGATAGTGGAGCTCCAGGACAAAGAACCAGGTCTGGCACAGGCTAAGCCAGAGCTTCCCTCTTCTTAAAACAAGAAAAATAATAGTACCTACCTCATAGGTTTGTTGTTAGGGTTAAACGAGATAATGTACAAGGTCAGACAATTATGTTCACAAACTCATCCTAGAAAAAGTGCTGCATACCTCATTGCTGAATATCACTATGCTCACCTTCGAAGTGCTCTCCTTGGGAAGCTACGCTCCGACGCCAGCGCCTAGTCCACCCTTCAGAGCAATTTTGGAACTCTTTTTCTGGAATGGCCATCAGAACTGTCATCGTTATTACCCTTGATGCCCTGAATGTCATCAAAATGTCTTCCTTTCAACATTTCCTTTATCTTCGGGTAAAGAAAGAAGTCATTGGGGGCCAGATCAGGTGAGTAGGGAGGGTGTTCCAATACAGTTATGTGTTTACTGGCTAAAAACTCCCTCACTGACAGTGCTGTGCGAGCTGGTGCATTGTCGTGATGCAAGAGCCATGAATTGTGGGTGAAAAGTTCAGGTTTTCTTTTCCACGCACCCATTTTCAGCACTTCCAAATAGTAAACTTGTTTAATTGTTTGTCCAGTTGGTACAAATGGGTAAGAATAATCCCTCTGATATCAAACAAAGTTAGTAATATCGTTGCAACAAGTTGGCAAACTTAGTTGTCCGACCTCATATATAAAGCGTAAAACTAAATACCATGTATATCGTAGGTGCTTCCTGCCATCGTCGTCCCCACCACCATCATTAATTATCTCTCAGGAGAGCATTTTTTTAGAGGCAAGTTTTGACCTTTTTATGTATATACTTCTAAACAATTCAGTTCACTGCACGTGTAAACGCCCGTATAAGTGCCTTGGCCCTTATGGTAGGAGGGTCTTTGGGGGCTCCTTCACCTTGGCCATCTTTAACCTTAGCGTGTTTCCTTTCTTTACACTGCCAGGTATGTAGCCAAGGATCTCTGAACTGAAATTCTACCCAAGTCCACAGAACCTAATCAGTTCAATGTATGTTATACTTCTCATGTTTCAATGACACATGTGCCCTTTCATTCAAAAGTATTTTAAATGATTTTTTTTAAATGGGGGAGGTAAATATTCCAGAAAATTCCTTGAGTACATTTGCATTTGTGCCACTACAAGTAGTCTTTTTGTTTCATGTCAGGTTTCCACACAGCAGTAGGGCTTAGATTAAATAGGAGAATGGCTTATATACCCATCTCAATGGATGACATAGCTCTCACTGCATAAACAATAACAAAGAAACTCAGTTTAACTTGATACTCATAAAAGTATTCCTTGCAACAAACTTAATTTTTGAAATAAAATTTGAAATGTCATAGGAAAAGGAACAATGCCATTATAATTATCATTGTAAAGGAACCTTAGGGAGGATATTTAAAAGAAATTTTGAATCTTATTTAAAACTTTTCTTATTTCATAAGTAAACATTTTATGTATTAGTGTGGTAAAGTGAAACGTGTACATATTGCTAGGCAGACCTAATTTAAAGTCAATAATAATTTTTAAACAGCTACTTAGAATTTCAAATTTTATAAAAATACTCAGCAAAAGTATTTCCCTACTTTCTAATATGCAAAACTTCATGTTTGCATTAAACTTTTCCATTTCAAGACTAAAAATGCGCTGTTATTCACTAATTTAAGCATAGTGCGTGCCAGATTAATTTATAATGTAAGTACAACTTAAGGAAGAAGATACTGATTTTCTTGTCTAACATGGGAACAATAGTATTTTCCAAGGACAGAAATAACTTGAAATCAATTACAGATCCAAAATCCTCATTTGCAATCCAAATAGCTCTGAAAACTGAAAGTTTTTATCATGACTCATTTGGCAGTATAGTCTGCCCTGAATTGGCATAAAGCTATTCATAGATGTTACTAATTCCACTCAGTGTGGATGTTCATGTTTTACTGCAGAAATATTACCGTGTTGGATTAAGGGGTTCTGCTCTAGATCTTGCTGGGGGTGTTTTGCTCTGTAGGATATATGCACCATATTAACTCTCCAAAATCCAAAAACTCCTGAATTCTGAAACACATCTGGTTCAAGGATTTTCAGTAAAAGATGTCCAACCTGTTCCCAGAGCAGCTATCTCCTGTTATCAGAGGACCCTCACATTGTGGTTTTTCCAGGTACAGTCCCTCTTTACATTCACTTAGAGGCAAGCTTTAATTATTAATAAGGCTCACTCACACTCGAAAGTGGTCCATTTTGATATGGTTCCCACAATGAGCACCTATGAATTCTGGGTAATGTGCAACACTGTACGGACAACACTGTACTGGTAAACATGAGAATTTCTAGTGAATTCTCATATATATATAGTTTTGAAATAAACAAGATCCAGAGTATATCTTGAAAACCTAAAATACAAAGCATTGTTTCTGAGCAATAATTTTAAAAATGTATACACCACTCCTTTTATAGATGGAATTCCCCATGGCATTTATCTATACCTTTTCTTTTTTAATGGCCAATCATCATTTTCCTCATTGTAATTGCTTGTGTACCAGCTTTCTTTTACCAGGTGCAAGTCCCCTGTCTGTTCCCTCTTTGACTGTCATATGTGCCCGGCACACATAGTAATTTCTTAGTTTATTTATTAAGCATAGGCCTTTGCCATACTCTAGGCCCTGGGAACAGTGGTGAACGGACAAAATTGGTTTTAGGCCTCCTGGAGATTAGCGTCCAGTGAGGCAGACAGATTTGGGGGCCTGGCCTGGCCTGGGGAGATTCAGGAGGCTTGCTGAGGAAGTGATTTTGAAGCTAAGACTTGAAGAATGTAAGGGTTAGCCAGTGAAAGGGGACTTTCTTGAGGCTAGGTGATAAATGGATGCCAAGGCCTTAGAGCAGACCACTGGCTGCAGGTTCTGGGAATAAGAACAAGGAAGGGAGATGAAGCTGGAGCCAGTGCATGTGACAACAGTGGGCTCTGAGCAGGTCCTGTCTGTGCCTTACAAGGGTCCTTTGGCTGTAGGGAAGATGACAGATTGGGGTTGGGAGGGGGAGAGCAGTCAGAGTGGCTGTTTGGTACCACTTGAACAAGGAATTGTTCCTGATCCACTGGTTTCACTTTCTATTCTTGCAGGGTTATAGTTACTCTCTGGGAGAATAGTAAGTATGTGTTTTGCGTGTTACTCTGAGGCCAAAGTAGTTACTGAAATCTTCAGCCAAGTTAGAGCAAGTAGAGCTGGAGGTTATTCAGTCTCGGAATTCTACCAGTTGAGGAGAAGTTGTAAATGAGAAACAAGAACCAAAACCCTTACTCATGGTGGGCCCTTTTGGAGCCAAGCTCTTGAAAGGCTGTGGGAGTGGGAATATTGTCATGAAAGAAAATGAAACTACGCTGGGAATGCCAGCTTTAGGAGCTCTGGTGACAACTGGGAGCTGGCCTAAAATACTCTGCAGAGAATACAGTGGTATGGGGCCTCTGAATGCTGAATATCTGAAAAATACAATCAGTGGCAGCCGAGGAATGGTGCTTCTGACCTGCGTCCTTTGCTGCTAACTTAACCTGTGGGGTGGAGACAATTCACTTGGGAAACAACATTGTGTTTTAAAATTTAAATAGCTTCAATTAAATATTCGTACAGAGGTTTGACAGAAGGTGGTAATCTTTGATGTTTAAATCTGAGAGCCTTCTCTAAAACATCCAAGCAAGCATTTCGGTCGGTAGTCTCACTTTTAGTTTTCTACACAAGCAGCAATTTAAATGAATTATGCACGGTCGCTCCTCATCCTCCCCAGGAAACGAAGCTTCGAGACTCCTTGTTCAGATAATTGTTGCTTGATTGCGCTGCCCCTTATGGATGGAGGGATAAAATGATTGATGCCTGTGCTTAATAGAGTCGCGATGTCTGGATAAAGAAAAAACTGCCAGCAGTTTCAGTACCACAACAGAGAATTTCCTAGAGTTTGTTGTATTTGCAGAAATACTGTCATTTCCCTTTCTAGACTGTAAATTACTTGTAATTTGCTATTGTCTTTCTTGCCTAGTCTTTTTCTGTGCAACTAATTTCAGACTTACACTAAGTTGCAAAAATATTACAAAGAATTTTTTTTCTGAACCTTTGGAAAGTAACTTGCGGAAATGACTTCCCATCACTCCTGAATATTTGAGTGTGTCTTTCCTGCAAACAAGGACACTCTCCAACATGACCACAATGCAACTGTTAGAATTAGGCAATTAACATGAATACCATCTCATCCACAGGCCCCATTCAGGTATGCCAGTTGTCCCAACAATGTCCCTTGTAGCAAAAGGATCCGATCCAGGCTCAGGCGTCATTCCTCTTTACTTCTTCCTTTACTTCCATGAACTTGACATTTTTGGCAATTACAAGCCGGTTTCTGTAATTATAGAGTGTCCATTCACTCGGGTTTATGGGTAGTTTCCTCGGGATTGGATTCAGGTTGTTTATTTTCTGCAAGAATATCACAGATGGGATGTGATATTGCATCTTCTCAGGGGGTGTTTGACTTTGACTTGTTCCTTTATTGGTGATATTCTTTTGATCATTTGATTAAGGAGGTGTCTGTCAGTCTTCTCCATTGTCAAGTTACTCTTTTTCCTTGGTAATAAGACTATTTTGTCACAGAAATATTTTGTCACAAGAAATAATAGTCACAATATTCCATTACTTGAATCTACTGCATTTTTTACTTCTTACTATCTAGTATTTGGATCAATTTAAATTTTTTGCTGTTATAAGTAACGGTCCATCGGTCCAACGGTCCGATAAACGGACCAACGGTCACCATAAACTGTGTCTGTGGAAACTCTCTTGGCCCTGGCTGGGCTCTCCTTTAGCACAGGTTCCCAGTGCAGATGCTGTGTCAGAGTGGAAGGCATGGGGCCCTCGATGCTTCTTTATGTGGACCCCCAGTTTGGCCTCAAGGTCCAAAAGCTAAGTAAGGACCTAAGACTCCTGTTTAAATCTGAACTCTACCCGTCAGTAGCTCTGTAACCTTGGGCCAGTTACTTAACCTTATGTGCCTCAGTTTCTTCATCTATAAAATGGGAATTTTAGTTATCGTGAATCAAGTGAACTAATGGTCATAATGAGATTGCCTAACCCTGTTAAGCACTTAATACTTGTTTGCTGTCTTTGCTAATATCATTATGGTGTAACATGGGATACCGTGTGCTCTGTACCTGCCAGCTGGTGATGTTTTCAAGGGCTTGCATATCTAGACCAGGATAAGGATTCGTTCCATGGAAGCTCCCCACTTACCAACAGGTTGCTTTCCAAAAGGAGATTAAGCTTTCAGAGTGTGAGTCAGGCTTGTAAACACCAGGCTTTTCTCAAAGTGGAACAGTTTCAGTGTCAGATGGGTAACCTGCTTCTTCAGGAACCCCACAGGGGTGTCCTATGCAGATAGTTTGTTTTTACCGGACACCTGACCCCTCACTGATTTGAAAGACTAGAACCAGCCTCGAAACTCCGTGTGCATCTTTGGGCACAAGTGGTTCCTCATTCACACTAGCCACAATCAGGTGTTTAGCAGCCACATGTGGTTAGTAGCTACCTAGTTGGACTGGGAAGGGGGGATATGTTAATAGAACATGTCCAGTGTTGCTGGAGAGAGCTGGTCTGCATTTATTGGGAGCTTGCTGGGTGCAAAGTACAAGACTACATAGTTAACATGTGTAGCAGTGTTATCCTGTTTACAGCTGAAAAGGAGCTTTTGTCTCAGTGGAGTACAGGACATAAAAATGAAAGGAAGGCATCATAAGATACATGTTAGAGATAGTGTGTTTTATGAATTCAAGGGGAGTTTCGCTTGGCCAGGATAGGCTTTGTGGAAGAGATGGCATTTGAATAATATGTAAAGGGGTGCTTGGCTATTTCTAGGCTAACCCTTTTTCCTGAGCCTTACATATCGAATTGCCCACCCAACACCTTTTTTGGCTATCCCACAGATACCTCAAATTTAGTAAACCTGAA
The DNA here is from genome assembly GCF_964194185.1 of Rhinolophus hipposideros. Classification (NCBI taxonomy): domain Eukaryota; kingdom Metazoa; phylum Chordata; class Mammalia; order Chiroptera; family Rhinolophidae; genus Rhinolophus; species Rhinolophus hipposideros. Next base: position 29,805,073 of record NC_138050.1, on the reverse strand, counting down.
ACCAATCTCAGGATTTCTTCTCATAAACCTTCCACATGCCCTGCTGCTGAGAGTGGCATTACCACCCACCTGGTCTGAAGAAGGAAAAAAGGAGATCACAGAAGTCCAGAAAAGTTTGAAGCGGGAAGGGAGTTAAGGAATTCAGAAAGAGGAGCCCGGTGGCCTCTAGTTTTCTCTCTGAAGTTGGAGGCAAGCGCATTTGCAGGGACTGACAGGTGTGGAAGTGAAGCAGGGAGTGTGAGGATGGAAACGTCTGAATGTGTGCCTGTGGGGACCAGGAACGGGAACTGATGAGGGAGAAGCAGAAAAGGTCTGCAGAGACCAAAAGCTCAGATGAGGTGATAACCATAAATCTCTCACCCAGTATTATGACTGGGTGTTATTCAGCTCAGTCATAAATTGTTGCACATGAGCAAACAAGAAGAGGGAGGCAGTGGTGGGGAAGTGGTGGGACAGCTGTTGGGAAAGAGAATGGGTCCAGAGAGGGGACATTCCAGGGAGAGGGAGCAGGGAAATGAAGCTCGCTGGGCAGGATGCACTATAGGGTTCATACCGTCTCTCGGAAAAGCGCACATCTGCATGGATGTCGCATGTTCCCTGTAGTTTCCAGGCTTATGTTCGGGATGCAGAATTCCTGTTCTCTGTAGGCTACACTGAGACCTGTTTCCTAGAATGCCCGTGAGGTGACCCGCAGGACTGAAAGCCAGTGATACTTTGGTGTCTTTCGAGCACACATCTGGAGGCCATATGTGACGAGTGTCTTTGTCGGCTGAGGGTTGTGATACAGCACAAGTTACTATCGGAGGCTAAATCACGCTGTTTCAGGTACCAGAGTAGTCTGTGGTCAGAGACAGGGTAATTTTGGTAAAGTAGCTATGGTAATATCTTCTAAAAGAATGCAGAAAACATGCCTAACAAGAAACTTGTGGGTAGAATGGAGAATATGCAAAACTATCATTTGGATGATTCTCAGTATGGGAGTCTATGGTATTTAAAGCGTTTTCGAATTTTAACTTCTTTCACATTCATATCCATTCACGATGAAATGTATTCATCACTGGCCTCCCCGTTTTTTCCATGATTCCATAGGAGATGTTCGTTAAACATGTGGGATCTGGAAAAGGCCATTGGGCTAATGGGCACTAAATGACAGCGATGCCCATATTTAGCCGCTTCTCAGAATTACCCTGGGACAATAACTTCCTGGTGCTTAAGCCCTGAACAGTCTTAGTCCCTAGGTCTAGGAGGGGGCCAGGAATCTTTTTCTCCTTCTTCTTTTTAAACTCCCCAGGTACTAACATTGCGTAGGCAGTTTTGGGATGCTGATACAGGTGAATTGAGAAGTGTAACTACAGGTCGTGATGTGTTCGGGGCAGCCGTTCACAGCAATCCTGCCACATCCTTCAAGGGCGGGTTCCTGAAAAATCCACACAGTAGGAGAATTCATGGTTGAATTGCTTAAAACCTTGAGAAAAACTGGGCTAGAGACTACAGTTCTGGTATGAATCTATGACATGCATCTTTTTAAAATTCAGTAAAATAAAACAATCAATGCATGAAATAAAGATCACATCAGTGATACAATTTGATATTGTACCGTTGATTTCCACTGCTTACTAACTACCCTGAAATTCAATAAAACTTTTTAAAATTGGTTTTACATTGGTGCAGATAATACTTACACTGAGAAACATGCTTTATTCTGTGTCTGGTGCTCCATCCCAATGTTAAATATCTTTCTGGTTTCATGACTGGTAAGTACTGACTTCATCCTCCAGGGTCCCACCAGAGTATGGAGAGTGATCTGAATACCGTAGGCAGAGGAGTATTAAGTAGAGCCAAATGAGTACGTCTCAAAGCGCTGCCCTAATATACAGAGTCATGTAATCTTACTTAGCTCTGAACATGCTATTAAACTTCTCTCATACATTTCACTTCTGTCTTCAGGACAGTTCTACGGGTTTGCTGCTGCTTGTCTTCCTACACCTTTCTCTTCTGCTTTTTGCTTTTCCACCATTCCTTCTCCCTCCACCTGCCACCCACGTGCTCCCACACATCTGTTCACACACCTGGGAAGCAGTTCAGCCTAGTGCAGTGTTTTTTCGTACTCGACTACAGTGCCAGTATAATATAATATAAAATCAAAACAAAAGTTTAATAAAACAGTGCTTACCCTCATTTGGGGAACTGTCATAATTTCTCTTCTGTATTCTCATACATTAAAATTAAAGTGCTGGTGTTAACCTCAGTAATGCTGATCCTAATTCAGTAAATTGATTCTACGACCGTTGGATGGGTTGCAACCTGAGGTTTGAGAAACACTGGTCTGGAGCTTTTGGCAGATCTGGATTTGAATCCTGGCCTTGCTACTTAATAGCTCTGCAGCTTGGTAAGCAGCATAATTTCCTCTTCTGTAAGATGGAGATAAGATACTTAACCTCATGCAGCTGGTTTGAAGATTACGTGAAATAATGCATCCAAAGCCCTGGGCCTAACGTCTGAAGCACTTGAACAAATATAATGGGGATAATGATGATGAGGGTGACTTTCAATTTTCAATTCTATATTCCTCTCAGCTCACATAATATTGAGCTGAAATTCTTACTTTTGCTAAAAGGGTACACAAGGGTCAGTGTGAGGAATGTAGAAAGTCATGTACGAGGAACTTGCATGTTTGGAAGGACTACTGTATGTCCCAGAAAAATTACTATAAAAATTGCAATTATATTCCTGCAAAGTGTATTACCACTGTTTTTGTTTTTTTGTTTTTTTCTTTCTGTGCATTTCCATAGCCACCATCCGGGACCAGAGCAGTAGCTTCTAGCTTATCTCCTTGCCTCCATTTGCCCCAGTATACAGTGCTGCTTGGTCCATGGTAGTGAACAATGGCTATTCAGAAGTTTTTAGTAACCTCTGTCAGCAAGCTCAGTCTCTAGCTAGACATTTGAGACCTTTCAGAAAGACCTGGGTTCAAATCTCGGTTCCTCATCTGGGGGCCTGGACACTTTTTCTTTTTTCTACTTTTTAATTACCGATTCAAGCTATGCTTTTCCTCATTTCTGGAATGGGGATGATACTATTTAACTGATCAGGGCTGTTATGAGGGTTTGAGATGACTTATGTGAAATATCCAGTGCGTGCCTCTCACATGCTAAGTGACTCTGAGGAAGCCCCACTCACGTTGGTGTGCTTTGCCCACATCAGCAAGCACCTTCCTTGGTCCTGCTTTGGCCATCGATACCAACTTTCATCTTCCCTGGCTTGCTTGCTACCTTCTGTCTGCCTAAGCAATTCCCCCCCTTCCTATATGCTCTTCCTTTATCATAGAGCTTTCCCTTAGAAACCCACCTAATAATGATTTATGTATTCTTTAGTTCACCTAGTGGGCAATTAATCATATACTGCCTGCTGATCTCTATTAGTCTTTTATTATAGTAGTAGTAGTTAGCTTTACATGATTTGTGTGATATTCCCAGTTAATTTATTAATTCCTTGACGATCGTGAGCGTGCACACGTCTCCATTTCCTCCATAGCACAGCTTTTTCTAATAATATGTGTTTAATAACTGGATACTTCAGACAATGCATACCGTAGAAGAGGATCCAGTGGTTTAGAATTGTGAGAGAAGTTTTAATGGATGAAAATGGGCTTGAGATAGCTTTTGCTGGGAGGGTAACATTTCTGTAGGTTGGTAAGGGGCTGGGTACATGGCTACGTAGGGAGAGCTATTAGATGACAAGGACCTTCACAAGCATATTGAAAACAAATGGCACAATTGCAGAGGAGATGGGACCAAGCACGGCTGTGGTCAGATCTGTGACGCAAACTCCAGCTTTAGCCCTGTCCTTAGCATCCTGGTTCCATACGTTTGCCTTTGCTCTTGCCCAGTTTCGGCTTATCTTCTATTAATATAACCCTGTAACCGGGAGCTGATGAGCTATGGGGCTCCTCATGGAAAGTTCTCTTAAGTTTTTCTCTGATGCCTGTATTTCCTCCTCATTTGCTGTATATAACCTTTTAAAATAGCAGTAGTTTTCTTTCAGTAGCTTAAAGACATCTTTCCATTGTCTTCTGTCTTCCGTTGTTTCTATAGAATAGTCACTGTAAGGCTCCTGGGTTTTACCAGAAGCACCCCCCCAGGCAAGGATTTTATTATCTTAAGTCCAGCAGGGACATTTAGAAGTCTCTAGAACAGAACATTAACGCGATTTAAATGGTATTTTAGGAAGATTAATATGTCAGTGGTATGCAGAACAGAGAGGAGTTGGGAAAGGCCCCGGTAATTAGAACAGTTAAAAGGCCATCAGAACTGAGTGCTTTCTTAAGTAAGATGAAAGCACAGGTTGGGTTTCCGAGCCTGGGCATTTCAGACAGGCCTGACTGAGAGTCTGGGCTCCCTGCTGACTAGCAGGTTGTCTTGGAGCCCTTCCCCAACTATCCCCTCATCTGTAGTATGGGGTAATAAAGTTCCAGGGTTGTCAGAGTTAAATGGGAAAACTCATCGAAAACTCTGGTTTGAATGCCTGACATATAGCAAGTGCCCAGGAAATCGTAGCCATTGCTGTTACTATTCTGAGATCCATGCCTTAGTTATTTAGGTTAAAACTCAAGGTCACGGTTAATGGCACTGCTCAGGACCATAGCCTTGTCACTTCACGAGGGACGTGATTCACGTCCTGTGAATCACAGAGAACAACGTGTGTGCCTTCACGCAGAAGCACTGGCGCCAGTAATATTCTAAATACCTGTCATGTCCTGAATTGATTTGTAGCCCGATGCCGTGGTTTTGAAGATGATCCCAACCCCACATCTCAAAGGCGTGATGGTACCTGAGTTTAGAATCTGCCTTTTGTCGGGCTCGAGGGTAGCTGCTTCATATGTTAGGTTTATCGAACCATAACATTTTAGCATTTCACTTTTCAAAACGACACAGTGTACAGGATTAGAAGCATACCAAAAAGATTAATCGGATTCTGAGCCTTCATGTTACAAAAGGATTCCTAGATGACCTCAGCAAGTATCTTTTTGGAAGCTCTCATTTTTCTAGATGATTGAAGCGTGGACTAGAAAGATTGGGTAACTAGCCCAAGGACCACTGGTGACAATGGCAAAGTCAGGCCTGGACCACACGTGTCCTCATTTCTGGTGGATTTTGGTTCTCCAGGCAAAAATAGCACCTCTGTGTTTCTTCTGCCTAGTGCCATGCCTTCTTCAAGTTTCATGTGGGCGGGGGTGTTGGTGCCTGTGGGAAATTGCCTTAGAGAAAGAAGACCATCTGTCACTTTGATTTTCATTGATGGAAGCTAGAAAACACATGTCGAGTTAAGTGCCTTTTTTCAGTACTCTCAGTCCTCAGGCCTCTGACCCTCTGTGACCATCATCCCAGCTTTTTAATCTCTGGAAATAGAATTTCTTTTTAGTGCCAAACCAAATGATGAGTTTCTGCTGCTATTCTCAACGGAGAGTTCCACGTTTGCTTTCTTTCACAGAAGAAGGAATGCATACCCGACTTCTGATAGTCATGAGAAATCTAAGCCAAACTGCACCCTTTCTCTTCTGTGTCATGTGGCAAGGCCCCTGGTAATTCATTACCTGTTCAGTGTGGGAGGGAGAGACCAGGCTATAAAATCAAGTAAAAAAGAGGAAGTGCCTTCATGTAAAAAGGTTAGCTTTTCATTATGTATCAGCAGGGATGTCCTAGCTATTTTAAAAAAAAGAACCTGAAATAAGTGAAGCCCCTTATATCAGAGCTTCCCTTCTCTGATACTTGATATATTTGATTTTCCTGAAAATCTGCTTATAATTAAATAACAGTCCTGATTAAAGATCTAGGGGGAAAAAAAACTACTTGTGTGATTTCCATAGTGTCTTGACTAGGTAAGTGATAAACGTTGAGATTTGGCTGAGCTGCATCTTTGTTAGAAAGGCATGGTATGTAAAATAAGGGTTGGGCCGACAGATAATGCAGCCGAATCTGACACGCTAAGACTAATGAGGTCTGTCTGCCAGAATGACCAGAATTGGAAGTCACAGAGCCAGGTGACTTGTGAACCTAAAAGTCAATCTACAGCCTTGCTCTCCTCAGTGTCGTCCAAGGACCCAGGAGCTTGTTAATCACAGGGCTTACGTAGACTTACTGAATTGAGATGAGTCTGCATATTAAAGTTGAGGAAACACTGGTCTAGATTTTGTAATCAGCTCTTACCTTTACTATTAATAAACCTGATCCAATCTTTCATTCACGAAAGTCTCCAGTTTTCTCTTCAGTCTTAGATGATGAGCAACATCCTCTGTGTGGTTCTCGACACAGACATTCTCTGTGTGGCCCCTGACAGGCAGGGTCAGCCTGTCCCTGGCTTCCTCCCTGTTCCTGCTTGTCTTCTGGCAGTTGGTCCTCCTGCCCTAGGGCCTCTGCAGCATTTCTTCTTCCTTCTCGCTACTTTGGGATGCTTTCCTTTACCTGTAGACTAGGTTGGGGCTCTGTTACCTGACGTCAGAGTACCTTCTACATTAGTTTCCTGGAGCTGCCATAATAAAGTACCACAAACTGGCTTAAAACAACAGAAATTTATTCTCTCACGGTTTTGGAGGCTAGAAGTCCAAAAATCAAAGTGTTTGCAGGGCAATTTCTCTCCCTGAAGCCCTGGGGGGGAGGATCTTTCCCGGCCTCATCAGCATCATCCTAGGCTCTGATTCTGTCTTCATATGGCCGTCTTCCCTCCATGTATGTCTTCACATGATGTTCTCTCAGTGTGTCTCTGTGTCCAAATTTCCCTCTTCTTATAAGGACATTAGGTACCTCTGAGCCTCTGATTACAGCGTTTTCATTCACCAATCAATAATCTTGTTTTATGTGTGTTTCTGTTTAAAGACTCCTTATTTAATTATGGTTGATTTATTAATTGGACTCAAAGCCAACAGCACTGTAACTCATGCCTAAAGGAAGTTTGTCTAACAGATGTATTTTCTCCATAAGCTACATCACTGCCGTCTTACATTTATGAACCGTAGACCACACTTCAGACAAACCGTTCTTGGGGGCCATCTTAAACAGTAAAATCTCCAACAAAAAGCAGAAAAATGTTGCCTGAAATAGACAGTGAGAAGGACATTTGTTTACAGTGTGAGCTGAAATAAGAAGGCAGAATGTCTTGTCGGGCCTCGGAAACATGTACATTGGATAACTTGAATTTTTCACCTCTTCGTGCATGTCTGCTAATGATTATGAAAGCAGCATGAGAATTGATTTGGGCATTATTAATAAATTTTCGTGAGTAGGGAATTTGCAAATATGGAATCTGCAAATAATGAGGGTTGACTGTATCTCCCCACATAACCTTTAGTTTTAAAGATAGATAGCTTTTTGAAATATTTCAGGTGACCATTTTTTCCTAATAGGTTGTTTGTGAAAAAAATATGCGAGGATTGTTATGTTATTATAAGGACAGGTTGGAAGAAGGGCCATTTACACACCCCTGTCATTTCCCCACATTGCTGAGTTTAGATAGAGCAGCGATTTGTAGCAGTTCTGTTTGCCATGTTGTCCCCTCAGAAGAACTCGTGACTACTACAGCTACTTCTACTTCTGCTCCTCCCTCTACTTTCTGTACCGCTCTGGACTTAGCTGCCTTCCTCTCTGTGTCCTGGGATCTTCTTAAGAGAGAGGATCTAACCGGGTTGGTGGTCATCACTCTGTTGGGCAGAGCCCTCCCCGTGGTCAGTCATCTAGTGAGATCTTCTGTGGATAGTTTTCCCCAACGCACCCAGAATGCTCCGGTAACTCCGTATTGTTCTGTACACAGGGCTCTTTGTGTGGTCTGGTAATTCTCTTCTTTGCTGTCGCCTATTAGCGCGAGGAGTCCTAGATGGTGGGGAATGGCTTACCTTTTCCTGTTCTTGGAATATCATTCTCCATACGTGATCTTTGAATGGGTGGATGAATGAATGAGTGGAATGATTTGAGAACCACAAAGAGCAATTTAACTTGAGGCTCCTCGTGACCATTCCATGTCCTTTTGGACTGTCCTTGAGGTTCCGTTCATTTGTCTCAAAGAATGGTGGCCTAAAGCTACCAGATGAGCAGGTGGAATTGCAGCCCACCTTGGCCGATATTTAGAATGGCCTGGCTCTTGCACTGAATGTCTCCTGGATAGAAGGCCACATTTGGGCTTTGTAGGATTATAAACGGACCTATAAGAGGTGGAGTTCCTAGTCACAGAGAGCTTACTGTTTGGTAAGGAAGGGAGCTTACCATTTGGTTAGGAAGGCGGGTTGTACCAGCCCCAAAATTTATAGTTAAGGTAAGAGTTAGATAAGAATAAAGACAACTTCCAATAGCTGCCCTAAAGCCATGTTTGATTTTCAAATGAGCAGTGTAAGATCAGTGAGTATTGTGGGTGCTGGAGGAGGAGTGATCTGGGAAGGTTGGTGGAGAAGCAGGGTAGACGCTGGGTCTTGGAGGATGGGTAACTATTGGCAAGGCCCGGGAAAGAAGAGCAGAGGGCAGGGTGTGAGCAAGGAGCAGGAGGCATCTGTAACAATGAGTGGAGCAGAACTGGGGGAGACGTACAAGGGAAAGGCAGGTTCTAGAATTTAGTTCTAGAATTACGTTGGCTCTACAGGCAAAAGATGCAGCCCCACATGGGTCATGTAGTGGTGTTTGCATGAGCTCTGGCATGAGGTGGGGGCAGGATAGAGGAAAGAGGAAGTTCTTTGTGAACTGGAAGAGAGAGTTATTAAGACTTGCATCATTTCAGCCCAAATTCATCAGAACAGAATCTTCAGAGCTCATTTTTTGGGGGAAGGAAATGAGTAAAAAAGAAGCGACAGCAAAGGTTTGAAAGAGGATTACGTCACACTGTCTATTAAGTCCCGAAGAATGGAAGCTTGAATCAGCATCATGTTGAGTTTTTAAATCTGCATTAAATTTAAATGTACTTGTAAGTAGGGTGAAGATGAGTGGTAGATCGTCCTTAGTTAGTGATTCTACTCTAGATATGTTTTGGTGGACAAGGGAAAGACTTTCTAGAAATGTTATCTGGAAGGAGGGAAGAGAGGTATAGTGTGGGCTGGTAGAGAAAAAGTGATTAGCCCGTGGAACGATTTTTAGAGGGAAAGTAAGTTGAAGGAAAAGGGAGGATGGTATCAGGTTGGAGAGAGAGGGTGGCAGTGAAGAAGGATCCCTGAGGGACTGCATAAGAGCATGCATTAACGTGAAAGCCAAGCTGAAGCCAGAGCAAGATGCTGGTGAGCTCTGAGAGTAGATGGGATATATCAGGAGGGAATGGCTATTTGGTGAAAGACTTTGGAACCAAGTGAATTGGTTCCTTTAGAGCTTTGAAGTGCCAATAGCAGGTTCAAAGCATTTCTATAACCCAGATACCCCAAAGGAATGAATTAGTTATAATAACTCTTTACTACAATTGTTTTGCTCTGTCCATCCTTGGTCCTTGGGAGGATAATACTCACAGGTATTGTACAATAGTGGTGCTCTGAATGCCTAAAGGTATCTGCTGTAAACACAGCTTGTTTGGGAGAGGGTAAAACCTAGCTTTAGGCAAGGTCACGCAGAGGTGGCTGGTCCCTCTGGCTAGCTGAGTTTCTGCCAGTCCAGGTCTTCTGTGTCTGTGGGACCCTGTCGGCTAAGAGCACACTTGGCCCATAGCACCGCCCACTGAGATATCTCCTCTAGAATGAGTGGGCTGCTCAAGCCCAGGGGCTGGTAGCTCTCAGGCAAAGCCCCTCAGTGTACTCCCTCTGCCCCAATCCCCACGTGCACAGAGGCTGTGTGGGTATGAGGAAGGGGACAATAGAAGAGCGTCAGGCAGGGGTAGAGAGCTTTATAGTGCGGACAAGACAGTCAGTGGCACAAATGCCTAACGTTGTGTGTTTCTCTCTGCAGAGGGGCACCATGCCGGTGGAAAGGATGCGCATGCGCCCGTGGCTGGAGGAACAGATAAACTCAAATACGATACCAGGGCTAAAGTGGCTGAACAAGGTAAGTGGGGTGTGTGTGTGTGTGTGAGAGAGAGAGACAGAGAGACAGAGAGACAGAGAGACAGAGAGAGAGATCCTTACTAAAAGTTGTGCATATAGACCTTTGAAAGTAAAATTGTTCTTTGTGTTCAAAATCTTATGCTAATTAATTACAAAAACCAACCAAGCAAAAATGATCATAAAAACATCAAGTTATTGTAGAAAGATTTTTTTTAATTAAAATGTATTGGGGTGACAATGGTTAGTAAAGTTACATAGGTTTCAGGTGTACAATTCTGTAATACATCATCTATATATCACATTGTGTGTTCACCACCCAGAGTCAGTTCTCTTTCCGTCATCATATATTTGACCCCTTTTACCCTCGTCTACCACCCACCTCCCCTCTCATCCTCTGGTAACCACTCAACTATTTTCTGGGTTTATGAATTTTTGTATCTTTGTTTGTCTTGTTCCCTTGTTGCTTTCAGTTTTATATCCCACATATCAGTGAAATCATATGGGTCTCGACTTTCTCTGTGTGATTTATTTCCCTTAGCATAATAATAATTATTATGCTAAGAGAAAGATTTTTTGTCATTATCTCAGACTGTAGTCACTAACTTGACTGACAGTTCCAGCTCACCATTGGTATTTTGGATGACTGTTTATATATGGAAAGCTTCTTGCTGTATTTTTCTTTATGATCCGTACCCTCTTCCTTCTTTAAATTCCTTGCTTGCTTCTCCTGGCTTTCTAAAATTAGAGGACATGGAAACTGTATGGTTTTATATTGGGAATGGGTTTTTCTCCGCCAGTGTTCACTATGTAGAGAAAACTTTTGTTTTTGTCTTTTAAAAATGTGTTCTCTTTATCTTTGTCATGAAACCCTGTTTGGGTACCTACCTGTCCTAGGGAAAGAAGCAGTCTTATCATTTTCATCCATTTCCATATTTACATAAACACTCTTTATGAACCTCAAATTATCAATTTAATTGATCCTACCTCTTAGGGGTGAATCAGGAAGAGAGTGTCTGTAAAAATAAAGAACACCTGAAATTGTATAGTTATAATGTAGAAAAGCAACTAAAGAGAGCGTATCATGCCTTCTTCAAGAAGGCCCAAGAGAGCTTTCTCTCCCACTATCGGGAATACTGCAGTTCTTCTGAGCAAATTTCTTTTTCCTGGTCTCCCTCCCCCCTCATTTTTCATCTGAAGGACATGATGAATAATTTAGCTGGTCAGGCTTTATCTTTGTATCATGTGCCAAGAGCACAGGGCCGGATTGTGGCCTGCTTCGAGCAAGTACACAGGATACTGCAGCATAATTGTTTCTTAAACTAATATTACTCCTAGCCTCATTTGATCGTTTTAGATATCTCTCAAATCCTATTTCTTGTTGTTCGTTTTCCCTCATCCACTTACTTTTTTTCATTTATTATTAATTTAATGGTATTGTATTTGAATGTATCCGTTTGAGTCCTTTCTAAAACAAGGCGAGGTATGAAGTAAATAAAAGTCACTTAAGAAAATCATATGCTCATTTCACGTGATCTGTCATATATCTTAAGGTCTTATGTCAAGCAATGTATTTTTCTAGTCTGGCTCTATCTATAGTGTTTTGGATTTGTATCCTAGATGGGCTTTGTAATTAGCCGCTTCCAAAGAAACAAACAAGAAATCAGGTTGTGCCTTGGTTACAGGGCACACGTGGAGGTACAAGGACAAGGGAGATGGTAGTCAAGGATAGTTGAAGAGACATAGGGTACTCACTAATGATAATGATAACACTGACAGTAAAAACTAACATTTATTAAGTGCCAGGCACTCTCCTAAGCAAGGGACATGCCTTCATTCACATAATTCCTACTATGTGAATTATGTTTTTCTATTTTTTCTATTTTACAGAAAAGGAAATCAAAGCACAGAGAGGTTAAGTGGGACTATATTTTGGAGAACAAGATAACGTTGCCTATATTGATTTACAGTGTGAAATGAAAACAGATATTCCTGATTTCTGAAGAGCATAAATGTGTTTTTGCTTTTTCTTTTTTTAAAACATATCCATCAGTTTTGGATGGCTTGATGCAGTGGTGAACTTACCATGTCTTCATGTCTCCTGTACCAAGTAGGCACTTGGTACCTGCAGTTAGTTGTCCTCCGTAGTAGGTTGAATTGTGCTCCCCCTGCCCTCCGCCAAAGATATGTCCACCTCCTAACCTATGGAACTTGTGGGTGTGACCTTATTTGGGAAAAAGGTCTTGGCAGATGTATTTAAGTTAAACATCTCCATATGAGATCATCCTGGGTTATCCAGTTGGGTCAATCCAATGACACATGTCCTTATAAGAGAAAGAAGAGAAGACACACACAGAGGAGGAAGCCATGTGAAGAAGGAGGCAGAGATTGGAGTGGTACAGCCACAAGCCAGGAAGTGCCTGGAACCAGCAGAAGCTGGAAGAGGCAAGGAAAGATTCTCCTTGGAGCCTGTGAAGGGAATGTGGTTCTGCTGACATCCTGACTTTGGATTTCTGGCCTCCAGAACTGTGATAGAATTGATTTCTGTGGTTGTAAGCCACCCAGTTTGTAGCCACCATGTTTCCCCGAAAATCAGACCTAGCCGGACCATCAGCTCTAATGCATCTTTTGCAGCAAACATTAACATAAGATGGGTCTTATATTATAGTAAAATAAGACTGGGTCTTATGTTAATGTTTGCCCCAAAAGACGCATTAGAGCTGATGGTCCGGCTAGGTCTGATTTTCGGGGAAACACGGCATTTGTTATTACAGCTCCTGGAAATTAGTGCACCCTCTTAGGGTTTGTTTCCTGACTGGGACTCTCCACTGAGACATCTTTTCTTCCATCCACTTTGTCCATGTCTTCTGGGTAGAGGACCAGAAAGTAAATGGGTTTCTCCTTGTGCAGCTGAACACTTAGCTCTTCTCAGGTGGCCCTTACTACTGAGCTTTACTCATCTGGTTCGTGGCTCGTGAGTTTTCTTCCCTAGCAGAGAGGGAAAGGCGAGTCCTCTGCTATCACATCCGGCTCCCCTGCTGGAGCTGGACGTGAGCCAGGCCGAAGGAAGAGGAGCATCCCCCTGGCTGCAGCAGATGGCGCCTCTTAGGACTTGGCCGGCCCAGGAGTCCATGGGCTGCCTGAGGGGCCTGTGGCAGTCTCTCGACTGGGTCTGGCCAGAGTGGGCATGTGTGTGTTTGTGTACATGGACAGAGCAGCCACAGTCACTGTAGACCTTGGATGGAGTTAGGACATTTTCTTTCCATCTCGGTACCGTCCCCCAACCCCCACCCCCCACCCCAGGGCATCTTTTTATAGGTTTCTGCGATCTTGTTGGCATTTGTCTGTCCACATAAATATTTAACTAAGACCCTAATATTATTTTCTTCCCATTCATAAACATTCTGCCTAAGAATCCCTCTTTGTGTTTTGAGTGGCTTGAGGTGATTTCCAAAATCTCTTCTCCCACTGAAGACTGTTGTCAGTCTTAGGAATGGCACTGTCTGTGGGGCTTTGTCATTCTCTTATTTATGTGTTGGTGTTTGTGGTGAAGTACTCCAGGCTGGAAGCCCCCTGAGAGCAGGGGTCTTAATTGTTACTGCATACTGGTTGCCAGGCCCAGTGCCTCACATGTAAGTGGCACTTGGTAAATATTGGTCTGTGAGTAAACGGATGAATGATATGTGCTTGAAGAGGAGCAAAATTGGTGGCTGTGTTTTTGTTCTGTTAAGGTAATGACTTAAGAATACTGGATTTTCAGTTGTCTCATCTCTCTTAAATGGATAGTCCATCAAATCCGTTATATTCTTAGTAAGAGACAAATAAGTGGTTCATGCCTTAAATTTGTTTCCATCATTTATTTTCAATAAATTTGGAGGAGGGTGGTAATGAAATGGATCTTTTGGATTCTTCTAAAGGAGCAGTGAAGAAGTTTGGTAAAGCAGCATTGTAAGTAACTCATGAATGGGGCCTTGACTTGAGCCAGTTACTTTTTATTATGAGTATTTGCAAATGCACATAGTATGTTTGAATAGCCTAATGACTAGAAATAATAACATAAAAAATTCCCATCTAGATTTAATAATGTACTTCTGGATTTAACAACAATCAACATTTTGTTTTATCTTCGTATGTGTATATATGTGTGTGTATGTATATATGTATGCGTGTGGTATTTTAAAGCAACTCCCTGACAGTCGACATCTATGAGACTTAAGAACATTTTTTCATATATTCACAATGCTGTTATTAATTGGTAAAATTAATCATAAGTTTTTGACATCATCACTGCCTCATTCATATTCAAAATGTCTTGAGTATTCCCAAAATATTTTTTTACAGTTGATTTGTTCAGTGAGAATCCAGAGAAGGTCCATATGTTATGGTTGGTTGTTTGACTTGAAGTCTCTCCTGATTGTGAATTGTTCCCCTCCTTTTGTTCCTTCTTGCCGTTGACTTGTTGAAGGGACCAGGTCAGTTCTAGATTTGTTCAGATGCTTGCTTGTGGTTTCCCTGGGCCAATTCTGGAGGAAGGAAGGAAGCAATCACATCTAGATTGATTGTTTCTCTCTTAGCTCCGACTGATTCCCCCTCTGGTTATCGATGTTCTTATTTCATATTGGAGATCTTCATGGACCCAGGTGCCCAGGCCACTCCCCAAGCATAGGTCAGCAGGTAGTCCCAGACCTTTCCTTTCTATTCACTTCGCAAGCAGGCTTGTGCTTGTGTAAATATCAGGCCCTCTCGGAACAAGGTAAGGAGTCCAAATGAAAATAGCAAATGAAATTGGAACATCTTATAAATATTGGGGGAGAGAAGAGGCAGAGGGAGATAAGAGAACTGGTTTCCACTTGGGACCAAGGTATGTTTGTTCTGCATTGCTCAAGATAATCTTAAATGTTCTTCTCAACTCAAGCAGCACTTATCTCTCTTGCCTTTAAATGCGTAGAGTTCTCTGTATATGTAAACATGAGTGGCCTCTGGTACACTCAGTCCTTCCATACACAGTGTGTACAACCACTGCGTGTGCAGAGTGGGCACTCAGGGCTTCTGATGGCACATCACAGAGTCTATACCAGGGGTGTCCAAACTTTTTTCAGTGGTTTTCACCAAGGGCCATATGCGGTAAAATACACAAACAGCTGGGCCACTCACTCGAGGTGAAGTACATATTGCCTCACCTGGTTTATTTAAGTAAACTAAATATATTTTTGGAATTTGCTGCAGGCCAATTAACAATGGATCGTGGGCCGTAGTTTGGACACCGCTGGTCTGTACAGATGCAGGGTAATGCCATCACCATCCTGGAGAACACAATGATCTATGGCCAAAATGGTTACTCATCAGAATCTCTTTCAGTTTTAAAATGAATTTCACCTTTACCTTTCAACATGGTCTTTAAAAAAGATATGTGTGATGCACTCGTTAATGGTTTCTTTTCTTTCTTTTTTTGCGATATGAAAAACTTAAGTTAAAGGTTCCATGTAGTTTTTTTTTCAATTTACCATTTTAACTGTTTTAAAATGTACAGTTTAGTGGCATTAAGTATATTCCCAATATTATGCCACCATCACCACTATTTAATTCCTAACTTTTTCATCTCCTGAAAAGGAAACACTGTACCCATTAAAAAGTCACTCCCCCCCATCCCCATTTCCTTCCCCTAGTTCATGGTAATCACTAATCTGCTTTCTGTCTCTATGAATTTGCCTTTTCTGGTATTTCATATAAATGGAATTGTTTAATATGTGGCCTTTTGTGTAAGGCTCCTTTCATCTAGCATTGAGTTTCATCCATGTTGTAGCATGTATCAGTACTGTGTTCCTTTTTTTTTGTGGCTGAATAATATTACATTTTATGCATATACAACATTTTCTTTATTAGTCAATCGGTTGATGGACATTTGGGTTGTTTTTGCCTTTTAGCTATTATGGGTAGTGTTGCTGTGAACATTCATGTATAAATATTTGTTTGAACACCTATTTGTAATTCTTTGGATATATATTCAGGAATAAAATTAGTGGATCATGTGGTAACTCTGTGTTTAACTTTTTAAGGAATAGCCAAACTGTTTTTCACAGCAGCTACACCATTTTACATTCTTACTAGCAATGTATGAAGATTCCAGTCTCTTTACATCCTCACCAACACTTACTATTTTCTGTTTTCCTGATTCTGGCCATACTAGTGGGTGTGAAATAGTATTTCATTGTTGTTTTGATTTATATTTCCCTAATGATTAGTGGTGTTGAGTGTCTTTTAATGTGCTTATTGGCCATTTATTTGGTCTCATCAGATCCTTTGCCCATTTCAAGATTTCACGACGGGTAATTGCTAGGTTCAGTCATTACTTTTGTGGTTTCATGATTTGGGCATGGTTTCTGTGAGACTTGGTCGTGTGTGTGTGTGTGTGTGTGTGTGTGTGTGTGTGTGTACGCCTGCTTGCATGCACGCAAATGCTTGAAAAGATCTACTTTATCAGAATCAACTCTGTGTCTCATGAGTTAGATTTCAGATAGTGTCACCACAGAACTCCCCTGACCTAGAAAAAAGTATAACAGCAAATTCTTTAAGGGTCTGTATCTTTAAGCATAAACCTTTAGATTCTGGTTGTGCATTTTAGGAAAAGGTCTTTCACTGAAATTATTTCATTTTCATGTGAACATCAAAAACTGCATTAAGTGATTTGCTCTCTGATTTTCATCTACATTAAAAAATAAAATTTCACTCAGCCCCTTTTTCATGACAGCCCTTTTGGAAATGGCTAACCTCAAATCCTGTTGTCTCAGTGGATAGTACAGAATGAACAGGAGGGGTTTATGAAAGTCTTCTACTTTCAGTTCTTCTTTATTAACTGAGTTTTAAATACAGTAGAATTTTCCCTTTTAACAGTTTTTGGGGAACTCTCAAGTGTCCTGAAATACTTTTCGTTCAGACTTTGTAATTAGCTCTGTGGAGAAGCACCGAGCCCCTTTCAGGTCGGTTGGGACCCTTTCTGTCTTTTGCTGTGAGACCAACATGGCCTAAAATCCCTACTGGCATTTTCTTTTCTTCCCCAATGTATTGTGCAGGAATACCCAGACCTGGACATTATCAGAACTAGCTTGGGAGTTTTTTAAAAAATAGTTTTCCTGGGCTTTAATCTCCACAGAATCGAAGTCAACAGGTCTGTTGTAGGACTGGCAATCTTCTAAATCTAAACACCGGGAGACAACGTGTGGGGTGATTAAGTGATTGAAGATGGGATCATGTGACCTCAGTTTTGAATTTAGTCACTTTCATAAGTTCCTTGGTTAAATAATTTAATTCTGTTCCTCAGTTTC
The DNA here is from genome assembly GCF_964194185.1 of Rhinolophus hipposideros. NCBI lineage: Eukaryota > Metazoa > Chordata > Mammalia > Chiroptera > Rhinolophidae > Rhinolophus > Rhinolophus hipposideros. The sequence continues at coordinate 29,787,757 of NC_138050.1, read as the reverse complement.
TTCAACTGTAAAGCAGAAATAATCACATATACATATATACATACATATACATAACATAGCTTATTAAGTTGTTGCAAAAACCAAAACTGAGACGAACATGTGTAGTCACATGTCAAGTGCCAAGGGACCTTAATAACTGCTGGTGCTACTATTAGAACCAGGTTTCACATGCATAGTTGGACTATGAGTGTTACTTTGCTTCCAAAGCACTGGTTTCTAGTCATGTATTTGCTGGGGTTGATTTAAGCAATTCTGAGTTACCTCTCTGGCTGTAAGAGAGTAGAAAGAATCTAATATAAGAAGAATTGTGGGGTGTGGGGACTTTTCTCCAAAAAAGGACTATGATCTCCACATAACTGGTACATCTTTGTACTTTTGCTATTTCATGCAGGATAGTAAACACATAGAGGTTAGAACATTAGACAGAATCTTCTGTTTCTGTTGGCTGCCCAAGCAGATTTTGAGATATTTGGTCTCTGTGACAGTGGCCTCATACCCTCAACTTCCCTTTAGCAGTACAAATGGGTGATCTTTTGGAGAGTTGCTTAATTTTTAATTTACTAAGGCAGCCGGGTTCCTCTTTACCAAATAATGGAAGTAAATGATAAGAATAAACATGAGAAATTTCTGTCAGTGGCCAGTTATCTGTGGTTCTTTAAAGAAAAGTGGCATAGATAACAGAACACATTGGCATATCCCAAACCATCACCTTTGACCTTGGAATATATTCCTGTTCTGCCAGACTCTGCAGGACTCTGAATCTCACCTGGGTAGACTGTCAAGATTTAAGGCCCAGTGGGGAAGTGGTTTGGTTTACAGTAGATTTTACTGCAGAAACTCAAAAAACCCAATGATACTTAGTGGGGCCTCTTACTATTAGGTTGGTGCAAAAGTAATTGCAGTTTTTGCAGTAATTTTTAACCGTATAAACCGCAATTATTTTTGCACCAACCTAATAGCTAGAACTCAAGAACCCTCTGCAATCGTAGCCTGAAACCCATGGCTGCAGTTCTTATTTACTTTTTTCTTTTCAGGAAAAGAAGATTTTTCAGATCCCCTGGATGCATGCAGCTAGACATGGGTGGGATGTGGAAAAAGATGCACCACTCTTTAGAAACTGGGCAATCCATACAGGTATTAAAACCCTCTCATCGTTTTTAGAGGCCAGCCCTATTGTTTTGTTGCTGTTGTTTTCATGCCTTCTTTTTTTCTTTTAGTTGTGGTATAATTGACAAATAAAATTTTAAGATATTTAAGGCAGATAAGTTCTGATCCCCCCCATCGAGGTAATTAACACATTCATCACTTCACATATTTACCTTTTATTTATTTGGGGTTTTTTTGCTGAAAACATTTAAGTTCTCTCTTCGCAAATTTCAGTTATACAATACAGTGTTAATTATTGTTTATTTTTGTTTTTACTACGTATATAAAATCTCCTGGCTTATGGTCTCATGAAGATACCTTGTTTCCCCAAAAACAAGACCTAGTTGTACAATCAGTTCTAATGCGTCTTTTGGAGCAAAAATTAACATCAGACCCTTTCTTATATTATATTATGTTATATTATATGAGACCGGGTCTTATATTATATTAAAATAAAACCCAGTCTTATATTATGTTATATTATATAAGACCTGGTCTTATATCAAAATAAGTCCGGGTCTTATATTAATTTTTGCTCCAAAAGACACATTAGAGCTGATGGTCCGGCTAGGTCTTATTTTCGGGGAACCACGGTAGCTCTGAAAAACCTGTGACTTGCTCTCAGGAACATCCAGGACACATGGGGTACAGACTTCATCACTTAGCAGTGATGTTCCACCCATTCCACAGAAACTTAGTTCTTAAATTTCCTATAATGCGGAATTCTGATTAAATTTCCCAGGTGTGTACCAAAGTAGTATAGAACTTACTTGTTTTACAGCTTTAAACTTGAGTTGAATTTATCTCCCCTAAAGGTAGTCAAGAATATATTTATTTACAACAAAATTTAAGTAGGGAGCTATTTACAGGAATGGACTTTTTGTTTAATATTTGAAAGTCAGATGAAAAAGAGACACTCCAGTTACCTGTACTTATGGATATCCCAATCCTCCAACCTTCTATATTGCTTACATTGATTCTCCATTCTTCTACTATTGTTAATTTTCTCTCAAGCTGTTTAGTAGAGTCAGGGTCACCAACTAGTACCAGTTTGCCCGGAATTGTCCAGGTTTTAAAACAAAAATTCCCGTATCCCAAGAACCTTCTCAGTCCCAGGCAGACCAGGATGTTGGTTACCATAGGTATCTCTTGGAATTAAAAGGGTTCTCTGTGCTACTTGGCCAGCAATCCTATGCTTCCAGAAATTTTTACTCTGAACCTTAATTCTTTTGTCTGTTTTGTTAGGAAAGCATCAACCAGGAGTAGATAAACCTGATCCAAAAACATGGAAAGCAAATTTTCGATGTGCCATGAACTCCTTGCCTGATATTGAAGAAGTCAAGGATAAAAGTATAAAGAAAGGAAATAACGCCTTCAGAGTCTACCGCATGTTGCCCTTATCGGAGAGGCCTTCTAAGAAAGGTAGATAATGAGATTTACTGGCGAATACAATGATCATTTAATATATATTGTTGTACCTTTGTGATTTCTTTATTTCCACATCTATAGTTCACACCGTGGATGATAATTCTGCCCTTACCTGACTGGGGAAAGTGACTTTCAGGTCACCAAAGGCAGTAAAACATTTGGAATTTAGGCCATGTACAGATTAAAGCATGTTTAGGGTCGCTGAGAGTTTCAGAAAGAATTTAACTTAAGCGAAACGTTTCTCTGTATGTTCTCCATGAGTTAATCTACAACTCTTTTCTGTTGCCACAGGAAAGAAACCAAAGACAGAAAAAGAAGACAGAGTTAAGCACATCAAGGTAATCTTTGGTTGTTCAGGGAGAAGGCCAAAGTTGTGACAATATTAATTGACTCATATTCTATCTCATAAAAACAAGAAATGTGATCTCTGTGAAGTATTTAATCTTTCTTCTTTTGCTATTATGTTTTATATGCTTTACATGTCTCCTCTTTGACATGTACCCACTTGCAGACTCAAGGACACATATACCTGCTTCATCCAACTTCCCTGAGAAATTTATGAATGAAGTCACAAATTCATACTGGGGTGGACAGTCTCAAGCCTCCATCTGGTCCCTACACTATTGCCAGCTGTCACTTAGTACCAGCTAAGTTCCAGCAACCAGCTACTATCTGAGACTATTAAGTGCATTTTCAGGCAATTAAATATATTTTAAAGTACATTAAATATTATACACCTATATTAAAATGTGTTACTTATATTTTACATATATATATATTCCGTGACAGGTCATTAGGTTGGGGGCCCAGTGATGAATTCAAACACTCTTTTAATGTCAATATCAATTGTTTTTTTTCTGCTTCACTACAAAACCAACTTTCATGACTCCCAAAGGTTTTCCATAGGGATGCGTTTGTGTGTGTGTGAGCTTTCTAGTAGGCTCGGCAGCCTGCAATCCCCTGCAGTGTGAGGACCTTTGTATGTGGAATGGGTAGCCCTTGTTCAATAGCCAGAGGATAGGCAAATACCCCGTGCAAAACCAAGGGTGAGCTTCAGTTCCTAGGCAAAGAGCAAACATTGCAGTCCCAGAGCCCTAAACCATCAGAGAAAAGATTGTCTAGTTCTCTGTGCTCCCTTTACACATAAAGAAACTGAGAGGCTCAAGAGAGTTGAGTGACGTGGACCCAAAGGCTGTGGGACATGTGGCCAAGGTCACACTGTTATTTAGAAGTGAACTTAAAGGAGAGGTCAAGTATTCTGATTTCTAACCTCCTGATAGAAATAACTGTTGAAGAAAAAAAACCAAACTGTCCAGACAACACAATGTTTAAATATAAGCCAGTTAGTCAAAATAGCAGGAAAAAAACTGTAAAAAAATTTACTTCAGATATAAAGTTAGACTTGTGTAGGGAGTTAGAGTTTGAGGGGAAACTTAAATAAATTGTTGTTTCAGACACATTTACCTCTACAACGGAAAATAGATATTTTAGACAGAGTATTTTACTAGCAATACCTCCAGTTTCATTTTCAATATCTTTATTTTGTAACATATTTTAAATGTAGCACAGTATTAAGGCCCGATTTTGTTTTAACTTTTTATTGTGGATAAAGTTTATACACATAGGAAGAAAACAAATGAGTAGAATTGACTCCAATTCTTTAAAATCACATTATCTGTGGGGAAGTTATACTTTTCTAACTAAACTAATCAAAATGTAGACCCTAAATAATACAAATGTAGACCATCACCCCAATTTCAACATTAATCAACTCATGGCTATTTTATTTCATTAGTACCTCCACCCACTTCCCTGCATCCAATATAGAATTACAGATATTTGATAATTTTTGACCTACAAAAAACAATTTTTTATGGTTTAGCTCAATATTTTGAAGCAAATTCCAAACATATCATTTCTTCCATAAGTATTTCAGTGTATATCTTTAAATGATAGGCACTCTTTAAAAATAACCCAGTATCATTATTGCATGTGAAAAAATTAACAGTAATTCCTCAGTATTGTCAAATATCCAGTATTCAGATTTCTAGTTGTTTCATAAATGTTACCATCGTCTGTTTACTTGAATCAAGACCCATGTATATAACATCCACTCATTGTGAGTTTTGGATATGTCGCTTAAGTTTTTTTTAACCTATGGTTTCCTGTACATCACTTTTAAAAAAAATCTAATTAGTTATATCAATTTTCCCACAGTTTGTATTATTTAGGGTCTACATTTTGATTCGTTTAGTTAGAAAAGTATAACTTCCCCACAGATAATGTGATTTTAAAGAATTTGCTATAATATTAAGTACAACTAGACCCTATTTATTACTGTTTTCACAGCATGTAGTTCAGTGCCTGGTAAAGAACAGATAATTAGTACATATTTGATCACTGAATACATGCATGAGTGTTTGTTGACCAAAGAGATGCATAAATAAACATAACATGTTGCGTGGGAGTGGGGGGTTTTACATTAGAATGCAGATTTAATTTCATAAGCCCAGTTAAAGGAGAAATAAGAATGGAGTAACACATGTTCACTTTTCAACAGACTTTGCTCAAACACATCTACCATACTCCATTGACTATCAGATGCCAGTGATTATAGGATGTACCATTATTTTATGTATCTCTAAGCAAGAAATACTGCTTGCAATGAAACCATGACACATAATTGATTATAAGGCACATCCTATTTTAGGGATGTGGAAATGTGCATCTTAGAATTGATGACACGTACTGGTCTCATCAGTAAGAAACAGTCAAATCAGCAATGGCAGTGTCTCCCACATGGCCAGCCTTAGGTGGAAATTGGCCATGTTGGCTGAGGAAAGCAAGTGAGAGGTTTTCTCTTAGATGCAACCATGTGGGTCAACTTCCAACCCAGCAAAGTGTACATTGTGAAATCTTCCTGTGATGAAGATATGGTTAATACTAGAAACTTGTCCCTCAAAGGGACATTGTTACTTCAGCAGAAGGCAGGTGACTCATCAGAAATAAGCACAGCCAAACTTTTAAATTTAAATCTGCTTACGTCTGTTCCACAGTGCAGCGGTGGAACATGGAGAAAGCCAGTGGGCCTCCCAAATTCTGTGGCTCGTGACTGCAAATGCCGTAGTCTTCTCTCACTGTTTCTGTAGAATGTCTCCAAAGTTCACTCTCCAGGTTGTCTGGAACTGTAATTCAAGGACCTTATCCTTTCTGAGCTTTTAATACACTACTCTTTGTTGTATATGAAAACACCTCAGTTCTGAGTTAATACGTTCTGTGCAAATAATGCAACTGGATAGACTAGGTGGGTTTCTTCCACTGAGAAAATTTGTCTTGTGTGTAGCGAGTAGGTATGAAAATTTGCTGTTGAAACAAGTTCTTTCCAGTCTTCATTCAGTTCAGGTTGGATGGGAGTTTTAACTAGAAAAGGATGTTTAGAGCATGCAAGATTTTCCCAGGAAATTGTCAGAATTTTTCTTGGGTTACTCAGGCAGTTTAGCTCCAGGTCATATGTTCCCTGAGCAAATAGTTCCCTGAGACTGGGAGACCCAAGGCCTATTGGCCACATAGTAGGTACAGAAATGCTGCCTCGATATTTCCTGATGATCTCTTTGTGTGTATATCCTGTATACTCAGTGAGCCTTTTCAACTTGAACTAAGACCCACCTATGTGGAGGTAACCGACTGAGGAAGCATAAATAAGGAACACAATCATGAGTAATACTAGATTGTACAATATCAGTGCATACTCATATACGTATTTCAAAAATGTAATAAGGCCAAGATCAATAAGGATAGAAGTGGGTAAAAGAGAGGCCATGGTAGCTGACATTTTTGAGCCCCTCCCAGGTTCAAAGCTCTAATTATTATCTCATTGAGTGCTCCCTGTAATGGGCCGGTTATCTGTCTCCCTTTTGCATACAAGGAAATGGGGGCACAAAAGAGGTTGAGTCATTTTCCCAAGGTTGCACTGCTTTGTGGAGCCGTAATTTGAATCCAGGTTAGTCCATCTCCAGAACACATGCTTTTTCACCACACTCAGGGCTGTTAGCTGTTTGGAGGCCATGAGCTCTGAGCCAGGCCCTGGGGGATGGATGGATGGAGTGAAACGGAGGTCATTTTCAGGTACCCAGGAGCATCATACATGAGTGCCTGGAGATTAGAGTTGCTGTTTGGTCTTCACTGGATGAGTCAGGAAGCTGGCTTAATTAGAGCAGGAGTTTGTGTGAGGGAACAAAGGGAAACAAAGACATGTAGGTAGGGTGGATCAGCAATGAATACTTCCTCTCTCATAGGATTGTTTGCAGATGAAAGATGCATGCTTTGAAAACTATAAAGTGTTTCCAGATCAAAGAATTGGAGTTGTTGTGGAAAATGTAACCTAGGAGGGCCTCTGAAGGCACTTGGTAAAGGCACTTGGTCTGTATTAGTTCTGAATACGGACCTCTGAGTAGCGGTTACAGAAAGCAGATATTAGCGTAGCAGAACTTTCTAATAGAGCTGTTGGCTCTCCCAGTGACTTGAGCTGGATTCAAAAGCAATGCGCTCCCTGTCATTGTCCCTCGACAGACTGGACGACCACCTGTCAGGGCTGATACTGGAGGGAGTACAGTTTTTAAACCTTCATCAGATGAAAACACATGACCCACTTGAAAAACAAAATCAGAGCTGCCCTGGATGGAGCAGACAAGGGGGTCGCCCTGCCTCCCTGGTGCCTTCCTCTCCTCCTGGTGGCTGCGGAGAGCACCGTCTGAAAACTCGTTGGCTAAGTAACCTATCTGGATGATTTCATAAAATAAGGGCCCATAAAAAAATCTTTGGGGAAGATTTGGAGCATGATGGAATTGATATTTAAGGGAGGTCTTTCTCATGGTGGTAGGAAGGCATGGAGGGGAGGAGAGACTGCAGTAGAAAGTAGAGCTGAAGATGGTGGCAGTTGGACTGGAAAGGAGGAGATATTTCTGTGGAGAAGGGAAGAGGATATAGGTGATGAAGATAGGAGTGGATCAAAGAAGGAGGCCCTGAGTTTTCAACCCTCATACAGGGGGTTAGTGGGAATGGAGCATGTTTTGTGGAGAAACGGGTGTGTTGAATGTTGAACGTGTTGAATTTGCAATGACAGAGAGCCTCTAAAGCAAAGAAATGGTGGGTAGAAAATGAGATCTGACAGGTGCAGAGCTCAGGTAACTGTTGGAGGGCAGATGTGTGGTCATGGACTCAAGGATGATATTGGAGGCCTGGAAAACAGATGTCTTCTCCAAGAGAGAAGCTGTATGAGATGGAGACAGAGACCAAAGGAGAAGCTGAAGAGAAACATGAGCTGAGGAAACAAGCCAAAAGGGAAGTTGCAGTGAGAGTGGGAGAAAGAAAATGAAGATGTTCTAGTTCCCAGAAAGGAGGAAAGGACGGAAGGTGTTTCTAGGACCAGGCAGGAGGCTTCAGCCTATTTGGCTAGAGCTCCTTTTCCTAGTGGTCTTGTGGCCTCCGTGATGTGCAGTATGCAATTCCCTGGGCTGCTTTCATGAAGCCCAGCTGTCAGCTTGCAATTTTTGGTAGTAGAGAGACGTAGAGATACTCTTAAATTGGGCTTCAAGGAGACTGGTTTTACACACATGAATTAGGACATTTCTAGGCGTGGGGAATCTGGGTTTGGGTGGCAAATGTTCTTATGGCCATTATATTTGGCTTCAGGGAGGGGACATCTAGACAAGGGACTGTGGCACAGGGATGAGACATAATGGGCTTTATGCTGTCCTGTGATGTAGGCCCATCTCCAGGCCCCTCCAGCAAGCATAGCTTTGAGACCAACCAAAGGTGTATTGTTTTAGAGGTCGAAAGAAGGCTGCCCTGCCCCCGAACTCTGTCTTATGCTGGTTTGCTTTCACCTAAAATCCCTTAAACTGGAGACTAAATCTTGGATTCTGTATGAACAGCTCAAACATCTTGGGCATAACTATTTAGCAGAGTTCACGCACCATGGAGGGGTCTGAAACCAACCACCATCTTTTCTTTCTTGGTTTTCTTTGGGGCAAGGTGAGGGTTGGAAACCAAGATGACTTGATTAACAGGAGAGCCTACATCTAAAGTAAGAAAGGGAATAGAACAGGGAGGCTAGTTCAGGATTAACCAGGCCATGTTATGGTGCAGCAATGTGGGGACAGGGCAGAAGTGGACACCACAGGGGGCCAGGGGACACTGTGGGCGAAGGCCGTTCATGACCTGCAAGATCTCTAGGCACATGTTCCACAGACAACTATACACCCCTTTTCTTATTTGGGGTCACAATATGTATGGCTAAGGTTTAGAAGTCCCTATTCTAATCACTTCAAAACTTTTGACTGAGTGTAGTGAAGACCCTCGTTGTTCTGCAGCCTGTATGGGGACCACTCAGGGAGGCACCGGCTGCATTTCACTATACAAGTTGCTATATTGTCCTTCCAGAGCCATTGTACCGATGAGATGGTTGCACTGAAGACTTTGAAATCGACAGGTTGTTCTTGAGGTGGGGATGAGAGGAGTAAAACAGTGTTCAGACTAGTCTGACTCGGTCTCCACCGGTAGAAAATACCATTCCATTGTAGAAGTAGTGCCGGATACAAGGTAGAGGTGGGGTAGTAAACAATGTTGAAACTAGTTCTTGTCTCAGTCTCCTTTGGAATTTGTGCAGGATGCAGGGTTAATTAAGCCAGAAAGCTCCTGGAGTCAGACTGTGTGGCATGATCAAAGACTGATTTCTGTTCCTGTGTCTCCTTAGGCTGAAAGTAGTATAATCTTGGAGAATGAATTTGTCTCTGAGTCATTGTTTTATCAAGTGTAAAGTAAAGTATCACTTGCCATTCATTAAACTCTAGATCCTATGAAACACTGAGAGGTCTTCAATTGAAACAAATCAGAATAATTTATAAAAAATAACTTTATTAAAAAATAACTTGTTTTTAAATATATACAAGTCTTACTGCCTTATTACTTTTCTAAGAAACCCAGAAACAGAATGAGAAAAAAAAGTAACGTAAGATAACCAATGAAGCCCATAAAAATTGTGTTTTTTTTTCATAATTCCTTCAGATGTTCTGTACTTAGTTCCTTTAGAAAGATTTGAGGAAACGGAAGTGGAATAATGAAACATGCGGCATGACTGGGAGGGGGAGATGCCAAAGGGCCCTTGAGGAAACCAGCGAGAAGGAAGGTGCCACCAGAAAGCATAGAATTACACAACAACAGGTGGTTTTTGTTGTCAAGAGGGAGCATGGAAACCTTCCTATTGGGTGTCAGAGTATGGTGTTGAGGGAAAGGGACTTGAGGAAAGGTCACTGGATTTGGGTGAGCAGAGTTTTATTGGTGACTTTAGATACTAATTAGCGTTTCTTTAGTAAATGCCACGTGCACATTTATCTCATTTAATCTTCATATCAACCCTATGACGTGGGTCCTGTTGTCCTCAGTTTACATCTGTCCACCATGCCCCAGGAAAGGCTTAAAGAGGGTAAATAAAGTTCTGCAACTAGTGAGGAGTGGAAGAGCCAGGCTTTGACCTGAGGCCCATCTTACCACCCCCCAGAAGCCAGAGTTTGATCCACAAGTAGCATGGCAGCGAGACTACAGGGTCTGACAAGGGCATAGGTGACAGGCAAAGGTGGGGAAGGCAGATACTTGTTCAGAAGTTTGGCTGTAAAGGAAGAGAAAAGATGGTGATTCGAGGCATAGGCCAGTGAGTTTTCCCTAGAAAGGACAGACTTCTTACTTGGAGCTTTTAAAAGAAGAGAAAATGCAAGATGCTATAGGACAAAGGCAACAATTCTGTCCAGTGGGGCTGTCCTGGGCTCTTCCTATGTTCACCCTTTGGTACATCCAGTCAACCATGCAGTGTGTGATTTTTTTTTTTTTTAATTGAGCTATACAGTGAAGTGATATCTTTGAAGTTATAGTTACTGTGGTGGGAGTTTGCCAAGTGGGATCATGAAGGAGGAGGTCATTTTCCCCTCCTTCCCTATGTGACATTCCTAAGTCACTTTTTTGGTGGGTTCATCATTGATTCCAAGAAGCACATAAATAAATTGATAAGAATGTCCCACGTGTCTTAGAGGTGTACGGCACGGGATTTTTCAAAGCACAGTCCTATCGACCTCACATGATCTTCTGCTCCCGTCTTGTATTCTTTCTGCCCTTCAGCCACCTCTCCATTTTGGTTTCCCGAAGGAGTCGTCCTATGTGGTTCTTTTTGTCTAGCTCTCCCAGGGTTGGTTGGCACTCTCAGCCCGGAGGGTTCCAGTGCACTTGAACAAAGCAGAACTGAGAAGCTAGACTAAGGAAAAGGAAATTGTTCTCATTGTTTCGTTAGTATGAGTGAGTTGTGTGGGACCTTCAGGCACTTGAAAGGCATTTATATGAAGCTGTGGGTGTGGGGTTGCTCGACTGGACTCCCATCAGGGGCGGGAGGCCGGCTTCAGCTGTGAGTGTGACCCGTTATCAGCCACCCACCCAGTGTAGGATACTCAAGTGGCCAGAGTCCAGGACAAGCTGTATCTGAGAAGAAGTCATCCACAACGTCCTCTGGGTTCCTTTTCTTGGATCAACGGTTGAGAATTTTCCTCAGACATGGGGGAAAGAGTTTTTCCTCAGAAATAACTGTAAAAGAGGTGGCAGGATTCTTTTCTTCAAGCCAGAAAATTGAGTCTTTTGAACACTGCCTCCCTCAGAGAAGGAAGACTTGGAATTGAGGCAGCGCGGTACTTTACATAGATAGTTACACAGCTCTGCTTCACCCTAGAGCTATTGTCTGAAGGTGGAAGCATTTCAGAAAGGCAAGTTAGATGCGCTGGTACCGTTTCCTCAAAGGAAGACACTACCCGGAAATGTGCTTCTTTAGCTCCAGGCTGATTTGAAGAGGTAGGGAATGCGTTCGGGAGATGAATGGACTCCAGTGTCAAAGTAGACAGAGGGTAGAATTTAAGCTAAGAAAAGGGAGGGCAAAGGAAGTGTTCTCAATTCTTTTTTCTTTTCTTCTTCCTAGCAAGAACCAGTTGAGTCATCTTTGGGGCTTAGTAATGGAGTAAGTGATCTTTCTCCCGAGTATGCGGTCCTGACTTCAGCTATAAAAAATGAAGTGGATAGTACGGTGAACATCATAGGTAAACTGTTTTGACATCTCATTTTTTATATACACGAGCAGCCCTCTGGGGTCTAAAATTTGTAAAACATGATTTGAAATAACGTAGTCAGTGGGAGGGGGTCTTGGAACCATCTCACTATGCAAGTTCCAGCCCCCAGATTTCAGGGCTGAAAAATAAAAGCATTTGAGGTTCAGATAAAGAAATTCAGATGGTTTAGCCTCAAGAAAATAGGCTAAGAGTGACATCCCAGGAGATTCCAAGTAGGTGAAGTAGTTTTATTTCCCTAGTGGCTAATGATTAGCAGTTCTCAATCTTTTCAGTAATTGGTCACGTGGACAAAGTGTTATTTATTTAACTTGGGAACAAGGAGAGGGGAGACTGTCCTCTCAGCACATGCTTCAGGGCAGAGCCGCCTCAAAGATGGTGTTCATTTTACAGATGAAGAGACAGAGGCTTAGAGATACATTGTCAAAGGACCCATTTTGGTTCCGCAAAGAGTTTTGAGCACCATCCATATTCTAGACTCGCTACTATGAGCAGCGGCTAGATTGGGGAACAAGGCAGGCCCAGTTCCTAGTTTCATGGAGGGAGAGAGACAGTAAACAAAGCCACAGATAACTAATGCTGCAAAGGAAAAGAGTGGAGATAAGAGAGACCCAGGGACTGGATTTCGACTGAAGGTTTCCCTGCTGAGTTGAGGTTTCCCCTGAAGCTGGGTGGGTGAGGAGGGACATTGTGGGGCAGGCAGCAGGACTGGCCCACGTGGTCTATGACATAAGGACACACTTGGAGAACCAGAGGAAGGTTTGTGTGACAGCATAGTGAGCAGCAGGAGGTTCCCCTCAGAGAGGGGCCAGGCAGGGTCATGGGGGCCCTTTGCAGGCTAAGGGAAGGAGATTGGGTTTTATTTCTAAACTGCTGGAGAGTGTGTTTCAAAAAAAATTGTTTTTAATTGAAGTATAACAGACAGTAGAGTGCATATGTGTTTTACATACACGCACGATGTAAATACCACCCCTCTCAAGCTTTTAGGCAGGAGGGTGACAAGCGTGAATTATATCTCAATAAAGTCCCACTGGGATATTGTGGTGAATGGTTGGTGGGAACTCGGTGCAAGGTGGAGGCCCAGCCGTGAACTCTTATTCCAGGTCCAGCCCCAGAATCCAAAACTGGAGCTCTGCCCTCAGGTACCTTCTGGTCCATTACACCTTGCTCCGTGTTGGAAACAGTCAGGGCTCCTGATGCTGGTAAGAACCAGAGAGATGAAGCAGGGCGGCAAGAGCAAGCCTCACGTTGGAGTGCCTTCATTTCTGGATTGTCAGTGGAATATGGATCGGAGGCCACAGCCACTACAGATGCCAGTCACCCTTCATTCCCATGGGTTTGGGAATTTGGGAAGTGGAAGTTTGTATGTGGAGACTCCCTGAAGCGTAGAGATCTTGGGAGAATGCAGGGCGAAACAAGACTGGAACAGATAGATGCTGGGTGCGTGCTGTATCTCAGGGCAGGCCTGGCCTTGCTTCTTTCCAGCGCTCACATCTACACGGGGCACTTTTGCATGGAGGCAGTTAGTCCCACAATCGTTTTGAGCTGGGAAAGGTCATCAGGGTTGAGCGTTCTTCTCACTTCCCCTCTGGAGTGAGGCAACTTGCCCGACCCGAAGCCCAGTTTTCCTGCCTCCTGGGCCCTTTTCTCCAAGGCCTCAGGCTGCTTCACCACCCTCTCATCAGGACAACAGTGGGTTTTCATGTGTTTTGGTTGAGTCTTCAGGAGGTGAATTCCCAGTAAGAGAGATTGTTTTTTGCCCCTGCTATGACTGGTGCCACATGGGCTTGATACTAATTTAATGAGTCATTACTGCTGGGGCCAAGACGAATGCAGGTTTGGTTAAAAGTCACCTACTGGAGTAAGTGATTCTCTTCCTTGGCATAATAGTAACATAATAATGGACGGCAGTAAAATGAGTTTGAATATCTCTTTCTATGTAGTTGGTGGCCCTTACGAAGGTACATAATTCTACATGAAGTGGATCCATCCAAGTGTTTTGAAGAAATGGGTAATTTGTAAACATTGCTAACAGTAGCACTTCCTCAGATTTTAGACCTGTTTCTACACACACCCCCGTGACCATTCATTAGCCATCCCAGTCTTTGTGATTTGTTTACAGAGATGAGAAACACAGGCATTCTCATTCGAAGGCCACTGTGGAACTTGAGAGAGTCTCCTTCTGTCTCTCTTAACCTTTTAAAAATGCTTTATTTAAAAATGATACCGTTTCTTGCTTTCAGTTCATTTGTTTCTAAACCCACAGTTCCTTCCAGTTTTGTACTTAGGCACGAAGATGAAAGCTTCATGCTGTTTCCATTCTACTTATAGAAGCATATGTTCATAAAATTAAAACGGGGAGCAGAAATGAGTACTTAATAGGGTAGTATTTTTTCTTGCCTGTAGGCTTTGAGCTAGGGAAATAGAATGAAAATCAGTAACTTAATCTATTGGATGTCAGCCACCCAGTACATTTTATTCTGGACAGGGTGGCTGTTTTGTAAGTGAATCTAGTAAGTGTGTAAAATGTGAAGTGTACTGTTGCCCTGACAAGTGAACTCTTGCTTGATTGCTATGTTTTACTTCTATTCTTGCCACAAATCAGAGCCGGAAAACACACACGCACGTCCACACGTGGTTCTCAGCAGGCTGTGTCCTGGTCTTGCCTTCTCGTCCACAACAACTAAATGTTCTTTCACATTTAGCTAGCTGTGCACACCCAAAAGGATTGCAACATCTCAGTACTTACCATATGTCTTTTAATATTCCATCTCTCCTATACAGTTAAATGCACAGGTTTGTACCCCCAAAGACCTGTCCCTGCTTTCCCTTTAAGGGGAGGGAGAAAACACGCGATCTTTCTTTGTTTCTTTATTTTTATTTTTACTTTTCTTTAGCGTTGTATTATTTTGTGTGTGTGGTAACTTCTGTTTTTAGGAAGCGGAAGAAGCCAGCAACATGTTGAATTGTTCTGACAATACCCCGCTGGCACCTTGCCCAGGTTAGCAGTGCTTTTGCTGAGCTGTATTGAAATGATCTCCAGGCCAGTGTAAAAAGCTCACAGGTGCGGACATTCTGTCCGACTTGCCTAGGCAGTGCTTTATAACCCCATTGTGTTTCTTGATAAAAGGTAACCCCACCCTTCAATAAAGCAAAGATTGCTACGAAACAAAGGAGGCTATTCATTATACTCTGAAGTAAATCAAGCACCCCTTAGTGACTAGATATACAGAATTAGGAAATAGTGTTATTTGGATTTTGTCTTGGTTTTGGCTGCCCAAAATGCACCTTTATAGGAAGTCTTTTTTTTGTTGTTTTTGTTTTTGTTTTTGCTAATTGCTTTCACCTTTGACCAACTTTAAAGTAAACGTTGCGTAGCTTATTCCGCCAAGCTTAGAAACTCAAGTATTCACAGGGAAGACTGTAGTTACAGGAGAATAGATTCACAACTTAGAGACCACCCCTAGGGCCCCCACAAGGGGCGCTGGCACCAGAATCCATGACTGGAGGGTGGCCAAAGGTGACACTAGGCTGTAGAACTAGGTCTTCATCTTTTCCAGCTCCTTTTCCCCTGCTTTTTTTTTTTTTTTTTTTTTTTTGCCATTTTTCCTGGTGCTTAAGATATGAAAAATTCCATCTACACAGTACAAAGTAGCTTTAGGGTGGATTGTTAGATGAAAGGCACCACCTCTTGAGAGGGAGCGACTAAAGGTCTGACTAAAGGTCTATCTATCGTGCTGGATCTCACTGAGCTGTCTGCTGTGCCCCAGGCCTTCTCCTGAGAGGGCTGAGCTGTTTATCCCTGGGGGGGGGGGGGTAGAGAAAAGACATACAATTTTACCAGGACCCCCAGAAAACTCAGAGCAATATGAAACGCCATGGGACATGTGAACTAAGATAACCACAATATACCCAGACTAAGAAGCAGTAGTACACCTTATTTTTCTTCAGCGGATAGGAACTTGGAAAGCCTGGTTACAGAGATGAGACTGCAGAGGACACGCACTCAGTCACCAAGTGGAGCCAGGAGCCCTGAGCAGTGGAGTTCTGGCTGTTGTTTTTTTCAAGCTTAAGAAGTTTTTACTTACCCAAGAAACCTGCCTTCTTTTTATGAGGCTATATATATTTTCTCCTACTACCTTTCCCTCATCACCCCCATCTCATTTATAATTAACTATCAAATCCTCCTGTTTTCCTGCATTCGGTTTCTCAAATCCATCCCCTTCTTTCTATTTCTGATACTGTTCCCAGTCACCTTCCCTCTCGCCTGATGCCTACTTCTATTCTGTCCCCGCCCCATTTATTCTCCACACAGAGTGATTTTTTTTCTTAATTTCAGATGTACAAAACAATGTATTAGTTAGACATCTATAGTCCTCTCAAAGTGATAACCCCCCTCCCCCAATCTACTACCTCTCTGACACAATAGTGACATGGTGAGATGCTTGTCTCACCATCTCACTATTGCCCCCCGGACAAAGACCCAAGTCTCCCTCATGGCTCCAGGGTCCTGGTGACCTGGGCCTTGTCTACCTCTTTTATACCTGTTTTGAAATTTGAATTATCCTGAACTCCTCGACTTCCACGTGTTGATCCAGACAGAAAGTGAGGTTGATTGTGAGTTTTGTTATTGTGGAGAGGCCACTAAGGCTCTATCCGCACAGCACAGAGAGAAATGGATATTGGGCAGTTCCACTGGTAAGTGCCAAGAGGTCTTACCTAGATTTCTGCTCCCAGACCATTGACCCTTGAGACATATTGATGATCTCTACTGAGTTTTGATTGGGATACCTTATTTGCTCCCCTGTATGTGATGCTGTTTTCTCGGGGCAAGGGGGAGAAGGAGGGGTGAAGAAGATATACTACACCAGTGCCACTTGCTTCACCGTGTACCTGCCTCAGCCTATTACAGTCTGGGGCCGTCTCGCCATGCAAGGACGGAATGCCATTCTCTCACTTTCCTGACCCCACAGAACTGTCTCTCCCATCATCACTCTTGGGGACTAAACTGAATGATGGCCGTATTTATTTATTTTAAGACACACAGATTAGAAGTTAAAACACTTGGGCTCTAGACCTAGCTCTGCAGGTTTCTTTTTTTTTTTTTTTTAATTTACCATGTGATCTTGGGCAAACTCCCTAACCTCTCTGAGACTCAGTTTCCTCATATGTAAAACAGAAATAATAATATCCATCCTGCGCACCTCACAGGGTTGTGGCGAGGATCAAATGAGTGTAACGGATAGCATCATGAGCACAGTATTGTGATTATGATATGATATCATCAAAATATATTTGAGTAAGAAAAGTAGCCTCCATCTGTGCTGCGTCATCAAGGCTGGTATTAACAGTTTCAAGTCTCAAACTTTCAGATCAGGTCAAGTAGGAATTTTCTCTCTACAGTACCATGTGGATGGCCTGATTTTATATGCCTCCCTAATAAGCTTTATTCTTGACCCTGCAGCTACCTGGTGACCTTGGCAACTTACCCAGCCTCTCTGGGTTTCAGCTTTCTTCAGCTGTAAAGTAGGAAGGAACAACCCACCTTCAAAGACCTTTCCATTTCTAATAGTCTCTACTTTTAAGAGCCTTTCCCTGAGGCATGGGGGCAACTGCTTTCTCACGTGGAGCACTACTTTAAGTCAACAATTGTTAATAACGTAAGAGTGACCTTTTAAGGACTCAAACCGGTTCATCGGTAACCAGCCATGAATAATATTGTTGTAATTCTCAGCAACTAGGTCCAGATAAAATTGCATTCCTGTGGGTGACTCTTTTCCTCATGTGCTGACCTTAATAAGCTGGAGAAGCTTACTGGGTTTCTAGCTCCTCTAACCATTGGAGACTTGCCTTGGCACCCAATATAGAACTGCTAAAAAGCAATTTCACTATTGGTTAGGAGCCCAGTCTCATTAAGGTGAGATTTGAAAGTTTTTATCCTAAGAGGGGCTTAGAAAGCCAAGAATAACTCAGTTTGAACTTCATTAACTTTCTGTTAAGGGAGACTGTCCTGTGAAAATTACCTGAGTTGAGCTTTGGGATCAGGGAAAGCTGAATTTGAATCCTGATTCTGCCACTTAACTGACCATCTGATCTTGCCCTGAATTAGTTATTTAACTCTCCCCGCTGCTTTTCCTCTTGTCTATGATGGAGATAATGATTGTACCTTCCTCATGGGGTGTGAGGTCTTGTGGGTGGTGGGGGGAGGCAAAGATAAGGGCTCAGGAAATGTTAGGTTTTGTTATTTATCGGTCAGGATACTGGAGCGCCTAGATGGGTGGCACTTCTGTAGCAGATTTTGTGAAAGATTTGCTATTCTTATGTCTTTTCAGTTGTTAGAAGTCAGTGTTACTGTTTATGTTGTCACTTGGGGCAAAGTTTGGTGGTTCAGGGAAATCAATTCAAATGGCACGAGAAAGAGAGGAGAGAGAGAGAGACAGAGATGAGATATTGATTAGTTAGGGATGGGGCCTACAGCACATCCAGAGAGCATCTCAGATGTTGGGGTTTCTCCCTTGGGCTTGCAGCTATGAGTTGGGAAGTTTCTAAAGTGCCCTCAGTCATGTTCAGATGGAGAAAAGTGTTTGTCCCTGCCTGAGACATAAAGCGACACACGCCTAAGGGGACCGTTGGCCGTAGAGATAATGTAACTGGGGATCCAGGTTGTAGCCCAAAAAACAACTTATTTTTGTATCCTGGTTACAAGCATTCAGGATGCACTTAAAATTTAAGTAGAGGTACCTATCCAGTTTTTTGTCATAATCATGAATATTAAGTAAAATACATTGAAATTAACCCCTTTCGGTAGGCCGGTTAGCTTAGTTGGTTAGAACATGGTGCTAATAACACCAAGGTTGCCGGTTTGATGCCTACATGGGCCACTGTGAGCTGCGCCCTCCTTAAAAAAAAAAAAAAAAAAAAATTAACCCCTTTTAGTCATAGAGGTCTAGTGAATTTTGACAGTTGCACTTTGTTGTATAAGCCACCACAATAATCAAGACATAGGACATATTTTCATCACCCCAAAACATTTCCTCCTCCTACCCCCAGATTCTGGAACTACGGCTTGCTATGTCTTTATCACTTCATCAAGGTCTAAAAAGCCCACTTGCCAGACGTCTTGAAATTTTCTAGAAAACATTCATTGTTAAATCCAGTGTTTGCAAATGGTCACAGACGCCTGCAGGACTCTGGCTGCAAGTCAATGAGCCTTGGTCTGTTCCTTCAGCTACAAATGAATACATACACATTCAGCAGACATTTACTGAGCTGCTCTCCGGTGCGAGGCAGCAGGAGCGTCTGCTATACTTGATACAAAAAGTTCTAATGCAGGTTCTCAGGTCTCTCAGGAGTCCTAATTTGGTTGGGAGATGACACACAAATAAAAAGTTAAATAAAGCTATGTGGAATTAGCTTGCAGTGCGAGGCAGAAAGTCAAGAAATGTCACAAGGTCGTGTCACATTGTAGTTTTGGCTGAGCAGTGGGGACAGTGAGTGAGAGGCACTCAGGAAAGAGAGGTCAGTCTGTTCTGGGGTGGTCAGGAAAAGGCTCAAAAAAAGGCATTGTGAATACTGCCTGTTGCTCACCCCCCCCCCACCCCATGTCGCTGCCACATTGAAGCCTTTGATTCCTCGAACTGGAAAAAAATTCCACTTTAGCACTCATCCCATGGCATCTTGCTGCCTTCTCCCTCCCCCCCCCTTTTTTTCCACTACTGTCCTAAACTTACTCTCTAGCATGTGCTGGTCTGTAGCCCTACTGGGCTTCTACGAACCAGATCCTTGACTGGGTTGACTTTTCTCTGCCCCTCCTAGTACTTGACAGTAATGTCCTGTACAAAGTAGGTGCTCAAATAAATCTTTGTTAGTTGAATCACTGAGTTAGGCATTATGGGGAAAAACAATGAGGGAGGGAACTGTTAGCCAGAACAAAGGGATATAATTAGAAAGATGCTTGAACGGCTGCCATTGTTTATACTCCTAGTTAGCTTGTTATTCAGAGTAACAGTATGAAAGAGAAATGAACTTTGGAGTATTAGGAGTTAAAGTGGCTTTGATGTAAATCACATTT
The DNA here is from genome assembly GCF_964194185.1 of Rhinolophus hipposideros. Taxonomy (NCBI): domain Eukaryota; kingdom Metazoa; phylum Chordata; class Mammalia; order Chiroptera; family Rhinolophidae; genus Rhinolophus; species Rhinolophus hipposideros. The sequence continues at coordinate 29,767,957 of NC_138050.1, read as the reverse complement.
GTGTTAAGACCTTTATTGCCTCAGAGTGGGTATTGCTTGTACCTGTACACACACACACACACACACACACACACACACACACACACACACTCTGTTTGGTTTCTATCTCCACCCATTAACTGCTTCTTAGAACTCGGGGAAATCTCGTTTTCCTGCTGTTTTGTTTTATTTGGGAGAAGAGGCAGAAGAAACTTGAGAGAGGTCGGTGTCGGCACTCAGCCTGTGTCTGGTGGCCTGCATAATTGATGTTCTCATGCTCAAATAGATAGTCCAAAGGATAAAATAAGAATTTGGGTGTCTGCCTGCCATATTTAGCCTGCCTTCCTTTTCTTTCATTTTATCCCTTCCAGGAAAACCCAAGCAGCATCCAATTTCCCTTCCCTTCTGTATGCTGTGGCTTTGTGGACTCTTTTATCACATCCCCAAATCTCCTTTCCCAGCCTCTTTGGTGCCTTTCCTTTCTTCATTAGAGAACCCATGAATTCTCACTCCCTTCTAAAACCTTCCCTGAGTAGAAATCAGGTAATGTTCTCCCTACCTTATGCTAGTTGTTTTATCACCTCCCAAAAAGCAATCAAAACAGGAACCCATTTATAAACAAAAATCCTCGAGCAATTAAAATGCTTTGAGCAGTGAAAACAGGAACTCATCCGTGATGGCTGACTTCTCAAGGAGACTGGAATGCAGCCGCCTTTCTGCCTAACCCTGAACATTTTACAGATGGCCTAGGAAATGGCAGGGACTTAGAGCAATGCACATAATCCAAACACGTGACTTTGGACAAGTCACTCTATGTCTCTGTGCCTGAGTTTCTTCATTTATAGGAGGGTAGTGATGCTTTCCCTGTCATTCTCATGGGATGAAATGTTAAAGAAAAACTTACACGTGAAACATGAGTAAAGCATTGATTATGATGGCAATGTACTTTGAGGGCCTTGGGAAAACAGCATCATTCGCATTCATTTATTGGTGCCAGTTTTCAAGTATATCTAATTAATTGCCAACTGACATACAAAGTGAGCTCTGTTTAAAAGTAGGGCAGGACATTAGGAGCATTCAAATTAAAGCCACACTGAGATATTACTACACACCTATCAGAATGGCTAAAGTAAAAAAAAAAAAGTCGTAATACCAAAAGCTGACAAAAACGTGTCTAAGTTAGATCACCCATACACTGCTGGTGGAAATGTAAAATGGTATAGCCATTCTGGACAACGATTTGGTAGTGTCTTATAAAACTAAACATGTAATTACCATATGATCCAGCAATTGCACTCTTGGGCATTTGTCCCAGAGAAATGGAAACATATGTTTATATAAAACCTGTGCACCAATGTTCATAGCAGCCTTATTTGTAATAGCCAAAGAATGGAAATAACCCTGAAGTCCTTCGATAGGTGACTAGTTAATCAAGCTGTGGTATATCCATACCATGAAATATTACTCAAGCAATGAAACCTACTACTACTGATGCACACAATAACTTGAATGAATAAGTCTCCAGGGAATTATGCTGAATGAAAAAAGCCAATCTCAAAAGATTACTATGTGAATCTATTCATGACAAAAATTCGAGAAGTGGGAAGCAGATTAGTATAATTATGGGTTAGAGATAAGGGGAGGAAGCTGAAGGAAGGTGGATATGGTTACTGAAGGGTTACTTAGGAGATACTTGAGATGATGGAACTGTTCAGTTTTTTGACGTGGTGGTGGGTACGTGAAACTACGTATGTGATAAAGTTGCACAGAACTAAGTACACACACATAAACACACACACAAAAGAGTACAAGTAAAACTGAGGAAATCTGAACAAGATGTATGGATTGCTGTCAATATCTCGATATACTGATTCCGTGAGGTGTTACCATTGGAGGAGAGAAACTTGGATAAAGGGGTACACAGGATCTCTGTATTATTTCTCATAATAGTATGTGAGTCTATAATAATCTCAAAGTAAAATGTTTGATTTTTTAAAAATTGAGGCAGGATTCAGAGCCAGGTGGTCAGAATTCATCTTGTCAGTGTGCTGAGGAGTTGATGCTACTAATGTGTTAGAATCGGGAAACCATTCTGTCCATTGTTCCGGTATTTCATCAAGAGGTTGCTTTGCCTGCAGAGTAAGAAGAGGGCTAGGAGTACTCACAGAGCACCCCCCAGCTAGAAATGACACTGTGGGGTCTTTGCTGGTCTTTGCTCCTTACTGAGATTTGATAATGTGGACCCCAGGACATGGAAAATAGCACAGCAGCCTCCCTCAGAACAAAAGCAGAGAACAGAAATGGGTCAGGTTCAAAGCACTGTCTGGCTGGCTCTGGGGCTGGGTCCGGATGCAGCTTCTGGTCCTACAGCCTTGGCTGTGACTGCATTGAGTTTGGGACATTGCCACATGTAAGCCCCATTGGCAGGCATGCTGGAAATAGTCCTGGGGAGCCAGGTTTTTGTCACGCTGCCTCTCTGGAGACATTAACCCAAAGCTAAGGCTTGTTCTTCGGTTTCATGGCAGATGACATGTGGTGACTGAGAATCTGACTCCTGGCTATTTAGCTTTTTTGGGGGAAAGTTTGTGGGGTTTTTATGTCTTGAGCGTGTGTGCTAGAATTGTGAAGTCAGGCTACGTTGGTGCATAATGGCTGTCTTTTCTTTGAAGTTGTAGGACAGTCACATCTGGACAGCAACATTGAGGATCAAGAGATTGTCACTAATCCGCCAGATATTTGCCAAGTTGTGGAGGTGACCACTGAGAGCGATGAGCAGCCGGTCAGCATGAGTGAGCTCTATCCTCTGCAGATTTCCCCCGTGTCTTCCTACGCAGGTAAGGGGTTGGAGGGAAACTTTGGAACTGAGCAAGGAACAAGGGAGGGCGGGAGGGAAGTCCTTTAGTCTAAGGCCACCCGTTTCACCACATAGCAAAGAAGCTTTTCTCTCTCCTGGGAATTGTTCTTGCTTTGATTTTCTTAACAAGCACCATCTTGGGCACTTTTGTTCTCAGTTAGAAGACCTGGTCACGGCATTGCTTTCCTTGATCACCTATCACATTTTCATGCATGACTAACAAATAATAAGATTTCTTCGGGGAAGTAGTTCATCTGACTCTATTTTTTTTTGCATAAATTATCAGAAATTGGGAAGGGCATTTGGAATGGAATCTGAGTTTGACCAAGCTGGGTAGGACCTTACGGATCATCTCTAACAGTTCTTTCATTTTGGGAAATGAAAGCAGTTGTTCCAGGTCACACAGCCAGTAAGTGTTTGGGTCAGGACTTGAACACAACCTTCAGACCCTATGCTCCATTCCATTTGTCATTAGGGGGACCCTGCTCACTGCGCCATTTGTCGTGTGAGGTGGCCTGCGAGGTGTCTCTGGTCCTGTTCCCCACATACGAACACAGGATAGGGTGAGGTCACGGAGCCATAGGAGGGGAGTCACACCACTATAGTCTCACTGAAGGCTGGAGTCACGTGACCTGCAACCTGCTGTCCACTTCTCTGCCTGCCAACCAAACGACTGACCAACCAACACAGCCACGGTAGTTATATCAGTGGTTAATGGCTAACGGGCAACAGCTGATGGCCAACTAGCCACAGCTGACAGCCATCTACTACCCAAGCCAGCACCTTTCCACGTGAGGCGGAGAGCCTGGAAACTGCTCTCTGGGACTCTGTCCCCACACCATTCCACCAGGTTTACGTGTCCCTTCCACATACGTGTCCTTTTATTTTTTTTTTCCCGATTTAGTACAGCTTCTAATTGGGCCAGGCAGCTGGGCCCATTTCTAATTTCTCAGGGAATGGCCACGTAATTGCAGGAATTCGCCCAGACAGGCAGAGGATGAGAACCCAGTTCAGTTGGTTCTTCCATTTTTACAGAATAAAGTGATGGCTTCTTTTCCCCACCAACATTACATCATCATATCTATCCTCTCTTCCCGGTGGTCTCCATTTAATTGTTTTGGTCTCAATTATAATTAGGAAATATAAATTACGAGCCACTGTTATTACTCGTAAACATTCAAACTGAAAAAACAGACGCCCTATCATGAGTAACTACATTCAGCTGTAATAAATAGTTCAGGAATTCTTCCCAGTGTCCTTTTTGTGTGCTGCCAGATAGAGTGTCCCTCAGATAAGGTACCACCCAGTGATTGGCACAGAATCAGCATGAGAATTAGATTGATTCAAATGACAGTTTGTTTGTGAATTATCAGTCACTCAGTAACCTGAACCACAACTTTCTTGTTTTTTTAACTTTAAAAAAAATTGTGGTAAAATATTTTATGTACATAAAATGTACCATTTTTGCTATTTTAAGTGTACTGTTCAGTGGCATTAAGTACATTCACATTGTTGTGCAACCATCACCACCCTCCCCATCTCCAGAACTTTTTCATCTGCAAAACTAAAAGTCTGCCCATTAAACTCCCTCTTCCCCCTCTCCCTCACCTCTGCCAACCGCCATTCTACTTTCTGTGACTATGGCTACTCGAGGTACCTCACATAAGTGGCGTCATACAGTGTTTGTCCTTTTGTGACTGGCTTATTTCACTTAGCATTATGTCCTCAAGGTCCTAACTTGCTTTTGTGCTAAGAACATTAAAGGAATGTGAGAACGAGCCTTAAGGAATGTGAGAACAAGCCTTGGCTTCATGACGCTTATAATCTGTCAGACAGGATAAGCTTGTCATCAGTTATTTATTCATCAAGCGTATTTTGAAATCCTGTGTGTGAATCCCTCATTGATCTTTGCCAGTCCCCTCCGACTTCTTACATGTTGGTTGTGCCCTGGGAACTGTGCTGGTGCTTGGCATCCACTGCCTTAATTAACATAAGAATAACCCTACCAGCTTGGGTACCATCATTATTCCCTCTTTTAAGAATTAGGAATCTCTGGCCAATGTGGGTAAAGTAGTGTGTCCAGGGATGAACAACAGGGTAGCATAGTTAGAACCCACATGTAGCTTATGCCAAAGTTCTGCTCTTAACGCTAATGCTGCCCTGCACAGCTGCACAGGGCTCTGTCATCAGAACATACCCACATCTTGGTATCAGGGACCCACCGAGGGTGGTAGAACAGAATGTTTCTGATTCAACTTCACAGTGGAGATAACTAAGGCTTGAAATACTAAGCTACTCCGCTTATATTTACGTAGCTATGGCCAAAAATCTGTGACTTTCTTCTATATCAAGCGGCTACAGGCATTATTATACTCCGTGTGTGTGTGTGTGTGTGTGTGTGTGTGTGTGTGTGTTTTAAGGGGTTGGAGCTTTAGAATACACTTTTCTGTTTATGTGTTGAGTAAGACTTTTTCTAAAGTCTTCTTGGGGATTCACGAAAGACTTCTTGCTGTTCTGCCAGCAGTGGCATTTTGCTTTACCAGAAGAATCCCAAGAACAGCTGATTCATGCAGAGAGAAATGAAAATTTCATTACCCTTTTCAGGACATTTGCATAGGTTTGAAAAAAAGGATTTCAGTGCCAGGCTGGCAGGCAGCGGGGTTTTGTTGGAACCTGGCCTTTAGCTCTTTCTGTTGTTTTCATTGTCTGAATTCTCCAGAACCCTTTGGAGGAAGGCTTATTGGTTGGAGCCAAAATGTTTTATCACTGCTACTTTGCTAGAGTGTGCAGACACATAAGAAATTTATCTGTTACTGACCATGGCTAGTTTGTCTTATTTAGTCAGGAATTTTAGAGCATGCTGCTAGGAAAGGGAGCTTTTTGGTTGTATTCACCTTTCTACCTTCATGTTCACCAGTAGGATTGGCTGTTTGCCTGTTTTCCATGACAGGGTTTTTTTGTTTGGATTATTCAACTGAATTTCAACCTCCTCTAACCACTTCCATTCATTTGTTTAGGAAACTGGTATTTGGAGGCTGTTGTTAGCAATTTTTCCCCCTACTGAACACTGAAGTATAATTCCAGCAGTATTACAAAACCACATTCAGTTTTGCAAATCTTTCTTCTCTATGGTCTAAATATTACGGTGAGCAAGAAAAGAGTGTCTTTGAGTGGAAGTACTTGTATTGGGTGTTTTAAGACAACATAAAATTCTAGTTGGATTCATAAAACTTTCATCCTGGGGCACGGTGTCCCAAAGCCCAACCTTGAGAAACTAGAGGAGAGTCATTTTATTTTTAAAGGTCTGTCATAAAGTGGCCTCTTGTCTGATGTGTGGCACCAGAATTTTATTAAGCTGTTGATGTTTTGTAAAAGAAAGCCACCAACATTTTGGAGAAGGCTAGAGAAGAGGACGGAGACGACTACGTAGCTGGAGAAGAGAGCATGCTACAAAGGATTAACTGGTTATAACCGAGAGAACAGAGATTACCTGCTGACCAGAAACCAGGAGTAGCGGCTTTCGGTGCTTATGGAAACCATTGCATTCTGTTGGGTGTGGCAGAGAAAAAAGTGCTTTGAGATTAAGATGACTCTGATTTGAACCTTCTAAACAAGCCTTCTTGTGAAAGTAATTGAGGAAATGATGAAGGGAAAGAAATCCTGGTCGATCTTAATAAAACTTGTTGAACAAGAGTCTTCCAGAAAATGTACCAGGATGTCAAAGTGCAGAAAGGCTTTATCGTAAAACATATTATCTCTGCCTGCATAATGTTCCTGAGATGGTTTGACAGTAAAAACTGGGCTGAAGTGGAGTGTGAACCTAAGACGAGTGTCATCCTAGAACTACAGCTCTGGAAGAACAATCTTTGAGATCATCTAATCCACATCTCCCCCTTTCCTCCCTCCCCAGTTGCTTTCAGGGAAACTGAGGCCAGAAAGATGAAACGAATTACTCATCTACCTGTTACTGTTCTTTCAGTTTATTCAGACAATGCTAGGGAAGCAACTCCCAATTTTTTTTTTTATTCTCTTGTATTCAGAGTCAATTGAAAACCAAATTCAAACTGATCAAAAGGGAAAATGAAATAACTCGATATTTCGGCAGTAATATTGATCTAGAAGCAGCTCTGCAGTGAGCTCATTTGTGGTATAAGAAGTGACCTTGAAAATGGCACTGGTGAAGTAAAACCAAGGCAACAGAGGCAAATGGTCAGGCGTACCCCCAACAAAGCACTTTGAGCCCATGTTTCAGGGGTAGCTGTGAGAACCACTATTATTCTAGAGAGAAGAGTCTTGGGTCCTCTGGCTGGAGCTTCAAGCATCTCTTCCTAGGTGGCCGAAGGCACTCAAGGCCATTCTTCTAAACAATAACAATTAGAAATCTCAAGTTTGCTAATATGGAGAGTCTTCATAACTACTTCAGAGGCAGTTGGTCTTAGCTTAGAACCATGTGGTGTCTTTTCTTGTCTCCAACTATTTCCCTGAAGTTGAAAACTGGGAACTTAAAGGCAGTTAACATTCTGATCATGTTCATGGTCTGGGCAAGGTCTTGCCAAGGAGTCTTACCCAGGGCCTGCCTTCCAACTCCCTCGCTACTGTGACTTGGGCTATGGCAGAATCCCAGACCCTTGGTGTTAACTGCCCCCCGAGCATGCTTGTTGGCGTCTGTTTGTTTTTATTTGAAGGGGAAAGGAACAGAAGATGATGGTATCTGTGGAGGGTGACTAGGAGTGGAGGATCCTAGATGTAGACGAAAGGAAGAGAAACCTTGGTTTCGGAGCAGAGAAAGCTAAGCATAAAAATGGAAAGGGGATCTTGAAATTTCGTCAGAGGCAGGAGCAGCAGGAGTGCTTCAGGAAGCAGTTGCTGCGTTCAGTACACCAGACCCTGGAATCAGAAGTGCAGTTTTGTTTTCTCCTCTCTGCTGACTCAGTCTGCAACTTTGGCAGGTTTCTCAACATCTCTGTTCCTCGTTTTTCTTGGGAGTGGTAGACTGATTCCTGCCTCCTCAGGGTACAGGCTACCAGGAGGGTCACGTGAGGGGGAGACTTTCCTTTTTTGTTGAATTTGTTTTCGTGTGGAAACATTTCTTGTGCCTGGTGTTGCCACTTTATCTTGATAGCTAGTGCCATTGCCAGCCAAGGGTCTGTTGCTCCCAGTCGTGGAGGCTTTGGGAAAATCTGCTCAGTCTGAGGTGAGGAGAGGAGAGGCCCATCGTCCAGTTGCTCATGGTAACTCCTTGGTGATCACTCTTGCCCGGGAGAAGTCACTGCAGAACGGTGACTGAGAAACGTGCAAGAAGGCTCCAGGGTGAAGCCAGCATGGTCAGCATTCTCGCTTTCATTGTTTAAGGAATGAACCTGTGGCTCAGTTTGTCTGTTTGTTCCTCAGCCTTTAATTCGTAGAGACCCTGGTCTGTGGCTAGTTGAAAGGGCTCTGCCTGGGCTGGGTCTGTCCCAGCCATGCCACCAGCAAGATGTGAGACTGGAGGCCCGTCCCTTAGTAGGTTCGAGTGAAAGCGGGTAAAAAGCACCAGAGCACACAAGCTCTTCCACTTAATAGGGGCTGATAGGAGCTACTTTCCTATTTAGAATTTTGGGGAGGCCTGAGCGACACCTGCCTACAAAGGCACCGGCGCAGCCCTGGCGCACGGCACTTCATTAATGTTACAGTTTCTCTTTCGGACTTCCTGTCAAAGGAATGACCCAGCCTCAGGGATCTTTAAGGGTCTGTGTATTTCAGAAGTTCTACCCTTTGTACTTTCATTTCTCAAAGCTATGAACACTGAACAACTGTACACCATCGATTTTTCTACTTCAATTTTTTAAATGTTACTAAATAAATTAAAATATTTTTTACTTAAAAATATTTTTTTACTTAAAAAATAAAATTGTTTACTTAAAAAAAAAATATATATATATATATATATATTTTTTTTTTACTTAAATCCTGTACTATTTGTACAGGAGATATGTAATCACTAGCTCTTAACTTTGACTCTGGTAATCTAGCGTGTGCCAATCCAATGTTGACCAAGGCCTAATAGCTCAGTTCAAAGGCACATTGACATTTAATGAGTGTGTGCCGTGTGCCAGGCCCGGTGCCAGGCCTCTCCCCCTACCTCTCACTCACCCATCACAGAATCCTCTTTGGAAGGTGTTATACTCCCATTTTGCAGATGAGGAAACTGCCGCTCAGTGTAGTGAAGTACCCTGTTCTGTGTCTCACAGCTGGCAGACTGAATCAGGATGGGAACAGAATTAGTTACCCATGGCTGCATAACAGTCTAACCCATAAACCTAGTGGCTTAAAACAGCACACATTTATTATCCCGCCATTTCTGAGTGTCAGGAATACAGCCATGGCTGAGCTGGGTCCTCTGCTCAGGGTACTCCCTGCACAGACCTGCAGTTGAGGTACAGTCCAGGGCTGCTGTCCTATCTGAGGACCAAAGGGGGACAATTTTCATCCAAGCTCATAGGGTTTGGGGCAGAATGGAGTTCCTTGCAGGTTGTCACACCAAAGGCCTCAGTTTCTTGCTAAACGTTGGAAGCAGCCTTTAGTTCTTTGCTGTGCAAACCTTCCCAACATGGCTGCTCGCTTCCTTGAAGCTAGCAAGAGAGAGTCTCCTCTTCACAAGACAGGATTTAATCTTACGTTGTATAATCACCCACATCCCATTGCCTTCACTGTGTTTTGTTGGTTCAAAGCAAGTCACAGTTTCCACCCACACTCCCAAGGAGGGAATCCCACAAGAAAGTAAACACCAGGAGATGAGGATCCTGGCACCCACCTAGAGTCTGTCCACCCACAGTAACCCGGGTGGAAGATGCAACTTACAAATCGAAATTATGAGTATAAATTGAACTTAGAAATCGAAGGATATGAGGTAAAAGAGGGATCTGAGTCGAATAGGGGTGATCTAGGAAGACTCTGAGTTGGGGCTCACGTGAACTAATTGACAGACTGGAAGAGAGAACCAGCGTGGGCCACTGTGTAAAGAGCAGTGGTGACGACCAGGCCTCGTGTGGAGGCAGGAGGGAACAGAGATTGGCACTACTGGGACCAACACCCTATCCTGGGAAATGGTGGCTGTGAATAAATATAGCCTGGCCCATGGAAAGGAAGCTTCTCCTCAGCTCTAAAACCTTCCTCTGAAGGGCAAAAATTAGAGAAATCTAATTCATTCTAGTATCTCCTACGTACAAGTGATTGACCTTACAAAGGGGACAGAGATGATGAGTTTAGTTACTCATTTCTCTTTTGAAAAAAAGAAGTGCTGATACATTTTTTAAACACTGCCTGAGCCTCAAACCAGTTTGCGTGGCAGGAATGATGGCCCTGTGTTTTTCTCTCTGTGAACAGAAAGCGAAACTACCGATAGTGTGCCCAGTGATGAAGAGAGCACCGAGGTAAGCATGGCTGCCGCCACTCAGCTCCCGCAGACGCAGTGGGAAGGTGTTCCCAACTAGCCCTGTGGTTTCCTTGCTGCTAGTTAAGTTTCTTTTCTTTTGATCACAAGTTTTACTTTTGGATTTTTCTTTTTTTCTTTTTTTTTTTGTGGTAAAATATACAGAACATAAAATTTACCATACTTTTGGATTTTGAATTATAAAATTAAGCTTTGGGAACTGAATGGGAGGAAAGGGAGTAAGATGTTACCATTAGAGAGGCTATGACGGCAGGAAAAGGAAATTGAAGTTGAGGCCAGGAAATGCTGATATCCTTACCACTATAAACATCCTAATTCACAAGCAGAAATAGGATGTCTAAGTGGCCAAAAGCAGTGACCAGAAAGTGCTAAGCAGAAGCATCTCCACATGTACCTGGAGTCCCTTCCTCCTGTGATCCGTGCCCAGAGGCCAGGTGTGTGTTCAGTCCTGATTCTGAGTTCTCCCCTTCCATTTCCCTCCTCTAGGCTGGGCCCACACAATGGCAGGAAATGGCTGTAATGGTGATGGAAATATTCCTGCTAAAGCCTGCTTTGTGTCTGTGCTTGAGAGAAAAGAGAGAGGGAGAGACTGACTAATGGTTGTTTGAATTAGTGATTTCCCACTGTCTAAATACTTTGAAGTATAGCCCAGGAATTCTGAAAAGACAATACTCGGTGTAGAGGCTCACATACATTCTGACCCTGTTTCTTCAAGGTCAGAATTCCAGCTCCTTCTCTGAATGAAGCTACCTTTGAGGCCAGCTATTTACTTGGCACACTGGAGCTCTAAAGCTGCACCCATTTGAAAGCAATCAAGGGGCATTCACTGTCTGGCACTGAGTTTCTCACTTCCCTCCCTCTGAAAATGCAGGTTGACTCAAAGATCGGATTGGGCCATCCGTGAGGAACCAAGTCACCATGACAAACCAGCCAGCATGTCCTAAAACCTACCTAACAATCAGGCTGGGCAGCCAGAGTAGAGGGGAACCGGAAACCAAGTTGCTGCCTTGTTTTCCTGCCTTCATAGAACAGTCTTGGCTGTATTTCTGGGAGGTAGCAAATAGGAATTTATAAAAAGGGAAGAGAAACCATTGCTTGGGGTATGAAGAGCGGGGTATGGATTTCAGTTGAGGGGCGTAGAGTTGCTAAGCTTCTGTGGCTTCCACCACTCTCATGAAATTGAATTAAACCAACACGTGGGAACAGTGGTGCGTGTTGTTGTTTTTTTAAAGCCATTCAATAGAAGGCAAAAATATGTTTTAATTATTTTCTTTGAAAGGGACGACCACACTGGCGGAAGAGGAACATTGAAGGCAAACAGTACCTCAGCAACATGGGGACGCGGAGCACCTACCTGCTGCCCAGCATGGCTACCTTCGTGACTTCCAACAAGCCTGATCTCCAGGTCACCATCAAAGAGGAGAGCTATCCGCTGCCTTTCAGCAGCTCCTGGCCCCCCTACCCAGACCACCCCCTCACTTCCTCTGTGACTCCAGCACCCAGCAGCAGTCGGCCAGACCGGGAAACTAGGGCCAGTGTCATCAAGAAAACATCAGATATCACCCAGGCCCGCGTCAAGAGCTGTTAAGCCTTTGACTTCCCCTGGTGGTTGTTGGGATTTCTTGGCTTTGTTTTGTTGTTTGTTTGTATTTTATTTTTCTCTCTGACACCTATTTTAGACAAATCTAAGGGAAAAAGCCTTGACAATAGAACATTGATTGCTGTGTCCAACTCCAGTACTGGAGCTTTTTAACTCAGGACTCCAGCCCATTGGTAGACGTGTATCTCTAGAGCCTGCTGGATCTCCCAGGGCTGCTCCCTCAAGTTCAAGGACGTCATAGGACCAACACTCACACGAGCAGCGAGGTGCTGCATTGCCTGCGGTCAAGGCCAGCATGGTGGAGTGGATGCCTCAGAATGGATGAGAAAATGTGAACTAGCTGGAATTTTTTATTCTTGTGAATATGTACATAGGGCAGTACTAGCGACGTTGCAGTCGGCTTCTGCACCTTATCTTAAAGCACTTACAGATAGACCTTCTCGTGATCTTGCTCTATTTCACAGCACATTCAGCAACTCCTTCCCTGCCTTTCGTCGCTCTTCCCATCCCATCCCGTTCCTTTCCTCCTTTTCCTCCCTCAAAGGCTGTGTTCCACATCCCTGAGGAGGAGAAGAAGAAAATGAACTTCTCCACAGATGCCCCACGTTAAGACTGCTTTAAAAAAAAGAGAGAAAATCTTTCTAATCTGCTATGCTTGAATGCCACGCGGTACAAAGGAAAACTATCATGGAGACCTTATGCAAATTCCCAGATTTGAAGACAAAAAAATAACTAATTCTAACCAGAGCAAGCTTTTTTATTTTTTATACAGGGGAATATTTTATTCAAGGTAAAATTCTAAAGAAAATATAATTGTTTTTTATCTTTTCTACAGCAAATTTATAATTTTAAGATTCCTTTTCTTGTTTATCAGCAGTTGTTATTACATCCTTGTGGCACATTTTTTTTTTAATTTTGTAAAGGTGAAAAAGCTTTTATGAGCTCATGTAGCAATCAAATTATCCTGTGGATTGATAATAAATGAATATGATATATAGTTAAATTTTTAATGGGCATCATGCCTGGCTTTGTCTGTATCTACTTTAGAGCACAATCATGGAACAGGACTGACAAAGTATCCTTTCTTCTTGAGGACCAAAAATGTTTCCCTTTTCCACCACAAGAAACCTTGGGCGGTCCTACTGTGAGGATAGGAATGGCTTGCTGTACTAAGGGCTCATCCTGAGCCAGGCGCTGCACTGTTTGTTCTACAAGAGTTACCTTCAGCACTCATCAAGGTTGTGGACAGGGTAGGGAATTTATCTTCATTTCACATGGAGGAAATGGAGACTTAAACTGAAAATGCCTTTACTCCAGGTTACATATGTAGTGAGAGTCAAGGGCCTGCGTTAAGCCCGAGTCTGGTGTGACTATGGAAGGAGTCTTTTTAACCACTCCACTATTCTCCTCTGCCGTGAGCAAATGCCACCCACCTCTGTGCTTTTCCTGTTCTTATCCAGAGGCTTATATGAATGACTAAAATTTGTATTTTCGTCACATACCAGGCCCATGGATAAGATACTTTGCAAGAAGGGGAAATGTTTGTTGGGTTCCTACTCCATGTCCATCTTCTTTCTAAAACCTGAGGCCTTAGACATAGAACGTGCCCTCAGAACTTAAGGCATGTCTTTTCAAGTGAGAAATTGAATGGAAGAGACCCAGACTCCATCACCCATCTGGTATTTCAAGGTGTATCTCTGACCTTGGGAAAGCCATTGCACTAACCTCTCCTGCTTCTATGATATCAATAAAATCAGGATACTAAGACTTAGCTGCCTACCAACTACCTCTGGGGGTGTTATAGAGGAGATTACTAAGTTAATATTTGAAAAGGTGCCTTCAGTGAAAGAACAAAGGGCTGTCTTCATTCCTCTCTCTGTGTGTGCCTGCAGATATAATTAGGGGTCATAAAATTATCCAACCCTGAACAAAAATTAACTGAAGCATTTTACTGCTTAACATGTTGTCATTGAAATGCCGCATAGATGGTTGACTGCTTCTGTGTGAAGTACTTTGCTGACCGTGTGTTTACCTCAATTCCACAGGAAAGCCTCACTTTCTTAGTGATTAGAGGTGTCACAAGGAGGTCAGAAATGCTCAGGCCCCCTTAGCACTCTTCAGTTAAGCCCTACTCTTCTCCCACGTCCTAAATAAATCAGTCCCGTTCTTTGTGACTTATATCTAAATCCTTTTCTTTAGTCATCCTGTTGTCAAATGTGGCCCTAAGTCCCACGGCCTGTTGCCTGTCCCTGTTCCCTTTTCCAAACACAGAAGGAGCACCCAGCTTACATTCTTCCCCTTTCAGTGGCTCTGCAGGTCCCAAAGTCCATCCCACTTGCTTCCTCCATTTCTGTGGTTGTAACCAGACTTACCGAACCTTACCAGGTGAAAGAAAGTTCAGGATTTGGAACTGCACAGTTGCAGTATTAAAGATCATTCATTGCTAATGAGGCCGTGAAAAGCCATCACCTTTAAAGTATTTCTGATAAAGGCTGTATTGTTTCTAAGGGCTACTTGCCTATAGTGTAGGAAAACAAGCTAGTTATACAATGCAATGCCTAGGGGTGACATGAGGAAGAAAAACCACTGAGATGGGGCATCTCAAGGACTCAAGCCTCAGATCTTGTTTTTGTCAGTTAGAGGAAGTACGACACGTGCTTTGTTGGGCTGGCATCTGTGCGAGCTGATACGCTTTTATGATGGGCTTGGTGGTGTGTGTTTTAAGTAGCAAGTGCAGTGTGACAACCTTTGGAACAAGAGTCTCCATTCTCTGCAGCCAGCACCTAGGTCACTCCCTGATAATGAGGAGCGTTTTACAGCTGTAAACTGTGACTCCAGTGACAGGAACTTCCGCCTCGTCATAAGGTTGAGAAAACCTGGCACATCCTGGAACCGCAAAGGGCTTCCAGAACACCATTTGCAAGTCTCTAAATCTATGCTCAAGCATAACATTTTTTCCATGTTTTGGTGAAGTAACTGCCAAAGAAGGTGTTTAGTGTATTTCAGTATATTTGTAGAGAAGAAGAAATAAACATGGATAAGAAATACAACACAAGTCCATTGGAGGTTAAAACCCTAAAATAGTATCTTTTTCCCCCCCAAATCTAAAGTGTACTAAACTACCAAGTATTAGGTTGGTGCAAAAGTAATTGCGATTTTAAAGGTTAAAAATAATTGCAAAAACTGCAATTACATTTGCACCAACTTAATAAGGGCTACCAAGATGAAAATCTTAGGAATGAGGAAAATTACTGATTTGGCTTCAGGATTGTGAATTTTCAAACGTGTGCTTTTGGGAAAGTATTTTGCATGTGAATGAAAAAGATGTTAAGCCCCAAATGGCCTCCTGCCCTAAGCCTGAGAGGTGGAACATTAGACATTCCATTTGCTTGAGACCATTCTTACAACACTGAATTCAGTAGGCTTTAAAAGCCCCCTGCTATTCTAGCTATGGACAAACAGACCCAGATAAAAGGTGAAAATAAGAACCCCACCATTCTGCCAAATTCCTACTGAAGAAAGACAAAAACATGCTAGGAAGAGGCTTGCAAGCAGGTAGTCAAGATGGGTCCCTGGAATACAGTGTCAGCTATCCAATATCTCTGTACCAGTTTTAGTTTGGAAAGAGAGTGCAGGCAGAAACTGGTTTTTACCTGGTGGTATTCAGCCACCTCATCCTGAAATTCCATCCTATGGCACGTGGATGATCAGAGCCAGTGGGACCTGAACCTGACCAGCCACGGGGCTGGGAGCCAGCTCTCCATCTGTTCTCAGGCTGCAGTAGACGCCCTCCTCCAAAGGTGTCACAGTCCACGGGACTGTCAGCTTCTGGAGGCGGTGTCTCAGTCACGTTTGCTTACCAACATGTGGAATGAGGTTGGCGACATATTAGGCAGTCACCCCCAGGATCTTGTCCTCCCCTGGGATCACCACACGAGTGTCAGAATAGCAGGACTGGGACACTGGGCTGTGCCCCTTAGAAATGGCCCGCCACAGACGCGGTGGCTGGAGAGCCGGTTGCGCATAGCTTGGAGTCAGGAGACACAGAAAATGGTTGGTGAGACGTTCCCTCCTGAGGCTGCTTGGCCTCTGGGCCCCGACCAGCCCTCTGGACACTGTGACCATCCCCTGCCTCAGCCTGAGCATTGCTGGCCCTGCTCTGCCGGCAAATGAGGGCTTTGTAGAGGCTGCCTTCTGCGGCCACAGAAACAACAGGTGCTGGGGCTCCACGTCTTTGCTACTGAAAATAGTGCCTGGAAGGAAGGAAGTGGCTAGGGCTAATAGCCGGTTTTAGCAAAAATGTTAAGTCTGTCCAAGAACTTGAGTCATGCTGTGGAAGGATGAAGATGTAGGATGTTTCAGAGTTCACACAGTCTGAAAAGAGCATTTTTTGGAGTCCTCTGACTAATTTCTGGAGAAGAAAAGCAGCCTGCGTGCTTCTGTTCTCCAAACAAGCTGCCCTTTGGCGGCTTGATCCGTTTCTCTGTATCTGCTTTATGAACATGTTCAAACAGAGATTGCTAGCTTTGTGGAATGGATTGTACTGGATTGTGCAACTGCCGCTTGGTTAACCCCTTACACACATGGCTGGAGAAACACCACCGTCACATGCAACAGCCTGTGCAGCAAAAACAGTTGATTTTAGTAACAGCTGTTTTTGCAGGTGCAAAAAAAATTCCAGGGTGATAGCAGCTCTTAGTTTCAGTTTTGGTTGAGAAGAACGTTTTAAAATCTCTAAACACCCAAACATCCATTCCCATGAATCATCAGGGAAAGAAAATACTCATGATGTTCTATCTGCCGGAAGCTTGGATTTAGATCTGAGAATGCTCATATTCCCCAAATTCTCTCTGATGGACCAGTTCAAAGGCGTTGACATTTTAAATCCACAAATTATGCTTGGACACGCTGTCTAGAGTTTCAGGATAACATTAGCAGCTAGAGGGGGTGAGTTCCTTATGGTTAGTGATGACTAAGCCTTTATTTATTGCTAGAATTAACATTGATAACAATTCTCTACAGAGTTCACTCTTCTGTCTTCCAACAAGATTATAAACGGAGACTCCTCTGGGCTTCGCTGCAAGATCTAGTACATAAATGCCACAGCGTCTTTTCTCTGGGAAGCTTATGTATTGTGTTTTCAATGGAACTATGAAACACAGAAGAGATTTCACAGGCTGAGCCCTAACATATTCAGGGGATAGGCAAATAGAAATTTTAGTAAAAATGGAAAATACAGCCCGAAGCCATTGCTCAGATTTCACCTGATGGCTTCAGGGATCATTTACATCAGGGCTACGATATGGGAAGGAAATCACAGGCTGGTTTAGTAGATTTATGTTTGCAAACGTTTATTTGCAAGATTGATTTAAAGTAACGTAATTCCAAAAGCCTTTCTTGAGCACCTCATGAATTTAATCAGGGTACCCAATCATCTTGGTTTGCCCAGAACTGAAGGGGTTCCCAGGACATGGGACGTTAGTGCTAAAACCGGGAAAGTTTCAGGCAAACTTGGAAGAGTTGCTCACCTTACAATTCAATGTTACGATCCAGAGAATGGCATGTCATTTGCATTCTTTGGGGATTTTCTAAACACAGGTGAAAGCTTCATGAAGAGACGTTACAGAGGGTGTGTTATTGATGAGTCTGTTACTAATGCATTAGTTTAGCAGTAGTGTTCTGTGAAGAAAAGCAGATTCATTCATTCCACACTATTTATTGAGTTCCCACTGTTTGCCAGTAATGATCTAAGTGTTAGAGAGCTATTCAAAAGTGAACAAAACAGAGTCCTTGTTCTAATGGAGCTTAAATTCTAGCAGGGGTGGACGTTCAACCCATAAATATTCTTTGAGTGACAGTAAGTACTGTGGAGAAAAATAAAGCCGGATAAAGGAGATAGGGAGTGACGAAGATATTCAAAGCCTTCATTTTAGAGCTTAAAGGATCAATTAAAGGTTTGGCAGTTGCAAAGAGCAGCAGTTAGAGGAAAAGAGGAAAACAGTGTGTATCAGCAGCGTTCAGTTGCAGGAAACAGAAAACCACTCTAGCTATTTTAAGCAGAAAGGCATTGAATAGAGCGAAGCTGGTGTTTACAATGTTGCTGGGAAGGCTCGAGGGGCCGACGTTGGGTTGCTTCCACCTCTGCCATCCCATGAAGGTCGGACATCAGGAGGCTGCCACTCGAAGTATTGCCTCTGAGAACATGTTGCCGTAGCTGACATGTGAGAATCAGGAAATCCCTGTCACCCCCACCCTAACTCTCTCCACACCCATTCAATTAGTGGTTGAACTTTGAAACACAGCTTTAGAAAGTCCCAATGTCTCCACAATCACAATTGCCAATGGTTACGGCCAAATCAGCAGGAAGGTGGCTTCTGCTTCAATTCCTACTTCCAATCTCATGCAAGTGCATATAACTGGTTGAACCTAAGTCACAGAAGCCCAGCTGCAAGAAAGTCTAGGAAATATGGTTCTGGATTTCCTACCTTTGCAGTACAGGAAGGCACACTAGAAGGAGGTGGGAGTGGGTACTGAGTACCTATTTAGGACATGCATAATCTCAAGGAAACCATTCTTTCACAAGAATACCAAAGGAAGTAAACAATCTAAGGTGAGAGTATCCAGAGAATGGAATCTTCATCCTGTACACTCCGGCGTATATGGGAAGTATATTGGGAGGGGATTTGGTTTTTGAAATCACACAAATCTGGATTCGGTCATCCAGAAAACTCCAGAAAGAAGAGAAAGTATAAATCTACCTATTGAAATAGCCCACTGTATATCTAGAAAAAGCACATTTGAGACATTTGTTAGTGAACTAGGAAGTTTTAAACCCTGACACACACACACATACACAATCTTCAGGGTCTGTATTAATTTCCTAGTTCTGCTGTAACAGTGTACCATAAATTTGGTGACTTAAAAAACTATAGGTTTTTTTTTTTTTTTTTTTACAATTCTGGAGGCCAGAACTCCAAAAGCAAGGTGTCAACAGGGATTTGCTCCCTCTGAAGGCCTTAAGAGAGAATCCTGGGCTTTTCCAGCTCCTGGTGGCTCCCAGGGCTCCTTGGACTGTGGCCTCATTATTCCAACCTCTGCCTCCGTTTTCACAGGGCCTTCTCTTGTCTCCACGTATTTATTCCGTTGTCTCAAATCTGCCTCCCTGTACCTTTCTTTTATATGAACACTGTCATTGAGTTTAGGGACCCCCTAGATAATCTAGGAAGACCTTATCTCATGAACCTTAATTGAATTACATCTGCAAAGCTCCTTTTCCCAAAAAAGGTGACAGTCAGATGTCCCAGGGGTTTGGACATGGACATATCTGTTGCATCCACCATAGGGCCTCCAAGCTGCAAGGTCAAATTACTTATAAGGGGAAGAATATTAAATTAGCATCAGACCTCTCATGAGCAAATTATCAAGCCATTAATAATGGGGCCGCCTTCTTAAAAGACTTCAAAGCAAAGAATGGGAGCCAAAGATTTTCAATTCAGCCAAGCTGTCCTTCAAGTATCAAGGTTAAAGGAAACAGTTCCAACATGCAGTAAGTCAGGGGATACTGGGCACATGTGCAGTAGGACTCTTCTAGAGGATGAACTTTATCTAACCAAGTGATCTCTGTAAAGGCTTTAGCAAAAGGACTGGTGGGGAAAATGTATTTTATGATGGAATTTTATTGTAATATATTATTACATTATATTAATTATGTATTACATATTATACAATTGTATTACACATATTTTATATATAACTATGTATAATTATACAATTATATACTACTTGTATAGCTAAGACTAAAACAAGGGTGAGCACACGGATTGAAGTGTAGTATCTATATATTATATGTTCTGGAAAAGTAAAAAAATCATACAACCAAAAGAAAGAGAGAGAAACAGGAAGTTAAAACACTAAAATTGGCAGTTGCATAAATAATCGGTGAAAGAGAATAATACAAATAGTCACATCGGACAGTAAATGCTCAGTAAGAGAAACAGGAGATTGAGGGCACTATAAATGGAATAAATACAGAGACAACTACTGAAGCAAACATGCAAACATTCTGAAATACCAAAAGAAATGAAAAAAAAGTGAAGAGCAAAGAAAATATGCCAAATAAAGAAGGAAATACATTAGATATAATGCACACAGTAATTATAAAAGAATAGTCTTGAGACTAAACTTCTGAGTCATATCAATAAATGGAATGGACTTTGCAGGCTTGTTCTCTTTTCTTGGTATAGTGACAAGTGAGCCAAGTCTCAAATTGGCTCACAAGACAAAACCTGACCCCATGTTATATTTAATAGACACACCTCAAATAATGATTCAAAAGATCAAAAATGAGAAATGGGCAAAGGTATAGCAGAGAAATAAAAACAAAAGAAGGCAGGGTAGAGGTGCTTATATCAGACAAAATGAATTCAGGCCAAAAAGCTGTAATGAGACAAAAAAAGTATGCTATACGTTGAAAGCTACAATTCGCAATGAAGATAAATTATAAACATATATGTTCCCAATAACACAGCAACCACCAATATAAAGCTGAAATTATGTGAGATGAGAATAGAAATAGAAACACATTAGTAACAGAAGCTTGAACGCCACCCTCAGCATGGCAGGTCCAATGGAAAGAAAAGAAAGGTATAAGTGTTTTAAACAATTTAATAAATAAGGTAGAACTTGTGCATATATATTTAATTCTTTTCCTTAATAATAGAGGTTATATCTTCTTTTCAAATATAATGAACAAGGATGAATTTGAAAAATTGATCATATATTCATATTTATAGTGACCTTAAATTAACCAGGATAAATTTGGTAGATCTCTGTCTTTATTGCAGTTTCTCCATGGTTTTATCTCATAGTAGGAGATGCATGTGCAGTGCAAATAGTTCTCACTTTGACATGTTTCCTTGACCCTTTCCAGACACAGCATCGCTAATATCTCCTTGTAAAGACAGTGTGTGGAATGCTTGAAATAAAACGTGCTTTTCAGACACCAGTGTCTGGGGATAGACAGTCTCTGGACCTCTGCAGAGGGGTTTCGTGCTGCTGTTCCTGCTGGCTGCTTGCCATGCCCGTCAGTTGTGCCGTGTGGCCTGCGCTGTGGTCTGTGAGATGTACGATGTCATCACATTGCCATGTGGCAAGGTCAGGGGGAAACATGGGAAATTTTAAGTTAGTTGTACATGAACTGTGTGTAGAAAACAGAAGCTGAGCACTCCTTCCGTGAAGCGTTTACAAAGTACCCCAAATGCTCTTGCTGCAATGGTTTTTATCATTTATTGTGTGGCCTAAATCTAGAACTATTTATTTTGACCATGATGCTTTTTTAAAGAAGTTCATGCTTAATGAAAAAAATGATTACTATCTTATTGATTCTCAAGGAAAGTGATGATGAATATGTAATTTGCACAAAATGTTTGTAGACGTTTCCCATCCAGCAAGGGACTGTAGTGATTGATATCTACAAGAAAACCTGTGGACAAAATCTGCTAAAGAGGTATCAGCCTCTATCTCATAAATTAGTAGTTATTTTAAGAAGACTGTGCTTGGAGATGGCTAGTTAACATAAGCAGCTGCAAAAGATGCATTTACATATATATATCACTGTGAAGCAGTGATGACTTTTTATTTAGATCAAAGGTCTGTTCTTCTAAATGAATTCTTTTTGTTTTCAATAGTGGTGCCCCAGTGAAGGGCCACTGATTGTGGCGGGAATGCTCACTGCTCTGCCCACGTCCTGCCAGTGGGTGGGAAAGTCCAGTCCTCCAAGTTTGCCACACAAAGACAGCCGGTAGTAGAAAAAGTGGCTTTTTTTTTCCAATAAAATAAATCAACCCGAATAAGTAAGATATATCTGAAAGCTGTGTGATGAGTAGGGGGTGAGGAGGTAAAAGTGGAGGATTCCATGGCCAGAAATGAGAGGGAAGGGTCTCTAGCTGCCTCAATAGAGATGTTGACCTTTTCTGTCCAGCAACCAAGTACCGCTAAGGCTAGAGGAGTGATGAGGGTTGAGGAGTGGAGGCCTGGGTCCTGTTTGTGGGTCCAATGGCTCCGTGTGTCTGCGGGGCTGCGTGTACCAGCAGGGGCGGGCAGCTACAGAGACACACACACCCGGCTATTCATTCTCACCCTGGGTCTGGCTCTGAGGGAGGCAGACACTGAGCCACGCCCCCCAAGGTGACTTTTTCTTCCAGAGTTTCGTGTCAATTCCTTGCAGACAGCTGAATCTTGGCCTGGTTTGGCTCTGCCCTACTGTGTAGGTTCTTGTCACATATTTCCAGACTGAGGGATTCAGTCTTTCTTATAAAGCTGGGAATATTGTCTGAAGCCTCAAGACAAAGCTCTTCCTGCTAAAACAGGAAGGGAGGGGCTTTGTTGTGTGAGAACGTGTAACCATGATTAAAAGGTTGTTTGCTTTACATCTTTATGAAAAAGAAAGAAACAAAAAAGCACCCAAAGCAAAAATAACCACACATGTGAACACACAAAACTGCAAAATACTTTTAAAGGATTAATTCTTACTTCCTTGATCAGATATGAGGGGTGTTTCACAATATCTGCAGATCCATATTAATTCAAATTAAGTTCCAGACCCTAGAAAAGGGAGCCTGTATATCCTAGCACAGCCATGAAAATACATTTGCTTAGAAGCCCTCAGGAAATGAAGTCTGATCCAGAAGAAATTAGCCTAATGGTAGTTCAGGCAGGAAACTTAAATTAAACATGACTATTGTGTTCGTCTTCCTTTTTCGATTGGTTTTCTCTCTAAACTGGGACTGGAACTCTTTTATCGCCAATGCTGGAGCTGAAGGAGGAGTTGGGATGGCAGAAAAGGTAGAAATAGACACAAATTTTTAGCTGGTGGACACACTCCAGGTCTGCAGGCTAAACAGAATTCTCAAGGCCTTGTGATTTTTGAAAACTGCTGGATTTCCGCTAGTTGAAGATTCACTTTATTTTTTCATATGTTGACAATTATGAAATTGGGGTCTGTGATGCAAGCTGCTGGGCAGAGGAGTGAGGTGCCAGCATGGTTGGCATTGCCTCGGCCACACAAACTTAGCCAGTGTAGAAGTATCTCTTTCTCCTCTTTGCCACTTCTGTTTCACTATTTGCATTGGTGGCACCGCACGCTGTTAGCGTACATGTGTGTCCCCAATGGTCACTGAAAATATCTTCACAAAGATTGCACTGCTTTGCTGTGTTGAAACGACAGTCACCATGTGTGCATAAGCTGTCTGGCACAGGCCAAGCAGTACAAATTGCCTCATCACACAGAGTAAATTATAAAATTGTCAAAGCTAGGGGAAATTGCTGTGACTGCTTCATGCATCACAAAAGAACTTATTCAGGCTCCAAAATTTATCAAAAGTTTGTGGTGACTTTCAGTAGAAGCTGCTTAATGTTTATCTTTCAAAAAGGAAAAACAAAATTATAAGTTTAACCAAAGTGGACATGCCAACCAACCGCTAGGATTCTCCATGATGCCTTCAGATGACATTGTGTGCTTAGGAGCCCAAGCTCTTACACGTGGCTGAAAAGCAGCACGTACCCATAAGACTGTGAATAATTGGGAATGTCCAGAATGATTTGGAAGAATAATGTAGCTCAATCATGAAATAAGCTAGAGTTAACTTTGGTGATGAAAGCAGTATATAATAATGAATGGTGTAAGGTCTGTGTCTAGAATCACCATGTGTGTTTTTTTTTGTTTGTTTTTTTGTTTTTGCATGTGGGTACCCAGTTGTTCCAGCACTACCTATTGAAAAGACTATCTTTTCTCCATTGTGTTGTCTTTGTTCCTTTGTCAAAGATCAGTTAGCTATATTTAGGGGGGTCTGTTTCTGGGTTCTCTATTCCGTTCCATTGATCATTTGTCTATTCTGTTTCCAATAGCACACTCTCTTGATTACTGTAGCTTGAAATTGGTTGGGTCAGTCCTCTACCTTTGTTCTCCTTCAATATTGTGTTGGTTATTCCCCTTTTGCCCCTGCATGTAAACTTTAGAAGCAGTTTATTGACATCCACGAGATAATATGCTGGGATTGCGTTGAATGTATAGATCACATTAGGAAGAACTGACATCTTGACAATATTGAGTCTTCCTCTCCATGAATGTGGAATATCCCTTCGTTTATTTAGCTCTTGTCTGATATCTGTCATTGGAGTGTTGTAGTTTTCCTTGTATAGATATTGTACATATTTTGTTACATTTATCCCTCAGTATTTCATTTTGGAGGGTGTTAATGTAAATGGTATTGTGTTTTTAATTTCAAATTCTACTTTTCATTGCTGGTATATTAGAAAGCAATAGCAGCATATAATTGCATAGATAAATGAATACTAAAGTCATTTAAGAATATGCACAGTGAATTTAGCCTCTCTCCCTCCCTCCCTCCTTTCTTTCTAACTTCTCTTACTTTCTTCTTTCCATTCTTTGTCTCACTGAAAGGCTCCAATTGATAGAGCATCTTACAACCAGTAATATCCCAGAATTGGGGAAATAGGGTGTTTCTCAGGCTGAGTGAATCATTAAGGGATGAAAGGCTGGAGATGATTTCAAACAAGTGTGATTACTGGGTATCTTTAAAGAAGATACAGAAGAAATGGAATCACCTTCACAGAGTCAAAAGGCAGGCAAACATAAGCTAAAAATGGGTTCCTCCAACCACTTTGTAAGTGGAGGAAAGGTGTAAGAGGAATAAGTGGAGGAAAGGTGAGTCTTGTGTTTGTGACCATGGCAAGAGGGTGGATAGGCAGATTAGCAAGAGGTAGCAGTGAAGTTTGAGCATATATGTAGAATCCAAGGTTTAGTGGAAGAGATCTGGGTCACCTCCTTGCAGAATGCCTTCATTTAACAGATAAGGAAAATGGGCTCATCTGACAGATAATTGCAGAGCTGGGGCTATCTCCCGGG
The DNA here is from genome assembly GCF_964194185.1 of Rhinolophus hipposideros. Classification (NCBI taxonomy): domain Eukaryota; kingdom Metazoa; phylum Chordata; class Mammalia; order Chiroptera; family Rhinolophidae; genus Rhinolophus; species Rhinolophus hipposideros. The sequence goes on along the minus strand of NC_138050.1, from coordinate 29,743,167 downwards.
TGCCCATCAGCCTGTGCTTGGCATTTTCAACTTGCAGAGGTCAGGTGTGCATTTCCCTCAAGTTCTTTGCACCTGCTGTTCCCTTTGCCCAGAACATACTTCCCCTAGGTAGGCACATGGCTTTCTTTCTTACCTCTGAAAGTTTTGCTTACATTTCAATTTCTGACCGATGTAGGTGATGTTGGATCTGCCAGAAGTTTCTGAATGCGGGCCTGGCTCGTGTCTCGCGAAGCCGAAGAATGGAAACACGGACCAGGGAGAGGCAGAAAGTTTTTAAAAGAGGATATTTTAATTAGAGGCAGGAAAAGAGGTTGCAGCTCGAGCGTGAGTGGGTACCGAATGGGGGTGGCCCCGTGACTGAGGCAAATGCTCTTACTTTTTTATCTTCCCTTGTCTGTTTGGGGAAGGGGAGCTGTTTGAAGAAGGGAACTGGCGCCTTCTAATGAAATTCGTCTACCAGGTTTGTTCTGCTTGCCCATCCTAAAGGAATTAGCAAAGTAACCCACTCTCATCTATCAGATCTGCTCCATTTGTCAGGCCAAAATGAATTTTATGATTAACCTCAAGGCCTTGTTACATTATGTCCTGGAGTGAAGGAGTGATTTCAAAACCTGAAGTTTTAGGATATGACTGTCTTTTGTTTATTCCACCAGGGACCTCCCTGTCTACCTAGGGACGTGCTAACTCCTGTATCATGACCACCTTATGAACAATTACAAATTTCTGCTCCCCATATTCCCTGGTCTCTTTTACTGCATTTCCCCCCATCACATTTATTACTCTCTAGAATACTGTGTAAAGTTATTTAATTTTTTATTGCCTTTTCCTATCAATTAACCCCTTCAATATGAGTGTCAATAGGAAAGGCTTTTTCTCCTTTGTTTACTGCTGTTGCCTGCTGGGGAAATATTATTTAGGAACAAAATCTCCCCCCTCCCTGCCCAACCCCCAACCCAGAAACCTCTCCTCCTCAAAGGTCGGAGGGAAAGAAAACAATTTATTATTGAATAAACATTAAGTCAGAATGTGAGGCACATCACAGGCATCCACTAAAGAGATTGCAAAGACAGAAAGAAACCTCCCTCTTCATAAAGCACAAACCATAGGTAAGCTCTGCAATTTGGAGTCACGTAATATCTGAAATTAGGCCCTTCTCCTCCAGGAAACTGAGAGATAGAGCAGTCTCTTCCTTGATGATTGCATTTCCGAGAGACGGCTCTCAAGTCCCTGAGAAACATTCTTGAGATGTGAGATTGGCAAGAGGCTTATTTAGCCATAAAAAATATTTGCCTACATTTGAACAGGACAGAGAAAGAAATTCTAAAAGAGAAGGGGGGAAAGTCTCATTCCTTATTTTCAATAGCAAAACTTAAGCCTCACGTTTTTAATTTGCCCTTGTCCTTACAGTCTCCCCCGACCCCGCAGTCTGAAACAATGCACTTGGTAGGTGCTCTCTATTTGTGGGATGAACACATAGATGATGGATCCTGGTGTGACTGTGTGAACACTTCATCCAGGATTTCAAACCCCAATTACAAGCTGCGTTCCATGCAGTGTGAAAATATTGCCACCGGATGGGAATGGGCTTTTTTTAAAAAAAATTACTATTTGTTTGGCATTCATTCTGTGTCATTCTTTTTCTTTTATCTTCATTTTTTAAAAAATGATTGAGATATAACTTATATGCAGTAAAGTTAACCTTTTAAATGTATTCTATGAATTTTAACACATGCATAGTCATGTAGCTGTCACCACAACCATGATGTTAAATATTTCTTTCACTCCTGAATCTTCCCTCCTGCCCCTTTGGAGTCAGCCCCTCCCCTAATCCCAGACTTTGGCAGCCACTTATCAGCTTTCTGTTCTTGCAAGTTTTGCCTATTCCAGGATATCATATGAATTGTATTATACAATACATAGCCTTTTACTTCTGGCTTCTTTCCCTTCACCTAATGTATTTAATATTCAACCATGTCATTGCACGTATAAGTAGTTAATTCTTTTTTGTTGTGGGGTAGTATTTCCTCATACGGATGTATCCCAATTTGTTCATCCATTAAAGGGGTAGGGGAGGAAAAATGTCTTTTTCTTCTACCTTCCTGGGTTCAGTAGCAGGAGCCTTGCAAATTGATCTAACAAAAGACAGATTAACAGGAAAAAAAGGTATACTTCATATGCATAAGGAGGGGAGGTTCACCGAAATCCCAACCCTAAAGATAACTGTCAGACCTGGAAGCTTATCTACCATTTTAGCAAAAGGACCATAAATTTGTGGAGAAGTGACGAGACAAAAGAAAAGGGTTTTGAACTTCTAGAGGCCACAAAATTGTGGGAAGGTAAATATGTGGGAGAAGCTATTGGAAGATAAGGGTTATTTAGAAAGATGTTTTTGTTCGGCCCACTTTCCATCTTCTTCATGGCCATAAAACTCCTCCAGGAGAGAGAATTTATGGCAGTCCTCACTTATCAGAAATGTCTGCTCTTAGTCAGATAAGGGAAGCTCTGAGAAGGCTTCTTTCTTCATCTGTTGATTCTCAATTGCCTGCTTCTCAAAAAAAAACACCAAAAACCCTTCTATCAAAGTGGCATATTTTGGGGTGCCATATTCTGGTTCCCTGCAAAGAACATTTGGGTTGTTTCCAGTTTTAGGTGATGATAAAGAAAATATTTTAAGCATTTGTGTTCTAGTTTTGTGTGAAGTTCATTTGGGTTAATATCTAGGGGTGAGATGGCTGGGTATATGGTAAGTGTATGTTACAGGCTGAGGTGAAGACAGAGAAAAGGTGGTCGTCTGCAAGCCAGGAAGAAAGATCTCATCAGAAACCAGCCATGCCAGCTGGCACCCTGATCTTGGACTTCCAGCCTCCAGAACTATGAGAAAATGAATTTCTGTTGTTGAAGACACTCAGTCCATGGTATTTTGTAATGGCAGCCCAAGCTGACTAAGACAGATTTTGGTATCAAGGAGAGCGTGCTGCTGTAACATATACCTAAAAATGGGTAGAGGCTGGAAGAGTTTAGAGGTGCATGCTAGAAATATGAACATTAAGGGCAATTTTGATGAGGTCTCAGACAGAAATGGGGAACATGTCACTGGAAACTAGAGAAAAGGTGATCCTTATTCTAAAGTAACAGTGAACCTGGATGATCTGTGTTCTAGGTTTCATGGGAGGTAGAACTTGCAAGCAACAAAATTGGATGTTTAGGTGAGATTTCTAAGCAAACTGTTGAAGGTGTGGCTTGGTTCTTCCTAACTTCTTATAGTAAAATGTGAAAGGAGATATATGAATTGAAAAGAGAATGGTTAAGCAAAAAGATACCAGAACTTGATGATTTGGAAAACTCTCTGCTTATCCATACTGCAAAAAATGAGAAAGCTTGTCCTGAAGAGAACACTGATGAGGTGGCTAGACTATCACTTGATAAAGAGCTTATAGGATTACATGAGCAGAAACATTGCCAGACTGAACTGAAAGGAATTGAGACCGGACAAAACGAAGGACGGATGCTGGACTTCATGGATTTTACAGGATGGGATGATAGAACTATTCAGCTGTGAATGTGCACTATTTTTCAAGAAGAGGGGAAAATGACCCCATAGGTGATTCAGAGAGCACCAGGTCCACTGCCTCAGTTACAACAGTCCGGACAGCCTCTACCCAAAGCCTTGGGGGGCAGGACCACCTGGCAGAACCATGGGGGCAGGACCTATACCTAGAACCATGGAGGTGACACTGCCATGCCAGTGGGCCTGGAGGGCAAAGCATTGAGCCAAAGAGGGTTATTCTTGAGCCTTCAGATCTAGAGGAATTCACTTTGCTAAGTTTTGGACTAGCTCAAGACCTGTCGTTCCTTTCTTCTTTCTTATTCTCCCTTTTGGAATGGGAACATCTCTCCTATCCCACCACTGTATTTTGAAAGTATATAACTTGTATGGTTTCACAGGGACACAGTTAGAGAAGAATTTTGCCTCAGGATAAATTGTACCTTGAATCTCACCCATATGTGATTTAGATGTTATTTAGATGAGGCTTTGGACTTGAGACTTAATGCTGGAATGAATTTAGACTTTCGGAGCTGTTAGGATGGAATGAATGTATTAATATTTACATGTGAGAAAAACATGGGTTTTTGAGGGGTCAAGATTAGAATATTATAGGCTGAATGTGTGTGACCATGCCCTGCCCAAACTTCATATGTTGAAGCGTTACCCCCTAACATGATGTTATTTGGAGTTGGGACATTTGGTAGGTAATTAGGGTACGTGAGGTTATGAGGGTGGGGCCTTCATGATAGGAATAGTGTCCTAAGAAGAAGAGACACCCATGAGCTTGCCCTCTGGCTCTCTCTCTTTGCCATGTGAGGACACAGCAAGAAGGCCGGCACCTGCCAACTAGAAATTGAATCCTCACCAGAAACGAATCAGACTGACACCCTGATCTTGAACTTCCAGCATCCATAACTGTGAGAAAATAAATTTCTGTTGTTTAAATCTGTAATATTTTGTTATGGAAGCCTGGGGTGACTAGCACACTGCATATTTGATTTTATTTTTCAAAAACTACCAAACTGTTCTTCAAAAATTGTGCTATCGTGTTTCCCCGAAAATAAAACCTAGCCGGACAATCAGCTCTAATGTGTCTTTTGGAGCAAAAATTAATATAAGACCCAGTCTTATTTTACTATAACATAAGACCTGGTATAATATAATATAATATAATATAATATAATATAATATAATATAATATAATATAATACCGGGTCTTATGTTAATTTTTGCCCCAAGAGATGCATTAGAGCTGATTGTCCAGCTAGGTCTTATTTTGAGGGAAACAGGGTACAGTTTTGCACTCTGACCAGCAGTGTACAAGAGTTGCGTTTGCTTTGCATCCTAACACTTATATTGCCAGGGATTTTTATAGCCATTTTAATAGATGTGTTATGTTTTTAATTTTTATTTCCCTAATTACTAATGAAGTTGAACATCTTTTCAAATTTAATGGGTCTCTAAGCCAAGTTAAACAGATTTCTTTCTTTACTGCAGGACTACTCAGAGTTTTACCACATTAGTACATAATGTGAATCCCTTAATGGGAATATAGCTGAGACTGTGGTTGTTACTTGACTGTGGAACTTTTGAATTTTTTGAATGTGTCACTTTTTCCCCATGGTCAAGTGATGATTCCAAGGCTAGTATTCCAATGAGAATATTTTGGCAAATACTGGCTCTAGCATGGTCACACCCTCTTCTGGAGAGCATTTAATTTATTTCCTACAAACGCATTCAGTCTTACTCCCCTTTGATTCCTACGTATTCCTAACAGAAACATTTTGGGGTATCAGCTGTGCTATCTCCAAGCGTGTGCTCATGCCTTCCCTCTTCTTTTCCCTTAACCTACCCAGCTTCTCCAATCTGGCTCATGCCCTTAGGTTGCTATAGCCCACCACAGTGATCTCCTTTTCTCTGACGTCCCCAGTGACTGGGCCATTCATGGGACTGTTGATCAGATCCTGCTTAACTTTTCTTTATATTTTTACAAATTTTCTCTGCTCTATTTTTGTAAGTTGATAATTAGTGAAAGGCCCTAATATCATAGACTTAAAAAGAAAAATCACCTGATGCATTGAGCTATGTGCATAGCTACTGCTTATAAATGTTGAATTCATATAAAGTAAATTAACAGGCATTTACATCAGTTGACTTAAATGTTAACTCTCCATTTAGCCAGGCACCAAAAACAAGTGTCAAATAGGGAAATTTGCAGTTCTTGGCTAAATGGAGAGAAGACATTTAATTGAAATCTGAAGCTCATGGCTAAGTCTCCTGGACCTTGTACTTGAAACTAGGAGTCTGTGTTTGTGGGCAAGCCTACCAACAATATCCTCAAATTGTTTCTTCTCCTTTGACACAATAATCATGAAATCAAGGAGTTGGAAAGGAGATCATCCAGTCCACTTCTGTCTTTAAAATGGATTGCACCCATGACTAAAAGAGACCAGTGGTTCCTGTGACATTCAGATTTCTCTGTTCCTCGCTCCTCTCATTGGTTCTCTTACCTGCCTCAGCAAACTTGCCACGGCCAGCTCATGGGCCAAAAGGACTGGCTCGGCCAGGCAGGTGGTGAGTCAAGAGTGCTCTCGTGTTCCAGGATGACAGTCAGGAGTGGGGCAGCAGCTCTCCCACATCTGAGCCTTTTCTGAGCACCTGCGCCCTACAGTAGCATTAGACTGGGTAGTACAAACTAGTGTGTCGCCAGAAATCAGTTAGTAGGAACACGATGTGCCCAGTTCTGCAGTGACCATGCTTTCTGTCCTTTATTCTTTCAACAAACGTAGATTGAGCATCTACTACTACAGGTATGATAGGAGTTCCTGAGGGATACAGACATGAATGTAACATGATCCCTGACCCAAGGAACTTTCATATACATATATATATATGAAATATATGTATGTGTGTGTATATATATATAAATATATATATATTTATATATATAAATATATATATATATATATATAAATATATATATATATTTAAAGTTTTAATTATTTTAAGTGTGTTTTTCCAAGACCCATCAGCTCCAAGTCAAGTAGTCATTTCAATCTAGTTGTGGAGGGTGCCGCTCACAGTGGGGCTTGAACTGGCAACCTCGTTGTTAAGAGTACCATGCTCTAACCAACGGAGCTAACTGGCCACCCCGAGGAACTTATATTTTTGATGGGAGACAGGTGTGTCTTCCCACAGAACCCCAGCCACGTTTTCTAGCTTACACCATTGGTGGTGGTGGGAGTTGGGTTGACCTAAGATCCTCCTAGTAGTCATAGATTTGTATTACCTGACTCTTGCCCATGGGAGTTGAGGAGTTTCTAGGGTCTTTCATAAGTTTATACAGTCCTCTGGGCTGCCATAATCCTTCTTCCTCTGCCCACACTTAATTGTGGGTGACTCTCTTGGGTCCTGTGGCATGCAGATATGAATGCCCATCCAAGGCACCCTGACTGCCGATGCTGTTTAGGCACTTTATGTCCCCTTCCACTTCTGTGACAGGAGACATGCCACCTGGTCTGGCCCACTGCCCAAGCTTCCGTGACCATTCTCCACTTACACTTGCTCAATGATAACCTCGTGGGCCTGAATCCTCTTCACCCCGACTTATATTGCACGCAGTTACCTATGTTCTAGAGTTGTACTTTTTAATGTATAACTCAAACTACAGTGGCATTCAGCCTGCCCTAGTTCACACAACACCTCTGTGGGAACTGGCAGCACCTGCTTCCTCCAGGTGGCTACAACCCCAGGCAAGCATACATGGCCTGGTACGTGGAAGACAAGCTGGTTTCAGCACAATCTCACCCCCTTGATTGGTTGTCCTGAGCAGGGCACACCCAACACAAGTGATGAGCCTGATGACATAGCTCCTGACTGGATTATTGAAAGGCCTTCTACCTTGACCTTCTGGTCACACTGCAAATGACCCTCCCAAGGATCATGTCTCCACTGGGCGCACCTAGCCTCCTCCAGAGACTGCTCCCTGCTACCTGCTTGAGAGAGGGGATTCCTCTCTCTTCTGTACTCTTTGTCAACTAACTGTATGGACCTGGATTTTCATTAATTGCCCATGGCATGGCTGAGACTACACTATAACTTTTAACATGTGTTGGGGAAGGTCATCAAGAAGACATGACCTCTGGTTTGATCTACAACCTGGAACTGGGCAATTAGAGGCACCCCATTTGCTCCCCTGTTTGGAACGTGTGCTCCGCTGGCCTTGTCTGTGCTGGAAGCTGCCCAAAGACACAGCCTCATATTAGTAATGTGGTGATGAGACCCTCAGGACTGGATACGTAACCCCAGCTAAGGCCTCTGGTATATGGGACTGACCCCAGTTAAAGTCTGCATATACTTTTAAGATTCTGGCTGGCAGGTGTGGAAAACTACTCATCTTGTCACTTCCCAGGACAAGCTAATAAGTAAGTTTCCTTGGTTATGAAATCTGCCACCTACCAATCTGAAATGATCTGCCTTTTTCTTTGGTCTCTCCCTGCCCTCTGCTCACAGGGCCCAGTTTCATATGACACTTGGGAAGCTCCCAAGGAGATTGCAAAAAACAAGGTTTTACTTGAGATTCAAGGATAACGGAAGAAACATAAAACCGTATATATACATATAAATTCCCCCAGAAATCTATAGGTATAAGTGGAGATAGATATAGTTATTCCCAGGAAATAATTTACAAATATTGCATAGACTAAGATCAGCCCTGGAGTTTCTCACCTGAACACTGTCCTCTGTCTTCATGGCTTGCTTGCATGTGACCATGGGCAGCTGCTACGGGCAGCTGCTACTCACTGCCAGAAATACTCAGAGCTCTTCCGTCCTCAGACTCAGTACCAAACTAAGCCATGGCTTCAGAGAGGAGGAAGTTGTATCCTTCATCTCAATTCAGGGTTCTATTTCCTGTCCCAGAAATGATTGACAACTGAAATGTTACCACCTTCAGGAGAACTGCACCCCCACCTGCAAGAGGGTGATCTCACTATACAGTAATCACACAAAGAAGTGATATCACCATATTTTCCAAAGTTTGGTTTTACAAAGCCTAGGAATACAGGTCCACCGATGTGCTTTTTGACACAAACACTTAACAGATATTTCAGTTATTAATGCTTTAAATTATTAATGTGCCATCACTGCAGTCTCTCTTGACAGAAACCACGTGGACTGAACCAGAGGAGAAGCTCAGATCTACAGAAAGTGTTAATATAGTTCCTGTAGGTTCTGAATGGGTTTACGGAAAGGGTGAAAGAACAACATTCAATATGGCAAGTTTGAAACATGACCACAAATTCTCTGATACTGTTCCCATCAAGAGATGGGGTCTGTGTCCTCCGCCCTACAATTTGGTTTGACCTGTGACTGCTTTAACCGTTAGAACATGACAGAACTGATGCCATGTAACTTCCAAGACCAGATCACCAAAAACCATTCATACAATCTCACCTTGTTGTCTGGGAAAATTTGCTTTTGGAGCTCTGAGCAACCATCTGAGTAGCCCAGCTAGCCGTGGCTGCCATGCTACAGAGGACATGTATAGGTTCTCTGGTTAACACTCCCAGCTAAGCCCATCCTTCATCCACTCTCACTCATATACCAGATTTGTGAACCAAGAAGCATCTTGGAAATGGATCTTCCAGCCACATTGGTGGTAGCCCCAGCTGTGTGAGTAACCCCTAGTGAGGCCCGAGACACCCTATAGGAGAGGAGAGCTACACCTTCTGTTCTCTTTCCAAACTCCTGACATACAGAATCTGTGAGTGTAATGATAAAATAGTTGCAGTTTCATGCCACTCAGGATTGGGATGGTTTATTCTGCCATAACAAATAAGTGAAACACGCAACCTTTTTTCAGTTACCTCACTTGCTTTCATATTAAATCCCACGTTCTTACGAGTATATCTCCAGGTATAAGAATAGACAACTCACGTTGCTTACTTTTCCTTCTTTTATTTCAACTGTAGTAAGAACATTTCACAGGTGTTTTCATTTCCTAGAGCTGTTGTAACAAATTACCACAATCTTGGAAGCTTAAAACAACACGCATGTATTTTTTTCAGTTCTGGAGGCCAGAAGTCCAAAATCAAGGTGTCATCAAGGCCATGCTTCCCACTGAAGGCTTTAGGGAAGAATCCTTTCTTGTCTTTTCCAATTTATGGTAGCCCCAGGCATCACTTCCATTTCTGCCTCTGTCTTCATATGGCCTCCTCTGTGTGTGTGTCTCTGTGTCCTTTCCTTTTCTTATGAAGACAACAGCCATTGGATTTAGGGTACATCTTGAAACCAGGATGATTTTTTCTCAAGATCCTTAACTAATTACATCTGCAAAGTCCCTATTTTCAAAGTCGCATTCTGAGGTTCTGGGTAGACATGAATTTTGGGAGAACGCTTTCAACCCACTACAACAGGTTACAAATCTCAGGGCAAAGAGTGGCTTTCCTTTTTCTGCAATTCAGTTTGATCACTATATTAAACCCTGCTCATTTGATGTCAGAATAGAGGTTTAGACTCAGCCTCTTTTGGGTAAACTGAATGTTAAGGATTCTTCCCTCCATCCTTTATTCCTCAAGTGGTCTGTCAGTGCTGGAGTTCTGGGGGCTTATGCAGTGCCCAAGAATGCTGAGGAGGGGTGTATTACACATAGCTGGCTCTGTTTTCTGCTGGCATTCCTTTTTTTGAAGAGGCATTTTATTATTTTTAAAAAGATTTTTATTAAAAATATAGCTAACATACAATATTATATTAGTTTCAGGGGTACACTATACTTATTCAACATTTATATACCTAAAGAAGTGATCACCATGATAAGTCCAACAACCATGTGACACCGTACCACGCTATCACAATATTATTGACTATATTCCCTATGCTGTACATCACATCCCCATGATTTATTTGTTTTGTACCTGGAAATTTGGACCACTTGTTGCCCTTCTCCTTTCACCGCCTTTTAAAATTTATCAATTACAGTTGTCTTTCAATATTGTTTTATATTAATTTCAGGTGTACAGCATAGTAGTTAGACATTCATATAATTTAAAAGTGATCTCTATGACTAGTCTAGTACCCACCTGGCACTATGAATAGTTATTAACATATCATTAGCTATATTCCCTATGCTTTACTTTACATCTCCATGACTGTTTTGTAACTAACAATTTGTACTTTTTAATTCCTTCACCTTTTTCACCAGCCCCAAACTCCCTCCCATCTATCATCCCAACAAATCTAGTACCCATCTGACACCATACATAGTTATTACAATATTATTGACTATATCCCTTATGCTATTTCCTACATCCCCATAACTACTTTGTAACAACAAATTTGTACTTCTTAATGTCTTCCCCTTTTCTCATCCCCACCCCTAACACTCCTCCCATCTGGCAACCATCAAAATGTTCTCTGTATCTATGACTTTGTTTCTGTTTTGTTTGTTAATTTTGTTCTTAGATTCCACATGTAATCGAAATCACATTGCATCTGTCTTTCTCTGTCTGACATATTTCACTCAGCAAATACCCTCCTAGTCCGTCCATGCTGCCACAGATGGCAAGAACCCATTCCCTTCCATGGCCGAGCATTATATTATTGTATGTATGTACCACCTCCTCGTTATCCATTCATCCATAGATGGACACCCAGGCTGCCTCCGCATCTTGGCCATTGTAAACAGTGCTGCATTGAACATATGCCAAAAAAGTAGCATTTTGGGTTTCTTCAGATAAACACCCTGAAGTGGGACTACTGGGTCCTTCATTGTCTCTTCTTATAGCCTTTGTTTTAAAGTCTGTTTTGTCCGTATAAATATTGCTGTCTGTGTAAATATTGCTACTCTACATTTTTTTGTTTTTTTTTATTTCCATTTTCATGAAGTATCTGTTTTATTATCCATTCAGCCACCCTATGTTTTTGATAAGAGCATTTAATCCATTTATATTTAAAGCAATTGTTGATAGATATGTATTTATTGCCATTTTATTATTTGTGTTTTTGATCATTTTTAGTTTTCCATCTTAAAGAAGTTCCTCTAACATTCCTTGTAATACTGGTTTGGTGGTGATAAACTCCTTTAGCTTTTGTTTTTGTTCTTGATGCTTTTAGGATTCTCTCCTTGTCATTAAATTTTGCTATTTTAATTATAATGTGTCTAAGTGTGGGCCTGTTTGGGTTCATCCTGTTTGGGACTCGCTGCACTTTCTGGACTTGTATATCTAATTCCTTCACCAGGTTAGGAAAATTTTCAGTCATTATTTCTTTAATAGTTTCTCAATCTCTTGCTTTCTTCTCGTTCTGGTACTCCTATGATGTGAATGTTTTTATACTTGATGTTGTCCCAGAGGTCTCTTAAACTGTCCTTCTTTTTTTGGATTGTGTGGTTTTTGTTCTGTTTTGATTGGGTGTTTTCTGCTACCTTGCCTTCCAAATTGCTGATTTAATCCTCTGCTTCATGTAATCTGCTGGTGATTCCTTCTAGTGCATCCTTCATTTCAGTTTTTATATTCTTCACTTATGACTGGTTCTTTTTTATGGTTTCTATGTCTTTTTTTTATGCTTGCAATCCTTTGTTGAAATTCTCAGTAAGTTCTTTGAGTATCCTAATAACGACTGTTTTGAACTTTATGTCTGGTAGGTTGCTTGCCTCCGTTTCATTTAATTCTTTCTTCTGGATTTTCTCTCCTTCTTTCTTTTGGGATGCATTTCATTGTTTCCTCATTTGGGCTGCCTCTTTGTGTTTGTTTCTATGTATTAGGTAGATCTGCTATGTCTTCCCGTCTTAGCTGGGTGGCCTTATGTAGAAGGTGTCCTGTGGGGGCCCAAGGCACAGTCTCCCTAGTCACCTGAGACGGGTACTCCAGGAGTGTCCCTTGTGTGAATTGTATGTGCTCTCCTGTTATAGTTAAGCCTTGATTGCTATTGGCACATGAGTGGGTGGTATTGACCCTCAGATTGACTGGGGTTTGGCCACATCCACCGCTTATAGGCTGCTGTGTGGCAGGCTTAGCCCACTGAGTGAGATTCACCCCAGTGAGCTGTGGTGCCTGTTGAGACCACCCTTTGTGTGTGCCACTTGTGGGGCTAATTGGGCAGTGCTCTGCTATGGTCTGAAGCCAACCTCCAATTATGTTGGTTCTGGGCCTCTCCAGTGCCCAGGTCACCCACTGCCTGTGACTGGCTGGGGTCTACCTGGTAGAAGCTACAAAGGATTCCATGGTTGTTCACTGTCTGTGCTAAATTTGGAGGTGCATGGGAGAGCCCACGCTGTGAACTGAGGATGGCTGCCACCAGTATCAGGTCTGAGACAGCTCTGCAAAAAGGCAGGACACCCAGTAGCTTGCTGTCATCTGCCAATTCCCTTAAGGTTCAGCGGGTTCAACATAGAAAAGATGGCTCCTGCTTGCCAGCTGCATGGGACAAGTACCCCTCACTGGGAAAATGCTGACGATTTTCCAGTCCTTCCTCTGAAGCCACATACCTCAGTCTGCCCCCTATATGTCTCCAAGGTCCTCTGAGTCACCATCCCTCCACTAGGGCCCAAGGTGAGTGCCTGTGGGTGAGTGAGTCTGTGCTCGAGCCATTTAAGAGGGTATCTGGGTTTCTCATAGTTGCGGCCCACGCAGAAGACCCATTGTTTTTCACAACCAGATGTTGTGGGGGCTCCTCTTCCCAGCACTAGTACTCCAGGGGGGGAGCCGGATGTAGGGGGCTGGGTCCTCTGGCTCCCCTGGGGGAAACTCCATGGCTGAGATATCCCTCCTGATTCTCAACTGACATAAGGAGGTTTGGGCCCGGTCCACATCTCAGCCCCTCCTACCAGTCTCCACGTGGTTTCTTTTTAATATTTTTAGTTATAAGACTTTTTTTCAGCTAGACTTCCAGGCGATTTTCCAGGTTGATCTATAATTTAGTTGTAATTTTAATGTGTTCATGGAAGGACACAGACACAGTGTTTACCTATTCCACCATCTTGGATCTCTTGTTGGCATTCCTTGAAATGTAACTGTCCAGGGCAATTTAACATGAAGCTCTTGAAGCCTAAGCTGCAGGGTCTCTGACTTGCTCTGGCCTCTTTTAAGTCTCTATGAGGGGACTTAGAATGTGTTCAAAGGTCCTATGTTCATAAAATTTGCAAAAGTTAAACATTAAAGTAACAAAAATGCTGTTTTTTCCCACAAGTCTGACTTCTTGTCTGTTTCTATTTTTCTTATGTTGGTGTTGGGAGTGGTCCTAGGTGTTTTTTACATTTGCCTTAAGGGAGTTTGGGTTAGATATATATTTAGTTTGGGTTAAATGGGATATATTTATGTGGTTTTCAGACCAAATTACATAGTTATTAATAACCATCCTGATGAGGAATGACTTCCAAGAATACTTCCCCAGCCCACTGGGCAGATTTACCCAGTGTTAGGATATAAATGTGCAGAATCAGAGAACAATTTGCACCAGCATTAGAAGCACATGGGGAGTGGAAGAGAAACAATGTTTGAAATGTATGGAGCCAGAAGCTAGTCTGGGGAAAAATGCTTCTAGTCCTCCAAGTATAAAATTGTAAGTAGAGGATTAGGTTTTCGCTGATGCCAACTCAAAAGGGTAGTTCTCCCCAGTTGGGAATGACCTTGGTAATGCAGAGTATTTGATTGTAAATTCACCATATATATTTTTTATTTTTGATAGAATATGCATGAAATAGAATTTTTCAGACTTTCTATGTTTATGGGACACAAATCTGTAGCAATATTACAAATAGTAAAAATACCTGAAACAAGTCCTTTGTGAAAGAGAGACCATAGAGGTTTTCCGAAACTTGAAAACAATCCTAAATATTTATATGACATTATCAACAACAACTTGTAAAGTGGAAAGGAACTTTTCTAAACTTCTTAATAATAAAAACAAATTTTGATTAAACATGCTAGAGAAAAAGCTGTGTTATATTTATATTCTTTCTATAAAAAATTATGAAATAGTTGGCTAAGAAATATATGTTAAACGTATGATAGAATGTTTTAAGCAGTTAATCAGTGAAAAACCTTAATTTTTTGGACTTTGTGATGTTTGTATTATTTGCCAGTTTTAAATTAATATATTGTTTTGTGTTGTTTTCTCACTGTAATTATTAACATTCATACCTATTTTTATATTTATAATGTTGCATTCTTTTCCTTCAAGGGGGCACTCCAAATTTTGTGGGAAGGGTCCCACAAAATTTGACTCCACTCCAGTCTTTCTCTTCTTTAATCTGTCTGAACATGTTAGGAATTTCAATGAGTTCCTCCTCCACTTCCCCCTGCTGAGGACCTGACCTGAGAAGTGGGTAGGCTAGCTCCTTGTCTACTCTTTTCAAACTATAGGCCAGGGCAAAAAGTTAATACCATGCTTTCTTTGGGTTTTGTCTTTTGAAGCTCAAAGCATGAATGAGTTGTCATGTGTCAGGAGGCCATACTTTAGGTGGGGGAAGGGGACAATAAGTAGGTGTGGAGATAAGAAAGGGGGAGACAATGGCTATGAATTCTTAGACTTTACAGTCGCCTGTTCAAACAATAGTTATCTTGGGTGTTGGATCAAGGGAGGTAACATATCTTTCCTGTCTTTAAAACAATCCATGCATCCATGACAAAGAAATATTGACAATATGGTCCCTTGGAAATTGGGAAACCAGAAGTTGGTTTTATTGAACATTTTCAGAAATAACCAGGGAACAGGATTGTATAGTGAACTTTCCAAGTCTATGGCCTATGGTGTCATCTAAATCTTTCAGGAATTGAAGGATGATGTTAAAACTACAGGAAGACCTTCCTGGATCCTGAGACCAGCAAAATGATACCGGTTTATCTTAGCCCCAGCCAGGATGAGGTCAGGAAAATGAAGCTGGCCGGCTCAAAGAGGCCAAGAGCTTCAGTCTTAAAGTTGCATCTAGTCATAACTTTATGCCTGGAAAGGTTAAAGCCTCCAGATAACAAAAGGTGTAAAAGGACTCAATGATAAAAGCTAAGAATCCCACGATGTATGGGATTTCATGGGCAAAGCCTTGGAACTCAAAAAAGTGACTTTCAGACTGATCAAATTATGTATTGCTTCACTTAATGGATATTAGACTTTGGGGACTTTGGCATGTGATCAATGTAGGGTAAGAAAGAACCATGCAGGTAACAAAAACAAAAAAGCAACCTTTGAGTACATATAAAAATCATCTTTTTGCTACTCCAAAGGATTCCTAAGAGGCCTATGAGGAAGGGGAAATTCAAAGTGATACTGGTGTCCTCTGGTCTCTCAGATGAGTAGTTGTACAGTTGTGTTAGAAAACTTCAAGTCTGTTATTCAGACAACAGATAAAGAGCTTGTCTTTGGAAACAGAGAGACCTGGGTTTGAATCTGAGCTCAGCCACTTACTACCTCTGTGTTCTTGGGAAAAGTCACTTAACCTCTCTGATTTTCAGTTTCCTTGTCTCTAGCACGGATGTGAGAATCCTTTTCTCCATAAAAGCATCTCCCAGGTGCTGTCACTGTGAAATAAGATAATACATGTAGGCCCTAACACACTCAGTAAATGGTACATTTTATGAACTCATTTGTACCTATAATTTCCTAAGACCTCGATTACAAATAAAATATGATTTTAAAAATGTATGTATTTTTACATGTGAGTGTTTTCTTTTGAAGCAATTGAAGCACTTCTGACCTTGATCTATTTATTTTTTGTGTGTGAAGGGACATGTTGGCAGGGGCCCATCAAGTAACTCCATCCTACTGCTGCCCCCATTAAGTGGTTACAAATCTTAAATAAATGGCATTAGGATTTACTGTGAAGTACCAAGCCCATTCTGTGAAACCTTGTGAAATTACTTTCATCAACAAATGTCAGCTTTGGGATTTTCCTTATAAAAGCTAGTTCTAATCTTCCTTGGAATTTTTAAGTAGCTCAGTATGCATTTGAGAGCTGGTATAAGCAAGGAAACCATTTGCTTAGGAAGAAAGAAACTACCTTAAATGCATAGACACTTGCAAAACTCAGGCATTGCTTTCACCACTTTCTTTTAGTATTTAGTCAAATGCTGCACAAAAGCTTTTTCTGAAATGAACCTCCAGCAAGGGATTAGCACCGATTCTGAGAGATTTCATTTGTCTTGTTTACATTCCTTGTGCAACTTCAGAACACTGTGTTCCCTTTCTTGTAATTGCACAACAGCTCTGCCATGGAACACTGGACAGCCTTCCCACTCCAGGCCGGGATTTCTTTCTGGCTGGTGTTCTTTGCAAACAGCTCTAGGTGGTCTGGTACAGAGAAAAGACTTGGGCTTTAGAGACAGTCTGATAACACTGGGCTCAAGTTCTTCTGCTGTCATTTGCGATGTGCATTCTTAATCTGACTCTTAGTTTGTTTTTGTTTTCTTTTGTAGAATAGAAATAATAATTTTATAGTCTTTGTAGGATCATTGTGAGGATTGAATAAGATAACATGTGTAAAGTATCTGGCATAGTACCTGGCAATCTTAAGCACTCCAATAAAAGAAGTCATTATTGTAATCATGGCGCTGGGGAAACATGCAGTGCTCTTTTCTTTGTCCTATTCTCCAGGACCGAAATGCTGTGCCTTTGCTTAAAGTCTCCAAAGATGCACACAAAAATGTTCCACTGGAGAAGGTGCTACTAAATAATATGGATTCTTGGCTTTAGTAACTATCTTTTAAAATGTTCTGGGGCTTGGCAAAAAGGCTGGTCACTCTCTGAATCGATGCT
This sequence comes from Rhinolophus hipposideros, assembly GCF_964194185.1. NCBI lineage: Eukaryota > Metazoa > Chordata > Mammalia > Chiroptera > Rhinolophidae > Rhinolophus > Rhinolophus hipposideros. Next base: position 29,725,874 of record NC_138050.1, on the reverse strand, counting down.
TCTTTTGTAACAGAGAAGGGATACCTCACTGTTGACTGTGAAGAAGCCGCTACCGTGTTTCGCCGAAAATCAGACCGGGTCTTATATTAATTTTTGCTCCAAAAGACGCATTTAAGGCTTATGTTCAGGGATGTCATCCTGAAAAGTCATGCTAGGGCTTATTTTCCGGTTAGGTCTTATTTTCGGGAAACACGGTATGTGAAGTGGAGAGAAGGCAGCTTTGTATGATGGTGACGTGAACACTTACAATAATCCAAATCACCTGTTGCGTGTCTGCAGTTTACCCTGAGCGTGTCTGAAAAGGAGTGGGTGTGGCCACAGATGATATGTCATTGGTACGCAGAGTTATGTACAATGAACTCGCCCTTTCCAATGAATACATTTTCTTCAAACTTCCTGCATGCAGGAGTTATTCTATCAAGGTGAAGGTGCTGGGCTGGTCCTGAGCAGTCTGAGGAGACTTCCTTGGATGAGTCTTGTCAAAGAAGGATGAATGGGTTGGTGTTTGCCTTGTGTCTGCTAAACAGTTGCTCTTGGAAGCTGGTGATAAGTACCCCACAGAGCAATGGTGGGGGAGCTGGTGGTGCTTGTCATATCGCGTGGTGGAAGGAGAACGAAGTTTAAAGTTACATAGGTCTGGACTTGAATCGCAGCTCAGCCACTCATCATTTACTTTGAACGATAGTTTCTACTTAACCTTGGTGAGGTACCTCATTTTACAATGAAAACCAGATGTCTACCTAGCGGAACAATTTTTAATATTACAGACGAAAAGTGGTGCTATGCTTTGTACAGTGCCTAGTATAATGGGATAATGATGAATGATAGTTTATGTTGCCATTCTTAAAAATAATCTAGAGCTACGTAAAAGCAGGGTGATGGAGTCACAGAGCAGGACAATTTATTATGTAAGTGATAGTTCTCTGCACAGGCCTGTTTTCCCTGGGCATTACATCATTAGTAGCTGCTCACAGAAGAACAAGGACAGCTAGAATTTATTACGGAGTGAAATCCTGGCCAGGACCTAGTCCCATAGCAAATCTTCTTAATGCCCGGTGCTAGATGCCCAAAGTTGGCCTGGGGGACACCGAGCATGCTGATGTGTTCGTTTATCACTAGCACCAGAGGAACACTCTTCTTTCACAGGGTCCTCCCATGTTTGGTAGAACTCCTTCGGTAAATGAACACTGGAAACATAAAAGGTCACAGCACTGCTAGGCTATGTATGTGCTAGGAGTGTGAGCTGGGCCGGCATAACCTCATCCACTAGTGCCACGTCCTCATGGGAGGAACCATCTCTGAGCTCCATAGCACTGCTCCAGACTCAATGTAATACAGACCAAGACCGCAAAGCATTCGTCTTTTGGGTCTGGGCTTCATCTGATTATCCACGGCACTGTCCATAGGCTTGGGGATGAATAGAATCTACAGTGTAAATGAGATGCGTGGCAGAGGGTTGCTTGTTCACCAAAAAGCTGTGCTCCCTTCTATGGTGCTGGGAAGTGGATTTTCAGTGAGGCATGACATTTCCCGGAAACACTTGCACCTAATTTGGACTATGTGACTGAGTTCTGGCTATCAGTGATGTAAATACTTCTAGGCCTGGCTCATATGATCCTTTATTCTCTCTGTCCTATATGTTGGCTGGATGTCTGTGCCATGGGCCAGTCATGCCCTGAGGATGGTGTTGCCTCTTTCAGTTGGGGTCTTCATAGGATTGTGTGGAGTGGAGCTCTGCCTATCCTTGCTTGTGACAATTGGATATTACATGAGTGGGAAATAAACTTTATTTATTCATTTATTCATTCACTTACTTTTCAGTTACAATTGACGGTCCATATTATTTTGTATTAGTTTCAGGTATACAGCATAGTGGTTAGACATTTTTATAATTTATGCAGTAATGCATAAATTAGTCTAGTACCCTGCTGGCACTATACATAGCTGTTGCAACATTATTAACTGTATTCTCTATGCTATACTTTACATCCCCATGATTATTTTGTAACTACTGATTTGTATTTCTTAATTCCTTCACCTTTTTCACCCACCCTCCCCTCTGGCAACCATCAAAATGTTCTGTGTGCGTGCGTTTGTTTCTGTTTAGTTTATTATTTTGTTCTTTAAATTCCACATATAAATGAGACCTTTGTCTTTCTCAGTCTGACTTATTTCCCTTAGCATAATTCTCTTTAGTTTTATCCATGTTGTTGCAAATGGTAAGATTTTATTCTTTTTTACGGTCGAGTAATATTCCATTGTATATGTGTACCACTGCTTTATCCAATTGTCTATTGACGGGCACTTGGGATGCTTCTATATCTTGCCTGCTGTGAATACTGCTGCAGTGAACATAGAGCTGCATATAGATTTTCGAATTAGTGTTTTGGACTCCAGATAAATATCCAGAAGTGGAATTGCTGTGTCATATGGTAGCTCTATTTTAAATTTTTTGAGGAACCTCCATACTGTCTTCCATAGTGGCTGCCCCAATTTGCAATCCCACCAACAATGCACAAGTGTTCCCTTTTCTCCACATCCTTGCCAATAGTTGTTGTTTGTTGATTTATTGATAATGGCCATTTTGATAGATGTGAAGTAATATCTCATTGTGGTTTTAATTTTCAGTTCTCTGATGATTAGTGATATTTAGCATCTTTTCATATGTTTATTGGCTTCTTTGTGTCTTTATCCTCTTTGGAGAAATGTCTACTCAAGTCCACTGCCCATTTTTAATTGAATTAATTGTTTTTTTGTTGTTGAGTTGTATGAGTTCTTTATAAATTTTGGATATTAGCCCCTTATGAGATGTATCATTGGTGAATATATTCTCCCATTCAGTAGGCTGTCTTTTCATGTTGTTGGTGGTTTCCTTCGCTGTGCAAAAACTTTTTAGTTTGATTTAGTCCCATTTGTTTATTTTTTCTTTTGTTTCCCTTGCCAAGGAGATAGATCAGAAAAAAATATAACCAAGAATGATGTCGAGAATTTATTGTCTATGTTTTCTTCTAGGAGTTTTATGGTTTCAGGTCTTACATTTAAGCCTTTAATTCATTTCGAGTTTATTCTTGTATGTGGTGTAGAAAAGTGGTCCAGTTTCATTTTTTGCACGTATCTGCTCAGTTTTCCCAACACCATTTAATTAATAGACTTTCTTTACCTCACCTCACTGTATATTCTTGACTTCTTTGTTATAGAGTAAATGGCTATACAGGCATGGGTTTATTTATAGGCTCTCTATTCTGTTACACTGATATATGTGTCTGTTTTTATGCCAGTACCATGCTGCTTTGATTACTATAGTCTTGTAGTGTAGTTTATACCAGGTAATGTGATACCTCCAATTTTGTTCTTCTTACTCAAGATTGTTGTGGCTATTGGGGGTCTTTTGTGGTTCCATATAAATTTTAAGATTTATATGTGAAACATGCCATTGGTATTTTGATAGGAATTGTGGTGAATCTATAAATTGCTTTGGGTAGTATGGACATTTTAATGATGTCAGTTCTTCCTATCCTTAAAAACAATATATGCTTCCATTTATTTGTATCTTCTTCAATTTATTTCTTCAGTACCTTATAGTTTGCCAAATACAAGTCTTTTATCTCCTTGGTTAAATTTATTCTAGATATTTTATTTTATTTTTTTCTGATACAATTGTAAATGGGGTTGTTTTCTTAATTTCTTTTTTTGACAGCTCATTATTGGTATATAAAAATGCAATTGATTTCTGAATATTATTTTTGTATCCTGCTCCTTTACTGAATTTATCAGATCTAACAGCTTTTTCAGTGTAATCTTTGAGATTCTCTACATATAGTATTTCGTCGTCAGCAAATAATGACAGTTTTCCTTTTTCCTTTTCAATTTGGATGCCTTTTATTTCTTTTTCTTGTCTGACGATGTGGCTAGGACTTCCAACACTACGTTGAAGAAAAGTGGTGGAAGTGGCCATCCTTGTCTTCTTCCTGATCTTAAGGAGAATCCTTTTAGGGTTTCCCCATTGCGTATGATGTTAGTTGTGGGGTTGTCGTATATGGCCTTCATTATGTTTAGGTATCTTCCCTCTATTCCCACTTTGCTGAGAGTTTTTAATCTAATAAGTGGATGCTGGATTTTGTCAAATGCTTTTTCTGCATTTATTGATATGATCATATGATTTTTAGCTTTCGTTTTGTTCGTGTGGTGTATCACGTTAATTGACTTGTTGATACTGAACCAACCTTTCATCCCATGACTAAATCCCACTAGATCATGGTGTATGACCTTTTTAATGTATTGCTGTAGCTAATATATTGTTGAGAATTTTCACATCTATGTTCATCAGGGATATAGGCCTATAATTTTCCCTTTTGTTGTTAATGTCTTTGTCTGGTTTTGGAAACAGGGTAGTGCTGGTCTCATAAATGAGCTTGGGAGCTTTCCATCCTCTTAAAATTTTTGGAACAGTTTGAGAAGCATAGGTGTTAATTCCTCTTTGAATGTTTAGTAAAATTCACCTGTGAAACCATCCAGTCCAAGACTTTAATTTGGTGGGAGGTTTTTCATTACTGATTTGATTTTTTTAGTAGTAATGGGTCAGTTCAGATTTTCTGTTTCTTCTTGATTCAGGCTTGGAAGATTGTATTTTTCTAGGCATTTATCCACTTCTTCCAGCTTGTGCAATTTGTTGGCATATAATTGTTCATAATACTTTCTCATAATCCTTTGTATTTCTGTGGTATCAGTTGTCACTTCACTTTAATTTCTGATTTTATTTATTTGGGTCCTCTCTTTTATTCCCTGATAAGTCTGGTTAAAAGTTTATCAATTTTGTTTATCTTTTCAAAGAACCAGCTCTTGGTTTCATTACTTTTTTGTATTGCCTGTTTTAGACTTTGTTTGTTTATTTCTGCTCTGATCTTTGTTATTTCCTTCCTTTTACTCACTGGGCTTTGCTCTTCTTTTTCTAGTTCTTTTAAGTGTAAAGTTAAATTGTTTGAGATTTTTCTTGTTTCTTGAGGTAGGCCTGTATTGCTATGAATTTCACTTTTAGGACTGCTTTGCTGTATCTCATGAATTTTGGGTCACTGTGTTTTCATTTTCATTTGTCTCAAGGTATCTTTTGATTTCTCCCTTGATCTCATTGTTGACCCATTCATTGTTTAATAACATGTTATTAGGTTGGTGCAAAAATAATTGCGGTTTAAAAGGTTAAAAATAATCGTAAAAACCGCAATGACTTTTGCACCAACCTAATATTTAGCCTCCACGTGTTTGTGTGTTTTTCAGTTTTTCCCTTGTAATTGATTTCTAGTTTCATACCATTGTGATCAGAGAAGAAGCTTGCTATGATTTCACACTTCTTAAATTTATTGATACTTGTTGCATGGCCTAACAAGTGGTCTATCTTGGAAAATGTTCCCTGTGCACTTGAAAACAATGTATATTCTTCTGCTTTGGGGTGAAATGTTCTAAAAATATCAATTAAATCTATCTGGTCTAATGTGTCATTTAAGGCTGCTGTTTCTTTGTTGATTTTCTGTCTGGTAGATCTGTCAATTGGTGTCAATAGGGTATTAAAGTTCCCTACTATGATTGTATTATAGTCGATCTTGCACTTTATGTCAGTTATGTATTTAGGTACTCCTAGGTTGGGTTCATAAATTGTTACAAAGGTTATATCCTCTTGTTGCACTGATCCCTTTATCATTATATAATGTCCCTCTTTCTCTCTTATTATAGACTTTGTTTTAAAGTCTATTTTGTCTGTAGAAATATTGCTACTGCACCTTTTCAAAAAGTTTCCATTTGCATGAAATATCCTTTCCCATCCCTTTACTTGCAGTCTGTGTGTGTCTTTCTATCTGAAGTGGGTCTCTTGTAGACAGCATATGTATGGGTCTTGTTTTCTTATCCACTCAGCTACCCTATGTTTTTTGATTGGAGCATTTAATCCATTTACATTTAAAATGGTTATTGATAGATACATAGTTACTGCCATTTTTATTATTCATATTTATATTTATTTTTCTCCCTCTTCTTCTTCTGAAAGAAGTCCCTTTAACAGTTCTTATTAATACTTCTTTGGTGGTGATGAAATCCTTTACCTTTTTTTCCTCTGGGAAGCTCTTTATGTCTCCATCAATTTTAAATAATTGACTTGCTGGGTAGAGTACCCTTGGTTGTATGTCCTTGCTTTTCATCACGTTGAATATTTTGTGCCAATGCCTTCTGGCGTGCAAAGTTCCTGTTGAAAAATCAGCTGAGAATCTTATGGGAGTTCCCTTATAAGTTACTAGTTGCCTCTCGCTTGCTGCTTTTAGGATTCTCTCTTGTCTTTAAACTTTGCCATTTTAGTTATAATGTGTCTTGGTGTGGGCCTGTTTGGGTTCATCTTGTTTGAAGCCAAAGGTATCTTTTGATTCCTCAGTCTCTCCCTGTATGTCTCTGATTCCCTCTGATTAACCGGAGCCCAGGATGAATGCCTACAAGTGAGTGAGTCTGTGCACAGGCCCTTTAAGAGGACAAATGGGTTTCCCTCAGCCTTCCATCTCACCTGAATGATTGGAATCCCCTGCTTTTCACAGGAAGATGTGCGGGATCCTCTTCCTGGCACTTGTGTTCCATGCTGGGGACCCTGATATGGGGCTGGGGTCCCTGGCTCCTCTGAGGGGACCGCCACAGCCAAGGTATCCCTCTCGATTCTCAACCGCCACATGCAGGTGTGGGACCAGCCTGTTTCAAGTGTCTATCCCTCCTACCAGTTCTGGTGTGTCTTCTGCCTTATATCCTTAGTTATAGGATTTCTGTTTAGCTAGACTTCAGATGGTTCTCCAGGTTGATTGTTTTATAATTTAGTTGTAATTCTATTGTGGTCATGGGAGGAGGCAAGCATAGCATTTATCTACTCTGACTCTTGGATCCTTAAATTTCATTTATTTTACATAAAATGTAAAATAAAATCTTCTTGATGCCTATATTTCATATAAATAGTAGTATTTTGCCACTGAATTTGGAGGTTTATGCGTGATAGCAGCTAACACCACCTTAACTAATACAAGATGATTTGTAACTCACATTTCAAAAATGTCAGACCAGGTATGCTGGAGATTTGGCTATGTAATAACCAGATAATCAAGGGTGTCCGGTGGGTGATTACACTAAGAAAGAGCAACATACCTTAAAGCAACATTCAGTACACGTTTATACCTTCGAGGACAAGAAGAAGGAAGCCTGATATTTAAAATTTAAGTCTGGAGCTGTGAATATTGAGTAGATTTTTTTTTTTTTTTAAAGATTTTATTGAAGAAGGGGAACAGGATTTTATTAAGGAACAGTGTGTACTTCCAGGATTTTTTTCAAGTCAAGTTGTTGTCCTTTCAATCTCAGTTGTGGAGGGCGCAGGACAGCTCCAGGTCCAGTTACCCATATTAGTTGCAGGGGGCACAGCCCTTGTGGGAGTCAAGGAATCGAACTGGCAAACCTTGTGGTTGAGAGTCCACTGGCCCATGTGGGAATCGAACCGGCAGCCCTCGGTGTTAGGAGCACAGAGCTCCAATCACCTGAACCACGAGGCCGGCCCCTTGAGTAGATTTATAATGCACAATAAGCCCCACCTACACGGAAGGAAACACCCATTTACTACAGATTTTTAAAGGTTCTTTCTTGGAATTTATCTGAATGAACGTATTTAGAGTTATCTGCTCCGTAAGTACTTATTGATGAATTAATTTAATTGGGGACGAAAATCTAAGAATTTATATTCCCATTCTGATTTGTGCAAAATGGTTCAGATGTCTTAAACAAACAAACAAAAAAATAGTCCAAATAATAATCATTTGGATTCTTGAATGTCTTAACAATATATATGGATGAATATTAACTGTCAAGACAATATTACAAAATCTATTGTGTTTTGTTTTTCATTTTGTTCCATATAAGGAATGGTCCCATGTAAGGACAGCTCACTTTCACTTCAGTAACTTTTGTGGGGATTATTCTCCTTTCCTTATCAGTCTGTCACATAGACTTCTTGGACTGGGAAGTTTGCCAAGTTCCTCACATTTCAGCCACATCAGGCAAAACCCACCGGAAGCATGCACTTCCCTTCTCTTCCCAGCAACAATCACTTTATCTAATCACCAGGAAGTCCTGTCCACTGTCAGCTGGGCTGTGCTGTGCTGTGCTGTGTGTGTGTGTGTGTGTGTGTGTGTGTGTGTGTGTCTTACCCACAGTGTGACATAAAAAAGACATGTACAGGAAGCAACAGAAAAGGCTTTTTCCAGACTGCCTGGAAATTCCTAACCTATCTGATAAGCTTCCTTTGTTGCTTCCTTCTGTAGAGGCCACTTCTGCCTAAGCTGGGTTCTGGTCTACCACACACCCAGAGGCAGCTCACCCTGGGAGATACTGGGGCGTGGGGGTTGTGCCTATTTTGAGTGGCCTCTAGGAACCCAGATTCTGTTCAATTTTCTCTTCTAGAAAAGTAATTTACTCCCTCAAAGGATTTGTTTTTCTTGCTTTAAGTAAAATAACTTCAGAATTGATCCTTGTCATATTTTTCTCTCATCCAACACTGTATCTGAACTCTGAAGAAGCCACTAATTGTTCCCTAAATGTCCTGGATGTTAATTTATCTAATACCATAATGGCTATAATCATATCTCTGATTCAGGAACACTCCTAAATAGTAAATTCAGTGAAAATACATATACTGTTCATACCTGGTGCCCCAGCTACTGTTGCTACATAAGAAGTTACCCCCAAAATTTAGTGGATGAAAACAATTGTCTTACTATTATGCTCATAGATTCTGTAAACTTGAATTTTAGATAGCAGGAATGGCTTGCCTCTGTTCCATGATATCTGAGGTCTAGACAGCTTGGGGTGACACAGCAGTTGGGGGATAAAGTCATCTGAAGACTCCTTTACTCACATGTCTGGTGCCAAGGCTGGGAGTATTTGAAGATGAGCACTGTTGAATAGAGCACCCATCTAGGGCCTATCTGTGTGGTGTGTCTTCCTCACAGTGTGGTGGCCTCAGGGTAGTTGAACTTCTAGCACAGATGCTCAGGGATCCAAGTGCAAGTGCACCAACAGGCGAGACTAAAGCTCAGTGGCCTTTTACGACCTAGAAGCCCTGCAATTTCATTTCCACTGAATTTTTTTTTTCAATAAAAATTAAGCAATCAATTAAAAAAAATTTCACAAGTATAATTTTGGAAGGGCTATTTTGACAAATTTCATCATTAACTGCCAACTTGGGGGACAGATTCAACAACAACAAAAAAGCATTTATTCTTGGCTCTTTTAATATAGGGGAAGTGTCCTATTGCATCACCAATGATAGAGATGCAGTAACAGAATTGAGGGCATATGAAAGGGATTAAATGTTTTCTTCCAAATGCTAGTTATTTGACAAATAATATAATACAAACATACATTAATGGTTATCACGACCACCAGTGATTTGCCGAATAAAACACGTGAGTCACAAACCTGCCCAGATCACAGAAAGAGAACTAGACTACATCTTCACAGAGTAGTGACAAGGCTCTAGAAGCCTGAATGGGAGAATTTGTGATCTTTTCATCTATGGAAAATACAATCAGCCACACTAGATTCTGCTTTGAGAGGTTTTAAGGGGATTTGTGTTGTAGAATTTGAAGCCACGGGAGGTCAGTGCTCTGCACTTTGCAAACAATGAGGTCTGGGGGTCCAGGAGGAAAAAAGGATTTTCTCACTAGGATGAATCCGGTTGCATTTTAACTAAACCTGGACATCCGAGGCAGAGGAGACTGCACTTTTAAATACAGGGAGGTAGGGAAGTGCAGTGCAATGTGATTACATCATTGCATGTGCTATTGGAGAGGACTCAGGGTGGAGGGAGATAAGCTTGGAAAGTAGATGGAGGCCAAATTTGTTTGAGCATTTGACTGACAAACCGAAGTACCTGGAAGGCTGCTTCTATCACTGCCTCCTACCCCTCCCCCAGTTGTCTTTCTACATTTTTCAATTTTATTTGTATCACTAAATAAGGTGAGCGCTCCTTTCCTTTTCTGATATATTTGGGCATAAATATACTTTGCTATCTTTTGGGTTCTCATTTTTTACTATTACATCTTTGCACACTTTATCTTGGCCTCCCCTCCCACTCTGAGTTTCCTGCGATCTTATTCAAAATGAAGAGAGAATGGGCCCACTTTGACTCTCTCCCTGCTTGACTTCTCCATTCTTTCAGCTCTCTCCTTGTTCCGTAAAACTGCACTTGGTCCAGTATCACACTTATTTTAAACTTTAGTTGTGTGTGTTATTCATGTTTTCATGGCTGATCCCCTGGATGCTGACCAGTGATCTTGAAAATTTTGCAAGGCAAATTCATTGAAAATGGAGGCAATATTTAATCATCTTTGCATCCCAATGCCTAGCAAAAAGGGAAGATACCTTGGTTGGCTCAATACAATAACCCATACCTGGAAGTACAGCTGGTTGTTATTCAAATTAAGAGTCAGGAGGGAAAGTTGATCAAAAAATACCTTCTGAGTACCTGAATCCGGCAATTGCTATGGGGATTACAAAGATAAAGAAGCAGTCCCTCCCCTCAATGAACTTCCAGTCTTTTGAGGGGGGTGGGGTGGTGGGGAGAATAAAGCATGAATATGCTGAAAGGTAAATAATGACAGGGTAGTAGTAGAATAACAGCCCCCCTAAAATGTTCACATCCTAATCTGTGGCAACAGCGAATGTGTTACTTTACATGACAAAAAGGGTTTTGCAAATATGATTAAATCAAAGCTCTGAAATGGGGAGATTATCCTGGGCTATCCAGCCGGGCCCAATGTAGTCACATGGGTCCTTATAAAAGAAAGAGGAAGGCAATACACTCAACCTTATGAAATATGAGAATGGCCTTACTGGCCACTGTTGGCTTTGAAGATTGTTGGTTATGAGCTGAGGAATGAAAGCAGTTTCTAGAAGCTGGAAAAGGCAGAAAGGAACACAGCCCTGTCTACACCTTGATTATAGTCTGGTAAGACCCATTTCGGACTTCTGATCTTCACACTGTAAGATAGCAAATTTGAGTTGTTTTAAGCCACTAAGTTTGTGGTAATTTCTTACAACAGCAATAGGAAACTAGTACAGCAAAATTATAAATGAGACAAAAATCCAGAAAATAGTGTCATAGCTCAATAACCCAGAAATTGCCAAATACTGAGGTTTCTACTGTAATTCCCTATGTGCCTCCTCCCTATTACCCCCCGCCCAAATAAAACCTTATTTCTGCAAAATTAAGCATGAAAAATATTGGGGCTTATGAGAAAAGGAGGATTGTGGCAGATTATTTAAATATTGGGGAACTTAAACAACCAGAGCACAATATAAAAACAATAACAATGCTAGTGAAAGTATTAATACAGTGATTTTCACAGACACTGTTAGTCCATCCTTCCCAGCTTTAAGCCCAGGGCTCATGCTTTCTTCTAGAGAATGGAATTTGTACAAGGGCATGTGTTTCTGATAGTGACCTCTTCATTAAAATTAAAAATACAATCCTGAGATAGCCTTCTTGGTCAATCATTGCTTTGCAAACTTTGGGGAAAATGTCTTTGCAAATCATTCAGTCCCAGACATAGTGGAAAGTCCAATTTCTTGAAGTTTGGAAACCAGCTCCTCCTTGCACTAATAGAAGACACTTCTGCAAAATATTCAGATTTTTATTTTCCTTAAAGTTGTCATATAGTGCTGAAATTTTCTGTTTAATTCTGAAAACCTTTGCTGCTCACTGCTTCCAAATGTTGGTCTGCTTGAAATAGTTGAGTAAGCGCAGATGTAATTGGTAGCAGCAACGAACGAGTGCTATGGGTTCAAACCAGGGTGACGGTGGCAGAAGTCTGCTTCTGGAGCTGAGCCTTGAGAATGAAGATGACTATGGAGGATAGAACAATGGCAGCACCAGCTAACATGGGTGTCCCTGGGAGAGCTGTATTTGGCTCCAGAACCACTGGTGAAATCACTGTACCCAGAGGTGCAGTCCTCCCATATATGTGACTGCCTCTCATGATATTTGACTGTGGGCACTTAGAAACTTCTCTCCAGGAGTCAGTGCCAACCCTACACTCATACCTATATGCACTGCAGCTTCCTCATGCATCCTTCAAGCTGCCTTGCCCCTGTAATTTCCCGATCAAAGCAGGCTCCTGGGATGTGGTGGTTGGCACTCTTGGAGAAAATAAAAATACAGAAGAGCAGGTTCTGGAGATCTGTCCTTTCCCAACTTTTTTAGCCAAGTCCCTTCAAATGATTTTAATGCCTCCGCCTATCACAGAACACGAAGAGAAAAGGCCTCACCGATTTAGCAGCTGTAGGATAGGCAGGCCTTCAAATGTCTACCCCACCCCACAGACATTGGGACCTCCTGTCTATCAATGTGTGCAATGCATTAATACCCATTTTTGCAGCCTTGGAGACACTCTTAAGCCATGTCTATTTCTCATGCTCCACATCCTGTGCAGTCAATTCTTTTCGCTCCTCTCTCCTCCCCCTCCTTTTCTCTGTGTGTGTCTCTTTCTCCCCTTTGCCCTTTAAGTCCACCCTCCACATTTGAAGGTGACACTCCTAGTGGGAAGGAGCTGTGAGTGCTCCAGCTGTACCTACAAAGCCATGTGTGTGGCCCACCAGGTCGCTCCTCCCTATGCACACGAAGACCTTTGTGTCTTGCTTCTGTCCTTGCCATTTGCGGCCCCTGTCTTGTTTACACTCTGCTTCCCGGACTTGGGGTTGGCCTTGGCCTGTGTTCTTAATGGGCCGCACATTCATCACAGTGTTTTCAGACTCTCCTGCCTGCTGTTCACTCAGAAGTGAACTCAGGGATCCCATGGTGTCTGGGCTGCAGAGCGTGCCATGTCAGTGGAACAACAATTCCTTAAGAGGGTTCAGAGGAGAGCCATAAAGACGATTTGGGAAACTGAGGCCACACAACCTGGAAAAGAAGGAGAGAGCTGGGGACTTGTCAGTATGGTTCTTCCACAGAAGATGGGAAGCCCCTTCCTTTCTGCACAACAAGCAAGATGTAGTCAGCAATCACTGAACTTTTCATGAGAGGAAAGAGCTGCAGGAGGGGGGACAAGAAAGGAAAGAGAAGCTGGCGCTTACTCTATCACGGTCACAAAAGGATTCGGGATGTGGAAATGAGATATGTGAATGCAACTTTGCACTCACTTATTAAAGAAATAATAATGAGAAATGAGTTACACACAATGGATTAGTACATGCTGATAAGATGCAGATTGAATATGTAAGTGAATTTGATTTAAACTAAATTAAAAATTAAATATAACGGGCAACTATGAACTCTTTTCCAGGAGACTTTACAAAGAGGCTCAATTAAACTTAGCGTAAATGGGGCATAAAGTGGAAAGAGTTGTGGCGGTAACTTTCATTGGGCAGCGCCCTCAGCCCCACCTGTGAAGCGGCATCTGCAGGTGTAAATAATTGCTTGCCAGTTGGGTCAGCAAATCATGATGCTGTGACACCCACCCGTTTCCAAGTGATCTGATTTTAAGCTGGTTCGGTGAGCAGGATATTGGCCTTTGAGTTTTAAACGCGGGGCATGAAGTACAGTGGGCCTTGACCCTCGGTTAACACGGCAGAGAAACGAGATCCATAATCCACTGAACTCGAGTTACCCCCCTGGATTAGCAAAACCAACAGGCGGTATTTTCCCATGTGTCCTATTCCAGAACAAGGCTCTAGAGAAAAGCTGAGGAAGTTGGCACTAATGCAACACAGTACTGGGGGGCGGGATGGGGGGTGGAGAGAAAAGAAAGGACTTCCATGTTTTTCAAAATTGCTGCCAAAAGATAAGGTTGTTTATGCAACTTCTAACACGGATGGGGAGAGGACTCTGAAACGAGGAGAGAGGACTTCAGTCAGCAAATAAATCAAGATTCACATTAGCTAGGGGGTGGGAAGAAGGGTTGGGAAAGGACTAAGTCTATGAATAGCCATAGAGCAATAATTTTTGAAGGCATATCTAGGGTTAGGTGTCTGATTTAATTCCATTTGTGTGGAGTGATGATTTGGAGTATACATTGAGAAAAATAATTTATCTAATGAAGTGCCAGACTACAAATAGAGGTCTCTTAGTAGACCCAGATGATGCCTGGATTCAAATGATGACCTCCCCATGTCCTGGGTGCCAGGCGGCTCTACCATTGGCCTCACACTGACCTGTCGGTAACAGAGCCTTGCCCTCAGGGAACAGGTGGTGCATTAAGGCCCATTGGGGAATTATAAAAGGAGTTAGTCATCTATACAAGTTCTGGCTATTAGCAGGAAGGGATCTAGGAAATGAAAATAAATATGCATATCAGAGGTTGGGATAGATCTTTTATTGGAGGACTCTTTGGAGAAGTTCGTTCACTTCACGGTATTAAAAGCCCACTTTCTCTCTGGGTGGAGACACTGAAACCTCCTCCTGGCTGCCCTGGCTCTGAGTGTGACCACACCATGCCTGGAGACCTCTGTCAGGAGGGGCAGGTGCCAGAGGAGGAAGCCCTTGTTTGGGTAATTTTGTGGAAGGGCAGATGAAAGTTTCTTTGACTCAAGGACAAGCTCTTTCATCTATCATTAGCGTCCAGGAAGCAAGCTCCAAAATCCTCCTCAAGTGGAATTGGGGGAAGTCCAAGGACACCGTCATAAAGCCTGGGGAATTCATCAACAGGCAGATGGACACGGCAGCAACGTAGGAGAGTGTCACAGGGGATGCGGGTTCAAATCCAGCCACCGGCAGAGTTTTCTCAGCAGAGGGCGACACCACAGGTTCTGCTGGGGCAGCTGTCTCAGGAAGATCCCAGTTCAGAGGAAGTGCTCTAAGGTGTCTGAATATCCTGGTGACTACTGATGACATTGAGTAAAACTCAGTGTGGGACACTGTGAGACTTCAGATTAAGATTTAAATGTTGGCTGACGGTTTGTGTATGAATTTTATTTTTAAGTTGTAACTTCCTTCCTGTATTACAGCCAATGCATAAGCTGGAGGAGGGAGAGTTGGTATCACTTTACAAGAGCTGTTTCCCCAGATTTCTGGGTGGATTCTTGAGTCAATAGAAATCTGACACTGCTGAAAAGTAACTAGCTCCTTCAAGCACAGGCTGTGTGGCCCAGAGACAGGGTACCACGTACATCCAACCCTCCATTCCTATTTGGAGCGGAAGACTCCAGAACAGTGGGAGAAGGTAACTTCTGTAGCAGAGTTTGCTATTCCACAGCTGAAAAAGGAACTCAAATTGAAGGCAAGACAGCAATGTTTTAGAAATGCCTCTGGAGTTCACTGAGAGTTATAAAGCAATCTGTCTTAAAACCTCCTAAGAATCATCCATAGGGATGTGTTTTTACAGAGTCTTGGGATATCAGTGTTGTAGCTGCTGTAAAATGGAGGAATTGCCCCGGCACCATCATTGCCTATCTAATCACCTGCTGAAAATGTGGTGCACGTGAAAGACCAAAGCAGATTCAAATTCTTTGCCAAGAGGAAATCCCTTGTTCATTGCTTCCCAGTAATGTTTTTTCATAAAATGGTATTTAAAAACATTTTTCTGTAGTTGATATTCACTTAGAATGGAAAACTAGGCTAACATAACTTATTTTGTGACCTCGGATCCTCTCATTTTCTTTTTCTCATTCTCTTCTGTTTCTGAGTTCTGTTTGGCGTCAATGTGTACAGATTTTGATCACTGAGATCTTTCACAGAACTAGGTTAGGAGGACAGTGTTGAGATGGAAAGAATTTTTAGCCAGCAACTTCCCAATAGCACATTTCCTTTCCCCCCCCTTCTTTTTCTTCAGAGGAGAGCAGGGTGTGTGGGGTGAGGTAAGGACATGACTATAAGCTGCCGAGGCACGAAATTCTGTCTCATAATTCCAACTTTTAAAAGGAAGAGATTTCAGAAATGATAATATATTTATACTTTACTGCTTTCATTTTGTTCCATGCCACTGACGTCTTGCTTCTTAGTTGCTCAAAATGTTGCTTGAAAATCCCAAAGTGAACCCATGAAACTGCCGTTAGTGGCCACACTTTTCCTAAAATGCTGGGGATTTTTTTTTAAGGTTAATGTGTGTTTTTAGTCGGTCAGAAGATATTTATAGACCATCCCCTGGGGGCACAGTGATGTAATGGGCCTTTAGGGGTACCAATTAAAGAACAGGCATGGGCCCTGCCCAGCTGTATTTACAACCTTTTAAAAAAGGAGGCCTCATTTGTAATGGAAGGTACTTACCCCATGGAGCGTAGCAGATCAGGGTGTAGGCAGAGGGAGTGTCAGCAAAGAGGCCCACTGTGGGGAATCTCAGCAGAAACATTTGGCTGGGACCCCCAACTTCACATTCATACTGGATTCTGAAAGAAATAAAAGCAAGTGTCCCAGGTCTCTCTCAGTCTCTGAGAGACGCTGGCAGGGAAGAGCGGACAAGAGAAGTAAGACCAGTGTGATGAGTGCATGTCCATTCCAGCCTCCAGGGCTCTGCCTCTCCTCTCTGTTTCTACACACTTCTGTCCAAACCAGTAATCCAGCTCTTGTCCTCATCTGCGCAGCACTCTTCCTGAGGGTTAGATGCTTACATCTTAACTCCCAAAATAGACTGGGAGGCTGCTGGTGTCATAGAGGCATGGGCCTCGTCCAGCTATATTTACAACCTTTTGAAAATGGGTTTGGAGTGAGACCTGGATCCAAATCCTCTGTGTATACAGATTTACAACGTTAGACTTTATGTTCCTACCCTGTAGAATGGGAGTGCCAATACCCACTCTTCAGGGAACTTAGGAAGAATGTAGTAGGTAATGTGTGTCAAACACACAGCACAGTGCCTGGCACGTGACAAAGGCTCAGTGAAGGTTACTTGTCCCTCTGTCCCCTTATGGGGAGCCACTCACAGGGATTTGCCTGTACTGATGTGTGAGTGGAAGAGACAGGGTATCTGTTGTTTATCAGATGTGAGGTCCCCAGTTTCACTGTTTCTAAAGAGGGAAAGGAAATGATCCTTTGGAAAGACGAATGGGTCCTTCGAAGAACTGGTGGGAGGTATGATGGTCTATGACAAAGTGTGTCTTGGGTGTGGTGTCGACTTCTAGTCTCCTCTCCTGTGGCAAGCGTCAGTCCTACCTGGTTGATGAAACTCCTGGGAGGGGATTTATGACAACTGATTTCCTCTTGGAGGATCTGTCTTTAGGCAGATAAGGGGAGTTCAGAGAAACCCGTTTGCTGCGTTGCTGTTTATCAAGTGCCTAAAGTTAAAAATCAATATACTAAAGTGGCATATTTTGGGGTAGTATGTCCTGAACCCCTACTGTCATATTTTGGGGTGGCACATTTTGCTACCCTTCACGTACAGTCATTGCTAAAGAATTATGGACAATTTTGAAGAGAAAAACCAGAAGCATCTTTTAGGTCCATTGAAGGGAAAACAGGAATCTGCCATCCCTCTCCATAAAATGCCCCATACAATATGAACACAATGGAGTGGGTGTTTGATGAAGCACTTTCAAGAGGATAAGAGACTGGAGACTAGAAAGATTTCACTGCTTTTTGCAAAGTGGAGTGCGCAATGCAAGTTTCTGCCAGCATTTATATATCCCCTGCCAAACCCAAGGAGGAAAGGAGTAAATGGCCAGGAGGAAGAGGGGTTTGATCATCAGATGGTTAAATGTGTTGTGATAGTGTTCTATTAGAAGTTTTGAAACATTCAACACATGTTCTGTTTGCTTCAAACAGACTCGAATAGAAAACATCTGGAGATATACACACATAGCAGTGCTATGTGAAACATCTGTGCCCACGTCCTACACTGTACTGCTATTTGTCTGCAGACTCTCAACTCCATGCCCACTCTCCCTGTTCTTCTCTATAGAGGGTGAGAAGACCGCAAATTACATTTCCCAGACTCCCCAGCGAGCTGGTTTCCGATAGGGTTCTGCTCCTGGGAGACACTGGTGGGAAGACTGAAAGGGAGGTGGAAGGGAGAAGCCAATTTTTCTTGACTTTTTCTGAATGAAGTCTTTGGTAGTGACTGCAGCAGAAGCAGCAGTAGCTGAATGTGGGTTTGTGCTCAGGGAGTCGAATTTCAATAGTAATGGAAGCTGGGGTGCTCCTGTAGCATCAGTAGCGCAGAATTCCGGGACTCTGGTTCTGGTTCTGCAGCAGCAGCTGCAGCAGTATGAGTGACAGGCACCCATGGGTGGGAGGGAGTTCAGCCTCCTGGCTTTCTGAAAGATCATCCAACAACAGTAGTAGTGCAGTAGGTATACCAGCAGCCTCAGCAACAGAAAAATCGTGGATTCTGGATGACACCATCTGTTCTTTTGTTCCATCAACCTTAGGATGGGAGCAGCTTTCTAAAATTGGTAATCTCTGAGTGATCTCAGCTATCTTTTCTCTGCTCCAGCCCTTCAACACATTCATAGCCAATTTCCCATGTTAATACCCCTCTAGTTGAAATTCCTGTAGTTTCTGCTTTGTTGACTGGACACTGATCAACACACACACATAAACTAAAGGCAAAAATCCAAGGCAAATCAAATGAAATGTGTTTAATCTCCTACTCCGCTTGCGTTTTGGAGCTTACATAAAGGAAGGGATAAGCAAGACTTTACCCCCAAATTTGACGACAAAAATCAGTTCCTTGTCATATGTACTGCAGCCTCCACCGAGGAAAAGAGGTTAACACAAGTATTTTAAACAAAAAACTTTCCTTTAAGGGATGCTTGCCCACAACTTTAGTCCATACTGACAATAATAGGTGTTTTTTCACTGAGTTTTTTTGGTGAAAAATATTTTTCAAATGTTGTTTCATTTAATTATCATAATAACCCTAGCAGTTAAGTATTATTATTTTCGTTTCATAAATGAGGAAAATAAAATATTTTTAATGGCCCTGGTTGATTTTTAGTGGCTATATATCCCTCTCTTTCTAGTATGCATACTTTTTGTGACCTAGTCATTTCTCACATTGAGACATTGATTTCTTCACTCCCTAGAATTTGCAGTGATTTACTCTGGCCTAGAGAATGTGCCAAAAGAAATGTGTGAGAGCCTGAGCCAAGCTCAAGAGGTCTGGCAGGTTCTGCCTTCATTCGCTTGGAACATTGTCCTGCAATGTTTCTGAACGCAGCAGGTCAAGCCTATTGGATGATGAGAGGCCATTCAGAGAAGAAACAAGATGTGCCAGCTGACAACCTGTACTGTCTTCCAGACATGTCAGGGTGGCCATTTTGAACCTTCCAATCAATTGCATTTCACTGAATGCAACTGCATGAGCAAGCCAGACAAAACTAGTCAAGAGGAACCACTCAGGTAACCCACAGATTTACGGGATATACTAAATAATTGTTGTCTTAAGTTACTAAATCTATTATGCAGCAATATAGAACTGATACAGTGGCCATTTGTTGTTTTTTGCATCAAGCATCTATTCTACCTTCAGTTGCTTCAAAAGGGATAGCGTCCCAAATCCCTTTTGTTGTACTTGCTGATAAGATGCTTGTGTGAGTCATGTGACTCATACTGTTCCAATTGGATGCTCTGTCTCTGAAATGTGATTCATGACCAGAAAGAGGAAAATTCTGGATGAAACTCCTGAGACCTGGTTTCTGCTATTAAGATGCTCTGGAACTACTGGTTCTTATCCTTTCCAAATCTTAGCCTGAATCCATTTCTGATGATTGTGACCAACTATCCCTAAGTAATATACTATGACATATTAAGAAGCTAGCTCAAAGTCACACATC
Organism: Rhinolophus hipposideros; assembly: GCF_964194185.1. Lineage (NCBI taxonomy): Eukaryota > Metazoa > Chordata > Mammalia > Chiroptera > Rhinolophidae > Rhinolophus > Rhinolophus hipposideros. The sequence continues at coordinate 29,706,110 of NC_138050.1, read as the reverse complement.
TGCAAGTACCAGCTCTACCACTTGGACCTATATCTGTCCCATTCACTTTCCACCAACCCCTCCCTAATTCCTTCCAATCTGGTTCCCTCATTCATTTTAGCATTTTGCAGCTGCCTGGCCTTTCTTAACAAGCACTTAGAAGGGCCAATAATCCAGCTGTGAGCTATAACTTGACATCAGTATTGGGTCTCTCACTCAATAAAGAGGTTGGCAGAAACCAGAGAAGGGACTTTTTAAACTAGAGAAATAGTGCGCTGAATACAAAGTGGTGAATTTTTTGAGATTAATTGAAGTATAATTGACATATAATGATGTGGGGGAAGAGAAAATTTCCTTTCTTTTCCTTCTTAGTTCTTCTGGCAAGTCAAATAGTCAAAGTGACATGAGACAGGTTAATAGGAGAAAATAACCAAGTTTAATTGTGTATGTACATATGAGGGTTCCATAAGAATATGGAACCCCAGGACAAATTGGGCAATTGAGGCTTATCTACTATCTTGAGCTAAAAAGAAAGGAGGGGTGGGTAGTGGTTTGGGATTTCAAAGGGGAGCAAGGCAAATCCCATGGAAATGGAAAAACAAATATTTGGTAAATAAATGTTTGCTGGGCCGTCTTTAACAATGGGACACCGAGAGGACTTTGATCAAAAGGGCTTTGCTGGATTCCTCGCTGTCTGTCACACACTAGTTCATATTAAATAATACTTAACTATGATGATAGCTCCCTTCCCTGGAGCGGGTCCTCAAAGTGAATTCTTTTAAGCAGTTAGGGAGAGGTCAGAGGTGTTTCTTGAGTCTTTTGTTTCTTAAAAGTAACCAACTTAAAATAATCAGTATCAGTCCTGGAAGTGCACACTGTTCCCCAATAAAGTCCTGTTCCCCTTCCCCAATAAAAGAATCTTTAAAAAGAAAAAAAGAAATATTAAAAAAAAATCAGTATCCTAAAGAGGCATATTTTGGGATGGCTAACTCTGATCACCTTCAATAAAATGTACAATATTTAAGTACATATATTTAAACTGTACGACTTGGGGCATTTTGTCATAGGTATACATGTATGAAACCATCACCGCAATTAAGATGATGAACATATTCATCGCCACCAACAGTTTTGTTTCCTTGTGCTCCTTTGTGAGTCCTCCCTCTCTCCCCTGCCCATACCACTCTCCTTTTCCCATGCAACCTTGATCTGCTTTCTATCGCCTTCAATTAGTTTGCACTTTCTAGAATGTTATGTAAGTGAAATTAAACACTATGTACTCTTTTCTTCACTTTCTTCACTCAGCATAATTTTGAGATTCATCCATGTTGTCTTGTGTATCAATAGCTTATTCCTTTAGATTGCCAAATAGTATTTTCTTGCCTGTATACACCACAGTTTGTTTATCCATTCATCTGTTGAAGGACATTTGGGTTGTTTCCCATTTGGGGCTATTACAAATACATCTTCTGTGAACATTCATGTACGAGTCATTGTATGGACATATGCTTCCATTGCTTTTAGGGAAATATCTAGAAGTGGAATGACTAGATCATATCATAAGTATTTATCTATATTTTTAAGAGACTGCCAAACTTGTTTTCCAAAATGGTTATACTGTTTTACATTCCCACTAGCAGTATATGAGAGTCCAATTACTTCACATTGTTGCCACATTTTCGTGTGTTCAGTCTTTTAAATTTTGATCATTCTAAGTAAGGTGTATTGGTATCTCATTGTGGTTTTCATTTATATTACTCTAATGACAAATGCTGTTGAGCATTTGTAATTATTTGTAATTACATGTAATTACATGTAATTATTTGCAATTTATATACCTTTGTTGATGAAGAACTGTTAAAATATTTTGTCTGTTTAAAAATTGGGTTTGTTTTCTTATTATTAAATTTTGAAAGGCTGATATTCTGTGACTTTTATAGCAAATCATACAACATCAAGGCATTTAAGAGATATGGAAAGAAAATGTTACGGTTCAGACTGATTACTTGAGGCAAAAAACATCATTTCCTCAGCCCCTTTCCATAGATAAGGCTGTGATGGAACTGTGTTCTAACCCTGGTTACCATCATCTGGTGAACAGGGTTGATCCAAGGCACAGGCATGAGAAGACAGGCATGTCTGACTATGGGCAGATTCTGAAAAAGACCCCCGACTATGGGGACAGGAAAGAGAGGGCCTGGATCCCCTGTCTGGACTCTGACTAGAAACAATCAAACATCATAACAAAATGCTATAATGTCTGCAATTAATTTTAAAGAACTTTGGCATAGGCAGTGTGATATCTGTCTCTGGGGTTTTAATAGACACCCGAGGGACAGTTAGTTAATATCAAAGGACCCTACTTAGCAATGAATATACACTCCAGGAGAGGTTTGTTGGAATCTGAAAGATTATTAGGAAGCTCCTGCTTTAGGGACAGCTATCACCCCTCCCCTATCTTCATTCCCAATAAACACCAATGGCTTTATTCTTTAGCATAATGGATCTTAGAAGTAATAGTCACTAGTGAAAGAAGAGGTGTTCAAGACACAGTATCTGCGGTTTAGTTTTCTGTGGTTTCAGTTACCCACGGCCAATGGCGGTGTGAAAATATTAAATGAAAAATCCAAGAAATAAACAATTCGGAAGTTTAAATGGCATGCTGTTCTGAGTAGTTTGATGAAATCTCGTGCCACCTCGCTCCGTCCTGCCCTGGACACGATCATCCCTTTGTCTGGCATCTCCACACTGCAGTCGCTCCCTCCCTGGCTGTTAGTCACTTAGTAGCTGCCTCGGTGACCAGACTGACTGTCACAGTATCACAGTGCTTGTGTTCAAATCAACCTTTTACTTAATAACGTCTCCAAAGCACAAGAGTAGTGATGCTGGCCATTCGGATGTGCCAAAGAGAAGCTGTGAAGTGCTCCCTTTCAGTGAAAAAGTGAAAGTTCTCCAGTGACTAAGGCATTGTATCATCTCACATCATCACAAGGAGGGTGAGTACAGTACAATAAGATATTTTGAGCTAGTGAGACACCACATTCACATAAGTTTTTTTTTTGTTGTTGTTGGGGAATATTGGGGAACAATGTGTTTTTCCAGGACCCATCAGCTCCAAGTCAACTCGTTGTTTTCAATCTGGTTGTGGAAGGCGCAGCTCACTGGCCCATGTGGGAATCGAACCAGCGACCTTGGTGTTATGAGCAATATGCTCTAACCAAATGAGCCAACTGGCTGGCTGCCCATAACTTTTATTATAGTATATTGTTATTATTGTTCTATTTTATTATTAGTTGCTCTTCTTAATCTCTCACTGTGCCTAATTTATAAATTAAACTTTACCATAAGTATGTATGGATAGCAAAAAAACATAGTGTACATAGGGTTTGGTACTATCTGCGGTCTCAGACATCCACAGGGAATCTTGGAACATATCCCTCTGGTTAAAGGGAGATTACTGTATGTGAGTTGGTTGAAAATACTGTACCAGACACTCCTGCCCTTGTTTCAACAGTGTATTATGCTTTAGAAAGCTTCGTTGATAGTGTATGCTCTTCTGAATGCTGGCTCTGTCAGGCTTTGAAACAGGACCTGAATCCACAGCTTGTAGAAGGGTTCCTGCACCTGATTCCGATTAGATGTTTAGCTAAATCTTGCTGTTAAAATATTGTCACGTCTGCCTGAAGTGAGTGTTACGCAAGGAATTTGTCAGAATGCCAGTAGGATGGAGAACTGGTACTTCATTGAGTTTACAGAACTGGTTGTACAACTCTTTTTGTGCCTGCTGGCTTTCACATGTTTATTTTATGGCCAAATTTAGTCTGAAACTTGCTTTCATTGTCGCATACCACCTGGTAATGAAGTTGAGGGAGAAGACCTATAGCCCTCACCCAACTCTGTTGCAGGCACCTAGGCTCACATATGAATGAATGTCTGTGTCCCTTAGTGTAAGGAAGTTCTTTAAGGCTTGAATAAAGCACGGATCTATTGTGAAGCACCTTTATTGTAGTAGAGCTGTTCTTTATTTCTGACTCCTTATATTTCTATGTGTTGGTTCTTTACTATTGAACCCTTTCATAGTAAGTTACCTCAGTTCTTTTATTAGAAGGACTTATAAAACTAACTAAATGGCATTGAACTAGGGGTGAATTAAAAGGGAGCATACCTGCCACTCCAGGAATCATTTTTTAAAATGTGTGTGTTTGTGTTAACATGTGAATGAATCAGTTTCAGCTTTTAAATGACACTTAAGGCTGATATCCTATGTCAACAAACTCCCCTCAGGCTGCAGTTTCTCTCCCCTCAGGCTGCAGTTTCTCTCCTCTCAGGCTGCAGTTTCTCTCCCCTCCCCACCTGAGCCTAGTATTCTTTTTAATTTCAAAAGACATTGAAAACCTGCCCAACTCCAAGTCATTTTGCATGGAGTCAGTTATTTTATTTGTTTGTTCTTTTAATATCCTTAAGTGCCACCACCCAGTGTAGTGTACTTTTTTCTGCTCCCAATCGCACATCTTTGTAGCAAGCACACCCCCAACACCAAGTGCTTCTTTACCTCTGTGTCAGTCACTTTTTGTTAGTAAGTAAGAAAATGCTTACTTCTTCCTGTTAACTACGCTGTGAAATTCCTCTTGGGAACCCTACAAATAAAATAAATAAGACCGTCAGGAGTCCTTACACTCAGTAAAATTTCAGGCTCTCTAAAAACAGTATTTCCTGTCTAATCTTCACGTTAACAAAATGATCAATGGAGAGCCAAAGAATTATTGTCAGATAAGCTGTTTTGGATATTATCTGCATATGTTGAGCCTGGCCAAGTTATTTCTACATTAACTTGTCAGTGAGAGACTTCTGGTTTTTTTTTCGTTATGCACATATAAATACCATATAAATGTGTACATGTGTAATATGTATGTGTACACCACAGAACAATAGAGTAAGCTGACCATTCCATGCCACTCAATGAAAAGTTATCTTGAGGAAACTACTATCAATTTAACTTCTTTTCACTCTTGACCTTGGACTAAGCTCTGTGACTATGTGAAAACAAAACCAACATAAACACAAAATTTTCCTGTGATGAATGATTCCACAGAGGAGTTACTGGACAGCAAACAAAGTTTTCAGAAAGGGACTTTGCTCTTTGTTAGCGGCAAAAAAATAAAATAAAAAAATGTTTCCTTAGGAAGGCAGTTACTTCTTCTTGAAAGGCCAGAGAACGGAACGGGGGAGGGAAATGACTGTCTCACTGGGATTGATGCCAATGGAATGCAGACGAATTGTACTTATAAGGCCTTATGCTTACCCAGCTGGCAATGGCGCTATTCAGGAAAGCCAAGGAGAGTTTTGGGATGCATCAAACTACGGTGATCATTCTTTCATAAAAACTGGAATATTTATGATTAGGTTTGATGTAGTGGAATGGTTCCTGAATTTTTAACAAGGAACTCTGAATGGAAAGCCCCTGATTAAGTTCCTTAACTAAGAACTAGGAAGCCAAGGGCTTCCTCGCTAAGCTGCATATAGCATCTCGCATCTTCCAGAGCAGTTTAATCAGAGGGGTACATGAAAGTACCTAAGTCAGTATCTGGAACATAGTAGGTGTTCAATAAATGTTAGTGCTCTTAACCTTATCTTAAAACCAATTATATAAGTGCACTCTATGTATAGCTGTTATTTAGTTTTTATGTTTGACTCTCCAAGCAGGTTGTAACATCCTTGAGGGTAGATTTCTAATATTATGGTTTGTTTTTTTTGGTGGAGGGGGGCAGAGAATCAATAGGAAAAAGCACAGGGAATCAATGTGTTTAAAATTTTTGTCAAATGAATGACACTTCTTAAAAGTACTTTTAAAAACCCCACAAAACCCAGTGCTAATATAAGGGAACTTCCTCGTAGCTCTGGAGATAGCTTAAAGGTTATCCTTATGACTCAATTAAGAAAGTCCCCTCAGGGGTGGCCAGATGGCTCAGTTGGTTAGAGCGCAAGCTCTTAACAACATGGTTGCTGGTTCGATTCCCACATGGGCCAGTGAGCTGTGCCCTCCATAACTAGGTTGAAGGACAACGACTTGGAACTGATGGGCCCTGGAGAAACACATTGTTCCGCTATATTCCCCAATAAAATTTATTAAAAAAGAAAAAAAAGAAAAGCCTCCTCAGTACTGAGGAAGAGCTGAAGTTAGAAATTTAAAGAGAATGGAGAAATCCCCTCTCCACATGTGAGCTTGTAGATTCCCTCTCTCTGTACCCTAGGACAGGATTCAGAGCACACACATCACTTTTATCATCTAATCAAAACACAGGCTGCCTCTTTGCTCTCACTTTTCATACACTGGCACCTGTGCAGGAAAAGAGAAGAAAAGGAACACACATCCCTTTCATGACCCCTTCTGTGTTCCTCAGGAAACCAGGATTTGGAGAATCCCTGTGGCTGGGCATATAGACGCATGCACACAACTGACTCCTCCTTGGGTCCTGGCAGGAACAATAAACAATATGTTATACTCTCTCTGAGGTCCACACATTTGAACTTGAGTCTGACAAAATATCTTGTCTTATGGATTCACCCAGAACCATCTTAAGATCAGCAAGTTGTTGTAGCTCGAGCTCACTGACGGCAGGACTATACATTGCTTTGCCTCGACCAGCTGGTCACCCTGACGGTTGTATAATAGAAACTAGATTTATTCTGGTTCATAGAGATATGGGTTTTGTCACCTATTACCTTAAATGTAACTTCCTTCCTTTACTAAAAATGAGGCTGGGAAAGTACTTAGAGGTTTAAAAACTTCAACAAGCCCTCACAATTAGGAGGCTCTCAATATTTTTGAAGCTCTTTCAACTTTTCCAGAATCAATCTCCATTTATATGGAGATCCTGTCATCCCATCAACACATAATTCTGTCACCTCTATCATCGTTGTCTTGGAGCCACTAAGTCTGGGTTTGGTAAACAATTTTTGTTTCAATGACTGTCAGTCATTCACCTCTCCACGTATTCAATGATTCCAGCACTTGCTATGCTCCTACTATGTACCTCTAACTAAATTTTATAGATGAGCAAACTGAAGCTCAGAGCTTTCCCAAAGCCATTAGCTGCTAAGAAGCCCAGCTGGCATTTGGAAGCATTTAAAAATCTCTTCAGACTTTAAGCCCCATGCTTTTCATTCAATACATCTAATTTCAAGATCTAGAAAAAATAAAAAACACTAATGATAATCTATCTATAATTATGGATCATTTCACTCTTAAATGGACTTTTCCAGCTATTTTACCAAATTGGCTTCCAGTGTTAGCTTCATGAATAGTTTCTCTTTATCTACTCTAGGTAAATATACCATCAGTTCAGGAGAAAAATAGGTTTGAGGTTGGAGATTGGGAATATCAGTTAAGAGTGCACCAAACTTTAATTGTAAAATATCCTTTGTCTTTAACGGCACTGTAGAGGAATAAAAACATTTTTCCTCTACTCTCCTACATTCAGTAGCTGGGCACCCTGTGAATTAGAGTGACAAAAGACAGCTTAACAGGAAAAAAAACTTTAATTACATATGTATGCATGGGAGTTCACAAAGAAATGTGACTCAAGTTGGTGGTTGGAATTTGGGGGCTTATATACCATCTTAGGCTAGACAAGGAAAAGGGGTTTGGGACTTTTGGTGGTAAATTATGGGAAGGGAAGGGAAGGAAAATTAAATAGGGTTGTTTAGTAAGGATTTTTATGCAGATAAGAGTCATCTCAGGGGCTAAGAATTATCTCTGGAATAATTATCTTTCTGGTAGGGAGAAAAATGCACTTTTATAAGTGGAAATTTATGTTCTGCTTTCAGACCCAAAGGGAGAGGGCAGAGAGCTAAATGCCTTCAGCTCAAAACAATCCTTATGCCAAAGTGGCATGTTTTGGGGTGGTATATTTCAGTACCCTCCATACCTAAGAGCGTGAATCTATAACACTGCTTATGTAGTATGGGCACACATACCCTCCATTTTTACTTATTTCCCTTGAAAATATGTAAACTACTGAAAGGAGGCGGTTACTTTAGTTTCATGTTTGTAGTGCTCCCTCTTAAAGGCTAACCTTTATTTAACACCCGTGATATGTTATGCACTTTATGTACATTCTTCACGGCACATTTCAAGGTAATATAAAAACCTCCAATCTACAGATGAAGAAATAGAGGCTCAGAGAGATTGATTGGCTTACTGAAATCATTCTGCAAATTTGTAGCAGAAAACTCAGGGTTTGTTCCTAGGTTTGTGTGTTGGGGTTCTCCAGAGAAACAGAAACTTAAGGATGTTTATGTATATATAGAAAGATTTATTTCAAGGAATTGGCTTACGCAATTATGAAAGCTGGCAAGTTCAAAGTCTGCAGGGTGAGCCAGCAGGCTGGAGACTAAGGAAGGAGCGGATGTTGTAGTTTAAATCCAAAGGCAGTCTGCTGCAGAATTCTCTCTGCGTGGGGGAGGTCAGCCTTTTGTTCTATTTGGACCTTCAACTATTTCGATGAAGTGCACCTATATTATAGAGTGCAATCCGCTTTACTCAGAATCCACTGATATAAATGCTAACCTCCACCAAAAACACCCTCACAGAAATATCCAGAATAATGTTTTACCATATATCTGGGTGCAATGGCTGAGACTATTTGATACATAAAAGTAACTATCATCATCTAGTAACAGCAAATTCTACACTCACTGCTTTTTATCACAGCAGGGTTCTTCTCAACATGGGTTAATTGGTGACCTTGAGTCAAGTTCAAGCCATGCACACTAATCTTGGGCAAAAGCTTTCCCATCTCATGTGAAATGTATAATCAGTGCTATTTAAGGTCTTTATTTACAAAGAAAATCTTTCAGGAATTTTCTGCTTCCTGAAACTTAAAAGGCAAACATGATGTAGGTGATTATAAGGAACACAGACATTCGCGAAGCATTCTAGCTACAGAGCCAGCTTTAGAGACTTCTCATCATGTTTTGGAAAACCATCCAATACAAGCAAGCAAACAAGATAAGAAGAAAGGTTAGATTTTTATATTTAACTGAAGCTATTTTATTCTTACTTTCTGAAATAAGAGAACAGGAAAATAAAAATTGATCAGGGGCTAGGCATTAATACTATGTGTAAGGTGCAATTATGTTTTTTCCTACTTTAAATAACAATTTAGCTTTTAAGATAGTTTTTTAAAAATTTTGGTTGACACCAAAAATGAATGCTTCAAACAAACTCATTCCCCAGAATGTGTTTCTGTGATTCTGGAAGCTTTTCTCCCTGGGGCTGACACTAGAAGCAGAGTTGTAAGGTTGGCAGGAATGGTTGGGGAGGAGGTGTCAGCTAAAAGAGAAAGTTGACAAGTGATCTATTGTAGACAAGCCTTGGAAAAGTCTTGTCTGTCCTTTCAGCAAAAGGATCCTGTGTGAAACTGTAGCCCAAGGCGTCCCAACTTTTCCTTTATTTTTGTATTTTTTTATTGTGGTAAAATATACATAACATAAAATTTACCATTTTAACCATTTTACAATACACTGACATTAATAATATTCTCAATGTTGTGTAACCATCAGCACTATTTCCAAAATTTTTTCATCATCTGAAACGGAAACTCTATACCCATTAAGCAATAACTCCCCATTCCTCCTTCCACAGACCCTGGTAACCTCTATTCTACTTTCTGTCTCTGTGAATTTGCCTACTCTAGGTACCTCCTAGAAATGGCCTGGCTTATTTCCCCTAGCATAATGTTTTCAAGGTTCCTCCACGTCGTAGCATGTGTCAGAACTTCATCCCTTTTTATGGGTGAATAATAGATTCCATTGTCTGGATATATTACATTTTGTTTATGCATCACTTCGCAATCTGAACTTTTATTGAGAAAATCAAAACTGAGAGCATAAAGGGCATTTTCTTGATGGATATTAGATATTCCTTTCTATTGAAGAGGATGTGGTAGTTAAGCATCAGCTAAAAGCACACAAATAGCATCCCTTTGATTGGCACAAGAACCTAATAGCAATCATTCTCTACCACGAATTTCCAGATCAAGTTAATTTCCCTTGTGCCCAGGGCTTCAACTTTCCCCCAGACCCTGGGGAAACACACTCTTCATGTCTTCAATTTTGTACGGTGAGAAAACCTTCACCAAATAAACTTTTTCCAGCTGATTACATTTTTGAGGCCATGAATATTTTAAATAAAAAATCTGTACAAATGATGATTTATTCCTTAAAAATGAGGTAGAATGATTTAAAGCTTTAAAACACCTATGCAGAGAACATATTCAAGAAGAGACTGTGTATTCTTCTCTAATTTCAAGATATATATTATTACAGTTCTCTGGCAGCCTGACGACATGAACTCATATTTTTCCCTCTGGTTTTGTTTTATCCTTTGCTATGGGCTCCCACAACCCACTTCACCATTCATGCATTAGTTAATTAACAAACATGGCAGAGTTAATTGTTAATTAATCAATAATTATAATTACTAATTGCACAAATGAGCAGTAATTAAATAACTAATGATAAAATTAATTATCTTTAATAGTTATATATCACAAGTAGTTATTTAGTAATTAATGAAATAAAAATGTATTACTTTTTGCCATATTTATTCATCATTCTCTAAGAGGCCTCCCACCAGATAGTACTGACTTTCCAACTAGCTTTATTCTCTTGGCATCCTAAGACACCAGCCTTGTAATCTTGGGAACATTTACCATACTCGATAGCCATGTTGCAGAGGCACAGACTGAATGCCCCACTTGCTATGAAGAATCTCAGAAAAACTTCCATGCATTCTTGATGTTAGTTAATAGCTAACTTTATATGAGAATTTATAATAGAGTCTGTCAGCGCTCTTACATCATTTGATCTTCACATGGGTGGGGGAGAGCGGACAGGGGAGGAAAGTGAGCAGTAGAGAATTTCAGTTGCAGAGAAGAAGCTTGAACTCAACTCTTCACCCCATAAATCCTGCCTTCTTCCTTTTTCTCTCATGAGTCCAGTTTATCTAAGACTGGTGAGTACGCCTTCACAAAGGAGGTGGACACAGGGCTTTGCAAGGCTCAGTTGATTAGCTGATGAAAGTCCTTCAGGGCTAAGAAGCGGATTCAGCAGTCCATTCATGGGGAAGCTTAGATACCCTACACAGCGTGGGTAGAACTGATACTTCAAACTCCAGCAGTGAGGCTCAGACGTCACACGTGTGCCTCTAGGGCACACAGCCAGGCTCCGTCACTGGAGGTGCTTACCTTCTTGTAGGCTGAATATCTGCGCACATTTGGCATTCTTTGACATGATGGACTTTCCTGTTGTGAATTAATATGAAGTGGCATGTCCTCAGACAGAAAAATGGAATTCAGAAGATGGGCCTCTGGCAGGCAAGAGAAGGAATCCTGAGATTTTTCCAAGCCTCACGCTTGGGTCTGAAATTTGAAGAACTGAGAAATGTTTTCGAGGATTCTAGGTGGTAGAAGTTAAGCACGACCCCATGGTCTGGGAGGTAGTTTGGGAATCCTACTCTGAAAATTAGAATGCTGTTTTCTTCTGAGTCAAAATATTTAGAATTCTCTGTGTGTTCACAGAGAATTGCTATCCCATGCCATTTAAAACATTTCAGTTAAATGGTTCAATGTTGTATTAATTGAGTAGAGTGAGGAGGCAGGTTGGGTGAGGCAGTAGGGAGGGAGGATATTAGAGAAAGGGTTCCATGCCCACCCTTGGGTCAGGTTGTAAAATAAGGGAGTGGGGCTTCTCCCTACAGGCCATGCTTGAGGCCTCAAGGAGCAAGGACCGGTGACAGAGCCTACCTGCCCTTCTCAGGAGCAGGAGCAGGAAATCCTCAGGAGACAGGATTTCCCAGAGCTAATACATTTTGGTGGTCCTTGTAGTATTTCAAGGTCAATCAGGAGAGATACACTGTGCATCTATGCAAAGAGATGTTAAATGTTTGCGTCTCCTTTCATGGTCTCCTCCATGCCCAGAATGTGTCAGATATTCTGGTATTGTGGGAACCATCCCCCAGCCCCACAATCTTTTGGCCTTTGATGGTCTGGGCCTGAAGTTTTAGTATTTATCTATAAACATGATCCACCTTGAAGTCTATCCAAATACCAGAAAAGGTGCAAAAATCTTACGATTTTTTTTGAAAAAGTAACTTTATGGGGAAAAATTCTGGAAAACTGACCGCTTAAAACTCACAAGCATGTGTTTCCTGAAAGAAATTAAACTTAAACTTATCTTGGGGCAGACTGTTCTCATTTGATTGGGTTGTCACCATTTATTGGATGGACGTACCTGTGTGTGCCTGTGCGTGCCTGTGCTAAGGCTCTGTCATTGCCACTTTTCTGATGGCACTGACGGAAGGTGGCACAAAGGGGGCGGACTGATTCCTAGCTCCACGGGGATTTAGTATGAGTTGTACTGCAACCTGTGGTACATCCTAGATGGCAGCCAGCTGGCTCTTCTTCTGGTGAGGTTGTAGTCTTCTCTGGTTGTTTTTACGAGCAGGATGGGCAAGCAGATGGTATTGTCACCCCATGAGTGGATGTCACCAGAACAGGCTTTGGCCTAGCTCTCCCAGATTGGATCTCTGGGGTCCGCTGGGTAAGCATGATCCCACCAACTCAAATGCCTGCAGGGGCCAGCAAGTAATATCAACAATTCAAAGATACTGGGTTGGATTCTGGTAAATTGTAGAACGTGGCTCCATTTAGAGGAAGGAGATGCTTCTGAGCTTGAGCTGATTGTTGCCATGCTGCTCTAAGGGCTGGACGTTACTGTCTTCTTATTTTTCAAGAAAAGATGGAAATCTTGACTTTTTAAAATGTGAAATATCTCAGTTGGAATATTAATAACCATTCGTAGTGTTTTTAAAAAACTGCATTGCAAGTTTATTACACTGAAGTTGCAAAGTTTTTGTCTCAACACCCTGCTCTGTAAATTCATCCCTGACAACAGTAATAGAATTGACTCCTAGAGCCTTTTCTCTTCCTTCCTTTTAAACCTCCCAGGGCTTAGAATACATGACTTGCTGAGTATTCCCAATTGTCCTGTTAGGTGGGCAGGAGTGAGACTTCAGCAATTTCTGCAGCACAGCAGACTCCAGGCTCTGATGAGCTGGAGGGGTGGGCCGCTGCCCAGATCCCACTGGCCTTTCACTCCTATTAAGCGCCTCTCTGCGTCTGGGGCATACACCCTCCATTGCTGAAATGCAGCCCCTGCCAGAGTAAAGCAGGACACTCGGTTTCCATTGTATCAGTAATAACACTGTCCAAAGGTCTGCAAGAGAAGGGAAAAGAAAAGCCCATCAAAACCCCTCCCTACCAGCAGGCAAATTCCGTGGAGTCAGGTTGTGCCACCCTGGTGGCAGCCCCACTCTGCAGCTGTCCTGTGGTACCTCTGAAGTACCGACGATGATGACCCATCAAGGGGTACTCTGGCTGACTTACTGTGCTGATGTAAACGGTAACAGCAGCTCCTCTCATAATCTAAAGGTCAGTAAATGAGGCTTCTGGCATTTGGGGTCTGCAGGGACAAATGAGTGCTGGAAACACCTGACGTGCTGACCCCATGTCCATCTAACTGGCTTCCATGGGGACCAGAGCCAGGCGGGAACAGTGTTTCAGGAGGCAGAAGCCCACTGACGGGTGCTGAGGCTGGCTGGGCCTTCAGCGGGCCCAGCCAGTATGCTCTCCCCCCATCCTGCAGGACGAGTGACGCTAGCCTGTTTTCCATATTGTCCTGAGTACAGCATTCAAAGTAACCACATCTCCTCTGAGAGGTGGTGATAAAAATAATGAGACTAAGATGACAGGACCAAAATAGATGTTTTACTTGGAGCAATCCCCCCACATGTGTATCATACAGCAGAGGGAGCAGCCTGAGACCTGGGATCCCATCCTGTGCCTTCTGTCCCCATTTGGGAAGGGTCTGTCTGGGGCAGCCTCATTCCTTTAGGATCCTGCCTGCCCTCTGAATCTCCACAATGGCCTTTACAGCCTCACACACTTTTACTTGACTATACCAGAGACATATGAATGGGAACAGACACACGACACAGATGTTAATGGCTTCTTCTTCAGTGTCACAGAGCTACGTGCTTCGAGCTAGTGGTTTTGAGGAATGATGAAAAACATGTGGTTTTACCCTGACTTCCAAGAATTAGATGCAGATTCTAGGAGGGTGGGGATTGTCTGGACTTTAAAATAAGAGAACAGCACATCTGGTGACAAGATATTACTGCTCATTAAAAGGACAAAGTAGGAGTTGGCCTGCAGGGCAGTGCACAGACCCTAAAGGTTCTTCCTAGCAAGGCCCAGCCCGGGGGTGCTGCCTCCCCCTGAGGTTGAGGGCTGCTAAAGAAAGATTTCCCCCAACTTCTAATGTCCACAAAAAGCAATGAACATCTTGATGGTGAGTCATACCCTTCTATAATTTATCCTCACTTTGCCAGAGAGAAATTTCTAGAACTCAACCTGGCCCATGCATGCCACTCCTCTATTTAAATTAATTCATTGGCTCCCAGACTCTGCAGGGTATATAATATAAGACCCCTCATGATCAGACTCCAGGTTAGCTGTATACCAAATTACTCAGAGGTCCACAAATAGTCCATTCTCTTTCTTGCTGTTGGTTTTGTTCTCTCTGTTTGTTCTATTTCTCGTTCTCTGCTTGACTAACTATACTTTAAGATTCAGGCTTTGGGAGATTTCCAGGATGGCTGCCCAGCACTGCCCACCCCATCAGTTAGAGGCTTGGCACTCACAGTAACCTGACCACCCATGTCTCTGACCTGGCATTAAGCACACATTTCGAATTGTCTTTTTCCTTCTCTGTGTTTTCCATCACGTTATGAGATCTTCACGTGCAGGAACCACATCGCCTCTTTGTTCTCCAGGGGACAAATTTTTCTTTCAGTAAATATGTATTGAGCTCCTACTTGCTATGCTAAGCTCTATAGATGCAGGGGCAAAAAACACAGAAATAAAGACATGACTGCCCTGGGATTAGTTTCCTAGGGGTGCCAAAACAAAGTACTACAAACGGGGTGGCTTAGACAACAGAAGTATTTTATCTCACAGGTGTTGGCAGGGAGTCATGGGAGTAGTGTCAGGCTTTGAGAAGCCTACAGTCTCATAGGAGAAACACGCCCACAAACCCATCAATAACTCTGAATAATAACGGCCACACAAGAAACATGTGCAGAGGAAGCATAAAAGCCAGAGGAATTCCTGTCGTCTGTGGAAGGCTTAGCACAAAGGCAGCAAGGCTGAGAGAGGGGCCGCTCAGGACAAGCTGTGGATTTAGAGTCCTGCCTTAAGCAGAGGAGGCCCCAGGAAGCTGCTCTTGAAGAGCTTTGCACGAGGGAGTTAGGAGGCTGTGTCCACACTTACACTGGGTACACTCTAGCATTTTTTGTTTGAAACAGGGGTCATGATTTTGTTCTTATTGTTGCTGCTGTTGAGGGGATGGGAGGTGAACTGAGCAAAGTTGCATAATATAATAATCATAAAAGCCAGCCACGATTTCCTCTTGCGGGATATCCCGAAGGATAGACACCTGGAAAGGGTCTCTGTTTCCAGATGCCAGGTGACAGAGTCAGTATGAGAACAGAAATAACGGTGATGTGGGGTGGCTATGAGAAAGGCGAGAGAGGACTGTGGCAAAGATCAAGAGAGAGCAGACGCTGGGGTTTGAGGGCCCGAGGGATAGACCCCACCCCTGACAGAGCCTCAAGGGAGGCATAGCACCCAAGGGGGTTGGAATATGACTGGGTGAGGCAAGAGGGGTGTTACATTTAAATGAGTACATATCCCTGGGAGTGAGTGCCTCCTCGTGGCATGGGGATGGGCACATTTGCTTTATTAGGTTGGGCTCAGGTGCCAGCTGGAGAAGGGAATGGTGCAGACTGACTTGCTTATATGTCATTAAGAACCCTGTCCAAAGCCTTTTTTCTCACCTATTGTTTCACGTAAGCCTCAGAGCATCCCCACGAAGTAGGTGGGGCAGGGATTATTGACTCTGCCGTGCAGGTGAGACAACAGAGAGGCTAAGCAACTCAGCCAGGGACACCAGGGGTGACAAAGCTGCTCCTACCGCCAGGCTGACCGCTCCTTGACTTCTATATTTCTCCCTGGGGCCTCATGTCCCATTCCAGTCATGGTCAAAGGCATGCAGTGCTTCATCTTTTCCCAAATCATGGAAACAGGATTTATTACACTGGCGAGTCACTTTCAATTGTACCTTAAAGAACCAAAATGTGGAAAGCACTAGGTCAAATACATGGGTATACTCAATGGAGTCCTAGAAACATGGGCTGGATGCGCCCGGAGCAGCGTGGGTGGATCTTAAGACAGCAGTGCTGAGTGGAAAAGGTAAGAAGCAGCAAGAGAAACAGGACGCAATACGCTTTAGGTAAATTAAAAATACATGCATAAAACCATAATATTTTTTAAAAATGGACACAAACAAAAAAATACATAATTAAACACATTCCAATGGTTATCTATAGGGAGGTGAGCAGTAAACTTTCTCAGGCCCTTCGCCATTGGATCATTATTTCAGTCATCAATGTTGTTGACTTTGGTATTATTGAACCGTTAGAAAGCCTTTTGGCTAGCACACTAGAGCCCCACAAATAAATGTAACTTTATGAGAAGACTCTCCTCTTTTGGTTTCCATACTGTATCCTAATTTATAAAGCTGGCTGACATACATTAGCACTGTGATAAAGCAGCAGATTTTTGAATGATTGACTGATTAGACTCCAGCTGCTACCTGTTAAAGGACTGGTAGATGACTTATACCTGGGCACTGCAGGTCCCCAATGCCTGGCCATTCTTCATAGGAGCCAAGACTTCACTCGGCTTAGAAGAAACAGACAGGGCTTGAGGACCCAGGAGCGGCCCTAGGCTGCCTCTGCTGTCGCACTGGCTGGGACACATGTGGCTGCCACTTCAAGCTGGAGGGGTAACTGCAGCCCCTTACTTTCCTCTTTTGGCATAGAATCCTTCCTTTCTCCCCATCAGAGAAAGTGTGCCTTGGTCTTACTTGTTTCTTGAAAGTCTGTATTGTCTAGGTAAAAGCTCACTCAACGAGGAGAAGAATCTCTCCTTAGTTTTATCTCTAGAACTAGAAAGCTAGTTGGTAATGAAATAAATACGCACAATGAACAGTGTATAACCTACACTTAAGGGAGATTAGCAAGACTGTTTTACAACACAGACTCTAGCCTAGAATCATTTATGGCAGGTTCGAACCCCAGTTCCACCCTGACTGATAGATAGGCAGCTTTGATACAGGGCTCAACTTTCTAAACATTAACTTCCTCATCTGTAAAATGGGAATCGTATTAGTACCTACTTTAAGGCAATTGTGAGGATTAAATAAATTAGTCCACTTGTGGCTACTGGCCCAGCACGCATTTTATGCATAATACCTCTAATTATTATTTCTCTGTCTATTCTTAGAACAGAGACAGAGCTCTGTGTATGAATTATACTTCCCAAAGTAGTAGAAAGGGGCATGGGAGGGTACATAAATTTCTTCTGAAACACCATAAATTTCTTCCGAAACACCAAGGGAGTCCAGGAGGGTTGAAAGGATTTTTCTTGTTTGTCCTGGGTTGACATCAGGTTTTTTTTTTTTAAATCTCTCTCCAGTTGAAGAGTCTGGCAAACCAACAATGGTTACTATGGCTGCAAGGAGGAAGCAGAAAGAACCTCCTAGCCGTGTTTACTGAAGAAAAGGAAGTCTAGCTCCTGTAGTTAACTGATGACTGTGCTTGTGTCCTTGAGACTATAAGATAGGAATGGTTGCAAAATGCTTAGTAAAAGATAGCCATGCCCTTTCCAAGGACATCACAGAACGTACCTCAGCACACGGAGAGGAGCCAGCCACGATTCTATCAATATTTCTCCACAGAGAAATACGGCAAAGGGCTCCTTTCTTCAACATTGTAGGTATTTTGTCTTAAGTGTCACTATAGTCTATACTTGTGTTTGCGTTCTCAGCAAACACATTTTAGGGTTACTTTTTCACATGAAGTGAAGGTGAGTGATTCATACTGGCCCAGATTTCTGCATTAATTGCAAAAAAAATGTGGAAATGGGGGAAAGAATTCATGAAGTCACTGAGTCTCCTGGACCTGTGGAAGGTTGTTTTCAATGATAGTTGGTTATGATCTGTAAAATGGGGATCTCAATAGTTATTAAGGGAGAATGACCTTTCATTGGGCAGATGTGGCTTTGAAAACCCTTAGAGATTGTGTGACACTTGTTAGTTAATAGCTCTGAGCCTCAAATTTCTCATCTGCAAATTGAATATTATACTCACATTGAATATCATACTTATTGTTACAGGATGTTGTGAGGATTAGACATGGGTATAGAAAACAGTGAGCACAATGGGAGGAATACATTTATCATTTGTGGTAGGCTAAATAATGACCCCTTTCCCCCCTCTCCACCCCCTAAAAAAAGATGTCCATGTCTTAATCTCTGGAAGCTGTGAATGTTACCTGGTGTGGCAAAAGGGACTTTACAGTTGTGATGGTGATTAGGTAAAGAATCTTACAATGGGGAAATCAGATTATCCAGGTGGTATGGTATAATCACAAAGACTCTTTCATAAGAGAGATAGGAGATCAGAATGAGGAGTAGAAGAAAGCTATGAGACCAGAAACAGATTGAATGATGCGGCCACAAGCCAAGGAATGCCAGCAGCCTCTAGAAACAGGAAGCAAGGAATGGATTGTCCCCTGAAGTTTCCAGAAGGAACCAAGGTGTTTGCCAACACTTTGATTTTAGTCCCATGAGACATATTTTTGACACTCTGACCTCTAGAACTGTAAGACAATAAGTTTATGTTGTTTTAAGTTACTAAGTTTGTGGTAATTCGTCACAGCAGCAATAGGAAATTAATACAACTTCCTACAAATGGTGGTTGTTTTCATTATCAAGCACAATAATATTCATTCAAAACACAGAAAAAATTTGAAAATTGCACTGTACCATGTGAAAATCATTATTCTTGTTTTATTCTGCTTACATTTAAATCAAGTCTGCTGCTTCCAAATTTTGTATTTCAATATTTCCCTAGTATTGAATCCATCTGTGCAAAGCTACACTTCCAGTCTTTTACTATTTTCCCAGAAGATTTATATTTTAAGAGATAGTCAAATACAGCCTCTGCCTCACAGGGTTGTGGTCTATTGACCTCCTACCACCCACGAGCTTGTGTCATGTGACGTACTTCAGCTTCTTGATCTGAACACTAAGGGTGAATAGTAAAAAGTAGGGAAAAGAAAATAATGTACTGAAGTAGATAGTGGCAGAGACTGCCAGGAGTCTCCCAATATTCATTCTCCCCATATTGTATAAAGATTTTTATCTGGACACATGGCCACCCACATAGGGACTAAATTTCCCAGATTGCCTTGCAGGTAGATGTGGTTACAACTAAGTTCTGGTCAATGAAATGGAAACAGAATTGACATATGCACCTTCAAGGAAATGTGCATTCAAGGACATTTCCCTGAAGGTGCATATGTCAATCCCATTTGATGTATGAGAAGCTCTGTGCCATGCTCCTTTTCGTGTCTCATTCCCGCTGGTTGGATTACAGCTGTGCTATTTTGATGGCTGTGTCATAATCCATCATGAGATATCCCATAATGTATTCCTTCCTGTTGGACATTTAGATTACTTCCGAATTTCCACTACTCCAAATAATGCCTTGGTAAGTATTAACGTAGCAAAATCTTTGCAATCATTATTCCAATATTTTAAAACTGCATATGTAATAAATGAACACCTGCTCCTAGTAAAAACTTAAAACGTTAGAGATGTGACTAAAGTTCCCCTTAATGACCAGCTTCAATTTAGTCACTGTCACTCTCATAGAGGTAACTACTGTTATCGGCTAATATGTGACTTTCTATTTTTAAATGTGCTTACTTATATTTTTATGTAGCTAAATAAAGTATATAGTGCTGGAGAGTTTTTATTTATGAGGCTGGGAGTGGTGCACAGATGCTAACATGCTCCATACTCATATATTCACTTGGCAGCATACCTTGGAGACGTTTCCGCGTTAGCACATGAAGGTCTGTGTCCGTCTCTGTAACTGCTGCGTAAGATTCCATAATACGAACAAACCACTGTTTACCGAGTTATTTCCCTATGGCTGGATATTGGGGCGCTTTTTAGCTATTTTTACTAAGACAAAGATGCATTGGATCTTTTCCTTGTGCACATGTGCAAATGTTTCTCTGGGGAGATTCAGAGAAGTAGAATTAGGGGATCATAGAGAAGGCACATGTTTTTTATTTTAACAGATACTGTCAAATTGCCCATCAAGTGGCTGCAAAATAATACTCCCACCAGAGATCAAACGAGGGTATATGTGTTACTATATCCTCACCCACCCATGCTTTGTATGAGCTAGCGTTGGATTGTTGCCACTCTGATTGAAAAGGCTATCTTGTTGTGTTTCATTTGCATTTCCTGATATCTAGTGAGATGAATAATCTTTTTAAGATTATAGGCCATCATAGGTCACATTCCTGAAAGTTTAGTTGTTGAGTCAAAGAACATGCAATGTGTGTGTGTATGTCTGTGTGTGTGTACATGTACATTTCTGTATGTATGTATATATGTCTCTCTCTCTCTCTCTTATTCTCTCTCTCTCTTTCTCTCTCTCTCTCTCTCTCTCTCTCTCTCTCTCTTTCTCTCTCTCTCTAAAGGTTATATATTTTTTCCAAAGTGCCCTTCTGTAATAATTGAATGAAATAAATACTCTCACTGCACAATATATATATACTCTATTTTTTCATAGTCTCTACAACACTGAGTTTCACATATGGGTTTGAGGTGGTATTTACTATTATTATAGTCTGGCAGGTAAACATAGCAGCTCATTTATTTTAAATTGTTTTTTGACTACTTTCTTACAATTTTGGGCAGTTAATATTTCTTTTTTTGTGACTGGTTAATTTTTTTATTTCTCCCATTGTTGTGTGGCATTATTCATTTTTATTTCTGTGTGGATTTATAAGACCTTTTTACACACATTAAGAATGTTAACCTACATCGGAAGGTTTAATAAAGTCTGGATAGAAAAATAATATTCCTAATATATTAATACACATTATTATATAACATATAATATAATATTATATAACATTTTATATAATATAATATTCCTAATAACAATATAAATTCCTCACAGTGTAGTGACATGCTGCCATAGAATGAAAATCTGTAGTAAAAGCTAACAACGGAATAACCAAGAGAAAGGCCTTGCATAGCCCGATAATGACAATGTGTCCTGAATAAAGGAACACTGTGTCCTCAACCTTGGCAGCCAGAGATACGAAAATCCAAAATAACTAAACCAACAAAACCAAGACAGCCCCCGCTCTCCGACTCAAAATAATTGCAAAGAGGTATGAACTGTGAACTCTCAGCCTTCAGCTTTGTTGACAGAGTGGCAAGCTGGTGCCAAGCTTTTCCTTTTGTTTATTCACTTCACAAAGTAATCGTTCTGGTGTTTCCTCCATGAATATTTATAACATCCATCCATCCATCCATCCATCCATCCATCCATCCATCCATCCATCCATCCATCCCAACCATTTATCAAGTGTTCCTCCATATAAGACCACCTCCTTGGCCCTGGAAGGAACAACTGAGGAAGAAGAAATCCTGGCCAGGCAGCTGAGTGGAGGATGGAAGCAAAGTGCTAATGATGCTGCTGAATTCCCTTCAGCCTCTTTGTTCGGGACCCTTTGGGAGTCCAGGTTCAAACTAGAGTCAGCTCAGTTCTGCCCAGAGAATCTGATCCTTCACTAGCTGTGACCAGCCTGGAGGTGGCCTGGTCCCCTCCCTCTAACTGCTTCAGCAGAGACTTGGTCAAGCCAAGGACCATGGCCTTCTCTTGTGGGAAGAGCTTTTCAAAGGCTGGAGAGTGTGACAGTTACCTGTGGTTTGCTAGATAGCAACATACAATCCAGGCTTAATTCTTTATTTCCTCCATGGAGCACAGAGTCCCATGGCACCATCTGAGGGCAAAGCTGGGTGGTTAGCCCCTGCGAGACCCCTTTTTCTTTGGCTTATCCAGAAAGTGGTTCACATTCATTAAATCGTGAGAAATGTCACAAAGATGGCAAGTGTCCTTGAAAGTCAAGAATAAATGTTAGAAAATGAAGTGATAGAATTAATCAAAGAGAAACTCTTTAATGGAATAGGTAGATTTCACATTATGAAAAAAGAACAGAAAAAAAACCAGAGACAATAGAAAAAAGGAGTGGGTGGGAAAGAGGAAAGAGAGAGAGGCGGTGGAGAGAAAAAAGACCAGGGAGGTTTCCACATTCACAAAAGACAAGGCTGTTATTTTAAACTGCCTGCCTCTAGCAGCACTGGAACTTAAGTGAATCTGAGCCCTTTCACTTGGTGGAGGGTAGGAAGAGGAACAAGATGAGGGGGCAGGATGAAGAGCCCAATTTGAAAACCCAGGTGGAAAACAATCGGGGTCCTAAGCACTTTGCAACTGCAATTATAACAATTAAAATAAGCGACCAAACAAACAAATCCAAATCTATACTTGAGTTTGGGGATTGAAAAGAGGGAAAATAAAAGGGGGAGAGACAAGGAAGACACATTTCTGATGTGGTAGGTGAGTGTCTGGAGGCTGGATGGACTCCAGGAAAAGTGAACCTGGGAGTTCAATTCTTTTCTTTCATTGTTCATTTTTCTTCTACTGTGTTTAACCCCAGATCCCCACCCCCGCTCCTGCTTTTATACCCAAATAAAGTAGTTACTCTTAGGGGACCAAACAATTCAAAGTCTCTTGTTTGTTTAATAAAAAGTAGTCCCTTTTTGGAAAGGAAGCTCCTAGCGTGGCAGATACGGTTCGAAAGTAGCCGTTTCCCCACTTTCTTAACAGAACTGCAGGCTTGCCCAGGTCTGGTCCATGCCAGCTTCAGAGGTCTGAATAACAATTTGCTTTGTTTGTGCTGTCAAGCTTGCAAACATACTTAAAAGCTCTTCTAGGTGATTTGTCAATGGATTTACTTAAACTATTTTCATCCTGATTCTGAGAATAGGTTTGCGATTTTGAGCAATACTGACACCCAGTGTTTGCATTTTTAGGACTAAAAGGAAACTAAGAACTGCAGGGAGGAGAAAGACATCCTAAATATAGCAGCTCTCATTTATCGAGGACGTAATTATAGCACCAGTTGGGGTCCAGAAAGGTGAAGTGATGATGAATCAGTCGGTCTTCTTGCTCTACAACAGGTTTGCTCAACTCAAAAGTGAATGTGGGTGTCAGTGTGAATTTGAGGGGAATCCATTTTTTTTTAGAAATGATTGTGTGTTACATACCTTTGAGTTGGCTCTGACTCTTGGCAACCCTATAAATGAGTGATGTCCTGTCCTCAGCAGCCCAGCTCAGCTCGTATAGATGCATGCTAAGGGCTTCTTTTATGGAGTCAGTCCATCTCACATTTGGTCTTCCTTTTTCCCTGCTGCCTTCTATTTTTCCCAGCAATTGTGTTCTCCAAAGAACCCTGCCCTCTCATGATGTTCCTCTCATGATGACAGCTTCAGTTTTGCCATTTTTGTCTCTAGTTATGTTTCAGGCTTAATTTGCTCTAGGACCCACTTGTTCATCTTTCTGGTGAACCAGGGTATCTGTCGAGCTCTCCACCAACACCATATTTCCCATCAGCCTCTTCACTGCCTAACTTTCACATCTGTATGTAGTAATTGGAAACATGAGGGTATGGGTGATGCTAGCCTTGATCTCTAATGACAGATCTTTGATCATGGGGATCTTTCCTAGTCTTCCATTGCTGCCCTCCAAGTTTCAGCTTTCTCCCGATTTCTTGGCTACAGTCTCCATTCCAATTGATGACTGAACCAATTTTATTCAGGGACTATTTGGTTTTAAAACTTAATATTCAACTAACTGAAGTTACATAATTTTAAAAACAAGCTAGTTCTTCCTTAAATTTTTAAGTTCAACTTCCAAATTTTTAAGTTCAACTTCCAAATCTATAAGGATTCCCCCCAAATTCACACCAACATCCACATTCACTTTTGAGTTGAGCAAGAAATAAAGTATATTCTTAACAACCATATTTACTATTTGGGAAAGTCTGTCAAACAGCAAGGAAATATTACAAAGAAATCTGAATATATAAAAAAGAAAAATGCACGTAAAATATATTTAAAGGGGCTAATTAAATTTATCACGGGATCCACTCAAACATAGTCATTTCATTTATAAATTTGTTATATTTAGATATCTTTTAGAGCATGTCTAATGAAAAAGCCTCCCCAAATACTTTAGATAACTTTTTAAAATCAGATAAGTGTACAAATAAGGCAGTTTAAATTGCTAGTGACTCAATATTGTTTTCAAACTTAAAAAAAAATCTCATTCCTTTCCATTTAAAATTATAAGTGTAAATAACTCAAAACACAGTTTAAATTAGAATCACTAGGTTCATTATTTAGATCGTTCAATAGGGCAAATTATCTTTATTACTACAAGTACATTAAATTCCAAGTTAACAGATTATCCTGAAATACAATACAATCGTATTACTAATGGCTTTGATGCACATATTAATCGAAAACTTTCTGATGTTAAAAACAAAAACAAAAGCAAAAAACACTTATCCTGTAAAGAAACCTAATGTCAGCCCAGCCTAAGTCCATCCTGGTTCCTATATTGGTGCTCCAAGGTTAGTTGTCAGCCCGCTGGGGCCATAGTACCAATCCTTGCCAATGACATTGTCGGGACACAGGAGACTAATTTACAGCCACCATTCCAATAAGTCCACGCTCTCCAAATGGTCTGGTCTTATGGTCCACACCTCTGGGTTTGAGATATTTGGGTTTTTTTCCTCCTCAATTCTTATTAAGATGGTAGCTGACTTCCTTTTCTGCTTCAGTTGCATTTCCTTGACTCCCCTGTTGCAGGACTGCCAACTAAATGATAATCCTATGATTACTTATCACTTAGGATTTTTATTTTAAATCTACTGAAAGTTCTCTTTTGCACTTAATTATATTTTTAATATTACTCACCTTTTGCAGAACCTAAAACACAAAGTAAATGTAAAATAAACTGGTGAAGGCATTTCTAAAACTTCTTCACAGCCTGAGTGTAACTCTTCTTAATCACGTTTCCACATAGCTGTTGATGGGTAAGCTTCTCAAAAAGTTATAAAAACAAGACTCTCATGCACATATAGAATGAGCAATGTCAAAACTTGACACAGGAACCAGTGGGATGGTAAACCTGCTTCAGAAAAGGGAATAAGAGTGGAATGAGCCTTGAAAAAATATGTAGGAATAAGAGTGTATGTTAGAAACAAAACTGGTTTATAACTGGTTTCTATCCTATAGAGCAATAAAACATACCTTTGTAGTTATATTTTCTGTTAGACAGAGATCATTTGCATCTCTGCCAGATAAAAACCTATAAGCTAACATGTAACTTCACAAAATGTGAACGTTCACCCAGAAGTAGAGAGCACATCAAACAAAAGTACATTCCATTACACCATTACATGACCTACACCGCGTTGAAAGGATATGCTACTCTCCCTTTGTCTTATTTTAGAGCTTCAGATAATGGTTTTTAATATTACTATAAAAAACATTGGTGATGCAGCATTTCTGAAAATAATCCCCTGAAGAACCAAAACCTTGGTCTGGCTCTTAAGCTGGCTTTACCATTGTGTGGCATCAGCTGACTTTTATCTGCTCCAGGAAGGTCACTGAATACATCTGCTTCACTTCTACCCCCACCTGCTCCTCACAATCATTTCATTCCTATGGTGAAAAGTGTGTTATACTTTCATTTGTAGGACTTTCCTTCAAGTGTCTCTAAATTTTGCGGCTGACACTTTTATGTTCTAGTGTTTTTAGGCAATGATAACTGCATCATGACAGCTATTTGGCAAACGATGATTGTAAAAGGCTGTTGATTTTAAGGTGTTCTCAATTTCAGAGATGTCAAAGTATGGGGGAAAAAACATGTGCCTTAGAATTGACGATGTATGCAAATCACAGGGTAGCCAAAAGATTAAATTGAGAGACTAGTATAGTGTGTAGCACATATAGAGCATACTGTATATTTCTGGTTCTCCATAACTCCATAAATGTTAGTTTTCCTTTCCTTCTCTAGTACTAAAATCTAAGTGACTTATCAGAAATACTTAGAAATACTTTCTCCTCCTGCAATGAGGAATGCAGAGCACCCAAGAAGAATTGGTTCTTGTAGGGGTTTGCCAATTGCCAACTTCTACAGACTCTGACTCTCCCTTTGTTATTAGCTTTGATGGCAGGAGGTATGTTCTGAAGTCTACCTGCTGCCATGAAATCATGAAAATGTCCCTGAGAGTCTATAGGTAGGGCGACTTTTATCACAATGTTCTTAGATTCTGGGGCAAGGATGCTTCTATTGCCAACTTAACATTTCACAAGGTCTCATTCTCTGTGACACAGTGCTCGGGAGTGCTCCCCAATCTTTGTCGTGTCATGGCACATGTAGCAAATGCTAATGGGTCAATGGCAAGGCTCCTCCAGACCAGGAGTGACAGCCCCGGGGGTTGCAGCTGCCCAGCTCTGCCTGACCTCCCAAGGCCGAGGAGACTGTGGCCATACCCTGTGACCTATGTGCAGCACTGTGACGTGCTGCTGCCACTCTCTCAGTTAGAATCTGGCACTGGTGATAGGCCTGAGTGTGGACCAAGAGAGGAGCCCTAAGATGAGAAATAAAGTAGGTCACGTTCTCACAAAAGTATAATTTCTGTCTATTAGAAGAAATAAGTAAACAATCTTTCAAAATGAACAGTCAGAATTCAGCTTTAGCGTGGTCACAAAACTACTCACCTTACACTCAGATAGGCAGAGAAAATGTGCACTCCTTCTGGCTCATCTGATTTTCCTCATGAGTCCATACCCACTGGGTAATAGGAAAAACAAACTAAACTATGTTTAGAATGATCTGGGGAACT
Source organism: Rhinolophus hipposideros (assembly GCF_964194185.1). Classification (NCBI taxonomy): domain Eukaryota; kingdom Metazoa; phylum Chordata; class Mammalia; order Chiroptera; family Rhinolophidae; genus Rhinolophus; species Rhinolophus hipposideros. The sequence goes on along the minus strand of NC_138050.1, from coordinate 29,679,097 downwards.
CAGTCTGTTTGCAATAATATAAACTGTCCCCGTTTAAGAAAAATGCTCAGTCCTTTTAGCAGAAATGCTCAGGCTCTCAGTTTCTATCGCTTTGTTCTGGAGAGAGTGACCAATATAATTCATCTTCCAAATGGGACATTTTTTTTTCATTTTTAAAAACATGCCTTGTACAACAAGCCATGCATATAAATATAGCACAACACTTTCCACGTCTGCACCCAGTCCTCAGGTAATCGCTGTCAGCAGGGTCCTTCCAAACATGTTTCGGCAGATGTGCAAACACAAAGAAACCTCAGACATATAGGTGATCTTTTCTAATTAATAAATGAAATCACAACATGCACCTTATTCTATCATGTTTATTTTATAACCACTCCTGTCAGATCAACTCGGGACATGTTTGAGAGAGAAAGGGAGCACTAATAGTAGTTCTGCCAGGACAACAGGCACGTGTTCACCTGGTTATGGAGGAGAGTTGTGGCTCGTGCAACCTCCTGGCAGAGGAGACAATTAGCTCCATTTTGTGTCCACTATTTATACATCAGTCTGTGCAACAAAGTGGCTGGGTTGGGCTACTTCCTGCTCTGGTCCCTCTCAGGGTCTGCTGGCTTCATTTGGCCTTTTGGGGTTATGTGCTGCAGCTTCCGCTGGAATTTGAGAACCTGGCAATTTTTCTCTGATCGTCATGTCTGGATTCAGCAAGGCTCTTCTGAAGCCATCCAAGATCCCTGCTGGCTGATGGTATTCTCAGCATGGCTGTGTTCCCTTGTGGCACCTGGGACGGCTGGGACTCCAGTATGCCACATACTGGCCCAGGGCATCGAGAAGCTTTGCTTTAGGTTTATCTGTCACCCATTGCCATTACCTTGTGCCATTTTAGATGTGATGCTAAGTGGAAGGCTGGCATTCTCTGAGGACCTACAACTTCCCCTTCCTTTACATAGAGAAGTGACAACCAATCCTGTGGTTCCAGGCTCTCTTCACTGATCTGTTTCTAAAGTTTCTCTCTTCCTACCCAAGGGTTGGTCCTGAGAGAGGGGTAATCCAAAGCCCCAGAGTTTTTCCTCCTTAATCCATCTCTTTCCCAAATTCCTGTTACTCCTCCCTTCCAGAAGAGACAGGCCCTAGGCTTTCCATTTCCTTCATGTCACAACATCCTTCTGTCTAAGGATGACAGCCTAACCAACTTAGCTGTTATTGAAGGAGGGGTGTGTGTGTGGGGAGTGCGTGTGAGTTTTGAGGGGGGAGTGGGAGGTGGATCTTCTCAATCTAAGTGGAAAAATGATCTGGGTCTATAATCTGGGTGATCTCCTTTTCTTTTTTACCTACTAAAAAAATTGAGAAAAATATCTATCCCAGTAGAAATCTGCTTTCAAGTTGACTACCTTACTGCAAACCCAAACAAAACCCCAATTTGATGGTCAGTATTAAGCAAGGATTTAATTATGGTAGATATCTGTCTTTCCCCTGGGGCACGCAACCCATGTTATGAAAGGGCAGGAAGCCTTCTGTGTAGTAACTAACTACACAGAAATGGTAGCATGGCCCAGGTATTTCCCAGACCTGTCACACTCTTGGGTTGTGGGTGACTTATTACCCGTGGAGTCAGTACAGGAAAGAAGGAAAGAAAAGTGAGAAAGGGGGCTCCCACCACCCACATAACCACTATCGTTCCAGCTCATCAAAACAAGAGTCTAAAACAGTTGCTGGAAAGTACCTTGAATGATCCCCTCATAGAAACACGAGCAGAGAGGAATAACAATACGATGACTCTCCCACTGATGGTCGTGCTTTGTTCTCCCTATAGCTTGTTTCTCCCACTAGCCAAGCTTTAGGCCCACTTCCCTTGGATTCTCTTCCTTCTCCCAGTATTTAAAAAAAATCAAGTCCTGTTCCCAGATCCTCTGGACAATGCTCCTGGCACACTCAGGGAGGGAACAGCAGGGTGATGGACAAGGCAGAGGGTGGGAAAACAGAAGATTTAAGAGAAGGCAGACCAAGGTCTGAATCCCAGCTCAGCAGATGTATGATCTATGGCACTTTACTCAATCTGAGACTCCGTTTCCCCATCTGTAAATGGGAATAATATCTACTTACTGGGTTGTTGTGGGAATGAAATGTGCTCATGGAACTCATGTAACCAGTTCTCTGTTGGAGAGACATGCTGTGTGAATAATCTAAGTATGCCTCAAACTGTGCAGCTGCCCACAAGTGCCACAGCTGGGCTCTGGGGGACATGGCAATGACCCTTTTTGCTGATATTTTCCTAGTCATGATATAGTTTTAAAAGCAGCGTTTAAATTAATTCCTGGGGACCATTTTTTTAACATGTAATTTCATGTATTGGAGTTAATGAATGTGAGAAACAACATGTTCAACGGCAAAGAGCTCAGGATCATGAGTTCAACAGCCAGCTAAAAGTTTCAAACTAATATTAAGACCTTGAGAAAGTCACCCAACTTTCTGGATGTTAGTTGCTTTATCTGCGAATGGAGGGTTAGGACCAGATGATCTCAAGTGCGTTCAGTTATGACATGCTTTGATTTCTAATATCATTTAAGAAGGCTGCTGGCCAGTGGTTCTCTCTTTCTAATGTTCTCTGGCCAACTCCAATCACCGACTCTTGGGTCTTGTTCTTTAGGGAACGTCAGACTCCTAGTCCCCAGCCCTCAGCCCTCAGGTCCCATAGTGTTTTCCATAGGCCAGATCTTCCCGCTTCCCTTTTCAATTTGCAGCTACAAGAGAAGATATGCTAAGGCGAGCTGGGCAGATTCTGAGGGAAGATTAGCCCAGTGGCTCCTTATCACTTCAGGACTCTTGCCTTTTCTACGGAAAAAAGTCATTCACACTGCCCCTGCCTCCTGCTACAACGACATTTGAGAACTTTCCTAAATAGAGGCTCCTTGACTCTTCCCATAAACCCATTCAAGATGTTCTTTTCAGTAGGTGAATCCTTGATTCATTAAAGCCCCATATGGAAATGTCCCAACTACTATCTCCCTGTCAACATGTCTCCCCACGTGGCGCTGTCTCCAATAGACTATCCATTGGCCAGAGAACCCCAACTCTGGCTTCAAAGATGAGAGGAGGTGAAATTACAGGCCAACCAGATCCTTTGGTTTGCCTGATTGTCAAATGAGAAATGCAACAATGAAAATAATTTTAATAACTGCACTGCAGCATTTCTAGGGGCATTACCGAAAAAAATGAGGTACTCTAAATCCTGCCACTCAAAGTGAGGCCTAAAGATCAGCAGTGAGGATCAAAGTGAGGTCTAAGTCTTGGCCATCATCTGGGAACTTATTAAAAATGCAGAATCCCAGGCCCTCCCCAGAACTACGGAGTCAGAATCTGCATTTTTAAATGGAATTACAGAAGATTTCCAATGCACACTAATGTTTGAAAAGCACTGATCTAAAATGCCTTGAGAAATTAGAGGAACTCTGTGTTAGAAGGTCAAGGATTTATATTGTTAGCTCTTTAAGTTAAATAGTATCTCCTGGGACGATATCGTTAGGTGTGTGTTTAGATTCATACATGACAGAAACAAGAATAGGAAGAAAGACCTTCTCCTCTTCCTCTTCCCTTTTACCGTGTTTCCCCCAAGATAAGACCTAACCAGAAAATAAGCCCTAATGTGATTTTTCAGCATGACATCCCCTGAACAAAAGCCCTAATGTACCTTTTGAAGCAAAAATTAATATAAGACCCGGTCTTATTTTCAGGGAAACATGGTAGTGACAATGTGTAGAGCTGAAGAAATGACAAGCTAAGTAAGGGCAAAGAGATGGACAGAGAGTCAAAGGCTCACAAACTTGGAAGCGGGGAAGGGAGAGAGAAAGATGAGAAATTTCGATAAAGCACCTTCTGGGATTAGTGGAATTTAATGAAGTTTTGCTGAGATGGGTGATGACTTTGCTCTCACTGCTTTTGGAGTAGAACTTATATTTCTTTTGGATGTGGTACTGCATGGAGATAGGTCATAAAGTCGGAGGAAGAGTCCCAGAATGCTCCAGGACTCATATGCAATCTCCCCATAATTCAACTTCTTAAGCTACCACTGATAGCCCAGCGTAGTGCTAGGAAAAGATAAAAATGTGAAATGTTCAAATATTATTTTCGAGTTTAAGGATACTTCAGATGTCACAACTCAAATAATCTCACAGAAGAACATCCTTTAGTCTAAGACCAAAAGTGCTTGCCCAGATTCACAAGAAAGAGCCTGGCTCAGATCCTGGGCTATGCCCTCAATACTTCTCACATACTAATGCTGTCACAACACTTCAGATACCCGACTCTTTTTCTGAACACTTGAAAGCAGTAGATGTATCAGGACTTGTACACAGGTCAGGAGGAAACATTGAGCTATCTGGAAATTACCCAACTCCTATGGAAACTCCCAGTTGACACCCCATCTGTAGATACATGAAGTGGTTTTGAAGAACAGGCAGTTAAGACTGAAGCCTACCCTGAAGAATTTCTCCCCCACAAGGAGGCCAAGAGCCCAGGAGCCCTCCCCAGTGGAGGACCTGGGGGTGGGGCAATGGGGGCAGCAGCAAGGATGGGGGCAGTGGAGTATTAAGAGTGACAGTAACTGGTGGGGGCAGCTCCATCTGCCCCAGCTGACTGGTGTCAAAGATACTGCTGGACACTAGTTAAAGTGGTAAGGATGATTTTAATCAGTTAACAACTACTGGACTTGGTAAAAGAGTCCAGCGTGAACTGAACTCAGCTTTGAATTGTACAGAAGTAACTGAGTGTTTTAAAAGGAGAATGAGAGACTAGGGAGAGGGGTGAGTGGGGGCTCAGTAGAGTCAGAGAAGTGAAAAATTACAAAAAGTGAGAAGGCGTGGGAGTGGGGGTGGGTCCACGTAAAACCCATCTGAGTTTTTTAACTAGCACTTATCAAAGTTAGACTCCAGCCCTCTCACAGAGGCTGAAGCACAGGGACCCTATCTTCAAGCGTTGACTGGAATTAAACAGCCAATTCTTTTGGCAGCCTTGAGTTTTCTCAGGCAGGCACTTTAAGGGAGGTTTACCGTTATCCTAGGGATGTGGTCTTGAGCTGTTAGAAATTATGTTAATATCTCATTCAAGTCTTTTAGGCCAAGGTGGAGGCTTAGCTGAGAAGAGGGTTCAGAGGAGCCTGGCTAGAGTTCAGTTAAGTTGAGAATCTTCGTCACGGGCCGGAGCCAATCCTGTTCATGTTGAGTATTGTCAACAGTGGTTTTTCCAGCAGCATTCCCTTTGATCGTGTGGGCAGCCTCACTAAACACCTAACAGCTGATACTCAGGGTTGTGCTGTGCTGGGCCCCCTGGCCACATGATTGCTCCTCTCTTGGGGAGCGTTTGGGAGGGGGATGGCCCACTTTCAGCCCTGCTCCAGGACGCTCAGTGTGGGGACATGGCCAGCTATCTCAGAGGAGCCAATCAGGCTTTGGTGCTGGAATGTGGTCCAAGTCCCCATTCTGCCACTCATTGTGCCTAAGTTTCCATTTCCTCACCTATGAAATGAGGGAACGGATTCTCCTCCTGGGCTAGTGGATTAGATATAATCATTCTACAATGTGGGTAGCATATAATGAACATTCAGAAAGTGTTCATTTCTTTCCTCCTCTTTCAGAAGAAAAGTTCTGAAAGTGCCTGATTTAATAAACAGGTTAAAGACCAAAGCTCCCCTTGTTTTCAGATGGTTGTTTGTAACTTAGAAACTAAATATATTTTGTCACGCAGGGTGGCCTGCGGGGCCTCTGCTACTACTCCCCACATAAGAACGCAGGACATGGTGAGGCCAAAAAGGAACACCCACGGAGCCAAAAGTAGGGGAGTCATACCACCACAGTCTCACTGGAGGCTGGATTCACACAATGTGTGACCTGCTGTCTGCTTTTCTGCCAACTGACAGACGACTCTCCTCGACCCCTCAACACCCCTTGACTCGACTCCCCAGCGCAGCCACGGCAGTTATATTAGTGGCCAATGGCTCAAGGGTTATAGCTGACGGCCAACTACTACCCAAGCCAGCAGCCTTCCATGTGAGGCCGAGAGCCTGGAAACTGCTCTCTGGGGCTCTGTCCCCACACTCTACCCCTACAGGGTCTCGCTTCACAATCTACGTGACAAGTGTCTTCCATGAGGGTCCCTGTGCCATATTAGCCTATCGGCACCTGACCAAACAACACCCAAAAACTTGACAGATAAGCCAGGGCCTTGGATCTTTTCCTTGTTCACCGCCCAGCCGTGTGACTTCAGGTGGCGGAGAAGAGAGGGAGCTGCTTGCTCTAAATCAGAAAGAGAACCCGATATTAATAAAATATCATCGACATAATGAAACAAGGGCATGAGGATGGACGATCCCACTGTGCCAAATCCTGGGCCACGAGCCCGTGGCAGATAGTGGGGCTGTGCAAGTATCCTTGCGGAAGGACTTGAAAAGTGCACTGCCGCCCGTCCCAAGTAAAAGCAAACTGCTCTTGACACTTGTGCAATGTCAATGGAGACAAAAGCATTGGCCAAGTCCACTACATAGTGATATGTCCCCAGGTGGACAGTCAGAAGATCCATCAAATCGTGAATTGAAGGCACTGCAGTGTGCAAAGGTGGCGTCACCTTATTTAACTCCCTATAGTCCACAGTCATTCTCCAGGTCCCATCTGGCTTCTTGACAGACCATACTGGGGAGTTAAAGGGACTGTGTGTCGGCCTCACAATATGTGGCTTCTCCAATTCCAATATTGTACGACCAATCTTCTCCTGCCCTCCTGGCAGGCGGTGCTGTCACACTGTAACCATGCACCAGAGCTGTGGCAACACTTGAGGAGGGTGGTGAGCATGCCCACGTGTCACCACTTTCACCACCCGGATCCGGAGACGGAACTCTCCTACCGACGTCTGTAAGCTGAGGCCATGTAGCACGTCCACCCCTAGAATATACTCCGGAACGGGGAAGACATAAACTTTGTAAGTACGAGGGGGAAGCCTTCCTATACCCAGTGGTAAGGAAACGGCTTTCACAATCACAGTCTTTCCCCCGTAGACATCAATGCAGATTGCTGGTCTGGGGAACAGTTCTGGGTTCCCATAAAGGAGACTGCAGTCTGCGCCAGTGTCAACTAGGGCCAAAACCCTCTGCACATTAGAAGGGGACCAATGTATGGACAGTTCCACGTGGGGCCTCCGGTCCCTGCTCGTCCCCTCTGACCGGGTACCTTAGCCCCACCCCTAATCAAGCTGAAAGAAGTTGGCCTCAAGGGGCTGCATGAAGTCCTGGAGGGACACGGGTCGTGCTTTCCCAGACTTCTCCTTTAGGCTTCTCTGGAATTGCTGTTCCGGACGCAACTGTTTCCAAAGTTCCAGCAGGAGTGCATTGGGTTGTCGGTCTATTTTCTCCCAATCGACCCCTGCTGCTACGAGATCACACCACATCTGTGCGCGTGTTACTCTCTGAGGCCCACGACCTCACCCCTTTACCTTTGGTTTGGACTTCCAGGTCTCAACTGTGCGGACCTCCTCTCTTAACTTCCTTCACCTCTGGCTTTCAACATCCCCTAGGGTGGCTATGGCAGTTGTAACTTCATGGATCCATCACCCCACATAGGGTGTAAGAATGGCAACCAAGGATTCAAAAGCACTCGCAGGTGCAGTATCCAAAACCAGATCTCTCATGCTGGCTGTAAAAAGCTTGTCATCAGCCCCTGCATATTAGGGTTGAAAACAGCATGTCTCATACCCATTTCACGGATGATTTGAGTAAGTTCCGTATATGACTGCCATTTACTCACAGTGTCTGGCAGCTCGCCAGCCTGTCCCCATACTGTGCGTACCGCAGCAGTGAGCCACTCCATTAGAGAATGGTTGCTCTGGTCATGGGCCAACCTATGGCAGTTCTGTAACCTTTGTTGCAGGGACGGATGCTCTGTCACGAAGGCTAGCTTTTCCATCTCGCCTGGGGAGCAGAGAATGTTGTCTGCTCCCTCATCCCATAAATGTAATAGCCAAGCCGAGACTGGCTCTCCAGGGCTCTGTCTGTACCGCCTCCCCAGCTCCTGCAACTCAGTGGGAGTGTAAGGGGTGTAGATTGTGAACTCAGTCACAGCTGGGTTGCTGGCAGCAATGCCCCCGGGTCCCAAAGGTTGCTCACATTTTACTCTTTGCTTCAAGATTGGCAGGGCTTTGAAGTTGGGAGCTACATTGTCTCCACTAGCTTCCTCTGCCTCTGCCTCAGAGTCTCCACTGTGGGGCCCCTCTTCTAACAGGCGGACCTGGCCTTCCAGCGCTTCCAACCTGGACACCTGGTCCAGCACCTGGGCCATTTCATTAAGTGTATTTTCTGTGTTGAGACTCAAGGCCGTGAGGAACATCCAGCCCACGTGGCCGGCTGTAGTCTTCTCCTCCTCCAGCAACCGCTCAGCCAGAGCCTGCAGGGCCCTCTCCACGCTGGCCGGAGAGCTGTCCATGTCCTCCCACCCCTCCTTGGTGGTCCAACTCCTGAGAACAATGGCCACCGGACACCACACACTGTGTGGGGGGGTCACACGTCCTCCTGCCCAGAGTCAGACTCCATTCCTATCTGGTTGGAATCTTGCTCGCCGTGCCAGGTGTCTGAGTGGGTGGAGGCCTCCGTGTAAAATATCCACAACCCTTGGAGCCTAAGGCCACAGCAGATAACCAAAATGGCAACGCTGTCCATGGCCAGGAGGGTGGTGTGCCAGCTGGAGGCTTCAGTCTCCCAAGCAGACCGCGCCTCCCGTTCCCGGTGTCGCTCCTCATGGGCCTTCCGAAGCTGGGCTCTCACACGCACAAACTGCTCCACCATACTTCAGTAGGTTTTGGCCAGCATCATACCCTGCTTACGAAACTGAGCTTTTATACGTATAAACTGCTCCAGTACATTAGAGAGTTTCGGCCGACATCACAACCTGCTCGCTGCGCCATTTGTCACGCGGGCGGCCTGCAGGGTCTCTGTTTCCACTCCCCACATAAGAACGCACGATGTGGCTAGGCCAAAAAGGAACACCCACGGAGCCATAAGTAGGGGAGTCATACCACCACAGTCTCACTGGAGGCTGAGTTCACACGAGGTGCGACCTGCTGTCCGCTTTTCTGCCAACTGACCGACGACTCTCCTCGACTCCCCTCAACTCCCCTTGACTCGACTCCCCAGTGCAGCCACGGCAGTTATATTAGTGGCCAATGGCTCAAGGGTTACAGCTGATGGCCATCTACTACCTGAGCCAGCACCCTTCCACATGAGGCCGAGAGACTGGAAACTGCTCTCTGGGGCTCTGTCCCCACAATTTACAGTCCCAAGACTACTTACAGACACTCATTTATGCTAAATATAGATGGTTCCTACATGCTTATAACAGAAGCAGAAAACATTTCTTTTCCAGCACTTTCAATGTGCAAGATGTTTACAGGCCTCTGTTCTCTGAAGGGCACCAACTGTGAAGACTTTCTGATAGGGTAAAGCCCAAGCACCTGTGCTTAGCTCTCATCACCCTTACTGGAATTTTCTGTCAAAGTTAAGAGAACACACTTCAATGCCAGGCATGAATTCACGACCTGACTACTCTACTTTGTAATTCTGTGGTGTGGGGCAACTCATTTAACCTATGTAAGCCTCAGTTCCCTCATCTGTGAAATGGGCTAATAAGAGTCTCAGAGGGTTCTTATAAGGATCCAAAGAGAACAACGCATGGAATGTGCTTGTCATGCAGGGACTTATGCGGGGTCTCTGGTCCCGCTCCCCACATAAGAACGCAGGACACGGTGAGGCCAAAAGAGAACACCCACGGAGCCATAGGTAGGGGAGTCATACCACTATAGTCTCATTGGCAGCTGTGTTGGAGACACAGGAAGCAGGAGCCACACTATCTGCAACCTGCGTCCACTTCTCTCTGCCAACCAACACCACTTGCTAGCTGCACTCCGCCGTGCTAACTGCAATCTGCGCTTGCTAGCTCAGTCACCATCTTCTTGCTAACCCCCATTTGCTACTAGCGTAGCCATAGCAGTTATATTAGTGTTCAATGGCTCACTGGTTACAGCTGACGGCCAACTAGCCACAGCTGATGGTCATCCAATCATAACTGATGGCCATTGACTACCTGAGCCAGCACCTTTCTATGTGAGGCCGAGAGCCTGCAAACTGCACTCCTCGCTCTGTCCCCACAGTGCTTGATGGAGCATGTGGCCAGGTACTGTTACTAGCCCAAGAGCTTCCCCCTCAGGATGTTCATCTTGTGCTGCAGGAGCTTGTACACAGCCACCATGAAGGAAATGTTTGGAGAACTGATCTAAAGTTTGAGGGACAGAAGAGGGAATCACCTGCTTTTAAAACAGCGCTTTACGACAGCCACACTTTACGACGATAGCCACAGATAGGTGCAGAACGTGGGATCTCTGCTGAGCTTTTTACAGCCTGGATTCATGTGGACCTAAAGGATGCAGAAATATAGGAAACATACTGGTCCTCCTAGACACATGTGCAGATTCTCATTGGAAATCCATGCAGGAAACTGTATGACCTCGAGATCTAAGCTCTGAAGTGTCCCAAGAGCCAACGCTCTGGTCTTGGCTAGCAGCCACTGAGAAGTGGATGGAACCTGATAATACAGATTTACCAGGACATTTTTATTTGATATCAATGAATACTTATTGTTGGAAGAGGGCTAAGATTATCTAGAAAACTATTACCCGTTGTTAAAGCCGTGAGGCATCAACAAAGCAGTAGGCTTGGGCCTGTAACCCTGGTGGGCATTAGAAATGTGATGGTGACAGGTCACCAGGCTGTTAGCTTTCTCATTCATTCATTCATTCACCAAACAGTACTTGCACTGTGTGCTTGGTACCATTCTAGGTACTGCAGGCAGAGCAGGGAGCAAAGCAGAGAAACCCCTACCTGTTTGGCATGCACCTGTCTTCCAGAAATAATTCCGGACTATGAGGGGCAGGAAAGAATTCAGAAAAAGGAGGGGAAAGGAATAGAAACACAGGAGGGGAAGAGCAAGAGATGAAGAAGCCCATGTCAGAGCCAGGAGGAATCCACTGCACTTCTTCAGGGTGCCTCTGCTGTTGCCATGGTTACTGGTCCCTGATGGCCACCCCTGAGGTTGAAAGTGCATTTCTGTTATTTTTGTGACATTCATATGTGATAGTCACAAAGCCGTTGTGTGGGTTGACTAAAACCCACTAGTGAACATCTAATACTGAGGAAATGACCCAGAAATTCTCAGCATTTGATTTTCTCCTCAAGACTAGGCCTAACTACAAAAAATGCAAATATCTTACACACAGGGGAGTAGGGACTTCATCTGACCCTGAAGCGATTTTATCAGGATATGCTTGCAAATCAGGAAAGCAGGCCTGCATACATAGAAAATAGGGAACCCAAGGTGGAGGGAGGGCTGTGGGTCAAGGAAAATCTGAAACACGTGCATTGCTAGGGCAGGACTAAGTGGGGTGCCACGATAAGTTGTCGTTGGGTCTGTGAATGTTGGATGCCCAAAGTTTCTGGGCAGGGCATGGCTACAGGTGACAATGGTTAGCTTGCCTACTTTGCTGTTTTCCCAGGGGCCAGCTCTACACACCTGACTTCCCTCCCAGAGGGCTCTCGTGCCATGTGGAGGGCACCAGTGGACTCCTACCTCATCTTTCCTAACATGTAAACTGACTCCAGGAATTCTGGTGGGGGATGGAAAGACGCTCTCCTTTCTAGCATGGGAGAGCAGTGCCAGTGGGAAGGAACTCAGCCCAAGCTGCTGCCCTTCCCTTCTCCCTCCCATATCCCTTTTACCTTTGCACCCCACTCCCCACCTGGGTGTGCCCCATGTTCTCCTAGTTCCGCAGTCAGCAGGCTTGGTCTCATTGAGTGCTTGCATCATCTGAACTATCCCAACACAAATGTTGGAAGAGTATCCTTTTCCACTGATTTCAGCCAAGACAATCAAGATTTTTAAAATAAAGATTGTTTGATAGAACAAGAAGGAAAAGGACAACAAAATTCAAAGCTTAGAAGTGAGTGAGCATAAGCCTCTTTGACAAGCATCTAAAAGTGCTCTTCTCAGGCTGACTTGGGCTCAGGGCACGTGCCCCAGGCTATTGGAAACTAGACAAACTCTTTGCCTTTTCAAATAAATTTAGCTGGCACCAGTTGGACATCTTGTCTTTTCAGAACCTGCTGGAAAAGTTGGAAGAATGGTGGTGGGGAGGTCTTGGGTTACACTATAGTTTTGATTTACCTCTGCCCTGGTTCTGCCCATGACTTTACCTGACCAGCTTTTCCTCCTCAGAGCGGGGTCTTCTGCCATGTCTCCCCTGACAACCCTCCCCCGAATGGCTGATGATAGATAGATAGATAGATAGATAGATAGATAGATAAACAGGAGAAATAGCAGCTGTTTGAATACTCGCAGTAATGATTCAGTAGAGACCCCGGAGACAGGGGGAATTGCTTGGAATGCTGTCCTTAAGTAGGTAAGAGGTCATGGGATCCAGCACACCAGTGAGGCTTTAGCCTGAGGTAGGAGCCCGGACAGGGATGGAGGGAAGGCCAAGAAAGGTCGGCATGTGCTGGCAGAACTTTTAGCAGCTTCTAATTTTACAGTGAATGGTAAACCTGTCATGGGCTTGTGATGGTGGTGGAGGCGGTGCTGGTGGTTTATGGAGAGAGAAGGTGTGACATCAGAGTGGGAGAGTTACTGGATTAGGGAAATAGCACAGAAAGTACTCGCTTGAGATTTATGGTCATGAATTAAAATGGGGCCAGCCAGCATGGCTTTGAGATTTTCTCCCGGCCCATTCAGCTACACAGTATGTGGAGAGTTGGATTTAACTAGGGTGGCAGTTTTGCCAAGTGAGTGACAAAGCAAAAGAAAGGCAAGGGAATAAAAAGTTTATGCAAAGGAGGGATTTTGATGATTTCCCGTGGGATTAAGGGCCGTGGAGGGAGGACAGAAGGACATCAGATGGGTGGACGGTGTAGAGATGGCATGCTCAGTGGCAGAACTGAGCCAGAATTCAGTGGGTTGAAGGACCTGATGGGGTCAAAGGATTACGTGAGTTGGGGTTCTAGAGGGAGTAAATGGGAAAGATAAAAATAGTGGTCCGTGAGTGGGGCAGATGAATGAGGTTATGGAGGGGTGGCAGGTATTAGTAACGGTGTGATCATGGCTCAGGATGTGATATGGAAAGTGGCTTAGGTAGGGCAGGACGTGTGATCATTAGAGAAATAAGTTCCACGGACTGAGAGGACTGGTTTGGAAGAATCATCTAAATCAGTGGTTGGCCAACTATGGCCCGTGGGCAAAGTCAACCTGCTACCTAATTTTAAAATAAAGTTTTATCGGAACACAGACATACCCATTTATTTGTCTATGGCTGCTATTGTGTTTCAGTGGTAACATTCAAAGCCAAAAATATTTACTATCTGTCCCTTTACAGAAAAAGTTTGCCAACCCTTGATCTAAGTGAATATTGAACTCATCATTGTTTACAATTTTAAGTAAACAAGCAATGTTCTACACAAAAAGTTTTAAACCAATGTAGTTTCTTATAGTAAATATTCATGGTGTAATAGTTATAAGCCAATTGTTCTTGAAACTAGGAAAACAATCTTCTCAACATTACAGAAAATCTCTTAGCCCTTCTTTATAAACACACATTCTGTACAGCTTTATGATGATAAGATACAGAATGAGTACCGATTTAACTTGAATGATATGCTAAAATTTTGTAAATACCAGCTAAATGTCACCCTGTTTCAATTATAAGATGAAAGATAAACTGCTGCTCTATCTTCTTAAACTTTCTATATATCAGCTAAGGTTGAATTAAGGAACAAAGTGCTTTTAATTTCCATTTCTGTATTGGTTATGGTTCCAGTTATGTCATATCGAATTGGGTCAATTCTGGACCTCATTACATAAAATGGGATCAACATATAAATATTCTGTCCTTTCAGAGCACCTCCACTCCATCTCAGATAGAGTCAGGAAACCGTAGTTCTTTAGAGAGATCTTCCCCGGTAATTTCATTTAAGTGGGTCCCCCTGCTATTCTCTAAACCATCTTGCTATTCATCTTCCTATTTCAAGTATAATGTACATTTCATTTGCTTTCTACTTTGAAAGTATTTTTAACACAACTTTTTAGACTTAGTCTATGATTAAATTTAAAATATTCCTACTCACTCTTGTATCAAACATTACATAGTGTATTGTCTTAGCTCTTGTAGATGTAATATCTTTTTGTTATTTTCTCACATGAGTAACGATATTGGCTTGCGGCAGAATCTTGAGTCATACTTGTTATGTGTCAAACCTCTAGATATAGTTCCATTGCCTTCTGGTAATTACTGTAATGGAGCAAAAGTCTAAGGCCACATCGATTTTGCATTTTTCTCTACAGATGACTTTTTTTTTAAATTAAAGTTTATTGGGGTGACAATAGTTAGTAAAATTACATAGGCTTCAGGTGTACAATTCTGTAATTCATCATCTATATAGCACATTGTGTGTTCAGCACCCAGAGTCAGTTCTCCTTCCATCACCATATATTTGATTCTTTTTACCCTCATTTACCACACCCCAACCCCCTTACCCTCTGGTAACCGCTATTGTCTAAGTCTATGAGTTTTTGTTTCTTTGTTTGTCTTGTTCCTTTGTTGCTTTCAGTTTTTATGTCCCACATATCAGTGAAATCGTATGGTTCTCGACTTTTTCTGTCTGACTTATTTCACTTAGCATAATAATCTCAGGATCTATCCATGTCGTTGCAAATGGTACTCTTTCATCTTTTCTTATGACAGAATAGTATTTCATTGTGTGCATAAACCACATCTTTTTCTATCCAGTCATCTATTGAAGAACACTTTGGTTGTTTCCATGTCTTGACCACCATAAATAAAGTTGTAATAAACACTGTAGCACATATATCTTTGTGACAAATGTTTTCAGATTTTGGGGGAAGATACCCAGGAGAGGGATTGCTGGGTCTTATGGTAATTCTTTTCTTAATTTTTTGAGGAACCTCCACACTGCCTTCCATTTATTTTGTAAATGCATTTCTCAAGGAAATATTCAGATGTTGGACTCTAATTTTCCTTGATAAAGGATTAGTTTTTACATTTCTAGATTTAGGTATTGTTTGTTTCAGAAAACTGTTCTTTTATCTCTGACTATTGCTTTTTTAAAAAAAATTTTTATTGGGGAATGTTGGGGAACAGTGTGTTTTTCCAGGGCCCATGTACTCCAAGTCAAGTCGCTGAACTTCAATCTAGCTGTGGAGGGTGCGGCTTAGTTTTAAGTCCAGTCGCCGTTTTCAATCTTTAGTTGCAGGGCGCGCATCCCACCATCCCATGCGGGAATCGAACCGGCAACCTTGTTGTTAAGAGATCGTGCTCTAACCAACTGAGCCATCTGGCCACCCTGGCTATTGCTTTTAATTCAATTGCTCTGGTTTCTGTTTTAGAAATATCAATTCTCCCAAAAATAGTTGTGTATTCTCTGTCATCTTTCCATTTCTTTAATCTCCGCTCCCTTTTCATCTGTATACTGAGAGAGTCTTTCGAGTTTTCCCTCCACATTGTACCTTCTATTTTCTGCCACTCCTGTTTTCTGTGCTTCACTGTGTGGTTTTGGTACTGCTACTGTGTTTTCAGTCTTACTGCCCTTTTGTATCCATCTACCATGTTGTCAAGCCAGAAGCCTGAATCATGCTTAAAACCTTGCTGTCCCTTATGTCTTCCACTAGTCTATCAACAGTTACAGTTTCTACCTCCAAAATATTTCTTTAAGCTGTCAAATTATATTCATCTGTACTGCCATTCTTCAGTTCTAGCCACCATCATCCTATCCTTGAACTAATAGTACCTGTCTTTTTCTTCCTTTATTGTTTCTTCTGGTCCATTCTCTAGACAGTAGTAATTGATGCATGTGCATATATTTAAATATATGTATATATGTGTGTATGTGTATAAGTATATATGTATACAAATAGATACATGTACATACATACACAGACATGTATGTTCACAACTCAGTAACTTCCTTTTGTACTTACAATCCAAAGTGCTTTTCCTGGCTGTAAAGGTCCTACATGGGCTGACATGCCTGTATTTCCAAATTCGTCTGTACCATTCACCAGGCACACTGGTCTTTTTCCAGTACCTCAAGCTGCGGAACCTCTTTTTTCACCCCAAGACATGCACTGCTTTCTCTACCAATGATGCTCTTTACTTGCTCCTTTCAGCGCTGGCTCAGATGAGATACCCCCCTTTACAGAAGCTTTCCTGACGACTTTATTTAATAGGCACCATCCCCACCCCCACCGTTAGTCCCTAAGTCAGCATCCTCTTCATTTTCTTAATAGCAACGATCACATTTTAAGTATGTTGTTAATATTTTTATTGTCCATGAGCCAACCAAAGTATAAGCTATATCAAAAGTGGCATTATATCTTTTTCTCTCACCTCTGTGTTCTCTACTATAGTGCTTGGTTCATAATGGGTTTTGAACAAGTATTTGTTGAAAGCGTTAGTTTATCTCATATTACTGAATTTTCATTTCCACTTATTCCTTCTTTACTTTTTTTTGCTTTCACTTAATAGAGGCTATATATTTTTATATCCTATTAGGGTGTTATAAGGTGATTGTTTGTTGAAACTTCTGGTTCTACTACAGATTATTTTTAGAGATATGATTCTTCTGAATTGTCAAGATGAAATCCCTTTCCTATTTTCTGTAGCATTTTATAATTATTTCCCTCCAACCCCCACAAAGGGCTTTCCCACCTTATTAACTCACCCTTAAAGGAAGTGACATCTATATAGAGCTAGTATTTGTTAAGAGCTAGGGCGAGCTGATTGTCTGTGATCATGTCCACTTATTCTCAGAACAATAGGGAGGGAAGGTGGACAATACAAATTCCTGTTCCTAATTTCTGGCAGAAATTCACCTACAGAAGCTCTATTTTACCAAACTGCCAAGTTCTCCTACTGTATCTAATTGGTTCTCGATATTGTGTTCTGAGTCCAAGAAGTACATGAAAAACTTAGATTTGTAATATGCTGCTAAACAAATTTCTTTCCTATTCTTGACTTACTTAGAGAACTTTTTTGCGAGCACTGTTTTTCCTAAAATATCATAACCTATTCCCAGTTCCTTCTACTTTCTCTACAGGTATTTTTGTTTTTGTTTTTGTCTTTTAAAGTTCCTGTTTCTGAATGAATACAGATTAAAAAGGGGAATGGGATGGGGAGTAGATGTCCCAAAGAAAAGAGAAACTGGATATCACAAAGAGGAACTCCTGTGTGATTTTCTGGAGTTCAGATTTTCAGAGTTCAGATCCTGGGTTCTGGAATGACGGGTAGACTTCAGGAATGTATGAAATATCCTCCAAGCTTTTGTAGTTGGTCTCAGTTTCCTGAAATGAAGACTGGATATGCTTGAGAAGGAGCATGTTGGTGGTAGCTTTCCTTCCACCTAGTTCTATCTGCTATGTCATTAAATGGAGTATGTGTGTGTTTTCTATCAGGTTATCCGTTAAGCCTAGTTTTGGCGATGGTGTGAATTTTTATTTATATTTTTGTTTTTCTCTGGGAGGTTGAGAAAGGGTTTTAGGGTTGCTGATCAGATCCCATGAAAAACCAAAAAATTATTATTTTTTCTGTCAGACACTGATACAATTTTCCCCAAAGCAGCATAAATATTAACTATTCAGTATGTGTTTTTTTTCTCAATCAGCTGTATGTTAATAACTAGTACTAAAGGAAATTAGAAGAGGACTTCTATATTTTCATATTTGATTGAGACTATTTAAAGCCTTTTAAAAATCTTAGCTATAACAGACTCTCTTAATTTCTTCTGTGCTTTCTGTCATAATTAAGTGAGAAACCACAGCAAATGCCTATTTCTCTTTAAATTTAATTCCTCCTCCATTTGTTTTCTATTTTCTACTATATGTAAACAGATATGGGCTAGAGAAACATAGAATTAAATACCTGGAATAGGTTAATAAAGAGCCTATTCTATTTTTTTCAGGGTTTTTGGTGATTGTTATGGGGAAAGCAAGAAGAGTTAGAAAGCATGTGTTTATTACTCAGCAAGAGAGAGAATTTTAAACATATATTTAAAAATATTTTATGTTATATATAATATATATTTAATATATTACATATAAATATACCATAGAACACATAAAATAGGCATTTTATATATAATTGGAGTTACAAAGCATGTATTTTCACTCAGCAGCAGAAATAATTATAAATATATAATATATACAATATACATAAAATACAATAAATGTATATTTTATGTTAAAATATATTTAAAAATATTTAAGTATATACTATATACAATTATACATAAGTATATATTAAGTATATTTTACATTTTATAATATGCACTAAATATATATTTTAAATATGTATATGTTTTAAACTCTGTAACTTTGTAAGTTTTGTAACTTCTCCGGCTTTGTTTTCAATACACACACACATTTACACGAATGCACACACACGTTGTGTTTACTTTTAACGTAATAATCCAGGGACCAAAATGGAAAGGTTTAGCTCATGGGGGAACTACAGACTGTAGACTGTAGATTGGCATAAAATCTGGATGGGAGCCAGTGGATTTGCTGAGCAGATCCTTGCAATAAATCTTTGATATTTTCAAGACAAGGCCATTTGAGCTGAAAACCAGTTCAGAGCTAAAGGAGTAAGATTTTATTTTAAAATATTGCTCCGCCTAGTGGTCATTTATATGCTGACTTCTAAGGTTGGGTTAGAAGAACTCGCCAGTTTCCGAGGAGGATGTCTCCCAATTTGGTTTCTTTCTGCTTTTATTTTCTACTCCTATACTTGAGCTGGATTTCAGCTTCCATGCGACCCCTGGGTCAGGACCCCTTGAGTGTTGTTCTAACGTCTGGGTGGTGATGACAGACCCTTCCTAGCCTGTGCTCAGACAGAAGGATGCAGGGTCAGGACGCACTCAGGCTGCTGTTGGATTATTTTCAGAAGCAGCTGGAGGCTGGCGGTGGGCAGCACTCTGGGCTAAGACTCTCAGGACTCCCAGGTCTGGGTCCTGGCTGTACCATTCACTGGCCCACTTGTTTCCTGCTCCCATGCCCCGTCCTGCCTCATGGGGTGCTGATTGTAGTGAGAGATAACTGGTGGTTACTCTGCTCATTTCCCGAGGGGACCTGATGGTGAGCGGTGGGCCTCAGCGAGTAGCTCTGGCTATTCAGCTCCCCAGGCCTGTCCCTTCCCTGGGCTGAGTGAGCCAAGTATGGGCACCATACTCAAGTTAGGCCAATCGGACCTCTTTAGCCTTGGTCCCGGTGGTCAGCCCTCAGAACCTCCTTCTGCAAGCGAGGGCCCTGAGAAGTGCTCCCCTGACTTGCCTGACTAGAATGACCGAAAGGAGTCAGCCCCTCTGGGAGCTGGAGGCTCAGGAGCAGACAGAGACAGGCTAGTTACCTAGAAGAGTCACCGGGAGAGTCTAAAGCCAATGAGAGAGCAAGTTAGACTAAGAGATGGTGGCAGAGTCCTGCTCAGTTGCACCCTGCCCCTCTTTTGAGGTACATTGACGTATCACCATACCTCTTGACGATAGTCTCATATTTCACCTAAACTAATTCAAGCCAGTTTTTCTTAACTTGCAGCAGCAACAACAAAATTCCTAATTAATACTCTTGGAATTTCCAGTTCTAGGAAGGGGAAGTTGGATTCTCTCCACGGAGAATAGGCCCTCATTGAAGGACAGAGCTAACTCTTACTGGTTTTTATCAGGTGCTCAAGACAGGCACATAGCTTGCCCCAGATAAAAGGAATGGGGCACCAGTGCCCATGCCCCAAGGAACCTGAGTATAGAGCCTGTTGTGCTCTAGGGGAATCAGAAGTGACTCTTGTGACCTTCATGTTTGACCCCTGGATCTGAGCTCCTAGAAGGCCATGTGAATAACAGACTAAATATGCTGCTTTGCTCTGAAGTGAACACACAGTGTTCAATTCGGGGAGAACGCATCGCTCTGTGGCCTCTGTCAAGTCTCACAGGCTTTGCCAATCAATCACAGCACTCCAATCAAGCTTGAGTGCAGTCTCAGAAGCCTTCTCTTTACAGGTGTACTCGACCTTCTTGGAGGATTCACCAAGTTTGTCTTCACTATTGAGTGGGCTTTTGTATTTGAAGACCACATCATATAAAATGGCCATTTTGGATTTGTGAACTCTTTGCATATGATATTCTGCATTCGACAAAGCTACTTCAGCCTCTAAAAGTCAAAGGTTAAGACCCAGGGCAGGTGAAAATCTACTTTAAAGTTGCTAGTGTTAGTTAGACTGGGCGGTAGGAATACAGAATCGGGCTTATGGAGCAGGCTGGGTTTCCATAGAAAAAAGATGCTGTCAGATCAAAGTCATGAATAAACTTTTCTGTACTGGTTTTAAGCCTGGAATGAAGTTAGAAAGGGGCATTTACAGACCATGAGGCAGAGTGAAAATTTAGACAGCAGAGCTCTCCAAAGATTCAGCCAAAGCCAATGGAGTGGCTCCCCACAAAAATCACGTTGGAACCCCAGATACGGCCTCATGTGCCACAAAGATGGCATGGATGCAAAGCAGTCCAGCTTGGGAATAAAAGTTCTTATAACTCATTCTGGAAATATACCACCTTAAGAAACCCTTAATTAGCTCAGTGGTAGTGATTTGGGGGTTTAACGAAATAACAGAACCATACTTAGCAGGCCTAAAGCCTCCAATTTATTGGAGACTTACTTAAGAAAGCCAAAGATGTGATACTGCTCCAGTGGGAAGGTTCAGTTTGCAGCCTTCCGTGAGCGGAACCCACGCAGCTGCAGCCCCTGAATCAGAGCCTTTGTTCTCCAGCGGCCTGTCAGTGGGGCAGGACACTTCTGCTCCCACTTTCCCCCGGGCACACGTGTAAACTAGTGAACCTGTGGTGGCTGCCTTCCAGCTGGAGCAGAAGAAGCTGAAAGGTAGTGTGGCCTTGTAGGGGCGTTGGGGGTAGTTTGGAAGAAGACTCATTGTATTTTCACTTTTTCCTCGTCGTGGCAGTAAGAGCTGGACTCTTATCCAGCTAAATGGCTGGAAACAGCTAAATGGCTTCTGCCAGAAGCCCTGGGTCTTGCTTTGATGGAACCTATCATGAAACAGATAGATCTGCAGAAGCAAAAGTATCATTGTTACTTTATCAACTGCTTGAATCGCCAAGAACTCATAGATTTATAGAAATTGTAGAGCTGGAGGGGACTAATGAGGTTTTTATTCAGCCCTTTCATTCTGTAAGAGAAGAAAGATATTTGGCACTCTAATGTGCTTATTGCCTGGCCAGGCCTAGGGAGAATGGCATGACCATTCCCTCTCAATGTGGGAAGGAGCATTGAATAACTACCTCGTGGGGACCCGTGGTCTTAAATCTGAATCTCGGTCAGATTTGAGTCTTCTGAGCCCGTGGTATGAGGCTTACTGGCGGGTTATTTCTGGTAGTAAGTAAATTCAAGGTCTGGCAGTATTTCACAGTTCCTCCAGGTCAGCAATTAGGGTGTGTATTAGTTTCCTATTGCTGTAACAAATTACTACCAAGTTAGGGCCTTAAACCAATGCAAATTTATTATCTTACAGTTCCGGATGTCAGAAATCTGAAATGGGTCTTGTGGGGCTGGAACCAAGGTGCTGGCAGGGCTGTGTTTATTTCTGGAGATGTTCTGGAAGAATCTGTTTGCTTGACCTTTCCAGTTTCTAAAGATTGCCCACATTCCTTGGCTCTTGGCACTCGTCTTCCCTCTTCAAAGCCAGTAGTATTTGTTAAAGTTCTTCTAGTTCTCACAACACATCACTCTGACTTCCTCTTCTACTTCCTTCTTCTCCATTTAAGGACTCTTGTGACTTCAATGGATGTACCCCCACAATCCAGGATAATCTCCCTAGCAACTTTAATTCCATCTGCTGCGTTTATTTCCCTTTGCCATGTAACTTACCTTATACACAGGGTCTAGGAAATAGGATGAAGGCATCTTTGGGGGTTCCCTTATTTTGCTTACCACAGGGCACCCCAGAGACAGTCCCGACAGCATACTTTTGACATCCACGGTCTTGACCTTTGAAGATTTGAAGGTTCTTGGTTTCAACTATTTGAGAGTGATAATCCATGACATACAATTGTTTGCCATTTTACTTCTATGCTACTGTGCCAAAGCTAGTACCTTCCCAGTGAGTGAGCCTAGCCTGCCTCCCAGCTGCAACATCACAACACTCCTTCATTGATCTCATTTAATGATGCTTAGATGAGGTCTCACAAAAACCCTTTGAAATTGATATTATCATTCCCAGATTGATGGTGAGGAAATTATATCAAATTATATGTCATAATGATACTTCTGAATTCAAGAGTTATTTTCATATTCCCCACAAAAATGTACAGGTTTCATTTTCTTAGTGGACCCATACTCTCGTGTGCTTGAGTCTTTAAGAAATCCTTGGCCACTAGAGGGAGACAACTCTTTGAAGAACTGAGGCCACTTCTCATGTCTGTGGGTATAGAGAGATTAAAAAAATGCTGTTAAAAATGATGTTTAAAAATGGTATCCAGGGCTGACCTAACAAGTGGACAAGGCAGACCTCAATGAACAACTTTCACCATCACCCCACGGCTCCCTCTTGCCTAGTCACCCATGCCATTCAAAGCAAAAGTCCGTTTAACCTAACCATTGGCAGCTTAACATTACAAAACAAAAACAAAACAAAACAAAAACCTTCTCTGTCTTTTATCTTTCAAGGGAAACTTTGTGGAAAGAAAGCCCAATAAATTGTCAGAACTGTTACTATATAAAAACATAGAATCCCAAAGATTTCAAGTCTGTAAGTCAGTGCTGTGGGTAGAGGGTAAAACAGCGGCCATTGCTTACCCAGAAAAGCCCTGCTGTGACCACGTGTAGCCTGATAATATTATTCTGAAACGGGAACCAGGGTGCATTTTTTCTGTTAGAGAGTTCTGGGTTCCGTGACACAGATTTGCTCCTGACATCTCATAGCTTAAAAAATACAACTTCAATTGTAAATAGGTTGCTTTTTGTTAGGTACAGTGTCTAATATGGTAATCATGTACAGCCCATGGAAGCAGTATGGAGAAATCTCAGCCACAAGAGCCAAATAGCCAAGTCAGGAAGACAGTGAGTGCAGACAGGGCCCAGTAGGAGTGACTCAGAGTGACAGATATTAGCCTAATGCTTTCTGTGACATATATCAGACAGGGAGGGGTTTATTACATAGTAATACGCGCCCTCTTCTCCTCCCTCCCTTACATTTAGGCAGAGATTCTGGTTCATCTCTGGAAGCATCACCGCAAAACCCACTGTAACTGATGGGGATGTGCTTGCTGTATTGCTTATGTGTTCTAAGGAGGTAAAGGGTACAGTCTAACTATGACAGTAAATTTATATCATACTTTGGAGAAACTCGTCCTATTATTTTAAAACCATGTTGTAGAAATAGAAAACAGAATAGATAAATGTAAAGCTATGTGGAGATCAAAGCCATCACAAATAAAATATATATTATTTAAAAATATAAATGGATATATGGAAACAGTACCTAAGGACTAGGCACATCTCCTTGCCATAATAAAGGGACCCCAAAATAGAGTGGCCTTCATGAAATGAAAACTTTATTTTTCTTTTTCTCGTGTGAAGTTTCTAAAAGAAAGGGGGTGGTTTGGGGATGGTAGGCTGGCCTGCTCCACAAGATCATTCAGGAGCCCAGGCTGGTAGGACTCTGCTCTAGAGCTCCTATCTCTGAACCCAATGTGGCTGTCCCTGTCACCCCCTTTTCTCATTCCATGGGAAGGGGGAAGAAGTGCAGAGTGAATGGTTTTGACTTTAAGTAGATGTAATTTCCCTTCATATCCCAAATCTAGTCACATGGCCTTTTTTGCCTACAAGGAGACAGGGAAGTGGGATCTCTAGCTAGGATGCACTATGCCCAGCTAAAACTCAGAAGAAGAGGAAACTAGAGGCGAGGGAACAGTTTAGAATTCCTGTCACAGTCAACATTTTGGGCCACAAACTTACTCAGGCACACACCCTTCTTTACATGGAGAATAAATACACCTGTCCCCAAAGGAAACAAGCCAGAGTCCTATCTGGTTCATAGTCCAGGAACTCTGGGCAATGGAGAGTCCTTTAAACAGTTCCAACTAGGGCTCCTTGTGGTCCCACAACCCATAAACCAAAAGACGAGTTGTCCCCCTCCACCTCCTTCCATTACACCGAGGTGGAGTAGGAACAAGATCACTACCATACAAATTCCCATTCACCCAGCAGCCACAGTCTGTGGCAGTCCTCAGGCCCTGCAGAGAGGGCTTCAACAGAGTAATGTCCCTGCGTGGTGTGCAGTGCGTTCTGTGAGCAGCCCACCTGGCATCTCCAGCTATTCTCTGGCAAGAACTCCCTTGTCCATCATCCTCTCTGGCCCCTGATTCTACCTCTGGAAAGTTGTTTCTTGTCCAGTTTCCTCTTTGACCACATTGGAAGTGGTGTGATGTCTGCCGTTTGTCAGGCTACGTGGTGCTCACCACCACTTCCTACCCAGGCAGTTTCAAGAGCCTGGGAAATGATTTATGTATTTGAACTGTTAACAGGCTTTTGCAGGCCAAATTTGCAGTTTCTTTGGCAATATGATTCTCTTAAAAACATAAAACAACGTCAATCTATTTTATTCTGTCAATTTCATGAGCAAGTAACTACAGCCAAGGATCTGGACTGATATGTAATTATTTTACCTGCAGATTCTGGTCTTCTAATTATTGACCTCAGAGCTCAACCCATTTATCCCTCTGGCTACCAAATGGCACTTACCTTGAAACCAAAACTAATGAGCTTGAGTGGGGAGACAACCCCCTTCACTGTCTCTCTCACAGCAAACTCATTGCTACTAAGATGACATTGCTTCTAAACCTTTTTGGTGAACAAAGGTGTCAGTTTAAAAAATAATAATATATAAGGATTTTGTTGACATTTTCTTTTCTATTTTTATGTAGCATGAATTTTTACTTAGCATCATTGCTATTATAGTGTCACTTTTCTATCTGACCTCTATTATTTATTTTCTAGTACTACGAGTATTAGAACTTAATGTTCTTGAGCTAATATTCTTTAGTAGGTTATGGATTTCTAGAAATTTGACAATTGTCTGTTTTCCTCTATTGACATTAACTTATTCAGGATATCTTAGTTAATTTTTGATCACTACAAGATCTGTACTTATGTCTCCTTTTTCATTTAGATTATTGTTTGTGTACACACTGTCTTTCCTTCTCTCTTTCATTTTGAAATTGCCAACCTTTGGTTTTTGTCGATTGTTTATGTTTTATGTGCATTTTCTATTTCTTTAATTTTGGTTCTTATTTTTATTGATTTACTTTTCTTTTTATTGAGTTTATTCTGTTGTTCTAGGACTGATTTCTCTAGTTGGATACTTAGCTCATTAATGTTCAGCTTTCTTGTTTTATAATGTATATATTTAAAATTACATATTTCCCTCTAAATACAATTTTAGCTGCATCCCATAGGTTTTATCATATAGTATTACTATTACCAGTTTTACTCTAAATGTTTTCTAGTTCTCATTATGATTTCTTTTTTGTCCATAAATTATTCAGTGTTTTCTTAATTGCCAAATATGATCCAGAAAATTATTATTGAAAAAATATAAAAAGTTATCTTTTTACTGTTGTTTTGAAATTTAAATAGATTGTGACCAGAGAATGTGGGCTGTATGGTAGCAAATATTGAAATTTGTTTAGTGCTTTATGATCTTTTTTACACAGATATTTCATGTGTGCTTGTACTACCTGAGAGTGTAAACCGATGCACAAACTCACCTGAGGGTGGTCTTTTTTTTTTTTTTAAGTGATAATCTTTCATCAATTATTAAGGGTTCTATCTTTATGATTATATTAGACTCCTCACTCCTCATTTCTATCTGGCCTAGGATTTGTCTTATTCCCTGCTGGGAGTGAAACTTTAAAAAGCAAACTTTGAGATCACCAGTTTGGTAAATGTGCTCATGGTGAGAACTGACTTTAGTGCTATGATCAATTTGGCTTCTTCTCCTTTCAGGCTCCAGTCATTCTTTTCTTCTTGACAAATTATTAATGCATTTTACAAATATTTTAAGGACATCACTTAGCATTTTACTTGTTTACAGCAAGCAGGTAAGTCTTGGTAATTTAGTTCATCGTATTCGTAAAAATGACATCTCCATCAGGCTCCTTAAAGGTTTTGTTTATTACACTTCTATAACTAAATTTAAAATAAAACCTCAGTTGCAAACAGCCTACGCTGACTGGAATACATATTCTCTTTGATATGTATATGTAGCTCTTTTATAACATAAGATCAGAAAGTGCCGCATAAATTTTGCATAATGACATCATTGGATGTTCAAAAATAGTTACTGTTAATAAAAGAATCACCGCTCCCCCCCCAAAAGTCACTGTTTTCAATAAGCTAAACTATCCCTGTGATTCATATTTTCAAATTGCTTCAATCCATGGATCTCTGCATAGAATGAGCTCCCAATAACTGGATGTTTGGGTCAGCACCTTGCATTTAGGGGAGAGCTTGGGTCAAACCAAGACCGAAGTCTGCTGACTGGATAAACTAGGTCTAGAGACTGTATTTGTAGGTGATCTGGAACACTCGGTCTCCCCCTGAACCAGTGCCAGCAGACACATAATTAACATTCTTTACAATTTCTCAAGGAAGGAAATTGGAGATTGCTTTCTGACAACCTGTAGTGAGACCCTGGGCAGGAAAGTGGTACGTGGTGTGCCTTAGTGGTGTTGGTGCAAAGGTCAGAGCCTCACTCAGACCCCCATATGAAAAAGGGCGTTCATCAAAAGGATACTGCGATTTAGAAATGGAGCTGGCCAGAATCCAAGGCAGAAGTAGGACTGGCTACGCCCTCTTTATCACTTCTATGGACACAAAATCTCCCCCCACATGTATCTCTGCTTCTCTCTACCCATTTGTTCCTCTCTACCACCTTGATTCCTCTGCTTACTTATGGGTTCTGTTTCACTATGGCTTCAGCGTATGTATGTCTCTCACACTAATGCAAGTGCCATTTCTCAGAAGAGGGAAGCTGATGGTCTTGCTCATGGTGTCCTATGAAGCCTGTCACAGGCTGTTGTTTCAGCTGCCCCTTGGGTCCACCAGCTGTGGGTAGGCCATACAACAGAATCAACTGATGCAAGAATGGCTAACATAAAGGCTGCTGTTCAGCAGGGGCGCGGGCAAGGCTACATAGAAGTGTATTAGAAGGGCATGGCCTGTCCCAGGAGCAGACAAATGCCTATTGCTGAGATTTAAACTACTATATCCTGCAGAACAAAGGTAGTTACTTAGTAATTATATCCTAATTGATAATCATGTACATTTTCATTGTTTTCCAAATGAACAGTTCATTCCTCTCTCATGCTTGTGTCTAGGCACGCTTACCTTCTACAGCTTCCCATTGCGTTGGGCATTTCATTAGGATGTAGGGACGGCCTGTCCTTTCTAACTTTCTAACAATGCTCTACACAGACAAGGCCTCATCAAGCCCTCTGGAGTAAGAGTGAGGTATACATCTTTAATACACTTAGAGTTTTCTCCCAAACGTAAAATTTATGCCCCATCCACAATTCTGGAATTCAAAAAGCTCTGAAAACTTCAAGATTTTGATAAATTACTTGGGGAAAATCCTGGTTCTACCTGAGTGGCATACACTCACCTTGATCTAATGTGAGGCTACTTACGGTCTTTATTTATCCCGCTTCCTGTGAAGGTTTATTCAATTTTCTCTAGAAATAGTAACAGTCTTATTGGGTCACGCCTATCGCAAGTGTTTAAGTAATAAACTCTATACATACCATGTTACCATTTCAAATGAAAAAAAAACACCTCAATTCTAAGACACAGCTGGCCCCAAGAGTTTCAAATAAGAGACTGTGTACCTGAATCATTAAAAGCAAGTAATAAATATATTACAGGCAAATAAACAATAAAAATGGGTGGAGTGGGAGGAGATGCAGAATAAATAAAGTTGAAATCTAAAAAAGCATCAATGTGGAAGATGATACCTACTCTAGAACCTGGCGTCACCTTACCTTTGTGTTCTCTCAGGCAAATTCCTGTCCTTATTTGACACTCAGCTTTCTCTTCTCCAAAATAAAGAGATTATGATTGCGTTCTTTCTACAATCTCTTCCATGTTTACAACTCTATAATTCTGTGATTCTAGTTTCTTTTTTCAAAGCAGTTCTTCCCATCTGGCAGCAACCAAGGTGTGACAGTTCTTTGTCAAAGCATTTTCGGTTTACGTGCTACTGCATTTCCCCTTCATATTTCACATGGTTAATGTAGCTCAAACATATTCCTTTGACTAACCACTTTTCAGTTTTCTTTAAAAAATGGGGTAGTTTCTCTTGGTTTTAAGTGAGTTTCTACATTCAACTTTTGTATAATTATTAAATAATCCATTTTATTATGTTGGTGCAAAAGTAATTGCGGTTTAAAATGTTAGGAATAATTGCAAAAACAGCAATTTCTTTTGCACCAATGTAACACTTCCCTCTACATACATGATGATTTTTAGTTATTCAGCAAAGACATAAAGAGAGAACATTAGGTCATTTGTACAAGCATACTTGAGCCAGGACTCAGAATTGCTCATTCTTGACAGATGTGCTGAGATCACTTCCCCAGTTCTATTTTGAAGATAAAGTTCCTTTGTTACCTTGGATCATGGTTTGAATTAGGTTAACTTCCCTCTTTTTTTTTTTTTCTGATTTATATGATGAGGTGATTGCTTAAAGATGGCAATTGTCCTACAGTAAGGATCTTGACAAATGGTACTACTCTGTCATCTAAGGCAGAACCTTGGGAGTCATGCAAGACCCTTCCCTCTCCCTTACCACCCACACGTTCGATTAATCACCAAGGCCTGCTGAGTTTTTAAAAGTTATAATATGTTTTTGATCTATGGAAAATCTGAGCGCATAATATAAACAACACCCATGTAGCAACCCTCAGGTTTGTGAAATCGTAGCATTTTGTCATATATATACACTTCGGGTTTTTGTTTTGTTTCTTTAAAAAATAAAACATTACAGACAAAGTTAAAAGCCCCAGCTGCCTCTTTCTGATTCCATGCTTCTCTTTCCTCCCCAGAGGAAACCTCAATCCTGATTTTGGTGTTTATAATTCCCATGGTATTTGTACTATTATTATATAGAGTATTGTGCGGCACGCTTTTATGTTAATATTTTATACTGCATGTATCCACCTGTAACTTGTTTTTCTCACGCAATGTGGTGCTTAAGATCTATTCAAGAAGTAGACATTTAAGCTTAGTTTATTGTTTTGAACAGCTGTACAGTGTACCTGTAAATGAATATTGGTGTCACTTACTCATACTCTTGTTGATGGACATTTAGATTGTTTCTAATTTTTTTTTCATCATTACAAACATTGCTGCAATAAATCTCTGTATACCTATCTCCTTGTACAAGCAAATATATGAGAGCTTATGGAGGGAACCGTGGACTGTACATTAGTGTCCACCCACTAATGTAGCATAATTTTGTCCTTTAAATGGGTACAAGTGTTTCAAGATTTTCATCTCCTGTACTGGTGGAGCAGGGCGATGGGAGCTGAGCCATCAGGGCTCTGAGCTTCAGGGGCCCTCCTTCACTTAGCCAATGAGCAGCATCTATGATTTGTACAGTATCTGCTAGATGTCAGGCACCCTACATGAAGGGGCTTGCTGTACGCAAATTTAATCATTCAATATCCATGATAACCCTGTGGTTTCGTGAGCATTTCCCTACTTTCTGGTTCTCCCATTAATTTTCGCATTCATCAGTGGATGCTGCCTGCAACAGTTATTTCTATAGAGTTCTAATGGTGATTTCCTCTTTCCCCCTCTCAGTTCAATCAAGACAGACGAAAGATATTTAGGGTTTATAATATTTTATTTTGCACAGGCTTTCTTTCCCCTAATTTCAAAATGGAATGAATTCTCCCAGAAGACAAGTCTATAAAAGAGACCTGGGCTTGAATTTCAATTTGACACTTCAGGCTATTTGATGTCAAGCCTCTCTGCAACTTGATTTCCTTTGTATCACAGGTGTATAAATACCTACCTTACAAAATTATTGGAAGCTCTAAATGAATGATTGCATGTGACGTTCTTAATGCTACATCAGTGAAGATGCAGATAATCACTGTTGCTTCCACTGGCACTGTTATTGCCCCCACACACCTCCCACAGCCTGCTCTCTAAAATGCAAATCTGGTGATGACGTGACCTTGCTCGGGCTTGTCCGTTGCTGCCTGTCATTGTCAGCAGTGGTTCTCAAGCCTGGCTTTTGATCAGAATTATATGAGGAACCTGAAAAGAAAAGTAGTAACCCAGCCTCACAGATTGGAATTTTGGTGGTGGGTTCAGCCCTTATCTGTACTCTAGAGAGGCGAGACCAGGGGTCCACCACAGGAGACGTGAGTCTGGGACTCCCTCTGAAGGCTGATAGTGGGTTCTCACTCAGTGATTGCTGACAGTAATGAAGAGAGGATACCTGCTCCCCACCAGGAAACAGCAAGCTGGTGCCGAAGCAGGAGATTTGGAATCAGACTAACCGTTTCTAGATATCCCACTTAGTATCTGTGTGATTCTGGTTAGTCAGCTGCCTTTTATATAGGGAGTATGTTCTTGGAGACCTTTTTAATTTAAAATGTGCACAGATAATAACTACTTTCCTAGTAGGAGCAAATAGAATGATGTATGCATTTTCTTTAATATGGACTTTTCATCTTTAATTCTGATACTTTGTAGAGTGCTCTCTCTTTTTTTGGTTTGATATATTATATATATATTATGTATATATTATGATATATATATGTATATATAGTGAAATGATTACTACAGTAAGATTAGTTAACACCTCCAATACCTCAAATAATTACCATTTTTTTTGTGTGTGTGGTGATAATACTAAGGTCTACTCTTGGATATTCCAGTCAAGATGGTGGAGTAGGTAAATGTGCTTTCATCCTCTCACGACCACATCAAAATTACAACTAAACTACAGAACAACCATTATTGAGAATTGCCTGATCTAGCTGAACAGAAGCTCTGTAACTAAGGACACCCAGAAGAAGCCACCACAAAACTGGTAGGAGGGGCAGAGGTTCAGAACTGGCTGTGGTGGTCAAAAATCGGGAGGGATATCTCAGCTGCCTTTTCATTTTGTTTATTGTTTCTTTTGCTATACAGAAGCTTTTGAGTTTGATGCAGGCCACATTTTTATTTTTGTTTTTGTTGTTGGGGCTTTTGTTGTTATATATATATATATATATATATATATATATATTTATATATATATATTTATATATATTATATATATATATATATTATATATATATATATATATATATATATATATAAAACAATCATCACCAAGACCAATGTCAAGGAATTTTTCTCTATGTTTTCTTCTTGGAGTTTCACGGTTTTAGGTTTTAAATTTTAAGTCTTTGATTCATTTCTACTCAGTTTTTGTGAGTGGTGTAGGATAGTGGTGAGTTTCATTCTTTTGCCTATAAAGATACAGTTTTCCCATCACCATTAATTGACGACTATCCTTTCTCCATTGACTATTTTTGACTCCCTTGTCAAATATTAGTTAATCGTATATGCGTGAGTTTATTTCTGGGCTCCTATTTTGTTCCATTTGTCTATGTGTCTGTACCAATACCACACTGTTTATAGATTACTATAGCTTTGAAACAAAGATTCAAATCAGGAAGTGTGATGCCTCCAGGTTTGTTCTTTCTCAGGATTGTTTTGGCTATTCAGTCTTTTATAGCTTTATATGAATTTTAAGTTTTATAAATTTCTGTGAAAAATGTCATTGGAATGTTGATATGGATTGCACTGAATCTATAGATGACTTTGGGTAGTATGGACATTTTAACAATATTAATTCTTCCAATCCACGAAGATGGAATATCTTTCCATTTATTTGTATCTTCTTCAATTTCTTTCATCAATGTCTTATAATTTTCAGTCTGCAGATCTTTTGCCTCCTTAGTTAAATTTATTCCTAAATATTTTATTATTTTTGATGGTATTATTAAATAGGATTTTTAAAATTTCTTTTCCAGGTAATTTATTGTTAGTGTATATAAATGCACCTAGTTTTTGCAAGTTAATTTTTTATTGTGCAACTTTACTAAATTCATTTATTAATTCTAATATCTTTTTAAGCTTTCTTTTTTGGAGTCTTTAGCATTTTATATATATATATATAGGATCATATCATTTGTATACAGAGAAAATTTTACTTTCCCTTTCTGATTTGGATGCTTTTTTTTTTCTTGCCTTATTGCTCTGAGTAGGAATTTCAGTACTATGTTGAATAGGAGTGGTCACCCTTGTCTTGATCTTAATGGGAAAGCTTTTAACTTTTCTTTTCTTTTCTTTTGTTAGCTTTTAACTTTTCATCATTATAATTCTAGCTGTGGCTTTTATCATGTTGATATAGTTTACTTTTCTATTGGCTTTTTAGCTATGCCTCTTTGTGTTACTTTTTAGTGATTGCTCTTGGCCTTACAACATGTATCCTTATTACAATCTACTTAGAATTAACATTTCATCACTTTACATTTTATTCTTTATATCTGACTTTTCCCACTTCATAAATAAAAAAATGTCACAACAGTTTAATTCCATGTAAACATCTTACCCCTGTATTTTAAGTTACTGGTTTTATATCTTTTAATTCTCCATAAGTTATAAATTATAAATCCTGTCATAATATTATTTTTTTTTAATTTAAGCTGTTGGTGTTTTAAGGACATTAAGAAAAATATGTAATCTTCTACATTTACCCACATACTTACCATTTCTGATACTGTTTAACCTCTTCCTGTAGATCTTAATTTTCATCTTGTATTATTTCCCTTCAACTTGAAGGACATTCTTTAGTATTTCTTGTAGTACAAGTATATTGGTGACTAATTCACTTAGCTTTCATTTATGCGAAAATGTCTTTACTTCATCTTAATTTTAGAAGAATGTTTTCCCAGATTTAGAATATATTCTGTAGAGTTCCAATCCTTTGAAATGCATTAAAATTCA
Source organism: Rhinolophus hipposideros (assembly GCF_964194185.1). Lineage (NCBI taxonomy): Eukaryota > Metazoa > Chordata > Mammalia > Chiroptera > Rhinolophidae > Rhinolophus > Rhinolophus hipposideros. The sequence goes on along the minus strand of NC_138050.1, from coordinate 29,645,894 downwards.
AATTCCAAGGCCTGACCAGAGAGAAGGCAGATGGAACACTTGCCATGGGCAGGAATTGGGGCAAGAACATTGAGGAGCTAAGACTACTGATTTCTAGAAAAGGTAATGGTTGACATCGGCCAACAAGGGCCAACATGGGCTGACCAAACTGGGATGGATTAACAAGATCATCAAGGGTTGATGTTGACCAATATGGGCTGACTTGTGTCACAACTTTTGAGTTTCATTGATTCTATAGCTGGAAAGGACCTTAAAGCTTCCATCACTTTTCAGAGGAGAAAACTGAAGCATGGAAGGTCAATTTTCTCAGAATCACACAATTGTATCATACCCGAATCCAGGCTCTGGAATTGTGTCTTCTTTCTCCCAGGACTCTTTCCTTCCATCTCACATGCCTCTCCATGGAGGCGAAGCACCAGAGTAAAGACAGATCTGGGCAGCACATTCTTGAGAACTCACGCGTATCCTGAGCAAGACCTGAAGCAGCTTTCAGGGCAAAGGTGGTTCCAAGTTCTAAAGGGAATTTTTTATTTTTCTGTGTTATCTAGGTTAAATTCCTGTGGGCAATGACCTTATAGCATTGCCAATCTTTGAAAAATAAGTGACAAGAAGCACTCTTACGTATTAGGTGCTGATAACCACCCCCAACTGAGGACGTCCAGATAACAGACAGACAAGGTCTTGGACCACAAGACTTTGGACACTTAATATTAACCACATTTTCTGATCTAGTGTCTTGCCTTGTTGCCTTTTAGCTTTTATGTCCAACCTTTTCTAGATCACAAGATACAAGACCAGGAGTCTGACTATAAGCAATGCTGAGATTTCCTTGGTTTGAATTCCATCCCATATGTTTCTTTCATATGTTAGTATGTATATTAAAGATGCTTATTTACAATAATTTTGACCCAAAACTTTAGAGAAACTGCCTAAACATTATCACAAAATGATATGATTTTCATAAAATAATATAAGACACATCAGCAGTGCGCCGACCCAGACATATCACAGTACTACTTGTGGAGCCTTGGGAACCTCTGGGGACCTGTGGACACTCTAATTTAGAGGGAGTTAGTTAAGGGCTGCCTTCCTCAGCAGATGGATAGGGCACTCAGGGAACCAGCAGCAGAGGAAAGTAGATGCCCCTTGTATATTTATCTTTGAAATCTGGAGTGCTTAGCGTCTCCCCAAGTGAGCTCAGGGGCCACCCTCAAGGCAAATCATGTGAACTTGCACTGTTATGCCAGCTTCCTGGTCCAAAAGTCTTGGAACCTCTCAGGAACTGACAGCACATCTACCTTTATCTGCTGCCTCCTTAGACCCTCACTCACTGCAGAAGGAAATTCTTCTTTCAGTGTGTGTGATCACTGCTAGGGTAGCCTGTAAGCTCCTCAGCATGTTTCACCTTTCTTCCCACCTCTTCCCTCCCTCCCTCCTTCTTTCCCTCCTTTCTTCCTTCCCTCTTCCATCTTCTCTTTAGAATAAAAGTAACATCCCACAACTCGAAGAAATATGAATAACATTGTGTGTTCAAACTAACAAATGTTAAGAATAACCTTCCCTCTTTTTCTTAATTTTTTTAATAGTGAAAAGCATTGCCTTTATTGGAAAAATAGTCTCATCCCTGTCTAAGTCAGCTGAGATGGGAATGGTAACTTGGCCATTTGGCTGATACGTTTTCTCTGTGTAGCACAACTTAGAAAGTGACTGGTGGTCTCATGTAAGGGTTTGACTGTAAATACAATAGAAGAAAAGAAGAAGAGAAGGCACAGGCAGAGGGCAGAGGTGGGAGAAATAGTTTAGAACTGATCAAGATCAGAATGTTTGGTGTCCAACTGCCTTCAGTCCGGGTAAAGCTTTGTCCTGAGCCGTGCATGTTTCACCAGGATCCAAGCGACATTATAATGTTAATAATAGCTAGCATTGTTAAGCACTTGCCATGGGTCATGCACATTTTATAAGCCTTTATATTTAACTTGCTGCCACATGAAAAACCCACTCTTAGTGCTCAGTCTTGTCACCCACCTGCGCCTGCTGTACTTCCATGACTTCCTGATCAGGCTCCGATTTCCTCCTCTGTGTAGTTCTTCTTGTCATGAAGCCTGCATGGTTATTTCCAGGTCTGCTTTCTCCATCGCAAACTATACAGATCTCTATCTCATTGCCCTTCTGGGGCAATGCTGCCTCAGACCAATCTGTCAGCAATGACCTCTGCTGTACATCTCTGGGACTTGCTCTCGGGCTGTACAGCTCTGCTCAGAACTACCTCCTCTACAGATGAGTTTGGACACCAGCAACATGAAAAGGAAAACAATAAACACTGTATACAGATGCATATGAACAACGAAGTGGCTGAGACACACAAAGTATTTGTTTGTAAATTCTATGGTGATAGAGATACTGTTGAAAAGTTCACAAGTATGCCCACTAAATTTCACTGTCTCTTGTCAGCATACTGAGTTAAGAGGCTTGCGTTCCTAAATTGTCAGTGAAAAAGTCAGTGAAAGAGTTTAAATCGAGCAAAGACGTGGGATAACGGCAAATTAAAAGATTGCCCTTTCCTTGGCTCCTCCCTTTGGTGAGCCCAACTGCAACGTTAGTGTTGACTTCTGTCATCTTCTAAAATGCCACCTCTCTGTGGGTGATTGTATTTCTGGAACATTCACCCAAAATAATAAGGTTGCACTCTCTCCCCTGGTGTTAATTCTGGGTTGTTTAGAAAACCAGCTTCTCCAAAGGAGTCAGTCCCTTGACTTTCTAGTAAAGGGTGAGCATAGATGTTTTTAAAAGGGGGTGCTGTACCTTTAAATTCTGAAAGTGAACTTGGCTCAGGAAGGCCAGCAGTCAAGGTCCAGCCCCTAGAAGAGAGAATAGCTACAGATTCTCCATCCTCAGTCTTTGCAAGGGGACGGCTGTGCCAGCCAGGCCAGGCAGGCTCCTGGCAGCATGGCAGTGAAGCTCGGCGCCCTCCTGCTGGTCCTTGCACTCAGCCTGGCGCAGCCAGCCTCGGCCCGCCGGAAGCTCCTGGTGTTTCTGCTGGATGGTTTTCGCTCAGACTACATCAGTGATGAGGCCCTGGAGTCCTTGCCTGGTTTCAAAGAAATCGTGAGCAGGGGAGTAAAAGTGGATTACTTGACCCCAGACTTCCCCAGTCTCTCTTATCCCAATTACTACACCCTAATGACTGGTGAGTACCTTGTCCTCTTCTGGGTGGGGAAGGTGGGCTGGAGTCCAACAGGGGACAGTTAGCACCTGGCATTGAAGTCGTATTTAAATATTCAGGTTTCCCTAGTCCTTTGGGACACCAAAGACAGACAAGACGTCTGTGTTTTTGGCCGAGATTTGTTTTTTCATGGTTGTGTTGTTTTCCAAAAGTTATCCCAAGGACCTGCTTTGGATTCTTAGTGTGGAGAACAGAGAGCTACACGAATAGATGATTTCCAGAGGAGTTACTTCTTTTAGAAATAAAATTTCTAGCTAATTCTGTATTTTCTAAGTTCAAGTTTAAAAAGTCAACAGGTCTTCATGTGTCTTTACTAAATTCCTTCTGTCTCTTTCCTCTGCAGTTATCTGTCATACTGCAGCTATTTTGGCTTGTTTATCAATGTGCTATGCAAAAGTTACACGAGGGATTTCCGGATTACGTGGAGGGAGTTTTTCGGTCGTATCCTGAAGTATTACTTAGCAATGCTACTTGCCCCTTCTTTTGCCTTTTGGGGTCAGGTTAAATAATTATAACATGGAGGAGAAAAATAAATTGTTATGTAGTTCAGATTCCCATTTTTAACTTCTAGCATCTTTTAACACAAAACAAAATATTAAAGCCAGCTAACCCAGACTATACTAGGTTTGGGAAAGCTGGATTTTGCCTAAAGGTAGCCCTCATCTGGGATTGCCGGAATGCCAATGTGATTCCATGAACTTGCTCCTCTATTTGTAATAGAACGGACTCACTTTCTGCTCACACAGTCAGATTCCCGGCTTCCAGTTGGTTTTTCAGCTAACCTTTGTCAGGGCCAGCAAGGCACTCTCAGAAAGAATTTAGCAAGCTGTCCAGGGAAGCTGTTAAGAATGCACTGTTATTGCTGCTTATGTTGGGCTTAGCCATGTGCTCTGAGCACAGGGAAAACTGTATAAATTATGTTAACAGGAAGGGGATGAGAACTCTTGTATCTCATTATGGATCTCTACAGAATGGCAAAGCCATAGGAGTCTGGAAAGATAATTGATATCTCTGACTTCATGCATGTGTACATAAAAATGCCGTAAAACTAAAGGGGAAAGATACTTTGGAGAATTAGAAATGAAGGCATATAGAGAACACAAAATCCAGACTGAGCACAATCCAAGAATGTATTTGCTTTTTTTTTTTTATTTCCCCCAACAGACAAACAAGCAGCGTCTCTAAGATAAAGAGGATGAACAAAAGTCCTCTGGTTCTCACTTGGCACGCTTCTCCCTTTGCAGGGAAGCAGTTTGCAGGCTGCTGGGTCACACATAGATGTTATTGTGTGTCACAGCCTGACTTCAGTTCTGTCCAGGGAGTTTCACACACACAGACCACCCCCACTCCAGTTGTCTTCCAGAGCCTTGCTGGGAGACCCAATTCATAAACTGCCACGTGCAGTTTTCCCGATCTCAGTGGAAAATGAACAAAATCCATTTTAGAAAGTCAGACTCCAGTGAGTAAAAAAGGACCATTACAATCTCCACAGAGAAACCAAGCCAGTGACAAGGTCTTTTGTTGGTCAGACCCACATTCCTGATATTGGCACAAGGAATAACATTCACCAAGCCTCAGTCGTGCAAAGACATGCCTTCTGTTCAGAAATGGGTGTTTTCATTTGTCCTTTCCATGGTGGGACAGTATACTCCCATGAGTGTTGTCAAAACTCTCACCTTTACTTTCAAACTGAGTATATCCTGAGGAAGCCGTGAGAGCACCATGAGGAAGCCATAGACATGTTATGCCTATATTTTATTTATTTATTAGATTTTTATTAAAAATATATCATACAACATTATATCAGTTTCAGGTGTTCACCGTAGTTGTTCAACGTTTATATACCCAAAGAAGTGATCACATGACTCTAGCACACCATCTGACACTGTATTGTGCTTTCATAATATTATTGAATATATTCCCTTTCTGTGCATCACATCCCCGTGACTTACTTGTTTTATACCTGGAAATTTGGGCTTCTTATTCCCCCTTCAACTTTTCCCTCCTTTTAAAAATTTTAAATTACAGTTAACATTCAATATTACTTTGTATTAATTTCAGGTGTACAGCATAGTGGTTAGACATTTGTATAATTTAAGAAGCGCAACCCCTGTCTAGCCTAGTACTCACCTGACACCATGCATCGTTATTACCATATTATTGACTACATTCCCTGTGCTTTACTTTACATCCCCATGACTACCAATTTGTACTTCTTAATCCCTTTACCTTTTTCACCCTGCCCCCAACCCCCCTCCCATCTAACACCCCAATAAATCTAGTACCCATCTGACACCATGCATAGTTACTACAATATTATTGACTATATTCCTTGTGCTATACCCTACATCCCCGTGACTACTGTGTAAAAACCTATTTGTACTTCTTAATCCCGTCCCCTTTTTATCCACCTCCTCAGACCTCCTCCCATCTGGCAAACATCAAAATGTTCTTTGTATTTATGAGTGTGTTTCTGTTTTGTTTGTTTGTTTATTTTGTTCTTTAGATTCCACATATAAGTGAAATCACATTGCATCTGTCTTTCTCTGTCTGACATACTCCACTCAGCACAATACCTTCCAGGTCCATCCATACCACGCAGATGGTGAGAACCTATTCCCTTTTATGGCCAAACAATATTCCTTTGTATATATGTACCACCTCTTCTTTATCCATTCATCCGTTGATGGACACCCAGGCTGCCTCCACATCTTGACCATTGTAAACAATGTTGCAATGGACATATGGATGCACTCGTCCCCTCAAAGTAGTGTTTGGGTTTCTTCAGATAAATACCCAGAAGTGGGATTACTGGGTCCTTCATTGTCTTTTGTTATAGCCTTTGTTTTAAAGTCTATTTTGTCTTGTATAGTATTGCTATCCCAGCCTTTTCTATTTTTTTCCATCTCCATTTTCATGAAATATCTTTTTCCATTCCTTTACTTTCAGTCTGTGTGTCTTTCCATCTGAAGTGAGTCTCTTGTAGGCAGCATATGAAGGGTATTCATTCTTTTCTTATTCATTCAGCCACCTTTGTTTTTAATCCGAGCATTTAATTCATTTACATTGAAAGTAATTGTTGATAGATATGTATTTACTGCCATTTTATTATTCATGGTTTTGAACTTTTTTTTCATCTTAAAGTAATTCTTCTAACATTCCTTGTCATACTGATTTGGTGGTGATGAACTCCTTTAGCTTTTTCTTGTCTGCTCTTTATTTGTCCTTTGATTTTAAATGATAACCTTGCTGGGTAGAGCAGTTGGGTTGTAGGCCCTTGGTTTTCATCACTTTGAATATTTCCTGCTAATCCCTTCTGACCTGCAAAGTTTCTGTTGAGAAATCAGCTGACATTCTTACGGGAGTTCCCTTATACTCTAGTTGCCTTTCTCTTGCTGCTTTCAGGGTTCTCTCTTTGTCTTTAAATTTTGCCAGTTTAATTATAGTGTGTCTTGGTGTGGGCCTGTTTGGGTTCATCTTGTTTGGGACTCTCTGAATTTTCTGAATTTCCTGGGCTTGTATGTATATTTCCTTCACCAGGTGAGGAAAGTTTTCAGCCATTATTTCTTTCAATAGGCTCTCAATCCCTTGCTTTCTCCCTTCTCCTTCTGGTACCCTTATAATGCGAATGTTGTTATACTTGATTTTGTCCCAGAAGTTTTTAAAATTACCCTCACTTTTTTTGTTTTTTTAAGGAGAGCACAGCTCACTCTGACCCATGTGGGGATGGAACCAGCAACCTTGGTGTTATTAGCACCATGCTCTAACCAACTGAGCCAACAGGTCACCCCTCTTACCCTCACTTTTTGATTCCTTTTTCCTTTGGCTGTTCCAATTGGGTGTTTTCTGCTAATTTGCCTTCCAAATTGATGATTTGATCCTCTGCTTCATCTAGTCTTCTGGGGATTCATTCTAGTGCATTTTTCATTTCAGTTATTGTATTCTTCACTTCTGATTGGTTCTTTTTTATGGTTTCTTCATCATTTTTTTATGCTTGCTATCTCATTGTTGAAATTTTCACCAAGTTCCTTGAGCATCCTTGTAACCATTGTTTTGAACTCTGTATCTGGTGGTTTGCCTGCCTCCATGTCGTTTAGTTATTTTTCTAGATTTTTCTCCTGTTCTTCATTTGGGATGTATTTATTTGTTTCCTCATTTTGGCTGTCTTCTGTGTTTGTTTCTATGTAATAGGTAGAACTGCTACATCTCCCAGTTTTGCCAGGTGGCCTCATGTAGTAGGTGTCTTGTGGAGCCCAATAGCATAGTCTCCCTGGTGACCTGCACTGGGTGCTCAAGGAATGTCCCTTATGTGGGTTGTGTGTGTCCCCCTGTTATTTTTGAGCCTTGATTGTCAGTGGGTGGGACTGATCCTCAAGCTGACTGGCTGTAGGGTTTGGCCACATCCACAGCTTATGGGCTGCTGTGCCTGAGACTTAGCCCACTGAGTGGGATTCACCCCAATGGGCTCTGGTGCCCGTTGAGACCACCCTTTGAGTGTACCACTTGTGGGGCTAATTGGGTGGTGCTCTGATGTGGTCTGAAGCCAACCTCCAAGTATGTTGGTTCTGGGGCCTCTTGGGAGAGACTCTGCTGCAAACCCAGATAAGCTACTTCCTATGACCAGGTGGGGGCTACCTGGTAGAAGCTACAAAGTAATCAATGGTTGGTCACTGCCTGTGCTGGACATGGAGGTATGTGGAAGAGACCACACTGTGAACCAAGAACAGCTGTCACCTGTACCAGTTCTGGGGTAGCTCCGCCAAAAACCATGATACTCTGAGATCTGCTGCCATCTGTTGGCTCCCATAAGGTTCAGCCACTGATAAAGCCTCCTGCAGTATGGAGTTGGGTGTGGTGGGGTCTCAGTGAGTCACCAGGGTACCCTGTTTCCCCGAAAATAAGATCTAGCCAGACAATCAGCTCTAATGTGTATTTTGGAGCAAAAATTAACATAAGACCTGGTATTATATTATATTATACCTAGTGTTTATTGTATTATATCATATTGCATTATATTATATTATATTATATTATATTATATTATATTATATTATATTACCCAGTCTTATATTATAGTAAAATAAGACTAGTTTCTTATATTAATTTTTGCTCCAAACAATGCATTAGAGTTGATTGTCCAGCTAAGTCTTATTTTCGGGGAAACACGGTAGATTGAGTGGAGCTCACCAGACCAATTCAGATTCAGATTTGACTTGTGGGGGAAAGGCTCAACACAGGAAAGATGGTGCCTGCCTGCTGGCTGCACAGAAGGAGGACCCCACACAGGGAAAATGAAGCCACACACCTCAGTCTGCCCCCCATATGTCACCAACACCTTCCGAGACACTGTCCCTCTGCTGGAGCCCAGGGTGTATGCCAAAGAGTGTGAGAGTCTGTGCAGGGGGCCCTTTAAGAGGACATCTGGGTTTCCTGCAGACTGCTTTATATCCTTAGTTATTAAACTTCTGTTCAGCTAGACCTCAGGTGGTTATTGAGGTTGAGTGTTCTATAATTTAGTTGTAATTTTGATGTGTTCACAGGATGAGGCAAGCACAACGTTTATCTACTCCAACTTGGATCCTCCCCATGCCTGTATATTTTTAGAGGGTAAAATGTATAATCCAACTTGAATGTCTTAAGTTGACTTTTCCCCTTTTACAGAAGCAATATTGTGCACAATATTACGCACAATATTGCAATATGTCAAGCAAGGCTCATGTTTATGTGCACGTGTCTTTGGGTATGATTTGTCTTGTACCTACTGAGTGAATGTGAAAGCTTGGAGCAAGATTGCAGGCTGGGAGACGCCAGGCCATGAAGCTGGTATCACCTTCACTGTTTTGAAACTTATTCAGGGCTAAGTTGAGACTATTTCTCCCAATATCCATGTTAATTTTTCTACCTGATCTTGAAAAATTCCTCTTTTTTTAAAAAAAGGAAGAATATAACCATTGAAAATTGTACTTAAACATATGGTTTGAACATCTGAGCATTTTACAAGCCAACAAAAGAATAATACTAGATCCTTTTGGTACTAAAAAAATACGATGTTTTAGGGTTTCTCAGAAGTCATAAGTGAGACTATGATCTCACTTCATTACATGAATATTTGCCCAAAAGACATAAAGCCTGAGGTTTTCTTCTCTTTAAGTAAGGAGGAAGGATAAGTTATTGGAAAGAACCCTAGCTGTGGAGCTGGAAGACCTTGGTTGAGTCCTTGCAGGGTCAGGATGACACTGGAAGACTTAGGGCAAGTTTTTGCACTGCCCTATACTCCAGTTTTCTTAGGTTCTGGGTCCTAGGAAACCAGGATCTCATGTGCTGCCAGATGCAGACCATGAAAATAAACAATGCACAGTTAATTAGAAAGAGTTAGGACCTGAGCCACGTAAGACGCCTACATATAAGAAATTAAGAAAATGACAAACTCCTAGGGAGGAGAATTTATATATAAGAAATTAAGAAAATGACAAACTCCTAGGGAGGAAAGCCACATGGATGGTGATAGAAAATGAACAATCACAGGATTTGTAAGGAACCTTGAAAATCATCTAGCTCAGACCCTGACATGAAGCCACAGTGGCTGGTTTTATTTTTTCCTTCGAAATATATTTGCATCAGGACAAATGTGAACAAAAGTTCCAATCATCAAGAAGATCCATCAAACTATCGATTGCTGAGGACAATAGAATCTTAAAACAGGGTCTTTCACCCAGGAAGACTACATTCAAGTTAAGGATGACACATCAGATACCTACTAATACTCTATAATGAATGACAAGGGCTGAATTTTGTCCCTACAAAAATCTGTGTGTTGAAGTCCCAACCCCAAGTACCTCAAAAATTAACCTTATTTAAAGACATGGCCTTTAAAGAGGTAATTAAGTTGAAATGAGGTGGTTAGAAAGGGGCCCTCATCCAATATGACTGATGTTCTTTTAAGAAAAGGAGGAGACACCAGGAATGAGCATGCACAGAGAAAAGGCCATAGGAGGACACAGTGAGAAGGACACTGAAGGACACTGCCATCTACAAGCCAAGGAGAGGTGTCACCAGATACCAAACCTGCCAACACTTTGATCTTAGACTTCTGGCTTCAAGAACTGTGAAAGATAAATTTCTGTTGTTTGCCATGCAGTCTGGGGGACTTTTTTATGGCAGCCCTAGCAAACTAATACACAAAGGACCAATGGGTAATTTCCTAATATGCTACAGAAGGTCAGAGAATAGGAGAATGTTTTTCCAGTTTGAGTAGTATGTGAAAACATTTTGAAGGGGTGGGCTCTGATTTGGGATAAAAAGCCACAAGAGTGGCATATATGCTAACATCTTACTTTATGCATAAATTGTCTTTCTGAGGACCTGCATATAGATCAACTTATTTTGATTAAAACACAACCACAGTGTAACTGCTACTGGGATGCTTTCTGTTTTAGTCTCTTACTGTAGATCTTTTTGTAAGGTTTTTTTTGTCTTTGAGTTAAACCCATATTTGATTTAAGTAAAGTTTAACATAAAATCCATGGAAGAAAGGCAGTGATTTTTGTCCAGCTCATAGGTAACAGAAAACACTGGGTAAGTTTTGAAGCAACATCTCAGTATCATTTTGCCAAGGCCAATGACAATTTTTGTTTATAATTCTTGGACACTTCTTTATTACAAAAGTATAGTTGACATACAATATTATATTAGTTTCAGATGTACAATATAGTGATTCCACATTTGTATACCTTATTATGTGATCACCATAATAAGTTTATTAACCGTCTATCACCATGCAAAGTTATTGTGATATAATTGACGGTATTCCCTGTGCTGTACACTATACCCCGTGACTTATTTATGTTTTAACTAGAAGTTTGTGCCTCTTATTTCCCTTCACCTTTCTCACCCATCTCTCCACTCCCACCCCCCAGAACCATTAGCTTGTTCTCTGTATCTATGAGTCTCTCTCTGTTGTTTTGTTTGTTCATTTGTTGTTGTTTTTTTATATTCCACATATAAGTGAAATCATATGATATTTGTCTTTTTCTGTCTGACTTACATAATTTAGCATAATACCCTTTAAGTCCACCCATGTTGTCACAAATGGTAAGATTTCATCCTTTTTTATAGCTATATGAGTAATATTCCATTGTGTATATCTACATCTTCTTTAGCCATTCATCTACTGATGGACAGTCTGATTAAGCATTTGGGGAAAGTGGCCCAGAAATGTCCTGAGTACAGGGAAACCAGTCTAATCTTCACTGAACATAATCCACCAACAAACACCTGGTGACCTATGCAGTGTGTTGTCATCATTTCAACATCTAGAAACTAGTAAGTACAGTGCAGGGAGGTTGGATGCTTTGCTCCAGATACTGAAGAATGTCAGTAGCAGGCCTGAGGTTGGAGCGTAGGCATCAAAGGCGCAGTTCTCACACAGCAGGGCCCTGGCCCAAGTTCTGGAGTGCCCAGGAAGTTGTGCACGTGGCCTCAGACCTAGGGACAGAGACAGTCCCCAAGACAGTCCAGGAGGCAGCGAGAACCTGAATAAAGGTGCTTTATTAATCCTCTACTGGAATCGAAGAAAAACCAAGAATACTAACTGATTAGGACTAATATTTATGCCAACATATTTCCTATTGCAGTCCTAGAAATTACATGTGAAACAAATTCTTCCTAGATATCAAGGACCCAACATTCTGGAGTAAGAGATTACAGGGTAAGGTATGCTTTCCCCTACTTTTTAGAAAATAGCTGATTTAAATTAAAACCAGCTGTCACTTGAACCAAAGGAAATCAATGCAAAAAGTACTGAGAAATTATGTTTTGAAAAAAGTCCACATCCTCAGCCTTCAGGAGAATTCAGGTTTCACTTGGGGGGATGCCTGTGGACCTCTACACACCCACAGTACAAGCAGCATAGACATGGCCTCCAGGGCTCCCTCTCCTCTCCTTGCCCCAACGTCAGCCTTTGCACAGGTATGTTTGCCCCCGCATGTTAGCTTCCTGACATTTAGATACTTCCTTTGGTACATTATAACCTTTTGTACGTTATATCTGGTGTGCCCTCTATGTCTCCTCCCATTCTCTCTTGTGCAAAATCCAATCATGCTTTTGTTTTCACCAGTGACCTCCTAGTGGTCAAGGGTCAGTCCTCAGGTTTTGATTTCCGTGCCCAGGAATCGCATTTGGCACAGCCCATGATACTCCTTCCTGACAGCTTACTTGGGTTTCAGGACGGTCCTTTCTTGGTTTCATCTTATTTCACTGACTACTCCTTGGTCCCTTCTATTGGTTTCTCCGCATCTTTCTTACCTTTATTTCTTTGAATTGGCTGTACTTTCAGGATGGATCTTGAAGCTTCTACTTCTCCTACCTTCACCCCCAGCACGCTGACCGGAGCCAGCACCCACTATTGCCCAGAGTTTCCTAACAACTCCTGCTCCCCTCCCTGCCTTACAGTTTATTTCCATATACGAGGTCTGACAATTATGTTTGAGAACTCACCCTAGAAAAAGTGCTACATACCTCACTGCTGAATATCACTATAGTCACCTTTGAAGCACTCCCCTTGGGAAGCTCTGCACTGATGCCAGTGCCTAGTCCACCCTTCAAAGCAATTTTGGAACTCTTTCTGGAATGACCATCAGAGCTGTCATTGTTGCATTACCCTTGATGTCCTGAATGTCATCAAAACGTCTTCCTTTCAATAGTTCCTTTATCTTCAGGTAAAGAAAGAAGTCATTGGGGGCCAGATCAGGTGGGTAGGGAGGGTGTTCCAATACAGTGATTTGTTTACTGGCTAAAAACTCCCTCACAAACAGTGCCGTGTGAGCTGGTGCATTGTCGTGATACAAGAGCTCCTTCAGGACCATTTATGCACACACCTTTATCATGCCAAGATTTTCAGTTAAGATTTTCCTAACTGTTTCTCTATCGATGTGTACTTGGTCTGCTACGCTTCTCACAGTGACGTTGACACACAATTTGATGAATTTTTGCCATGTTTTTGTCAGTGTGAGCACATGGTGGCAAGTTTGTGAACTTACTTGTCACACCACATATGAAGCAGAGTAGTCCTTTAAAACACGTCTGATCACGTTGTTCCTCTGTTCAAACTCTCCAGCAGATTGTGCTTTGACTCTAGGTAAAATCTAAAGTCCTCACAGAACTTCTCCTACATGGTCACCTTTCTCCTTCTGACCTCATTCCCGATCACTATTCCCCCTGTTTCCTTTCCTGTTCCAGGCATATGGCTGCCTCAGGATATTTGAACTTACTTTTCCTTCTGGCTGGGATGCTTTTCCCTAGAAAGACCCGAGGTTTGCTCCCCTGTTTGTCTCAGATCTCTTTCCCATTGTCACTGTAGTGGATATGCCTTACCTGGCTACCCTAGAAGCCCACCCCACTCTATCATTCTCTGTTCTCTCACTCTCCTTATTTTTCATCATAGAATTGATTTCATTATTCTGTCTTCTTTAAACAAAATGTATTATAAAGAGGAAGCATTATAATAATGATTAAAACCTTCAGAGTTTCAAGGAACTTGATTATTATTTTGATTTTAGATACTCCTAAACTAAAAAGGAGGAGAAAAAGCTGAAATTATGCTTTGTTTTATTTAAGCAAGTAACAGCCATGTAGATGAACGGGTCACCTTTTATGTCTAGTAATCTTCTATATCTCAAAACGTGTCTATCAATTTTGTTTTCAGTTTTGACTATAAAATTGGAGGAAGCAAGAGGGTTGAAAGGAGAGTCCCCGATGAGGAGGGGCTGTGCCAAGTAAGGGATCAAAGGCCTAGAGTGTTGGAAGTGTAAGTAGGACACTAGTTGTCAGCATAGCCTGAGAGAAAGCTTAATTCTAGCCAAGATTGCTGAAGCCAAGAAAGCTGAGTGGACAGCAAAGCACGAACAAGGCAAATGGTTCTCACAAACAACTGTGAGAGGACAGTGAAGGCCAACTTTTGTGTGGTCCTGACTGTCGGACCCAGGGATGGGTCTGGCAACCTGAAGGGCTGGCAGGGGTATACTGTGTTTTTAGCCTCCATCCCAGATTGCTTAAGTGGCCAGGCTGGCAACACAGGCAGCCTTAGATATTTGAAAACATGGCATGGTCTTATGAGCTGAATTGTGCTCCCCTCCTCCAAATCTATAAGTTGAAGTTCTAACCCCCATTCTCTAAGAATGAGACTATATTTAGAGATAGGGGTCTTTTAAAATGTAATTAAATTGAAATGAGGTCATTTGGGTGGGCCTGGGCCCTAATTCAATATGACTGATGTCCTTATAAGAAGGAAGGTGAGATTAGGACATAAATGGGCACAGAGGGAAGACTATGTGAAGACAGAGGGAGAAGACAGCAATCTACAAGCCAAAGAGAGAGGCTTTAGAAAAGACCAACCCTGTTAGCACTTTGATTTCAAACTTCTAGCCTCCAAAATGGTGAAAAATTTCTGTTGTTTTAACTACCTGGTCTGTGGTACTTGGTTATGACAGCTTTTGGAAACTAATACAGAAAGGATGGTGACATTAGGCTGCCAGTCAAAGAATGAAGGTTTTTTTTTGTTTGTTTGTTTGTTTGTTTTTGTTTTTTAGAGTTCACTTCCACTCCCAAAACTAATTGCTGAGGATTTCTGGTGGTTTCTGCCGTGTAATGGAGGTGGTCATGGTGTATTGGTGGCCTAAGGCTGCTGTAAAAAATTGCCACAAACTGAAAGGCTTAACACAATAGAAATTATTCCTTTGCAGTTCTGGAAGCTAGTAATCTGAATCGAGGTGTGGAAAGGGCCATGCTCTCTAGAAGAGAGCCTGTGTCATGCCTTTCTCCTAGCTTTTTTGGTATCTTAGTCTTTGGTCTACAGATATCTGGTTGTATCACTCCAGTCTATGCCTCTTTTGTCACATGGCATTCTTCCTGTGTGTCTCTTCTCTTGTTATAAGGACACTAGTCCTATTAGATTAGAGCCCATCCTAATGACCTCATCTTAATTTGATTACATCTGCGAAGACCTTGTTTCCAAATAGGATCACACTCACAGATACCGAGGGGTAGAACTTTAAGCTATCTTTTTGGGGAACACAATTCAATCCATAATATGTGGTACAGTGGAGAGAGCTATGGATTTGCTATGGAAGACCTAATTTCATCTATTCTGTTACTTTTTAACTTGCAGAATTGGAACAAGTTCTTTTCAGTTTTAATATTATTTATCAGTAGAATGGAGAAAATAAAGTTACCCAATAGGTTTGTTGTGAGGCCAGACTTTGTGTAAACTTTGTGTAAAGCCAACATTATAAAAACTGTACATGTTACACATTTTATTAGTAAGAGTAAGCTAAATTATGTTGCAGTAACAAGCTATATCAGAGGCTCACAACAACTAAGATTTCTTTCTCACTCATACATATGGACTTTAAAGATTAACTCTGCCCATTTCCTCTTCATTCTGAGACGCAGGCTGAAAATCAACTTGTAAATGAGACATGTTCCTCATGTGGCAAAGGGAAAATAGTAGAACAATGTGATAATGCTTAAAACTTCTGCTCAGAGGAGTCACAAGTCACATCTACTTACATTTCATTGGCCAAAGCAAATCCTATTGCCAAGCTTGATGCCAATTAATCCAGGATGTATAATCCTCCCAAAACTGGGTGCAGAAATTATCTTTAACATTAATGCAATGTGTCACAGACACTCAATGAGTACCAGTTGCATTTTATAAGAACATTTTGGGTCTTAATGACAATGAATGGCTTAGAGACAAGTGTCTACAACTCAGGGGAGGGATCTATTATTGGGAGTTACAGTGGTCTTGAACATTTCCATGAGAAGATGGATCTGGAACTGAACATTGAAAGATGAGTAGGACGTCATGAAAATGGCGGCATGAGGTGAGCCTTTTGAAATCTCTCCTGGAATTTACAACAAATTGAACAACTATAACTCCACAAAGGACTCCCTGCACAGCAGACAGACAAGACTAAGAGGCCCACTACTGAAATCACCTAAAGGTAGGCAAATTGTGCGAGCATAGGGAGGAGGGAAGGGAGAAGTGCAGAGATGGGGCCGGGCAGGCACAGGCCACAGACCTAGCTTGGTGATCCGAGCTCCCTGCATCCCGGAACTACCGCAGCTGTGGGAGAGGGAAGAACTTGGATTTCTAGGGCTCCATTTATGGCCCACAGGGCTGAGGGGACAGCATATAACACAGCTGAACCCAACGCTCATGGAAGAGACATCAGAGCAAAGACTGAGGGAAGAAGGCTGAAAATGGTGGTTTAAGCCCTCACTGCCAAGCAGAGAACGGAAGCCTTAGGCACTGAGACTAGCCGCCACCTGCTGACTCTCCCAGAGCTTGCTTTACCCCCACCTGTCCAGTGCTAGAAGAGGAACAGTAGCAGTGTCAGATCAAAAGAACAGAATATTTGCAATTCTGAGAACTGTGGTCCACAGACACGGACCTGCAGCCCAAATAGTTCCAGTAAATGGAGCCGGACTTTCTGTGGTGGTGGTCGCCGCCATTGCTCTGGGTCACCTCTCATAATCCATTCTGCCCTGTCCCCACCTATCTGGGTGGATCCCTGCAGGAGTAAACAGAGCTGCTAAAACACACAGGCTCTGAATCTGGAGCAGGAAGAGCTTTGGAACTTCAGAAGCTCTCCACATCCCCCCACAGAGGAAGTGTCGTATAACCCAGGTGGATTGTTCACAGATGAGAAGCCTCCCACCTTCCAGGGAATCCCCCCATTGTATAAGAAACCGGAATAGTGCAGAGAACATATAACACAGTATGAGAGAGAATAAAAGGCTGCAGTTGGAGAGAAAATAAAACATTCTACCAATACCTACTGGAAAACAAAAGAAAAACCTCTTTCTATCAACCTGTTGCAGAACCCATTCCTATAGATGTCTAGGAAAAGAAATAATAAATCATTAATAGCCATGAATAACCAAGGTAACAAGACAGCTCAGAAAGAAAATGAAAAGTCTCCAGAAAATGAACTTAAAGACATGGAAAAATATGTGACTTAAATGACAGAGAATTCAAGATTGCAGTTCTTAAAAAACTCAATGAGATGCAAGAAAACACAGACAGGTGGTTTAATGAACTCAGAAACACAATCAAAGAACAAAATGGACATTTTACCAAGGAGATTGAAATTTTAAAAAAGAACCAAATAAAATTTCTGGAGATTAAGAACTCAATAAAAGAAATGAAGAATGAAATAGCCAGCTTAGGTAGTAGAGTTGACCAGATGGAGGAAAGAATCAGTGACATTGAAGACAGAAATCTGGAAATGACATGGATGGAAGAAGAGACTTGAGACTTAAAAGAAATGAAAGAACTCTATAAGAACTTTCTGACTCCATCAGAAAAAGCAATATAAGAATAATAGGCATACCAGAAGGAGAAGAGAGAACGAAACAGAGAGTATATTCAAACAAATAGTTGATGAGAACTTCCCAAACATGTGAAAAGAACTGGATCCTCGAATCCAAGGAGCAAATAAAACACCTAATTACTTCAACCCCCCAACAGGCCTTCTCCAAAGCACATTGTATTAAAGCTGTCAAAAATTACAATAAAGAAAGAATCCTCAAGGCAGCCAGGGAAAAGAAGAAGGTAATTTACAAAGGAAAGTACATTAGATTATCATCAGATTTTTCAGCAGAAACTCTACAAGCCAGGAGGGAGTGGAATCAACTATTCAAACCATTGAAAGAGAAATTATGAGCTAAGAATAATAATATATCCAGCAAAGACATCCTTTAGATATGAGGAAGAATAAAGATCTTTCCAGACATACAGAATCAGGGAATTTTCTAACAAGCAACCTGCACTTCAAGAAATACTGAAGGAGGCTATTTGACCAGCATAAATAGGGATGATTTGTGACAACCAAAACATAAAAGCAGGGGAGAGTAAAGGCCTGAACCGGAATATGGGAATAGAGAAATTAAGCTTGCTGCAGAAAATGGAATACTCTAAATATGAAACTTTCTTTTACATAAACTTAACGGTAACCACTCAAAAAAAAATCCAGAACTGAAATATATAACATAATAAAAGAAGAAACAGAGGGAAAAATCATAGAATACCAAAACACAGAAATAATAGACAACAACAAAAAGGCAAAGAAACAATGGAGACACAGTTTTACCAGAAAACCAAAGAGAGAATGATAGGAAATCCTCACATATCTATAATCACCCTAAATGTAAATGGACTCAACTCACCAATGAAACAGCACAGAGTAGCAGATTGGATAAAAAATCTAAACCCAACCATATGCTGCCTCCAACAGACATCTCTCAGCTACAGGGACAAACATAGACTCAAAGTGAAAGGGTGGAAATCGACACTCCAAGTAAATGATATCCAGAGAAAATCAGGTGTAGCCATACTGATATCAGATGAAGCAGACTTCAGGATAAAATAGATAACAAAAGACAAAGATGGACATTTCATAATGGTAAAGGGGACTATACAACAAGAAGACATAACAGTCATCAATATTTATGCCCCCAATCAGGGAGCACCGAATATACCAAGCAACTACTAACAGAACTAAAGGGAGAAATTGACCAAAACACAATTATACTAAGGAACTTAAATACATCATTGACAGCTATGGATAGATCATCCAAACAGAAAATAAATAATGAAATAGCAGCACTAAATGACACATTAGATGAAATGGAAATAATTGACATTTATAGAGC
Organism: Rhinolophus hipposideros; assembly: GCF_964194185.1. Lineage (NCBI taxonomy): Eukaryota > Metazoa > Chordata > Mammalia > Chiroptera > Rhinolophidae > Rhinolophus > Rhinolophus hipposideros. The sequence goes on along the minus strand of NC_138050.1, from coordinate 29,626,957 downwards.
ACTTCATCCTAGAACATCAGACTATACATTTTTTTCTAATGTACATGGAACATTCTAAAGGATAGACCATATATTGGGACATAAAACTAGCCTCAGCAAATTTAAGAGGATTGAAATCATACTAAGCATATTCTCTGATCACAAAGCTTTGAAATTGGATATCAGCTGCAAAAAGAAAGCAGGAAAAACACCAATATGTGGAGATTAAACAACATACTTTTAAAGAACAACTGGGTCAAAGAAGAAATAAGAGGAGAGATCAAAAGATACATAGAAACAAATGAGAATGAAAATACATCCTACCAAAACTTTTGGGATGCCGCGAAAGCAGTTTTAAGAGGGAAATTTATATCATTACAGGCCTATCGCAAGAAACAAGAAAAATCCCAGACATAACCTCATGTTACACCTTAAAGAACTAGAAAAAGAAGAGCAAAGGAAACCCAAGGTCAGCAGAAAAGGAAATAATAAAAATCAGAGCAGAACTAAATGAAATAGAGAACAAAAAGACAATAGAAAAAAATTAATGTGACAAAGAGCTGGTTCTTTGAGAAGATTAATAAAATTGACAAACCCTTGACTAGACTCACTAACATAAAAAGAGAAAAGACACTAATAAAATCAGAAGTGAAAGAGAGGAAGTTATCACAGATGCCACAGAAATACAAAGGATCATCCAAGAATACTAGGAAGGACTATATGCCACCAAATTCAATAACCTAGAAGAAATGGACAAGTTCTTAGAAACATATAGCCTTCCTAGGCTGAATCAGGAAGAATTGGAAAATCTAAATAGATCACCAGTAAGGAAACTGAGTTAGTCATCCGAAACCTTCTCATAAGCAAAAGTCCGGGACCAGATGGCTTCACTAGTGAATTTTACCAAACCTTCAAAGAGGATCTAATACCTATCCATCTCAAACTCTTCCAAAAAATTGAAAAAGAAACAATACTCCCTAACTCATTTTATGAGGCCAACATTACCCTGATACCAAAACCTGGAAAGGATAACATAAAAAGAGAAAACTACACACCAATATCTCTGATGAATACAGATACAAAAATCATAAACAAAATTCTAACAAATCAAATGCAACAATGCATTAAAAAGATTATTCATCACGACCAAGTGGGGTTCATCCCAGAGGCACAACATATGCAAATCCATCAATGTGATACATCACAAACAAAATAAAGGACAAAAATCATATGATTGTATCAATTGATGCAGGAAAAGTGTTTGACAACATACAACATGCATTTGTGATTAAAACACTTAATAAAATAGGTATAGAAGGAAAATACCTTAACCTAATAAAGGCCATATATGACAAACCCTCAGCTAATATCATAATTAATGGTGAAAAACTGAAGCCCTTTGCTCTACATTCAGGAGCACGACAGGGCTGTCCCCTGTCACCTTTGCTTTTCAATATAGTGTTGGAAGTCCTCGCCAGAGCCATCAGGCAAGAGAAAGAAATAAAAGGCATCCAAATTAGGAATGAAGTTAAATTGTCAGTCTTTGCAGATGACATGATGCTATATATAGAAAACCCTAACGACTCCACCAAAAAGCTATTAGAAACAATAAACGAGTACAGTAAAGTTGCCGGCTACAAAATCAATGTACAAAAGTCCATTGCATTCCTATATACTAACAATGAAATCTCAGAAAAAGAAATTAAAACAACAACAATTCCTTTAGCAATTGCAACAAAAAGAATAAAATACCTAGGACTAAACTTAACCAAGGATGTGAAAGACCTATATGCTGAAATCTATAAGACATTTTAAAAAAAAATTGAAGAAGACACAAAGAAATGGAAAGACGTTCCGTGTTCATGCATTGGAATAATCAACATAGTTAAAATTGCCATGTTACCCAAAGCAATATACAGATTTAATGCAATCCCCATCAAAATCCCAATGGCATTTTTTATAGAGATAGAACAAAAAATCATCAGATTAGTGTGGAACTACAAAAGACCCCAAATAGCCAAAGCAATCCTAAGACAAAAGAACAATGCTGGAAGTATCACACTCCCTGACTATAGCTTGTACTACAGGGCAACAATAATCAAAACAGCATGGTATTGGCAGAAAAACAGACACACAGACCAATGGAATAGAATTGAGAATCCAGAAATAAACCCACATAAATATGGACAGATAATTTTTGACAAAGAAGCCAAAAACATACAATGGAGGAAAGACAGCCTCTTCAATAAATGGTGCTGGGAGAATTGGATAGCCACGTGCAAAAGAATGCAACTGGACTGCTATCTGTCACCATGTACCAAAATTAATTCAAAGTGGATCAAAGACCTAAGCATAAGACCTGAAACAATAAAGTGCTTAGAAAACATAAGTACTAAACCTATGGACCTTGGGTTCAAAGAGCATTTTATGAATTTGGCTCCAAAGGCAATGGAAGTAAAAGCTAAAATAAATGAATGGGACTATATCAAACTTAAAGGGTTCTGTACAGCAAAAGAAAGTATCAAGATAAAGAGGCAACCAACTGAATGGGAGAAGATTATTGCAAACAGCGCCTCTGATAAAGGGCTAATATCCAAAATATACAAGGAACTCATACAACTGAACAACAAAAAACCAAATAATCCAATTGAAAAATGGACAGGGGACCTGGAGATATATTTCTCCAAAGAGGACATATAAATGGCAAATAAACATACGAAAAAATGCTCAACATCATTAATCATCAGAGAAATGCAAATAAAAACCACAGTGAGATATCACCTCACCCCAGTCAGAATGGCTATCATCAACAAGACAAATAGGAACAAGTATTGGAGAGGCTGTGGAGAAAAAGGAACCCTCATACACTGTTGGTGGGAAGGCAGACTGGTGCAGCCGCTATGGAAGGCAGTGTGGAGGTTCCTCAAAAAATTACAAATAGAATTACCATATGACCCAGCAATCCTTCTCCTGGGTATCTACCCAAAAAATCTGAAAACATTTATCCATAAAGACATCTGTGCTCCAATGTTCATTGCAGCTTTATTTACAGTGGCCAAGACATGGAAACAACTAAAATGTCCTTCGATAGATGAATGGATAAAGAAGTTGTGGTATATATACACAATGGAATACTATTTGGTGGTAAGAAAAGATGGAATAGGACCATTTGTGACAAATGGATGGATCTTGAGATTATAACGCTAAGCGAAATAAGTCAGACAGAAAATGTAGAGAATCATATGAAACTGAAAACAACAAAAGAACAAGACAAACAAATGAAGAAACAAAAACTCATAGACATAGACAATAGTTTAGAGGTTACCAGAGGGTCAGGGGGTAAGGGGAGCTCTAGAAGAGGGTAAATGGGGTCTAATATACGGTGATGGAAAGAGAACTGACTCTGGATGGTGAACACACATGAGATATAGATAATGCATTACAGAATTGTACACCTGATATCTATGTAACTTTACTAATAATTGTCACCCCAATAAACTTTAATTTTTTTTTTAAAAGAAAGATGACTGGAAAGATTTTTAGTAAGAGATGAATTTTGATCCAGTTCTTAAGAAAAAAACCTCTATAAAGACTGGTGATAGCACAAGCAAAGTCAGAGAAGCATTCACAAGAAAGGGGAAGGTGCACTAAACCCCTTGGGTGTGGGTTGGAGAGTTAGAGAGTTGTATTTGGGTTTTTTTTTTTTTAAAGACATTCAGTTGATAGAAGGTTTGAAAGCTAAATGAAGATAATCCAACAAGCTCCTCCTTTCCTCTTTTCCACAAACATTTGAGCATCTACGCTTTATGACTGGCTGTAAATGAGGAGTTGAATTGGAAGAGCAGCACCCTTGAGGCAGAATTTACTGATTGGGTAATGAGTGAATATGGAAAAACTGAAAGGAAGGGAGCCTAAATCAAAGCTACAAGACATTCAGAAGTCTGGGTCTCCAGTGAGAACACATGGGAAAGTTTGGAGGGCTGTTTATTTCGGGAAGCAAATTTTCACCAAAATAGATTTCAAGTTGGAGTAGGTTATATACCTGGTTGGCCCTTTTGGGGATCAAAAACAATAGCTTAAAGGAGTGTTCTAGAAATTTTTAGACGAGCAATGGGGGTAAAAGAGAGAATGGATACATGAACCAACGGACCCAGTACATGAACCTTGTTTCACGGATCCACTGCCGTCTTATCTCTTTGCTTGTCACACAACGGGTAGAGCATATTTCTCACAGATGCACAATTCAGTCTGTCTTCTCATCTGCATGAACTTCTGTGTAAATTTTGTCACTTACTTCCCAGGGACACCTAACAACATCTTTCCATTGTTTCCAGTTAAAACGAAGGTCGGTGTAATGAGTCCTGATTAAGTTGCCTAAAGAAGCAGGCTGGGTAGGTGACGTGTCGGGCAACAGAAGTCGGGAAGGGCACTAACCGGCTCATGCCCTGAGAAAAAGTTGTGTTCCAAGAATTTGCAAAAATAATCTCTCCTGGCACATCATTATTTAAGCTCCCATCAACAAACCTCTCTACACTGAAGTGCCACTTTTTCAAAAGCATGTTTCTCTTTGCTTCCATGGTGATGAGAGGGAGTTCTTGTTATATGGCATTCAGCTGCTGGAATCCCATTCCCTGAAGAAGGGAATGGTTAGGGTAGTGGGTAATGCTTAAAAATGTGGTGAAAGCTTTTGATTATAACAACAGCAAGCCCTTTTTAAAGAAGGTTCACCCACACAGAGCCACTGCAGTCTCCAAACCATGGCTGATTTCTCCTGCCTCACTCCCCTCCTTCCCCACACCGGGCCCCATCGTTGATTGATAGGACCATATGCCTCCTGCCAAGGCTTCTGGGAGTTGGTTGAACCATTCTGCTCTCAGTACCTGCTTTATCATGAATCCTATGCCAAAAATGGGTTAAAGGACATTTAAAATTAATTCAGAGGGAGCCTGAGTCAGCATGTTAACATTTATTTCAGAGAGACTTTAAACAACACCTACTCATGTTTCACAGTCCCCTTCCGTGAATAGGGCCATTGTGTCTGGGTCTGCCAGGCAGGGACCTGCGGCAGGTTTGGGGCTCCTCTGGGTCCTGTGTGCAGCATTTGGCTCTTGTTGGATATTGTGCTTGATCATAACCTACTCCTATCTTCATCCCTTTTCACAGCAAGGAGAAAGTCTACGACAGAGAGGTTACCAAACCATACGTGGGCAGACACATTTGGACAAAGGGATGCCAGGCTGAAATCATAAGCAGACTTTGTTTGGTCAGGGATACTGCAGATTCTTTACCCCTTTATGAAGTAATTCCTCCTTGGGTGCCTGTCTATGAGAGTGAGGACTTCTGTGGTTGCCAGTTCCAGGCAGGAAAGGTGGGGTCACCGTGAGAATGCACATAAACTTCTGCAGCAGAGCATGCCAACTTGTGTGCTGTGAGCCACGAGTGGGTTACAGATGGGCCAGGAGGCCAGGTCCCCTGCTCAGTCACCTGAGGTATGAGTAGCCTTGTCTGTTCACCCCAAGTTGCCCAACCAAAATGTCTGATGTGCAGTAGGTTGGAAAGCACTGGTGGACCTGATCGAGCATGGGGAAGGAGTCAGGGGGCCGGGTTTTCTTCTCTGACGCCAAGATCCTCTGGGAGTTTGGATAAGTCACATCATCGTCCTGCTTCTGAGTACTCACTGCTTTAAAATGAGAGGCCTGGGCAGATGGAGCCCTGCGGTCAGCTGTGCACTTAGTGACCGCAGGATGTGTGTTAGGAATGTTCTAGGTGCTCTGTTCTAGGGGCTGGGAATGCAGTACTGATGTTCCAAGGAGAGTCTTAGGGGCAGAAAAAAGGGGTGACTGGAACAGGCTCTCGATGGCAACCTGCATCCCTTCCCTTGTTATGGTCACAACTCCATTTTGGCCTCTTTTATACATTTGAAGAAAGTGGTCTGTAGTTAATGCCACTGGATTCTGATGGCCCCTGACAAAGACTCTGGCCTGAAGGTAGGGTAGGAGGCAGCCGGCCGAGGTCCCCATGTATGCGGATATAGTGGGCGAGACACCCACAGAGTTTACCTAAGGGGACCACGGGCCTTGGGCTCGTCTTCCAGATTCTTTACACAAATCAAATAAATTAGCTCATCAGCTGTATTGCATGTTTACTTTCCCCTAAAAGTTATCTGTATGTACTAGGGTTTGGCTTTTTCAGGTGGACTTGAGAAACATTCTGCTTTAAAGGCTAAAGGCAAATACCTTCAACAAACATAGATGTTTGGGAGAAAACCTCAAATATTGGGCTTCCAGTCACTCACTAGTAGAACATGCTTTCCACCCCTTATACCCCCTACCCTGCAGCCCAGACTAATGAAACCCGATGGAAGGGTCACGGCATCATATCCGTCCCTCACCAGCCGCGTAAATTCCCTTTCTGGGCTTCAGTGTTCTCATTTGTAAAGAAGGTGGACCCTCTCTAGAATACACCCCTGGCCTACAAGGAATCACACCAAGAGTCCACCAAAGAGGAAAGACGTGAGGCAAGGCCATGTCAGGACATGAGAACATCTCAGAAAAGTTACCAGAGTCTTCTCTGTGGCTCCAGCAGCCCCTGTAAAATGCTGCCAAGTCACTTAGGCTGAAGTCAGGCTATGTACGTGAGTAAGTGGTCAGTATTTTATAATTTTTTTCACACATGTTCCCCCAGTTTCTGGTCATAAATGCTCTGTGGTGTGGAGATAGCCTCTCTCCCACTCTTTGTCCAGCCATGCTCCACAGGAAGGCAGGAGACAGAGAACAGCCTGGAGACACCACCATTCAGGGTCATCAGGGCCCAGCCAAGGATTTTTGCCAAAAAAATGGAGGGAAAACATATCTTTAGAGATACATGAGAAACGATGAACTGTGGTTTCCCATTGGAGTAGCACCTGGACAGATGAGAGACAAAAATGTGAGAGAGCTGCCTTGTTGTCTCTCTTTTCAAATAATATGATTTATCTATTCAAAATATTAAGTTAAAAGATGCATCCATATCCAGTGGAATAAGCAGACACTTTAACATTGATTAAGCCCTCCGTTTTTAGTGCAGGCTGCTACAACAAAATACCATAGATTGGGCTGCTTTTAAACAACAGAAATTTATTTCTGACAGTTCTGGAGTGATCAAGGCGCCAGCATAGTCGAGTTCTGGTGAAGGCTGTCTTCCAATTTGCAGAGACCATCTTCTCATTCGGTCTTCACATGGCAGAAAGAGGGTGAGACCTCGCTGGGGTCCTTGTTACAAGGGCACTAATCCCATTCATGAGGGCTCCATCTTCATGACTTAATCACCTCCCCAAGCCCTGGCCTTAGCCTAACACAATCACATTAAGGATTAGGTTTCAATATATGAATTTTGGGAGGACACAAACCTTAGATCCGTTGCACTCACCTTGTGATTTAGGGAAATATAATCACACAAAAAAGCATTTTTTAAAAGATGCTTCACAGTTTAGTGAGCCTAAAGCAATGTTTTGTGATTTAGTTTGCTCAGTCTGTATTGCAGACTTGCAAACAACAACCAGCCAGGGCTCAGGCGCCCCATGGTTAAGACTGCTATCGCCATCCTACTTTGAACACCATCACCGCGTGGGAGCTGCCACTGCCCATGTGAGGAGCAGAACTAAAGATAATCTACCGGTCCCACGTGGTGTCCAGTTTCTGAAGGGTTTCCACCCCCCAGGTGGGTCCCTCAGTCCACACAGCAGTCTACCCTGCTTTTGGTCTACACACGCTCAGGGGCATCGGAATGGGGTCAGTCTCTGCATCTGGGCCCAGTGCTTGCTCGGAACAGACACGTGATGATATATGTTTGTTGGACTGACCTGGTGTAGTGCCAGTAACTGGACTTCTGTCTGACCCCATCATGGAAGGTTTACATTACCTATCTTTCTTCTAGGCTCGAGAGTTTTGTCGTTGAACCTCATCTGCCGAAGTTTCACAATTTTCTAACACACAACTGGTGCACTCTTATACCTGTTTTGATCTCACTAGATTCTGGATTCCTTCTGACCATACCCCATAGGCCTCTAAGTTCCCTCCTCCCTCTTCACACTGGATGTGCTTCTCTTCCCCAGGGCCCAATGCAACACTATCGCCACATTTATTCTGTCATCATGGACTTCCCGGCACTCAGGGCTGTCCCGGTTTTGCTAGAGTCAGTGGGTGGATCTAATTTCAGTTTCCAATTACTCTCAGTCTGGCCCGTTTCCCTAGAGCTTAACCAGCTGGCCTCATTCCAAACCATGGCACACCATCCTGTCCATTTCTGCGTGTGATTTTCACAGTCCGTTTTAGCATGCATTTATCGGCATAAAATAGAACATGAAAACCATGTGAAGGAACTTGGGAATATGTAACAAAACCCACAATATCCCAATCCAAAATTTCCCCTAAAGGCATTCAGAGCGACAAAATGTAAAAAGCAGAAGATGCCTTAGAAATTCTAATGCGTTTATTTGTCTCCTGAGGCAGAATAGGAGACGGAGGCTTAAGGTTCAGACCCAGCAGCTAGATAAGGTCAGAAGCACAGGTCTCCAGGCACAGGCGGGGGTCTGGCCTCCTTTAGATGACCAGGGATGGAAGCCTAGGCGTCTTGTCCAACCCCTCCTGCCTGTGTGTCTAGGTTGACCACCTTGCCTGAGCTCTCAGTTTTGCTCTGAGCACTCCACTCTCCCATGGCTGGGCTTTCCTGCTGGGGTTGCTTTTCGTTCTTTTCTCACTCTCATTAACATCTCCAAGATGTATGAGCTGACATGAGATTCAAGGAAAATCTTTTTTGTAGATTTCATCAAGGATTTGGTCGGGGAGGAGGTGCAACCACTGAGAAGACTAGGGCTGGTGTTTGGACTCAGCTCAGCCATCCTCCCTACTTCCTTGTGCCATGGATGATAATGAAAGACTGGTTGCTATGCTAAGCTTCCTAAAGGATCTCACCAAGTCATGATGAAACAGATAAGAAAATCATGTTCCAAAGAATTCACTCTCAGGCTGTATCAACATGCATTTCAACATCTAGCTAAAAGCTAAAATAATCAAGTGAAAATAAAAATGACTTTATTTACCCAATAAAGTGGGTGTCTTGAAAATTCACCTCAGGAGGTTCCCTCAGTGGACATCAGACTAATTCCTAACCTTCAAACAACATGGGATCATCAGGGTTCTTATGGTCAGTTGTGAAACCCCTGTTGGAATAGAATTTTGAAAAATGACCTCTCTACTTCTCCTTTGTCACTTCTGTTTTTGTTGGAGTCCCCTCTGGAACTCTCAGTCCTTTCCTTCACTTCACTCCAGCCCAGGCCCCAGCTTCCCTCCACCCATGTGTCTCTTCCAAGGCAAAATGAGATGCCTCTCTAAAAAGTCTTGACCCTCAGATAGTAATACTTCAGAGCTGGATGGAGCTTTGAGATTTTATTTTTATCTATTCATGAACTCCTTCACCACTTACTGTCTGAACCACAGAATTTGGTAATTACAACATATAATGTTCAGATATATTTATATAGTACTTTGATATATGAACATTCTCCACGCAAGATGTACTGAGCGTTTACTGTGTGAGAGGTGCTGTTCGAAAGATGGCGCGAACATGGCTTCTGTCTTGAATGAACATAAGCTCAAGCAACGAAACACATGTCAAAATAAATATAATTATAGGGAAGAATAAAATAGGCACAGGGGATGCAGAGACAATTTCTGAGAGTGTGCGGGGAAGAAGGAAGGTTCACTGAGGTGATGGTAGTTGAGTAAAGCCTGAAGGATTTGGATAGGTTGAAATCTGGAGGGAGGGCCTTGAGGGTTGATGGCATCGCCTAAGTCAAGGGGCATGGTGGGAATAACGAGGAGCATTTGGAGATCAGATCTGGCCTTTGAGACAATTACTCTGACATTTCTGTACAGCGTGAGTTTGAGGGAGGCCGTTCAAGTCTAAGGTGAGAATGAAGAAACTTGGGAGTCAAGTCCTCAGTGCCAGAATAAACCTGGGGTCAAAGATTTGATCAGCTCTGTAGAGAGGGAAATGGCAAGACGGATTGCATGTGGAAGATCAGAGAGAAAAGAATGTCAGCATCAGACAAGAATTCAAGCAAGTCTTAGGGTAACATTAATGAATTAATCTCTGTGTAAAGTGTATCCAAGTTCAGAAACTTGGGTGTATAAGAAAGAGTACATTTCTTTACTTTCTTTTAAAAAATCTAAATCAATAGGTGAGCCTTGAAAATATTCTAAGTCCAAAATGTCAGACAAAAAAAAAAGACAAAAATTGTATGATTACACTTAGATGAGGTACCTAGAATAGTCAAATTCACAGAGACAAATAGAAAGGTGGTTACTAAGAGCTGGGGAAACAAGGAGTTAGTATTTAATGGGACAGAGTTTCAGTTTGGGATAAAAAGTTCTGGAGGAGATGGTTGCACAACAATGTGAAAGAACTTAATGCCACTGAACTGTACAATTAAAAATGGTTAAAATGGTAAAATTTATACTTGTACAAAGGTCTGACAACTAAGTTTGTGAACTTGTTGCAACGATGTTGCTAACCCTTTTTGATATCAGAGGGATTATTATTCATTATGAATTTGTACCAATTGGACAAACAATTAACCAAGTTTACTATTTGGAAGTGCTGAAAAAGCTGCATGAAAAAGTTAGACAACCTGAAATTTTCACCAACAATTCATGGCTCTTGCATCACGACAATGCACCAGCTCCCACGGCACTGTCTGTGAGGGAGTTTTTTGCCAGTAAACAAATAACTGTATTGGAACACCCTCCCTACTCACCTGATCTGGCCCCCAGTGACTTCTTTCTTCACCCAAAGATAAAGGAATATTGAAAGGAAGACATTTTGACGACATTCAGGACATCAAGTGTAATGCAATGATGACAGCTCTTATGGCCATTCCAGAAAAAGAATTCCAAAATTGCTTTGAAGGGTGGACTAGGTGCTGGCATCAGTGCATAGCTTCCCAAGGGGAGTACTTCAAAGGTGACCATGGTGATATTCAGCAATGAGGTGTGTAGTACCATTTCTAGGATGAGTTTGTGAACTTAATTGTCAGACCTTGTATGTTTTACCACAATAAAGAAATAAACCTAAATCTGCCTCTGATGCCCCATCCGATGACGTTCAGTGGAAATTCAGTCTCAGTCACTACTGGGTAGGTAGTGGGGTGAGTTCTCTTTCTCCTCTAGGGTTATAAAAAGGTCCTGGGTCATATATAGTCCCAAAGCATTGAGGCAAACCGCCCTGGTCATTGGTTCCCCTCATGTGCCCGTATGTTGGTCCATGTGTCTCCAGAAACCAGGCTCTGAGGCTTTGAGCTGGAAAACCTTGTGCCTTGCCTCCAGCTTCCCCTGTTGTATCTCTCAGATCTCGCTGCTCCCCATGGAGTTCTGCCACCAAACAATGCACCATTTCCTACTCTCACCAGCCCAGCTGATTCCTTATCGCTCCCTGGTTTAGAGTAAAACTTTCCACCAGGACCAGCTTCATGGGCGTATGAACCATGCAGTCATACCAGGCCCCATGCTTACTTTCCTGCTCTGCTCTCCTCATTTTGGAATTATTAATACTTTATGGACAAGGATTCTGCATTTTCATTTTGCACTAGGTCCTGCAAATTATGTCTCCTGCCACTGCCTTCCTCTCTTCCTTGCTTCTCTCAAAGGCATGTGTGTTTTTGTTGCTCCCCTTCCCTTCAGAGACGTGTTAACAATGAGTTTCAATGGGGTCAGTTTGAGATGTTAAAAATTCCCAAAGTAAGGAGTGCATCCAGTAGGAAATATGAGCTGTTGTTCCAGAAACACAGACTTCTCCACAGAAAAAAAGGGGCCTGGGTACCTGTTTGAAACATGATGGAAGGGAATATATAGGAAGATAACAGCCTAATTAATATTTCAATAAAATATCTCAATATGGTATCTAAATCAGTTGTTCATATCCTCATACTTGGAAGACATCCAGGTTATTTCTTAACTAGCCTTGATGACCTGGAGGTATTGATTTCAGTGTTGTCTTCACAGAGGTAGGAAATATATGAGTAGATGAGGGCCCTTTGGGAGGATGATGGCAAGAGAAGAGAAAGAGAAAGATGAAAGGTTGGGGGACCTTTCTTACATTTAGGATCCACAATGTTGGAGAAGAGACACCAAAGAAGACAAGGAAAAAGTAAGACCTATTACAGACTATTCTAGCAAAGGCTTTAAGTGAAAACGAAAAGTCAAACAGGGTCAAAGTAATCAAGGAAAGACCAAGTTTCCAATAGGAGATGGTTTGTATTATCAGAAAAATTAAAGAAAATAAGAAACAAAACAGTCATCAGGCTAGGCAATTTGTACAGAGCAGTAGGGTTTAGAGACCCAGTAGGGAAATGAAAAGGAGGGACAATGCTTTGTAGGTAAATCCAGTATTTCTAGGATTTGGAGGATGGCATTTTCCTGTGTAGCTGGGAATCTGGAGGACTAACTTAGTCTCAATATGCTAATTAGGTCCTATATACAGATCTAGATATTGTGATCTCAATTGGTCTTTAAAAATTATTATAAACAGCTTTATTGAGGTGCAATTTACACACCACAAAATCCATCCATTTTATGTGTAAGTGTACAATTCAATGACTTTTAGTAAATTTGCAGAGGTGTGCACCTATCACCACAATATAATTTTAGAATATTTCCATCATCCCAAAAAAATCTTGTGCCCTGTAGTTGCTCCCCATTCCCACCTCCAGCCCTAGGTCAATCTCTAAAGATTTGCCTTTTCTGGACATTTCATGTACATGAAACCATAGACTATGTGTTCTTTTGTGTCTGCCTTCTTTCACTAAGCATAATGCTTTTAAGGTTCATCCATGTTGTATCAGTACGTCATTCCTTCTCATTGGCAACAAGTATTGCATTGTATGAATGGACCACATTTTGCTGATTCATTGACCAGCTGATGAACATTTGGGTTGTTTCCACTTTTTGGCTACTATGAATAATGCCACTGTGAATATTTGTGTGCACGTCTCTGTATGGATACGTGTTGTCCTTTCTCCTGGGTACATACCTAGAATGGAATTGCTGGATCATATGGTAATTCTGTATTTAACATTTGGAGAAATTGCTGAACTTTTTCAAAATGGCCTCACCATTTTATATTCCCACCAGCAATGTATGAGGGTTCCCATTTCTCTACATCCTTGATAATACTTGTGATTGTCTTTTTTATTAGAACTGTTCTAGGGGGTGTAAAGTGTTATTTCACTGTGGTTTCCATTTGCATTTCCCTAATGACTGATGATGCTTACCATAATGTGTTTATTGGCTATTTGATAACTGGAGAAATGCCTATTCCGATTCTATTATCAATTTTTAAAATTGGGTTGTCTTTTTTATTATTAGTTGTAGAAGTTGTTTATATATTTGGGATATAGGTTAGGGAATATATAATTTGCAAATATTTGTCTCCAGAGAGTGGTTGTCCTTTCACTTTCTTGCTGGAATGTCTTGAAGTGAAAAAGCATTTAATGTTGATGAACTCCTATTTATCGATCTTTTCCCTTTTAACACTTGTGCTATTGGTGCCATATCTAAAACATAATTGCCTAACCCGACACCATGAAGATTTACTCTTGTGTTCTCTACTGAGAGTTTCATACTTTTAGCTCCTATATTTAGGTTTGTGATCCATTTTGAGTTAATTTTTGCATATAGTGTGAGGTATGTTTCCCAGCTCCATTTGTTGAAAAGACTATTCCTTTCCCATAGAATTTTCTTGACACTCTTGTTGACTAAAAATATTAGTTTCTTCCTGGGCTCTCAGTTGTATTCCATTTGGCATCCTTATGCCGGGCCTATACTGCTCAGGACTATTTAGGTTTGTAGTAAGTTTGAAATTGGGATGTATAATTCTTCCCACTTTGTACTTCTTTTTGCAGATTGTTTTGGCTATTTTGTGTCACTTGTATTTGCGAATGAGTTTTAGGATGTGCTTGTCAACTTATGAAACAAAACAAAACAAAGCCAGCTAGGATTTTGACAGGAACTGGTTGAATCTATAGACTAATTTAGGAACTATTGTTATCTTACCAGTATTAAGTCTTCTGATTCATAAACGTGGGAGGTCTCCATTTATTCACGTTCCACATTCTTTCAGCAATGCTTCGGAGTTTTCCGTGCACAAATCTTGCACTTCTTTTGTTAAATATTTCTAAGCATTTATTCTTTTTGATGTTATTGTGAGTGGAATTATTTTCTTTATTTCATTTTTGCAGCATATGAAAACACAATTGATTTTGGGGGTGTTGATCTTGTATCTGGTTGCCTTGCTCAATTTGTTTATTAGTTCTAATAGTATTTTGTGGATTCCTTAGGATTCTTTGCATACAAGAAAATGCAAGATCTTGTTTACTGCAAATAAAGACAGCTACTTCTACCTTTCTAATCCTGACACCTTCGATTGATCTTTATAATTACCTTGGGAATTAGAGAAGGGCAATTTTGCAAATGAGAGAACTTAAGTCTAGAGAGGGTATCAGCTTGTCTGAAGTCACCTCGCCAAGGAGTAAATCAGGACCAGAACAGAGGACGGCTGTCCCCATCCATCACTCAGCATTTTCACAACACTGCCTCTGGCTGGTAGAGTCGGAATCTGAGAAGACAGTGGATGGCCTATATGTCTGCAGCACTCCTATTGTTTTCCCTTGTTAGAAGCAGCCAGATTCAGTCAAGCTGGGGGCAGAATGACATTTCCCAAAAGTCGACAGTGTTTATATATCCATAGCATTCAGTGCTAGGTGCTTTCAAATATTATTTCAACCCATCCTTTTAAAACCCTGTAAGGCAGGCATAGTTATCCCCATTTAACAAATGAGAAAACCAAGGTTAGGAGATATGAAATTACTTGTTCAAGATCACAGAGCCCATAAATGGCAGAGCCACAAGTACAAAATCCGGCGCTCGTCCCATGACATCACACTGCCTCTCCTTTCCTGCTTTCCAGGAAGTGGCTGTCAGGGCAGCACCGTCCTGTGTAGCCACCTACGTGTCTCTGCCTCAGACCGTGGTCTTGTAGTTGCATTGTGCACATGGCATATGCCCACACACAGACCCCCATAGTGCATGCATCTCTGCCTTTCCAGGCTTCCTCCAGACCGAGCGACCTCATGGGCAACTATGTTTTTAATCCCTCCTTTGTGTGTCTCAATGGACAATGCGAACAATAAGCATTTCTGGGGTTGAGCATAAAAGAGAGGATTCAACCTCAGACACTTAGCTGCTTATCTCAAATGGCCAAGGCTGAACAGTTGTGAGGAATGGTTTAAACAGGCCTCTTTTTGATAAGCCACATCTGGGGTACTGACCGAGGCCACCGTGATGCAGCTTTGGACTAGTTGTTTCTAATTATACTTGTTTCTGGGGGACTGGCAGGGCACGAAAAAGGCAGGGTCTGAGTCACCCTACCTCCCATTCAAGTATCTCAGGCTCATTGACACTTAGTAGGGACTCAATAAATGCCTCTTTGTATTTGTTTTAAAGTTACTCAGAAACTGCTTTGTCCTAAATACTCAACCAGTGTCTTTTGAATCTCTTCTTTTCCCATCTCCCACCCCCACTCCTACCAGAACGGGAGTTCCTGCTGCCAGTCTACCCAGGGGGACATTTTCAGGCTTCCAGCAGATGAAAAACCCAAATGGAAGTGGCAACGACCATCTCAGACATAGCTCTACGATGCTCTTCATTCTCTTCTCCCCAGAGCCAATCCACACACAACCCAGTATTTAGGAATACAAAGCAGAAATGGGTATCATTAAGTATTTTGCAAACTCGGTCAAATATTTTAAGAGGCAAATAGACACCCAACATAAAATCTCATGGCTTGCTTTTTCACTAAATTCCAAATTGGTGAGTAATCCAGTGCTCTGGTGGTTTAAAACAACTTCTTTCATGTTCCCAAGAGATTTTAGGTTTGAGAGTTTAAACCGTTTGTATGACTGAGAGTCTGGAAAAATTCTCAGAAACGAGTTCCCTCAGGCGGCATGATGTGCTGTAGGTCTCCTGTTTTAGCCCAGCTTCCACTCCCAGGTGTTTTCATGGTCGGCAGGAGAATATGAATTTCTTAATAATCTGAAATAAAAAAAGCAATGCTTCTGCCAAACAACACTACCTTGTATTTTTTATTTTATATTTAATATTTATATAACATACAAATATAGCCATATTTTATATCTTTTCAGTTCATTGCCAAATCCAACCACTTCTCCCCTCACATGTGTCCCCTTCCTCTCAAGAGTCACATGTCAATCCTGGGCTTTGGCCTGCTACATCTCTGTGTGAGGAGAGCGATGGGCTAGAAGCAAGAGACACGGGTTCTAGTCGAGGTACCTAAACTTTATGGCCTCAAAGCCTTTCTGGGTTCAAGTTTCTTTTCTGATAAAAGGAGGGAGGAGGGTAAGGGCTCCAAGGAGTGAATTCAGATGCTACGGCAAAGACCTCTTTTGTATCTCTTGTCGTGATCACCGCTGATCTGCTTCCCCCTATACTGTCTGACCTCGGTTCATGTCAAAGGAAAGTCAAAGTGGGTATTTGACCCCGGGCTCCTTCTTCACGGCCATCACTGCTGAGCCGAACTGGAAGTGCAGCGCTGGTTAGCACTGGAAGCCATATGTCCATACGTTCACTTTCAAAGCATGCATTTAGTTTTTACGCACGCTATTCACCCTGTTAAGACTCAGCATTATGATTTTAAAAAGCAGGAAAATGGCCTGGCTCGAGGTAGGATTTTGAGGATTAGAAACGTAGGCCAGAAATTTCTATTTAAAATCACATCCTTCACTACCAATTTCCCTGAAGAACAAAGTTTAAGTCTTTTTAGGAAATATCTAATGGGCTCCAACCCCCTCCGGTTTCACTGGAATAACCCTCACAGAGAGTCATGAAAGGAGGGAAGAAATCCCTGGCATAACCATGAGGAACTATTTATTATATCAATTCCAATCCACTTTTCTAGCCAGGCCTCCCGGCCCGCTCAGCACACAAAGCTGCTGAGTTCCAAGCCTCAGCCTCTTGAAACAGCCTGACAGGCCAAGTGGCCACCCTGATGGGTCACAAATGGAAAATCCAGGAAATTAAGTTTTGGAAGAATGGCAAAAACATTTGCTTGCTTAATCACCTTATCTGTCATTTTGATTCCTATCAGTCTTTTGAGACCTACTTGGTTTCAAGTCCAAGTGTTAATAACAGCAGAGGGTCCCTAGTAATCAGTAACTCTTCTATCACAGAAGGGAACCCATGCAGTGGCAAAAGGGCCTTATCAGTGGGCCCTGGGGATTAACAATGAATCTCATGTTTGTGGTTTGATGCCTTCATTTTGAAATGTCTCCACCATTTAATTGGTAATACATTTTCCTGATCTTTTCTCATCAGAATTGCGTCTCCTTAAAGGTAAATTCATCCTACATTTTCAGACCTCTGGTGCTAATACTTGGCATCAGTTTTCACATGTGGTTTTTTCTGCACTCTTTTCATGCCTTACATGAGATGCCTGTCTGTTATCTCATGGTGGGGATTCCCAGAGACCACCAGCAAACATACAGTGGCCAAGATTCAGCTTCAGGATGGAAGCTTCTCGTCATGTGCTTACTGGTGACACAGAAAGAGCATGGGTTCCCAGATCTTTAGATGATACTGGGAGGAATGAAAATGGCAGTTGGTGAAGAAATGACTTTCTTGAACAAAAACCTCAGACAATGTTTGATATTTTTAAATAGAATTGGGGTGGTATTTTAAGAAAATGTTTGCTTTTGAGTCTCAGAATTTACCCCACAGAAGCCAAGCTCAGATAACGTTTTTGTAAGGAGACACCACTGGGAAAGGCTTCAGGCACAGTGTAAACCAACGCTTGACTGCTAGAATTGAAACATAAACACGAGAATAAAAACAAACGCCACTGGTCTTGTTAAACCCATGGCCTGTGCTACATTCTTTCCTGGGATAGTCTCCTATACGAGCATGCTCCTTTAAAGTTAACTTAAGTGACCTTATGACAAGATACCTCTGCTTCCATAAATGATCTGTGAGACTCTAGCACCCAATAATCAATCTTTTGTTTTTATTAAAGAATGTATGCTGCATGACAGTGGGAATTTGTCTTCTTCAGTGTTGTATGCCCAGCTCCTGGAACAGTGCTTGATTCATTCGTTCATTAAATAAGCACTTTCAGAGTACTTGCTTTATGGCCATAAGAGGTGTTCACCACTCACTTATCATTTATTCAGAAAGTATCCAGGATCATCCATGAGTCTGGAGATGTACTCATCTAGGCACTGCAGAAACACATGGACAAAACAGGGCAACGTTTCTACCCTTATTGAACTTTTATATTCCTGGTGAAGTGCCACAGACAAATAAATAAATAGCTATAAATAATTTCAGGTAGTAATACATTCTGTGGAAATGTTAAAGTTAAGCGCACCGAGAATGATGACAGTACCATTTTACATAGAGTGGTCTAGAAATGCTTTTCTGATCAGATGGAATTTGAGCGGGAACTTAAAGAAAGTAAGAGGGCTGGCTATGCAGCTATCTGAGAGTCAAGCATTCCAAGTAGAAGGAACAGCAAAGAGCTAGAGTAACCAGAGCGAAAATGAGTGATGGGAAGAGTGGCAGGTGAGAGCTAAGAAGCACCAAGTGGTATGAAAGTGCACCACTCAGAAATCCTGCTGCTAGGAGCATAGTTAATGCATGGCTCCAGCTGCTGCCACCACTGGTTGGTGCCGAAGCCCCACTTCTCCCAGGCTGAGCCTAACCAATGACTGAACAAGGTAGGGGTCCTAGTACAAGCCCATTCCTCTAATGGGTGACTTTGGCCCAAGGACTCCCATCAATCTGGCCACAATTTCTTAGAATTGCCAAGGTCCTTTCTACCCAATCCCTTCCTTCTCTATCACTTTTCACAAATATCAGACCTTCACAAATAAAGGATTTTCCTATGGTCCTGTTTCTTCCCCTTCATCTATAACAGGTGCTTCCCCCAATACATTTCATGTATGTCTAATTTCATCTCAGTGTCTCCTTCTCAAAGGACCTGAACTAACACAAGGCCATATCAGGTTCTTGTAGGTCATGGTGTAGACTTTGGATCTTAGTCTTAGTGTGGAAAATGCCTTTGGAGGGTTTTGAGTAGAGAAGCCATGTGATATAACTTTCATTTTAGAAAGATCATTCTGGCTACAGCAGCGTGGGGAATGCAGACCAACAAGGCTAAGGAGGCAGCAGGGGGGCTTTTAGGAAGCTTCAGCTCAGACCAGGGCAAATGTAGGAATTGCAATTTGACTCTTGATGTCATCCTTCTACCATAACTGCTATACCTAAGCTCACCCAAGACCTTCTAATAGCCAGATCCAATGACCTCTTTCAACAT
The DNA here is from genome assembly GCF_964194185.1 of Rhinolophus hipposideros. NCBI lineage: Eukaryota > Metazoa > Chordata > Mammalia > Chiroptera > Rhinolophidae > Rhinolophus > Rhinolophus hipposideros. The sequence continues at coordinate 29,607,559 of NC_138050.1, read as the reverse complement.
CTCTCTGTGGTATTCTACGTGTTGACCACTCTTCCTTTCTAGAAACTATCTCTTTATTGGGGTTCCAGTTTCCTTCCTCCTCTCAACCTCACCTTTTGGTAACGTCCATTGACTTCTCTTTTGCTAGCGTCTTCCATTGGAGCTCCTCAGAGTTTGGTCTCTGTTCTTTCCTTGTTCTCTCTTTTCACCTTGGTGGTCTAATCCTTGCCTGATCCTTCAGGCACATTCATTGGTAATTCACATTTGTCACCACCTCTGCCCCAGACAACCACTAATCTATGTGTTTTTACCTTTGTCTTTATGGATATTTCACATAAATGAGGTCATCATGTGGTCTCTTGGGCCTTGCTTCATTTACTGAGTACAATATTTTTGAGGTTCATTCACTTGGTATTATGTGTCCATAGTTTGTTGCTTTTCTATTGCTGAATAGCATTCCATCATATGGATATAAATCAAGTTTTTATAATAAAAAATCTCAAAGCTACAGAAAATTGAAATAGTATTATCTGTGTGCCCTTCATTTGATTCTTTAATCACTAACATTTGGAACATCCACTTTATTTTCACTTGAGAATTGCAGGTTACTGTTTTGTTTTTGTTTTTGCCGAACCAGTTGAAAGTGAATTACTCACATCACCCTTAAATAATTCAGCATGTATAGAATATGCTCCTATATAACCATGTTATTTTCAGATTTTCTCCTTTGCCAAAAAATTATCCTTTATAACTTCTTTGAAATAAACGAATCTAATCAAGGTCCAAGCAATGCATTTGGCTGCCATATTTCTTTTCTCTCCACTAAGAGTAATCCTTGCCTTTTTGTTTTGTTTGGACTTCCATGATGTTGACATTTTTGAAAAGCCCAGCCAGCTATCTTGTAAACTGGCTGAATTTTGGATTTGTCTGATTTTCCTTCCTGGTTAGATTCAAGTTAGACCTTTTTTTGGCAACCACTATTTAAAAAAAAAATCCAAATTAGGACATGTGAGTTGGAAGAGGGTGATGAGTGTAAAAGGGTCTCAATGTGCTGCTCTCCCTCTGCTGCCCCACACAGAGGCTGAGATCATGTTTTATATCATTGGTTGGGTTGTCCCACAGGCTTTTACCACGACGTTCATAGGGATACTTTTCATTTAGTTTTGCTGTAGAGGTTGTCCTTGAGATGTTGTTTTGCTATGTTTGTCTTTATGTCTTTGCTGTGTTTGACATTTAAAATCTGTGCAAATCAAGACACTTTTGAGAACGAAGAATTACAACTGGCCAAAATCCAAGCCTGGTACTCTAGGCAGAGAGAAGGCTCTGGTGGCTCCTGCTCTTGCCCAGAGGTGCAGGTGGAGTTGGGACTCACCTTCCACCTCCATCACTGCTGCTCCTTCCTATGGCGCACAGTCACCCCGCTGCAGCCTGAGTTTCTCCCCCCGCCCCCCATGGAGCATGTCTTAACACGAGGGGCATTTCTTCCCAGCTTGGCCACCAAAAGGAATGGGTTCTCCCAGCATGGGGAATGAGGGGGCAAGGTTCTGACCTAGCCTGGATCCTGGAACATCTGTCACTGTATATGTGTGTTGGGGGTGGGGGTGGCACAGCTTGTGACATATTCCCACCCTGTTCCCACTCACTATAGTTAGAGAGGTCAGAGGCGTCAGTCAGATAAGCTCCTGAATGGACCACGCTGGGGTAAGGGAGGAGGAATTTTCCAAGAGGCAGGGGTAGATGCTCCTAGAAGGACAAAGGGGTACTGGGTAAGTTAAGTGTCCACTGAAGTGACCGTTACAAACTGGGATAAAAAGAAATCACTGACCTTAGAAAGATAAAAGAAGAGAAGGAGGATGATACAGGGCTGAGGTTAGGATAATAAAATACCAAATAGAAGCAAATTCTGAAAACAAACCAAAGAAGGATTAGGAACGGGGTGGATGAAGACATGGAAACACAATATGAGACTTAGCAAAGTCCACGAACGGCAGTCGCTCCGGGTTTGGCAGGTTGCGGGGCTCTCATATTTGCTGCAGCGACTCAAGGGACAGCCCTGGGTGCGCGGCCACCGGGCCCCGCTGGCCTCGCTCTCTACCTCGGTCTGGATACTTGGCAGGTTCGGCATCTTCACAAACAGCTCTAAGAATCATGGGGTGCCTTCCAATCGTGAGATGTGAAAACAAAATAGGAGGCTGGCACGGGCGCATGGCTCTCAGCACCACCTTGGGTGAGGCTGCGGGTGGTGGTGATAACAGTGACCGCCAGCAGAGGGCAGTGTCGGGCCAGGCATTTCCCCGGCGTAGGGGAGGAGCTTTCTCAGCCATCATAATCTCTGTGGTTAGTTTCTGAATTTGGGATTCACCCCTGGCAAACTTTCGTGAGCAAAATGTGGTGATGCTTCTTTTCTTTTCCTTCAAGGATTTGAGAGTCTGCCTCAGACGATGATATGTAAATAGGAAGTAAGAAATAGGTTGCCCAACCTCATCCCTCTTTAAAGACCACTGACGAGTGCATACTATTTGATAGGATTGCCCTATCAAATCCCAAAAGGGCTCTAGGTGTGGTTGTGCGTTTACCAAGTGCCAACTGTGGGCCAGACATCATGCTAAAGTTTTACCCACCCAAAATTATTTATCTCTGCAAGAAACTATGATTCTCTTTATCAGACGCGGAAACTGAGGCTCACTAAAGCTAAGTGACTTGTGTCAGGTCCCACAGTTGGGGATGGGATTCACACTTTGATCTGTTGGGCTTCAAAACTCCGTTTGCTAGGCCACAAGCTTTTTATAGGCCCTCAGTTCCTGCCAGTTCTCATCTTGCCTGATGCTTCTACTTTTAACTCACAACAGTCTTCTATTCCCAGGGTGTCTACTGCTTAGACAGAGAAACTATCAGTACATCAAAAGGATACTGCTTACACCTAGCTAAGTGATGAATTGCTCATTTGAGTTACTCTTTTATCCCAAAAGGCAAATTATATTTCAACACATTTTCTATATGCTAAGAGCACCCAAAGAATTTTATGTACACAAATCATTAAGTGAGGTACTATATCAACTCTAAACATTGTGCTAGTCACTTGTGCTCATGGATCAGAGCAGATGATTTGTGGTTACAGCGATGATCTAAACTCTCTTCCTCCCAGGATTTGGGAGGTTGGTCTCACTTCTCTATGGCCACACCTGGTCCAAGGCAGTGAACGTGGACACGCCAGCATCATACCTCACACATTCTAACAATGGCAAACGCAGCTGACCATGCTGACAAAAATGAATTTTCGGTTGGTTTACACTAGATTAAGTCATTGATATTGCAGGTGACCTCTCACTCCTGAACAGCTGAATTTGATAACTTCTTTATCAATTCCTGGCCTTACTGGTTGTGGGGACAGAGTCCCAGAGAGCGGTTTCCAGGCTCTTGGCCTCATGTGGAAAGGTGTTGGCTCAGGAAGTAGAGGGCCGTCAGCTGTAACCAGTTAGCCATTGGCAACTAATATAGCTGCTGTGGCTACCTTGGGTTTGGAAGGTGGCAGAAAAGCAAACTGGGGGTTACAGCTAGCAAGTGGGGTTGGTTGGCAGAGAAGCGGACGGCAGATGCCAGCAAAACTATAGTGGTATGAACTCCCCATCCATGGCTCCGTGGGTGTTCCTTTTTGGCCTCACCATGTCCTGCGTTCTTGTGCAGGGAGTGGGACCGGAGACTCCGCATGACTCTGGTTGATCCAGTGATATTTTGATATCTGGTCAGTGTTGCTGAAGATCAACCCTTGGCCATTGCAGGTCTACACCAGTTGAAAAGCTGGATTGGAGAACGTGGCTTGGATCCAAGACCTAAATATGCCTTTTTAATTTTTGTACTGAATTGAACGCCCCATCCTTATCCCCCACGCCTGCCGCCGTCACAGGTGGGGCAGCTGGAAAACTAAAGCTACGCCCTGCTTTGATCAAAATTAGTCTTCAGAACATAAAAAGTATTTAAATCAGAACTCCAAAACTTACATTTTTGTCCTTAGCAGGAAAACAATTTTTGTTTCTTCTCCTGTATTCTAATTGTTATAATTTCACCAAGCTAGTGCGCTCCAGAAAAATAAAACAGTGCGTTCTTTTGAGTCCAGTGACCTCAAAACTCTGAGCATGAGTGTCTCTCATCAAAAATCTCTCCCCTTTTAACATTTCGGGTTATTTTTGTAGCAGCCTCTACACCTCATGCTATAATCAAAGCCTGTTAGCTCAGTCTTGCGATACTTGTGATTCAGACACTAATCATGACGGTGTCTCGCACATACATCACTAGTTGCATTTAAAGATGTGCAAATTGTGAACTCCACTTTCAACTCAATCCTTGCATATTTCGTTTGAAATCGCTTCTTTAACATACCAAATGTTAACTTTGAATGAGTTAAGGAAAGAAATGTATTTCCCAACAGAGGTGATCCATACAGCAAATTTCTATTTGTGAGTCAGGTGCTTTGAGCAAGGCATTGTTAATTATTTCAAGTCTCTTGGGTATCAAGTAGTTATTTGAAAATTTACTAAACTAAACAAGGTCAAAGCTAATCTTTAGACCCTCCAGATGTTCAAGCAACGGCGCTGAGAGGAGTCTAGCCATGGGAAGTCTGACTTGTAGAACATTCTCAGGCTGTCCAGCTCTGAATCAGGTATATTGTTACTTTTTGGAGCCATGTCAATGTGAGGTGATGTATATATGTTCGGTCTCTAAAATGAACTCATTAACTTGACCCCCAGATTTCAGCTCTTTGGAAGCCTCCCTTTCCACACTCTTTCCAGAGAGAGAGGGAACATGAGAATCTTGTTTGCTTTGGTAGCATTCGTTGTCTGGTTAGTATTCCCTCCTTCAGAGAGGCTCACTGTAATGTTGGTGGATGACAGTTGATTGCAAGAAATAGGAGTGTGTCTGGCTTTCCGGAGCTCTGGGCAACTCCACGTGGTGACTTTAGTGACAGTCTCAGAAGCAGACCTGGATTTTGAGGCTATTCTGTTCAAACGGCCAAGGCCTGGTGGGCTGATCTGAACCTACCCAGTGACTGGCATGGAGCAGGTGCCAGGAGGGTGTGGGCACTGAATCTACGAGACCTGGCTTTGAACTGTGGCTCTGCCCTCTTACCAGCTGCGTGGCCCATGCCTCATGACTCGGCCACTTTGAGCCTTAGTTCTCCCACCTGCAACATGAGGATAGTATTATCTCTCTCTTAGAGTTATGGTGAAGATGAAATAAGACGGGAGCTTAGAATACCTGGTTCCAGATAGATGGGAGGTGCCCAGAACTGGCAACTATTCTTATTACTAAGTGGACCAGCCAACACCTGTCAAATTGGTTCAGGCCTTTGGTCTTCAGGTTGTGACCGCTCCTGAGTCTCACTCAGCCTCTAGCGCCTCCATGCTTTGCCCCCAGATGAAGTGCTACTTGAGTAGGCTGATCCCTGGAACCTTACACCTGGACTGACCTGGTCCACCGAAGTCATCCTGTCGTTGAGGGCGGAAGCTTACAGATTGCATAATAGCCAGCACACCAGCATCAGCAGCAGCAGCCCCCTTTCTGGTGGGTTTATTAAGTGCTGGGAGTTGTATTGTGGGCTAGTTCATACACTGGTGAATCAGTGCTAGTAGCTCATAGTGATTAGGAGCAAGGGCTCTGGATCCAGGCTGCCTGAGTTGAAGCCTGGCTCCCCTACACCTCCTAGTACAAGACTTTGGCAACTTAACTCTCTGCACCTTAGTTACTTTGCCTGTCAAGGGGAGCTAACGATGGTCTGTCTGACCACATGCCTGTCATCTCTCCACTGTGCCCATCACCTCCTAGAGGTGGATAGATTGCCCACAGCAATCTATCAGTGTGCCTTTTCACACATAGTTGGAACCCAGCCTTCCAGCGGGTGGCCCAGAGGCCGCCTGCAACTCTGAACTCAATTCACCTGCATGCTGTCTCTGGGTGAAATGGTGGATGTTCCAAACGAATCATTTCCAAGCTCCTTTATTAATATTTTGCAACCTGCATTTATATTGCCATGTTTGGATTAAATTGATGTGCCTAAAATATAACTTCATTTTTCACTTTTCAACCAGTTGTTTTGCTATCTAAGTAGACACAGCTATGGTCATCTAATGGCAACACACATGGACCTCAGAAGGACACAAAGAATGGCTTTAGAAATTAATGATTGATATGACTTTGTCAGGTGATTAAGAAAGCTTTTGTATAATAAAGAAATTCCTCATTGGCTGTGGAATCTGAGTGTTTACAAACTCTTGGGTCTTAGGGGTAAGGGGGAAAAATGGGAGAAAAACCTTTAACTGCATTTGGAAATTTTCATACCAGGGTTCCCCTCATTTTCACACTGAGAACTGTGTCTCCTGGGACAAATTTCAAAGCCCTACGGAGTTGTCATTTGGAGGAGGAGCAGAAGTAGACCTTCTTTACACCATACCTGAACACTGCTTGATATCTGTGGTTTATGAAAGCAGCAGGAAAGTTTCTACCGAAGCTTTGAGCAAAGGGTACAAATAATCAAACTACAGCAAAGCTCTGTTTGGAAAGCTGAAAACAGAGAAATATCAAGAAGTGTTGCAGATGTGTACAAATAGATGTGGGTCAGGCAAAAATATGGAGATGAAAGCTTGTGGGCTGCAGAAGCCAGTATATTGTGTTTTGTTCTGTTCTTTCAGCCACCACTTTTACCCAGGCAATAAAAATGCAAGAGCAAGAGAGAGACAGGGTAGGTGAGGAAACCAGCTTGAGTAAGAGCAAACTTAGACTGTTACAAACACAGACACCAGCCTTCATCTATTCCTGGGAAGGAAAGTCAGCTCAGCTGGGAGAGAAGATTTGGAGCTGACAAGGAGGTGGGAAGCACACATTTCTCTGCTGGCTTCTGTAAAAGGCAATGCTTCCCAGAACAAATGATGCCACTGGTATGGTATAGCATCTGTGAATAAACCTTTGAAGAACATACCCTCCCATTACAACTCAGTGCCCAATCCACCAAAAGAATGAAACCTACTTTCTAATTAGGAGTTTGAAATGGCCTTCTTCTTGAAGGAGCTTCACTCTATATTTGGAAACCCTTTAACTCATATAAGGAAAACTTGTTCCAGGATCTTCAGGTACCATTCACTCACAGGAACTGAGCAGGAATCTCTCCATTCCAGTGCTTCACTCCCAGCCTTTGGGGAAGTGGTGAGTCTCAGGCAAGTGGAATGGATCATTTATCTCCATAGGTCTGAGTTTCCCTTAGAACGAATGAGCTGCTCTGGGCCAACCTAGACCAACCAGTGTGCTAGATGGAGCAGGAACCAAAGCCATCTTTGGAGTTCTTTGGAGCGCCCCTAAAAAGGGCCATACTTAAAATCTTTGAAGCTCACCTGAGTCAATGGGTACCACCAATTCTATTGGTATGTAAAGGGGTTACTAAGGCTAATGCTAGATCCCAATAATTCGTAGGAGAGAAGATTCATTATGAAAAACACTAAGGGACTCAGATAACCACAGGAAACAAGATTTTGTCATTTGAAAATTTAAAATATGCGATAACTATGTTTAACTGCACACATAAATCCTATCTCTCCTCAGTCCTATGGGTGTTTCCAAAAACAAAAAAAATTGTAAGAGGTGGAGAACTTAGTTTATCAGACACACAATCCAGTTAGACAACAGTTCTACAATTCATAGGAGGCTTCTCATAATTTTTCACCCAGCGCTGAAACGAGGATGAGAAAGTTTGCAACCATTGGAGACTAGAATGTTGAATATGAGTACTGAAAATATTAAAGACATTTTATGGAATGATATTGTGGGGTTTTTGAGGTAAAAGTTTTGTAAAAGCTATATACGCTCTAAAAATTTTCGGTGTTTCGTGCTTTTTCGAATGCAGCACCTTGTGAAAACTGAATCTCAGGAGGCCCCTGCTTCTATTTGGGTTTCAGACATCACTTCTACAATAGTTGAAACAGTTCAAATTAAAAGCAGATTCCTACACCGCTCCCACAAGGTATCACTCCCTAATGTTCCCATATCTGATGCCCTCAGCCCTTCCAGACCTTTTCTGTAATTCATGTAGAAGTTCTTGTTGGTTCACCGACTTCAGTAACGCTTTCCACTCCCCTTTCAGTTTGCACACTTCCTCAGCATCTGTGCACACGGGGTCTGGGTAAGACACTCTCCCTGTACGTGGGAGGGTGTTAGAGAACATCTAGAGAAAGACTGTAAAAGAGACCTTTCCCAACAAATACCATCATGAATGTCATGCCTTGTGAAAAGGGTGAATGAGCATCATTAGGATGATAAAAATGTTTTAGATATGGGATGCAGCATTTTGAATAAAGGACATACATAAGAACTTTTACTTAAGAGAGGGGTTCTCTTAATATTATTAAACTTTGATATGCTAAAAGGGGTAACAGTTGAACCAAGAAGAAGTGTGCCCCTACTTTCAATGAGTTAAAACATACTAGGAATTATCCTCAGCAACAGAGTGGGTGAACTTCCTCATGATTCTCAAGTTAGCGCTGCAGCCTGGTCCCTTCTCAGCCCCAGCCTGAGGAGCCTGTCTCTTTTAGGCAGAGGACCCTCTGTTGAGTATTACAAGGCACTTTAGGATGGGGCCCCATTTATTCAGATTTGAATCTCTACACCTATCACTGTGTATAGCCCACGGGAGCATTTAGTTAATGTTAGCTGCGGAAATAAATACGTAGAGCGAATAAGTTCCTTAAGCATTGGAAGATTGACTCAAAGTTTTCATTTTTATTTTTAAAAATTTTATCAGTTCATGTATAAAAGTTTTGGTTAGGGTCAAAAACCTAACTCTAAACCTCTGGGTAAAAAGCACTCTTTTGATCTCTGGGCTTTACATTCAAAGCATGATTTGTGCAATGCCTGGGTGCCTGTGATGAAATCAGAGGTTTTTCCCGTATGGTATATGGCATCTCCAAATGTTCAAAATTGTATTTTATGGTTTCTCCTTCTTTCTGTTTAAAAATTAAATGTGTGGTAATGGAATACTATTCGGCGTTAAGGAAAGATGATATAGGAGCATTTGTGACAACATGGATGGATCTCGAGAGAATAATGCTAAGTGAAATAAGTCAGACAGAAAAAGCAGAGAACCCTATGATTTCACTGATATGTGGTATATAAACCCAAAAGAACAAGACAAACAAATGAGAAACAAAAACTCATAGACACAGACAATAATTTAGTGGTTACCAGAGGGTAAGGGGGTGGGGGGTGGGTGTGAGGGTAAAGGGGATCAAATATATGGTGATGGAAGGAGAACTGACTCTGGGTGGTGAACACACAATGGGATTTATAGACGATGTAATACAGAATTGTACACCTGAAATCTATGTAAATTTACTAACAATTGTCACCCCAATAAAATTAATTAAAAAAAAAATTAAATGTGTGGTGTGGTGTGGTGTGTTTGTGTGTGTGTGTGTGAGTGTGTGTGTGTGTGTGTGTATCCTGGGAGGGGGGTCAAGAAGAAACAACAACAGCAAACAGACAAACAAAAATGCCACTTTGATGAGGCAGTCAGCTCAGTGAAGTATGTTTCATCCTGGTGCCAAATGATACTCACAAAAATTGCAGCAATTTTTGATGTCCTTGCCAATGTTTGTGGTATTTTTACTTTAAAGATGTTAACAGATTGCTCCAAAATAAATAATTTAAGCCTAATATTTCAAAAGAGTCCAAGCATCTTTCACTTTTGGCTTCTCTTCTGGGAGTAAGCTGTGCCCAACAGAAGCAGCCCTCATGTCTATATAACACTCCATTTGGAGGGCTGTTTTCTTACTTTGCTTTTCAAAACTGAATCTATTTTTCACCATTCTGTTCCAATGTCATAAGTTCTATCACTGTTCAGCACTGAAGCGAGAACTCCCCTCATACAGGAACAAAAGGAATGAGCCTCATAGCTTGTGATCTTGTGGGAGGAGAGTTTGGAATTGGTGCCGAGAGAACTCTGGGCTGGGAACTTAACCCAAGTTCCACAGGAATCTATCATTCCAGTGCTGATTCATATGTAGACTTCAAACCATGGACAATGGGTCAAATTTTGTACACAGTGTGCTCAGCTTAACTTAAAATAGCTTCAGACTTGGCAAATTAACTTCACACAAAATGACCCCATCCTCAGTTATTGGACTTCTCTCTCAATTGTTTGCCTTTATGGTACAATCTAAGAGAGAAGAAACATCTATGTTAAAAAAGAAATCAAAAGCAACTCTGTATGCTGTTCTGCACTTGCTAAATGTGCATGAATGGCTTTTATAAATGGAAAACAGAGAGAAAATATAAAAAGAGCTGAGCAATAAACTGACAGTGTTGTGTTCTATTAATGCAGGCAGACATTGTGAGGTCCATCAGATGATCGGGAACTACATGTGGGACCCCAACACCAACAAGTCATTTGACATAGGTGTCAACAAAGACAGCCTGATGCCTCTCTGGTGGAACGGATCAGAACCTCTGTGGATCACGCTGACTAAGGCCAAAAGGAAGGTCTATATGTACTACTGGCCAGGTGAGTACATCCAGGCCCCTCCAACTTTCCAAATCTCTAAACACCATGGAGTCTCTGAGGACAAAAGACGTAGATGTCATGTTTGATGACCATGCCAGGGTTTGGAAAATGGGATCTTTATTCAAGAAATATCTTTTATGGTGATAGTTTTTAAAAAGCTTTGCTTTGATCTCTCTAACATCAGGCCAGGCACAATACCATTTCCTGATTCCCTGGGATCAACAATGTTGCTGTAGTATGTCATACTTTTTCATGTTTAGGTATACAGAAGAAAGAAGTTATAGGACGCTTATTTGCCTTATAAAAGAATTTGGCATACCACTTCTATAGATTTTGAGTTCCCCTACACAATATTGAAAAGAGGATTAAAACCCTTACAACCTTTTGGTAGTGCACTACGTGAAATCCCCTTGTAGTAATATTCCTCCTGTACATTGTAGATCAATGAGAAAGTAAATTACTTGACTTACTGAAATGATGTAAGCAATCATGCAAACTTCCCTGGCTGCTGTGGGAAGTCTTTAGGATAATCTCATCTTGGCAGTCGGAAATCTTTCATTAAGGATGAGAAGATAACAAAATCATCAACTTACATTTTCTTCCCATTGGTGAGATTCATTCTTAGGTTAGTGAGCAATTTGACTTTTTCATGAACATGGCTGTAGATACTTTTTCCTAATTCTTAGTGGTGTGATAATGATGACTGTCATTTTGGAAGATGACATCAGAGGAGGTCTAGGAGAAATGAAAGGATAAATAGTGAGAAGCAGCTGAGGGAATCTCATTGGCCTGGGCTGGAGAGCAGCAGCAGCCTGATAGAATTGTGAGAGCATGTTGGGAACGGTGGCAGGAGGGAACAGTGGCAGGTGGGGACTGTGAGCGTGGAGAGAAGGATGAGTAAGCCAAGGTTGAATCACAGATGGCCCATACTGAGGGCGTGGGCCTTCAGCAGGAGTTTGGAAGAGGCTGTGGTCACATGGAGAGCTGCTCAGGGCACTCAAGGCTACACCAGATCTCAGAGGAGCATAAGACACAGACAGATGGAGACCATGGAACGTCATGTGGTGGTAAGTGCCCTGAAAGGTGCCGTAGAGCAGAGACTGACATCTATAGGAGAGACTTGGAAGGCCAGAGCAGGCTGCATTAATTTAAAACTGGGCAGGAGATGACACATTCTCTCTTTGCTGCATCTACTGCGAGGATGAAGAGATTGTTCTCAGCAATCAGACGGTGGACATTCCAGAAAATGTGGACACACTCTGAAGGGACCACAGTTACTGTGAAGGGCCTCAGAGGCACCCTGCAGAGGGACTTCAATCACATCCATGTAGAACTCAGTCTCTTTGGAAAGAAAAGGAGGCTCCGGGTTGACAAATGGTGGGGAAATCAGAAGGAACTGGCTCCTATTCACACTCTCTGTAGTCACGCACAGAACATGATCAAGGGTGTTACCCTGGACGTCAGTTACAAGCTGAGGTCTGTGTGTGCTCACTTCCCCATCAGCGTTGTTATTCAGGAAAATGGTTCTCTTGTTGAAATCCGAAATTTCTTGGGTGAAAAATACACCTGCAGGGTTCGGATAAGGTCAGGTGTTGCTTGTTCAGTATCTCAAGCCCAGAAAGATGAGTTAATTCTTGAAGGAAATTATATTGAACCTGTATCAAATTCAGCTGCTTTGATTCAACAAGCCACAACAGATAAAAATAAGGATATCAGAAACTTTTTGGATGGTATCTATGTTTCTGACAAAGGAACAACAGTTCAGCAGGCTGATGAATATAAGATCTGTGTCGTCCAGCTACAGAAACACCAAGATGTCGAGTGATTCCTCAGACTTATTTGTGCTATTTTAGAGATGCAATAAAAGTCATGTATTGAAAAAAAATTAATAAAAACTGAAAAATAAAACTCAGCAGAAGAGCAGACAGACACAGATACAGTTTCAGGGGAAGTGGTAGAGTTTCTTCAGAAGACACATGGGATTCTTTCCATAGCAGCTACCTCGGCTGACATGATAAGAAGCTTTCGAGGAAAGGAGGTGTTTCAGAAATCTCCATTATCTTAAATGGAGACTCAGTATTTCACAGACTTGGGCGTGAGATCAAGGAAACAAGACGGTACATCAGCCAAGATGATCAGACTTGCTAGAGAAGCCAAGCTCAGAGTTCAGCTCAATGAGATGAGATCTGAAGCCAAAAGTGCTGCTGCACTTCGAGGTCATTCTCAGAAATCATTATCAACAGATCCAAGGGCCCACATGCATAGGCATAGGAGAGGCGACATATTGGGCCCAGTGCCTCAGGGACCATCTTGTTCTTTTGTTGTTTTTGGTTTATATACCACATATCAGTGAAATCATAGGGTTCTCTGCTTTTTCTGTCTGACTTATTTCGCTTATCATTATACTCTCAAGATCCATCCATGTTGTCACAAATGTTCCTATATCATCTTTTCTTACCGCCGAATAGTATTCCATTGTGTATATATACCACAACTTCTTTATCCATTCATCTATCAAAGGACACTTTGGTTGTTTCCATGTCTTGGCCACCGTAACAAAGCTGCAATGAACATTGAAGCACATATATCTTTATATATAAATGTTTTCAATTTTTTTGTGTAGATACCCAGGAGAGGGATTGCTGGGTCATATGGTAATTCTATTCGTAATTTTTTTGAGGAACCTCTACACTGCTTTCATAATGGCTGCACCAGTCTGCATACAGGGACCATCTTAAAGCAAATCTAAGGACCACAAATGAATATTGCCCCAATGCTATAGGGCCATCTTTCATAGCATCTGGTTAACTTAACTTTCTGCGTCTTGGAACTTGAGCATTTTGTGCTCTAAAGAGCTCCTCTCCCACAATCTCTCCCCAGCGCCCCACATGGCTCCTTCGCTTATGATCTGCTGCCGATGGCCTGTTGGATAGCCATGGATGTTAATGCTCACGGAAAGATGGGAGGAGATCCTAAAGGGAGTCAGTTGTCATATTTCAGACTCTTCTCTGCAGAGCAATTACAGAGCATTATTCTTTATCTCATCCTGGAGAATCTGGCTCCTTAATTATAATAAACAACTTGAATTTTTACACCACTGAGTGTCTAAAAAATCTCGAAGCTTATTTGCATGTAAAATACCTTGTTGCTCCTCCAAAACAGCTCCTTAAGGACCAGAAAGGGCCAATCACTTCCTTTGATTCACAGTTCAACAGCTAATGTGATGTGATGCTTTAAGTTCACTTTATAGTGTTAACTATGAGGAGGAAAGAAGCTAAAAAGATAGCCTTCTAGAATTTCTTCAGTGACCTAAATTAAAATTGGTTAAAGATCTGGCCATGTTGAAGTCTTGTTAGAAATTGGATGAAAAGTCTCCTGTTTCTTAGACACTGTCCAGTGCTTCTAAACTGGATATACAAATAAGGCTCTCTGAGAGCTAGTGATCTCTGGAGGCTCTGTTGCCCAGCCCAACCAGGAGTGCCCCAGCACCTTCCACTCTTATTTGTTGACAGCTGAGGAATTAAGGGTCACTGCTTTCCTTTCTCCCTTCACCTTGGTCCCCTCCAGCCACCGCTAATAGCCCAATGAGTGTTCATTTGTCTCAGGAAGATTAAGTGAAATGCAGTGGCATTTCTTCTAAACATGCCTTGATTTTATTTTTCTTCTCAAACCCTCCTCTTCCTCCTCCACTCCCCACAGGACATTGTGCAGACCTCTCCATGAGGCCTGGAAAACCTTCATTGCTCCAGGGATCTGTGTTATGACACTTTGAGTCTCGCCATTAAGTCAATATTTAGAAGTGCAATTTAGAAATGGCAGTAGTTCAAGTCTTCCTGTCAGGTAGATAAAGAAGCAGACTGAAAAATTGATCAGTGGTGAAGCGTCCAAAATACCACACCTCAAGTCTTGAGAATTTAATATTGTAAACAGACCCTTTATTACCCCACCCAATGCTGCCATTGAGTTGTTCAGGGAGAAATGTGCCTCAGGAAATTATCCCAGGCCCTAAATTGAATATTTTGGGGGGAAGGCCCAAAGATATCAATCAGGAACTACATAACTTAGAACCTAGTAGTGTTCTGCCGAGGATAAGAGCTGACTGTGTGTCCTTCACCGATTTTATACCCCTACTCCATCCCTCTGATTTGAGGTCAAAAGAATTTTATTGAAGGGGGAAACGGAAGAGGCTCCAGTGCTCACTTCATATTGAGAGTAACCCAAGGCAGAGAAGGATGCCTTTTTCAGACAATCAGTGCTACCTTACACAGTGGTAGCGATTTTTAAATTTTATTCTTATGGCTATTGTCAAATACAAAAAAGCAACAAAAAATAACAGCCTTTTAGGAGTCTGTTTAAAACTCTTTGGAGTAAGTGTTTGAAGAGTCTTATGTTCTACATCTTTCATCATGCATTTCGCAGTGTTAACTTCTAATCTCAAGCAGTCAGCAGGACTTGGGGGCAACTATTCATATGGCCCTAGGATGGTGCTGGGTGTGGTTCTGGGCTCTTCTAGTGGCCTCTTCTTGTACTGTGCAGGTGTTCAGGTGAATAAAACACCTTCTATGTGGGGAGAGACACACTTTCACCTGGCTTTCCCTCCCATGCTTCCCAGAGGTGGGCAGGGTGAGGTGTTAACGGTAGGTATTTGACTCAGCTCCTAAAAAGTTTTGGTTTTTATAATCTAGGTGATTTCATCAGGATATGTAAGGAGACAGGATTGGCTATTGAAGAATTGTGGGTTGTTCATAGCATCTTCCCCTTTCCAACTGTGGTGGGTCCCTGACAACCTTCAGCAGCACTGAACTTAGATGCATACACTTAGGCACAGGGAGAATTAGGAGCCCAGCATCAATTATGAAAATGTATGAGTTAACGCTATGGCTAAGTTCTTTGACTCTATGTATGTAACTTCAAACATCTGGATAAAAACCAGAACTTTTTTTTCAGGCAAATATTTGATGTTGCAAATACAAGGGATCCAGATTTTCACCAAAATTTCCAATAACATCTCCAATTTAGCATTAATGTTTAAGATGTATGTAATTTTAGAACCGGAAGAGGTCTTAATCAATATGTAGTTTGCTGAATCCTACAGTTGTAAATCAAGACCTCTTTAGGAAACTGATCAAAACCATGGATTCCCTTTCCAGAAAAATATACACTCATACATACTACACTCACAATGTTGTGCCCATGTAATACAAGAGACTACAATAATGAGGATTGCCAAATGGTCTTTGACATGGCAACACATATATATCTATAATATCTAATTGATATGATTTTTTTTAAGGTGATGGAAACATGGATTAAAAACTCACCAAAGTATCACACGAAGCCCAAGCTCCTATAATTAACATCTGGCAAGAATAGGCTTGGGTCAAAATTCTCTAAGACTCTGAGTTGAATTCCCCTTGAGGCATTTCCTTTATTTGTGGGTAACTTCGGTAAAATCGGCCATCACTGTCGTCTGTCTGTGTCAGCAAGAAGCAAGTTACAAATTTGCATCTCAAGTTTAAGGTTGTCTCAAAAAAGTGATCTTCAAACACATTCTGCAGGATTTCTAGGCAGCAACCATTTCTGCTACAGAGACATTGAGTAGGCGTTTGATCTCTGGACTGCTGCCTGCAGAAGCAATTCCTTCCGCATTCGAAAGTTTTCATAGCTGTCTAGCCACATCCAATCTCTTTTTGTAGGATGGTAGCTTGGCCACAAGAGCTCAGCATCCATTGTTTCAGCATCCGCTGTGGTAATCAGAAAGCCTTAAAGAGAAATCCAGGGATGAACTTCCATTCTTCACAAATCGTGGCAAACCTGTTTCTTCATAAAACTTCACAAAAGGGTGTGACTCAAAGCCCAGGAATAGGTTCTCAGGAAACAACTATGAGCAAAACCAGATACAGGCTCTTCTCACCCCATCACCCTCTCCCCTGAGAATTTACCATCTAGTGTAGGAGACAGATGGTAATCTGACACCAGCCTAAATAAGTGTAAAAGTATACCTGCTAAAAGTATAATAATGAAAAGCATATTGAATTGTGATATCATCTAATAAGGGATCTGGTTTCATCTGAGAGTGTGACATGAGTTAGCACCTGAGAGGTGGGTAAAGTGGGGGAGTAAAAGTGGGGAAGTTGGTGGAACAGAGCATCCAGACTGAGAGAATAGCAGGTGTTAAGGTCCTAGAAGGGATGGGAGAAGCATAGAAAGTTCAAGAAACTGAGAGGTGAGGATGGATGTGGTGTGGAAGAGGTAGAGAGAAGCTGAGGCCAGGCCAGGCTCTATGGTTCAAGCGGAAGAATTTATTCTTATCCTGAGAGGAATAAGAAGTCATTGGAAGATTTTAAGGAGGAAGGTAAGAGTATCATACTTGCATTTTGTCAAGACTACTCTGGCTTCAACATGGAGAATGGAACATAGGCATCCACAGTGGATGGACAAGGGGTGACCAACCAGTCAGGGAGTTATTGCACAAACCTAGGAATGAGGTGAGGGTAGCTTGGACTAATGGAGGTGGTTAGAAATGGATGGATTGTGGACATATTTAGGAATTAAAATTGCCAGAACCTGGTGATGGATTGGATTTGGGATTAAGCGATTGAGCCAAGGCTGGGGAGAATCTTATGCTGCTATTATAGTGCCGTCCTTCCCAGGTTTGCCAGGAACTCCCCAGAGCTTAGTGGAGGAGGGGGACCGAGAGGGAAGGGTCCTGACTAAGGGAAGAAAGGGGCCCAAAGTTGATGCTTCCTGTATTAAATCAGTGCCCAGTAGAAAATGAGAGAATGCTGGAATCTTCGCTTTTGTTGGCTGAGAGCAGTCCTGCCCTCATTCCTCCTAGGCCTGTGCCACATTCTTGGTTGGTGCCAAACACCTCTTGGTGGGTCAGAGGGCAGGTGGGCTCAGATGCCTCTACTCTGCCTTTCCTACCTGGACTGGTGGACCACCGACTGTCTGATCCAGCAGAAATCAGAAAGATTTCTGCTGTGTTGGGACACAGAGGTGGCACTTTCATCCCACCAGAGCCCTTTGTGTGCAGAAAGCCCTGTCCTCCTGTTCTCCCTGCTGTGTTTCCAGAACTTCACTGAAGCACTTGGGGAACCTGAGAGAAATTTAAAGCAAAGAGCCAAAACATGGCTTCTAGACCAATTCAGTCACTTCCTTGCTGGGCACAGTCACTTAATTTCTCCAGCTGCATCATTTGTCCAACAGGGATGACCACAAGTACCTCTCAGGCTTGCTGGGCATGTGAAAATGAGATAAAATATGGAGAGTATTTGACCAGAGTATATGTTCAATTCACCCGCAGCCCCCAGATTCTAAAATGGGAACTTCAGCCTGTGCCCATTTTCATGAGTCACACAGAGGGAGTGCTCTGACCCCCAAAATAGAAATTCTTGAATTCACATCAAAAATTCAAATGTACCCTTGCAAAGATCACAAAGTGAAACATCAGCCCTATTTTAAGTCACCAAGAGAATTCTGGGACAATTCCATCAGGGACAGAAAGAGACAGGAGGGGAGTGCTCGCAGGAAAGCAGTGGACAGAGGGAGCTATCTATTGGGTCATTGGAGAAAGAAAGGAGGACAGCGGCTGGCTTTGTGATGCCTCACGGATGGGGCAGAAACCATGGACAGGGTGAGTCAGACACATGACCACATGTAAAGGTGGAGCTTAAAGCCAGGCAGTGTGGCTACTGGATGGCCCCTGGCTGTTGGCCCAAGGATTGCAGAGAAGTGGCTTTGCGGGGCCCACATGCCCAGTACTCACTCCTGCTCCCAGCTGTTCCTGGGAATGTCTCAGAACCAGCTCAGAGGTTGGGAAGACCAAGGTCCCCTGGACACATGGGGGAAAGGACGGTTTGTAAGATTTGGAGATCACAGGCTTGGATCTGAGGGGCTGGGGAATGGGGAGTCACTGGATAGGTTGAGCAAATGATTGCAGGGCTGAACTCTTCAGTAAGGGGTTTATTGATTGGCTTCTTGTGTCTCAAGATGAGCCAGTCTGTTGTGATCCAAGTACCAGGAAACCACCTACTCAGAGAAGGAGGCTTTTGTGGGGAATACCATGTGGTACAGAGGTCAAAATGGCTTCCCGTGGGGGGAACATGTTGTCACTCTAATAATGTAATCATTTTGCAAGATTTAGATGACCTTGAAGCCTGAGTTGCAGCCCAATAGGGTATATGAGGGGGCCCTCGGGGCATCATTCCAGTAGCAGTCATTCATTCCTCACCTGCTCCCACTTGGAAGGAGGGCAAGCCCTGACTCTGGGCCAGATATTTTTCCCCATCTAAAGCTAACGAGCAGATGCAGACTAAAACCCCACCTTTGGCCTCATTATGCCTAGCTGTAGTAACACCACCGCCTTCCGAAAGCAGAGACTCAGCTGGGGTCAGCCATATATTCCTTCTCACCCTGGTTTCCTGTTAGTCACTCGGAGGCCCAGTGAGTCATTTTCAATTGAGTTTTTGTAATCCCATCTAATGGAGGAGTTTCTTCTCATCTCGTTTGTCTCCTGGGCGTGCTCTCTGCCCCTGCACACAAGGCCAGTCTTCAGTGGAGTCCTGCGTTCAGGCCAGCCCACAGCCCTCTTTCTACATCAGAGGAGAGATGTCGCCAGAGGTCTCCCAGCCCTGTGGGCCAGGCCAAGCCTGGGGAAGGGTCTCTGAGATCAAAGAGCCTGCTCTCCCCTAGGACTTGTTCCCACAAGCTCCTGTGCCTCAGATGCATTTTCCTGGAAAAGGTTCCATGTTTCTAAGTGAGTTAATTGGCTTAGCTGTTTTAACAAGCTCTCTTGAGACATGTATTCAACAGTTGTACACCTGCCTCATATCACATAAAATGCAGCTCATAGGGGTTATTGTTACAAGATGTGTCAAAGTTGGCAAGCGGAGCTGCACTTGGAAGGAGAGACCTGTGCTCTAGGAAGTTGGAGAAATGTGAATTTTATGGGCTCAACTTGGTGGTCCTTGGAGAGAGTTGCCAGGAAGCAAGGATCATGCAGGAAAGCAGTGTGCATAGGAGGAAAGTACCGGAGCTCGGAGAGCTGACTACTAGCCAATAGGGAAACCTTGGGACATTCACTTCTCCCATCTGAGGCCTTTGTTTTCTCAGCTGTAAAACAAAGGCATTTGATGTAAGGCTGCCATGAAGGGCTGTGAAAGTTGTGAGTTGAGCAAGGATATCACATCCATGAGGCAGCGCACATATTGTAGACATCCTAGATTTGCATCTTTGTTTCAGCAATATTTTGGCCCATGGCAGTCAAGTGTTGTGACAAAATATATATATTAAAATAATTTTCTGATGATGGAAATTAAGTGTTTTGAAGAAGAAATGCCTCATTTTCTTCCCCCAAAGGTGCTTGGACTTAGTGGTGGCCCTCTTATATTTTCTATTCTAACGCTATATGTTCTATTCTAGATACATTTATTAGGTTGTAGAAGAGGATACTCACTCAGCCTGAGGTGGGAATATCTAGCAGGAAGGTGGACTCTAGACAGAGATAAAATGAGGTCCTGAAAAATGAACCCTAATTAAAGGCAATTCCCTTCAAAGTTCCCTGGGAACAATGAGGAAACAAGATGGAGTAAAGCCAAAACATGCCCTTGAAGTGGTTGTGAAACCAGAAGTGGTTATGCAACCAGGAACCAAAGTTCCTGTTTGATCTTTGAAAATTCAAAATCCAGGCCATTGCCTTAGTTTCCCCACAGATCCCTGTGCTTTCCTCAGGCACGTTGCAGTGACCTCAGCTTATCAGATTCTGTGCTCCCTATGACGCCATGAACTGGCCTGGAGGCAGCAGCCCAGAGGTTGAGCAGCGCACTCATTTTCACAGATGGCGTCTGTGGTAGATCCAGAAAGGGACCCACAGACCTCTGATTAGAGAGCTGTCTCAGGGGCTCTACAAAACATCCCCCTCCAATCTGTTGATTTCCATCAGAAAAAGACTAAAAAAAAAGCAAAACAAAGCACCCACACGAATTCCCCAGGAAAATTAGCTTTGCTGTCTCTAACACCAGCGGTTTTACTAATTCCATGTTCCATCCATTATGCCTGTTATTTCTTACTAGCTATTTTCCTTGTCAGTCATTTATTCATTCTGGGTTATAAGATTAGAGGTAAGGTGAATGTGTTTGCCTTTGAAACGTCATCGAGGCGAGACCATTCAGGACAGAAAAAGCAGAATGATTGCACTGGTCCCAGTTTATGTGCACTTCGGTACTAGTCTAATCCTTCCTCAGGGTCACATGGGGGTATATAGTTACTATCCAAAGAAACCGTGTCTGCAGGATTTGCATTGCAATATACAATTGGATTAAACAATTTTCTGAAGGGACAGAACGCGTCACTGATGAAGAGAGGTCAGGGCAGCCAGTAATGAGCAGAACTGATGAAAACATTGCAAAAATTTGTCAAATTGTGTGTCAAAATCGTCAGCTGACTGTGCAAAGCATAGCAGACCAAGTAAACATCGATAGAGAAACAGTTAGGAAAATCTTAACTGAAAATCTTGGCATGAGAATGGTGTGTGCAAACATGGTCCTGAAGGAACTTACTGATGAACAAAAAGCAAAGAAGAGTTGAAGTTTGCCAAGACCTTTTGGAGAGGCAAGATGATGTTTTGGGCAGTGTTATCCCTGGTGATGAAGCAAGGGTTACCAATATGGCCCTGAAACAAAGTATCAAAGTGCACCATGGAAGTCAGCCAATTCTCCACGACTAAAAAAGATTCATCAGTCCAAATCAAGAGTCAAAACTATGTTGTAAACTTTTTTGATATCAGAGAGATTATTCATTATGAATTTGTACTAATTGGACAACCAGTTAACCAAGTTTATTATTTGGCTGAAAAGGCTGCATGAAAAAGTTAGATGACCTGAACTTTTTGCCAATAATTCATGGCTCTTGCATCAAGGCAATGCCCCAGATCACACAGCACTGTCTGTGAGGGAGTTTTTAGCCAGTAAAAAAATAAATGTATTGGAACACCCTCCCTACTCACCTGATCTGGCCCCCAATTACTTCTTTCTTTACCCAAAGATAAAGGAAATATTAACAGGAAGACAATTTGATGACATTCAGGACATCAAGTGTAATACGAGGACAGCTCTGATGGCCATTCCAGAAAAAGAGTTCCAAAATTGCTTTGAAAGGTGGACTAGGCACTGGCGTCAGTGCATAGCTTCCCAAGGGGAGTACTTCGAAGGTGACCACAGTGATATTCAGCAACGAGGTATGTAGCGCTTTTTCTAAGATGAGTTCACAAGCTTTGTCAGACCTCTGATAATCAATAATAAAAAGAAAATTTTAAATTGTTGTATGTTTAGAAAATAACCAGAGACTTCTAAATAACTCACGGTTCAAAGGAGAAGTAACTATGGAATTTAGAAAATATCTTAAACTGAGGGATACATTAGTATGTATGTTGTAGTAGGATAAGTGGGATGAACGTAAAGTCATGCCTAAAAGGAAATTAATATTTAGACATGCAAATATTAGGTAAGAACAATAACTGAAAATCAATGATCTGAGTCTCCATCTCAAAGCAAATTAAATTCCACCCAAATAAATAAAAGGAAATAATAAAGATAATAGCAGAGCTGAATGAAATAGAAACCAAATATACTCATACACTAGAGAGAACTGATAAAGCCACATTTGTTTTTAGGAAAACTAGTAAAATGGATGAAACCTTGACGAGACTTATCTAGAAATAGAGACAACACAAATAATCAATAATAAAATAGAAAAGGGGGCATCAGCCTAGAACGTACAGACATTAAAAAGACAGTAAAATAATATGAAATACATTATGCCAATGTATTTGAAAATGTAGATAAAATAGACAAATTTCTGGGGGGAAATTACCAGAGCTTACAAAAAGAAATAAAAAATTGGAATACTTCAATATCTGTTTTTAAATTAAATCTTTAAAAACTTTCCCTAATAGAATGCCACAATATTAGATGCCTCCACTAGCAAACTTTTCAAACATTTTAGGAAGAAGGAACATCGATGCTGTCCACATTCTTTCAGAGAAGGTATAAAGACAAATCGCTTTTGTAATGAAGTGAACATAAGCTCGATACTAAAATATGACAAAGGTATCAAAAGAAAGTCAAACTACTTAAGTCAAATTACATCTATGAACATAGATGTAAATATTGTATAGCGTTAGGTGGTTGTTTGAACTACGTACATGTATGTATTTCCAATTTACCTATCATACTTTTTGGAAAAGATCACTTTTCATTACTGCTCTAAAGTGACTCCCTTGTCATAAGTCAAGTATTGACTATAGATTTGTGGGTCAGTTTCAAGAATCTCTAATCTTTTCCTTTAGTCTATGTGTTTATGCTTGCAAAAATACCATTTTGTGTTCATTTTTGTAGCTTTACAATAAGTCTTTATGTCTACCCAATGGGGTAAATCTTCCTGTTTTGTTCATCTGGCTCAAGATTGCCTTTGCTATTCTTAACTCTTCATTTCCATGTAAATTTTAGAATCAACCTGTCAGTTCACACACACACACACACACACACACACACACACACACACACACACATCACATCACACACACACACACATATGCACATACACTTTGGAATTTTGATTGGAATTACAATTGATATACTTATCGTATTAAGTCTTTCAATTCATAAACGTAATATATTTCTCCACTTTTCAATGTCATTTTACATTTCTCTAAATAATTTTGTGTGTAAAAATTCTTAAGTCATTTTTATTAGATTTATTCCTATATTTTTTATGCTTTCATTCTGTCCTGAATAGTATTGGTTTTTAAATTTTGTTTTCTAATTTTTGTTCCCAGTACACATAAATACAATAACAATTTTCTTTTTAATTGTTGTCCTTTTATCCCTGTACTTTCTGCCATATCTCCCAAGTAGATAGGGCCTTTGCTACAATATTGAATAGAAGTCATGGCAGGAGACCTCCTTATCTCATTCCTGAACACATTTTACCATCAACTGTGATGTATGCTGTAGGTTTTTTTGGTAACTATTTTGGATCAGATTATGAATGTAGTTTTCTAGTTACCCAAGTTTATTCTAATAAATCCTAGCTTAGTTGAAGAGTTTTTTCATAAATGGTTTTTTTTTGTTGTTGTTGTTTGAGAGCCCACTGGCCCATGTGGGAATCGAACCGGCAGCCTTCGGAGTTAGGAGCATGGAGCTCTAACCGCCTGAGCCACCGGGCCGGCCCCTATAAATGGTTTTTGAATTTTATCAAATACTTTTTGTGTGTCTACTGAGATGATCAAATTATTTTTTTACCTTTATCCTGTTGCTGTTGTGAATTATACTGATAGAATTTAAAATATTGAAAATATATTTTATTTCTATCATAAACCAAATTCAGTTTGCATATATGATTCTATTTATGTATTGATTTTTGAAAACTGGACATTCACATAATAGAATTTTTATGACCTAATCTGTATATTAGAAGGAAGTTGGAAGTTAACCACTAAAAAATACATTTTTTTGTTTCTTCTTACAAAAACAAGTTCCTTTACTATTTATTTTAGTAAAGTTAGTTCAATTGAATAAGCAATTATAAGAATATAAAAATCAACCACGATCCCTTCTGAATCAGCTAGGAATTGTCTGCTACAAGTAATAGAAAATCTTACCTAATATCAAACAGTGGATAAAACAGGCAGAGTCTCCCAAGGTCTCAGTACCTCAAAGATGCCTTGCACCCACCTGGTCATTTCACAGGGTGAATAGATATAGTGGGATTGCGTGTCCTGAATGAATCTCTCCTGCAAAGAATCAGAAAAATGGAGATTACATGTAAATCTCTTAAGACATGAAAAGTGCTTAAAAGGGCAAATGATTTACTTGTATTACATAACAAGAAGTACTTTGTGTGGTTTACCTGCTTAACAATGTCTTAAACAATTCCTAAAACATAGGTTCTTTATACCCTTTTATTCCATTTTTGCATATTAACCTTTTATCTTCATGCTTATTGACTCATGGTTTAAAGATGGCCATTGCAGGTAGAGATCATGTCCTTACAACCTGCGTTCCAAAGTGGAAAAGAGGGAAAGAGGCAATGCTAGTAATGAAGGCAAAGCTTCTCACTTTAAAAGCCTCAGCAGATCAAAATGCTAGTTCTGGGTCACATGACCATTTCTGGCCACAAGGGACCCTGGGGAGGTGAGAAAGCTTTCCTCTTTCTATAGTGAGAGATGGAAAGGGAAAAGAAAGTTTAGAATGATTTTGGTTTAGCCAAAAAAAGTCTACCAAACCATCAGTTTTTTCTCTGTATTTATGAGTTCAAACTGATGTTTGCCAGATGGGAAGGGGGCTGGGGAACAGGATGAAAAAGGTGAAGGGATCAAGAAGAACAAATTGGTAGTTACAAAATAGTCATGGGGATGTAAAGTACAGCATACAGAATATAGTCAATAATGTTGCAACAACTGTGTATAGGGCCAGGTGGGTACTAGACTAATCAGGGGGATCATTGCATAAATTATATAAGTGTGTAACCATTATGCTGTACACTTGAAACTAATATAAAATAATATTGTATGTCAACTGTAACTGAAAAAAAATAATTTTTTTAAAAGTCTACCAAACCAGCCACCCAGATTTTACCCTTTCTTATATTTTGTTACATTCTCTTCTACTCTTTTTGTGACATAAATATGCTTTAAATATTTATCAAAATGAGATCATCCTTTACATACTATTTAGTGGTCTTTTTTTAAACTTGAAATATTATGCCAATAAATACAAATGACATAATGATTTTAATGACTGCATGGTATTTCATTATTTGGATATACCATAATTTAACCATAGCTCTATTACCAAACATTTAAATTGCTTCTTAATTTTATGTTATAAGTGACATTGCAATAAAGATACTTGTATTACAACTTCATTTTCTTAGAATATCCTTCTAGAAGTGATTTTCTTCAAAGCATCCTTATGATAAAATTGTATGAATATTGCCTAACAACCTTATTCTCAATGGACGAGAATGATTTAGAAATCCATACCTAGGTTTATACATTTTATTGTTTTTTTCAAACACAGGTGTTAATCCATAGTGGACAGTGAAATCAATTTATGGGTCAATAATCACTATTTTTTTAAAAATGCATAAAAAGAATGGAATAGAACAGGAGAATATTATCATGCATTGCTTATAGTTTGGTGCAACTTTTGTTTCCTCTGTGAGTGTGTGTGTTTCTATACTTGTCGTGAAGCAATATGAGTATTTTGCCAAGTTTTAAAAACATTCCCATAGAGGAACGCTCATTCATGCCTCTTGATTTCTAGCATTGATTTCTTACTTCTATTTTTGTTAATTGCCTTGTTAAGACGTTCTCTAACAGTAATAAACACAGTGGTGATGGTGACATTCCTAATTTGCTTCTGACCTAACTGAAAATACATCCCAGGAAGTTGTGAAATGCAGAATTTTCACTATTGTTAATAACTAGCCTGTCAGTGAAGTTTTCATTTCCTCTTTACATCATGTTATGTAAAGGTTTTCTTTTTTATTTATAAGGACTTGGATATATTTTTAGCTATTTTTATGATTCCTAATTTTATTACTGTAGTCAGATAACATGCCTTGTGGCCTATGTAATTTCTGCTTTTTGGAAGTCATTGAGATTTCTTTTTTTGTGGGCCAGAATATTATCAGTTTTTCCAACTGTTATGCTTGACAATAATGCACATTCTATAATAATAAGATACAATTTTAAACGTCTATTGACTCCAACTAATTGATATAATATTCAAATCCTCCATATCTTTATATAGCTGTATCTTATATATTTTATATAGATATATCTTATATGTCTGTTATTCTTTATATTTTTCTACTTACAAAAAAACGTTTGCTGTGAGACAGTATGCCCTATTACACTGGCAGCAGCCTCATACATCTCGTGTTTGCTGTATCTTTGGATTGCATCATTTTCTCTTGTATGTGATTTAATCTTGTGTTGCTTTGTGCATCATGACCCCTAAGTGTACAAAACCTACTGCTAATGTTGCCAATAAGAGGCCACGCTGAGTGATTGACTTGGAAACAAAATTAAAAGGTTTTAAGGCCATGGAGGTGGAAAATCTGTGATGATTGTTGTTCACCAGTCAGGCATGTCCCATTCCACGATAGCTATGATCTTGAAACACAAGAACAAAGTGATGAATGCTGTTAAAGGATCTACTTCATTGAAGTCAACGAGACTATCAAAAATTTGAGAAGGGCCTACATCAAACATGGAGAAACTTCTAATGACCAGAATTGAAGACCAGACACAGAAGCACATCCCTCTCAGCAACAGGATGATCACGGCCAAAGCAAAACATTTGTTTGCAGTGTTGAAAGAAAAGACTGGATCCGAATATGATGTTGAATTTACTGCTAGCTCTGGGTGGTTTAAATGATTCAAGCATCATTATTCATTACATAATGTGAACGTGAGTGGTAGTCTGTGAGTACTGATGTGAAGGCAGCTGAAGAATTTTTGGAAACTCTACATCAGCTTATTGTGAAGGAAAATTACTTTCCAGGGAAAATATTCAATGTGGGTGAAACCTACTTATTCTGGAAACAGATGCCTGAAAAGACTTTCATCCATAGGAAGGCCAAGTCAATGCCAGGTTTCAAGGCTTTTAAGGACAGAGTAACAGTCTTGCTTGGGTGCAATGTTGCATGCTACATATTGAAACCCTTGTGTGACCTGGCACAGTGAGAGCCCCAGAGCCTGCAAACATATCAATAAGTACACACTGCAGGTATACTACAGGAGCAATAAGAAGTCATGGATGACCCAGCTCCTCTTCCAAGATGCCGTCCTGAAATGCTATGCCAGTGAAATGGAGAAGTACTGTTTGGAGAAATAGCATACCTCTCAAGATTTTACTTATTGTTGATAATGCTCCTGGACATCCTCCTTTTATTGGTGCTCGTCATCTTACTATCAAAGTAAATTTTCTCCTTCCAAACACCACCTCTTTTGTCCAACCAATGGATCAAGGAGTTATCTCAGCTTTTAAGGCCTGCTGCCTGAAGGGGAACTTTTTTGCTCAGTCTACCATGCAACTGAGGCAGACATAGAAGACACTGTTGCAATTCTGAAAGGATTACATCTATGACTGCATCAACAACCTTGCTTGGGCTTGGGGTAATGTCCCCAAAGAGTGTATAAATGGCATCTGGAAGAAGACAAACTCAAGAAGTTTGTCCATGACTTCAAAGGATTTGCCAAGGATGAGGGGGGTGCAAAAAATCAACGTGGTTGTGGTTGAGATGGCAAACAAACTTAACCTGGGTGTGGATGAGAATGACATGGGGGAGCGCCTACGGGTGGTTCCTGAAGAACCGACTAATGAGGAATTGTTGGAACTGGAACAGGAATGCAGAGCTGAAGAAGAGGCAAGAGAAGAGGAAACTGCAGCAGAAGGAAAAGAACTCCCAAGAAAATTCACAGCAGAAACATTTGCAGACCTCAACAAGCTCCTCAAAAAGTTTGAAAACATGGACCCCAGGACCGAAAGGTTTTCATCAATAGGAATGTTTATGGTGCATTCTCTACTTGTGAGCAAATCTATGACAGAGAGAGAGAAGAGAGAGAGAGAGAGAGAGAGAGAGAGAGAGAGAGAGAGAGAGAGAGAGAGAGAGACAGAGAGAGAGAGAAATAATAAGAAGAAGGAGAAGGAGAAGAAGAAGAAAAGGAAGGAAGGGAGGGAGGGAGGGAGGGAGGGAGGGAGGGAGGGAGGGAGGAAGGAAAGGGAAGAAGACAGAAAGAAAAGAAAGAAAGAAGTTAAGCAAATCACCATGGACATATTCCTGGAAAGAGTAAAACCTCCTCAAGAAGAGACTCAGGCATGTCCTTCAAAGGTTTTTCCAGAAAAAGGCATTGTTATCATGGAAGATGACAGCTCCATTCATTATTGCCCTGAAGACCTTCCAGTGGGACAAGATGTGGAGGTGGAGACAGTACTACTGATGATCTTCACCCTGAGTAGGCCTAGGCTAATGGGTGTGTTTGTGTCTTCTTTTTTTAACAAAAAAAGTTTAAAAAGTAAAAAATAAATTAAAAAAAATTTCATTTGAGAAAAGCTTATAGAATACAGATATAAAGAAACTATTTTTATAAAGCTGCACATGTGTTTGTGTTTTGTGTTATTATAAAGGAGTCAAAAAGTTTAAAAAATTGAAAGTTTATAAAGTAAACAAGTTACAATAAAGGTCAATTTATCATAAAAAAAAGAATTTAAAAAATCAATTTAGTATAGCTTAAGTGTTTGTAAAGTCTACAGTAACGTACAGTAATGTCCTTCACCTTCACTCATCATTCCCTCACTCACTCACCCAGAGACACTTCCAGCCTGAAAGCTCCATTCATGGTAAGTGCCCTATACTGCTGTACAATTTTGTATCTCTTATATCATATTTTTACTGTACCTTTTCTATGTACATACAAATACTTACCACTGTGTTACAGTTACCTCCAGTATTCAGTACAGTCACATGCTGTACAGGTTTGTAGCCCAGGAGCAACAGGCTATGCCATATAGCCTAGGTGTGGAGTAGTAAGTGCGTTCTATGATGTCACACAATAACGAAATCACCTACTGACGCATTTCTCAGAACATAACCCCATTGGTAAGCAAAGCATGACTATATTAGCTCTTCCTCACATTTGCCCTGTGACAATGGGGAGATCTCTTCACCTTTCTAACTCAGTTCATCATGTGTAAAAGAAAGGCCTTATCAACTGCCTTACAGGATTCGTAAGGATTATACCAAGTAGAGTGTATTAGCACTGGTACATAGTAGGAAGTCAAAAACAGACTGTTGTTGTTATTATTATTATTAATTTTTGTACACTAACATCTTTGTGCTAAACACTGTGGGAAAAATAACAGTAGAAAGTATAGCAAATGATATGTTGCCCTAGAAAAGTTCATGCCCCTTCCTAGGTCAGGCTTCTGGGTGGAGGTGAAGTCAATCTAATCTGTAGCTGAGCTGGGGCTTTTTTGAAGCTTTAGTTAGATTCATTTTGCCACTAGCTTCATATGTCATAAGGGAAGATAAGGAGTATCCCTTTAACAGGTCTTGGAATCTATCCAATGGATAACTTTTTATTCTTTACATGAAGAATTTATGCTGCCAACCTTTTGGAGCACTGAGGAGTTCTTTTTCTCTCCAGCATGGTTGCCAACTTTATGCAACTTAGAAAAGCTTTCTCTACCCTGATGTTCTTCTCTAGCCTTTGACAAGCTGTTGTCTTGCACTCAGTGAATGGTTTGTGTACTTTGGGGGGATTTCTCTCCATTCTCCTTTCCCATCCTTAGCTTTTGGTAGAATGCTGCCATGGCTCTTGATTAAGTTAAATTTCATTGTAATTTTTAAAAGATAAAAAATTCCCTAACAGTGTTACAACAGATCTACTTTCCCACATATTGTCTTCAACTTTGCTATAGAATTCTATATGTAATTAGTCAATAAAAAAATTGTTTATTAGGGTGGTGCAAAAGTTAGTGCGGTTTTTGCCATTATTTTTAACCTTTTAAACCGCAATTACTTTTGCACCAACCTAACAAAGCCTGCTTCAATCTGAGGCAAGTGTAAATTTCTCAGGTGAACTACATTTGTATGCCAGCGTGAAGTCCAGATTCATTTTAATCCAATAAAACATTAGGAGAATGTATGCTTGATAATATTAGCAAACATAATTATTATACAAAACACATATGGTTTGATATTAATGTACAAACACACACAAAAATGTGCAGTTTCTTTTATCTGCAAAACCATGGTCAAAATTCCATTACTTGCAAACTCACATAACTATGTATCAGATGTGCCAGAAGCAGATAGCTGGCCACATTGTAGGAGGCTGTTAATCTTTTGGAGGGGAGGTAGTGTCTTATTTGCATTTGGATTGCTGTCACTGAGCACAGAGCAGACACAAAGTATGGCTCTCATACGTTGTTGAATAAACAGCTTTGAGAGACATAATAAACATTCATAAATAACCTTCAACAGATAAAACACAGGCATCGTAAGTGCTATAACTGATCTAGATTCCACTGGCATTTCTTATGATAATGAACATTTTCCAAGAACCCATGAGCAGGATTTACTCTTGGGTCATCGAATCCGTTCTTCCCATTCAACAATCAAATCTTGAAAGGGAACTGCTTGCTTTCTATGTCTCTCTTAATTGTCTTAGATAGCTTTACTCTCCATGAACCCAAGATATCAGGCAGAAAGAGCTGGAGTCTCCATGGAGCACTCCGAGCTGGCTATGGTATGCTAGATTAAGGAATTCTTCTTGGAGGCCGCCCCACCTTCTAATAAATCAGCTGTAACCAACTGTAGACCAGATGGTTACCAGCTGTAACCAGATGTACCCAGGAGTGGGGTTAATGTGTTTCTTGACAGAGACACTTCTTTCTCCCCACACTCCCAACTTGTCCCACTTTTACTCACTTCCACCTTGGAAATCATTTTCCCTGAGCTCACCATCTGGTCCCCTGACACCTCTTGTCTGGAACTTTATTGTGCTGACAGTTCTCTGCACACACCTTATTGTTTCTCACTTTGAACTTTTGCTTCTGCTGCTCTCTTTGCACTCCCCACTCCCCTGACACATTGGCTAGATGCAGTCTGTAAGATTGAGTCCAACGTGGGGATTTAAGGAAGGCTTCCAGGAGGAAATGCCCTTTATCTGAGCTCCTACACCATGCAGTAACTGCACACCTCCTTTAGACTTCACATAGGATACTGTTTTCCTGTATGTCTGCTCCCTCTGGACTCCTCTCTGGGGTGCTCCAGGATGGAGACCCTGGCTGATACATTTCTTTTTCCACGATGTCTGGGCATAGTATCTAGTTCATAGTAGGTGCCCAATGAATATACCCAATTAACTTAAACTGAAACTGGCTCATCCCTCTCCTGTCTTCTATTCTGATAATAAGGTTGGGTCTTTTCCTCATGACAACCACTTCTAGTTTTCAGAGTCTGGGGCCATAGAAACCCCAAACATCTGAATATTTTATTCTTTTTACTTCATTTTGGGAGAGGCAAGGTCACACAGCTCAAAGTCCTTGCTTTTACTCAGCGAATTTGTAGATTTACTATCTAGTGCCATACCCTCTAAGACTTAGACTAGTGAAATACTTATTTTATTATTCCTGGACTAGTCAGATACTACCTAATACTTGACTCTAGAACAAGAAATGATACAGTAAAAGACTTAGTAGTTATGAAAAATCTATAGAAAAAGAAATGTTTTAATTGAGACGTTTCTGTGTACTAATTAAAATTTTTTTGTTTCCACCTTGGGAATGTGGGAATTGGGAAAGATAATCATTAACCAATTTTTTGCTTGTCCCTGGTCAGAGGACACCGTGTTGCATAGGAACGACATTTGAGAACCTGTGCTCCATTTAAACAAAGTTACCGTTAAATATACCACTTATCAGCAATAAGTTCTTATATTTCATGAAAACGGACAAAAATTTTATTTTGACTAATGGTGCTTGCTTCCCAGAATAGGCTCATAACCCTACCTCGATTATTAAAGAAAGTAACCATTTACCATCTTTTTCCTTCTTAGGCTGTGAGGTTGAGATTCTTGGTGTCAGACCCACTTACTGCCTAGAATATAAAAATGTCCCAACGGATATCAATTTTGCCAATGCAATCAGTGACGCTCTGGATTCCTTCAAGTAAGTGTTCTAGATTCTTAGCCATACCATTGTCCTTCCTTGTCTGCAGGACCAATAATGAATGCTAAAGTGAATTAATAAGGTATAGGGGAGGTAACGTCTCAGAGAGGTGCTGAGCCTCTTATGTGGTGATCGTTAACCATTAGCAGAGGGTAACTGTGAGTGAGTCATTTCAGGTAGGGGTGCCCTTTGGAAAGGTTGACTGTAGAGTAAGAAAGTCCCCAGGGGTCTGGAGCTTTCGTCTTTGTGTTGATGGATAAGGGAGAAGCAATATGAACATCAGTATTTCCCTAATCCTAATTTAGTGAATGCCTGTATCTCAGAAGATATTAATAAGTATTTGGCAAAACGGGAGCATCTATGGTGAAATAAGTTTAGAGAATGGCTTACTCTCCCCTCTTCTTGGAAATGTACAGAGCACATTAGCATATCAGAACACAGAACTTTAATTTTTCTCCCACATTTGGAACCATGGCACGCAGTTTGAAACATGCAGAAATTAGTAATGCTGTCCTGAATAGCATGCGAGAGTCTGTCGGGGAAGTGAAATCACAGAAAGTGGGAAGTCAAGACAGGAGACCAGATTGGGGGGCAGGGCTACATGAGAAATCAGCAACCAAGAGGCTGAGGATTTTGGAGACCCTCATGTTTCCGGGGCTGGACATGGAGTCCCCTTGGCTGCTGAATGGGTCTCCTGGGTACAGTCAAGGCAGAAGACTCATAATAACCACAGTGTGGAGACCAAGGAAGGACTATCACCATCCCAAGAGAAAGAGCCTGGCTTCAGGCTGGGCAGACCCTGAGAGCCAGCATACCATAGGCACAGTGGACAGACTGCCAGCACTAGCCACATGAATTGACCTGTGACTAAGTCTGCTCAGAAAGAGCTGGCCGGTTAGGAGTCCCATTCTTACCACCACTAGCCCAGTCATCATGGGGAGCAACAATCACCCCCACGGAACTTTGAAAGGAGAAAACAACACCTTTGTCTTCATTGCATCTTAGAATGATTCCAACTCCATGAAAACCTACCAAGAAGGTCCTTTGGGGCACATGAACCAGGCTGTAATTGACAAGTTGGAGAGAAAATAGGTCTAAAATACTTAAAAACTGAGAAGGAACAAATGAAAAGTTTAGGGAATTGGGGGAAGGCAGCATCTGGAGGAAGTAACCTTTCAATAAATATTCTTCACTCTACAGTTTGTAACTTAGGTTTGTTATGTGATTCTGCCTCCTACCTATGCTGCTTTCTTTCTCTTGCCCACAAGTGCTGGAAAACCACACATATGACGAGCAGGAATGCTACATTGCAGCCTAGCTTGTGCAAGCAGAGCAGAAGGGCATGGCACGCAGAGCAGACGAGCAGAACTGGAACTTTGGGATGGTTCTATGTCTACACAAGGCTGCTTGCAACATACCCAAAATGTTAGCCATCCCTACAGCCATTGCCAGGCCAAATATGAAAATTTGGAACATAGCTGTCACACAAACACCTCCAAATAATGCAACACTCGTTCGGCAGTGTAGTCTTTTTTGCATTCATCTTTTCTTGACAGCTGAATGGTCTTTTACTGTGTACCACCCAGTGAGTCAGAGGCAGAGAAGCACGGAGCACACAGCCATGAGAATCCCAGATCAGCACGGGCCTGCGAGCTGGCCAGTCCAGGCAGGCTTCCCTGTCCTGAGCACACCAGAATGCCAGAGGAACAAGTGCTGGGCTCTGTTTCCTAGACAAGTTTCTGTTTCTGCTTCTTTGTTTCTAAGGAAGTTTTTCTTTTTTTTCCTTTACAAGCAACAAGGCATAGCTATGGGACACTGGGGAATCACAGCTTTGTCTTGGAGCACAGCATTTAGAAATGGGTTGGATGATGGTGGTGGTGGTGGTGGTGGTGGTGGTGGTGTGTGTGTATGCATGTGTGTATTTGGAAAGGTACTGGGCTTCCCTGCAGAGAAAAAGATACAACAAACTGGAGGCCCAGGAGAGTGACCCCAAGCTAAACCTCCGCATGGTGTGTTCTGGCGCTACCCATTGCCCAACTCTGTAGTCATCTGTGTAAACAGTTTTGAGCTCCAGGTGATGACATTCACATAGTCCACCATGTGAATGACACCCCTGGAGCTGGGCAGTGAAGGCCCAGGCTAGATGGCATCAGGCCAGTGCAATTATTGTGTGAGGTCTTCATACTGCAAAAGTTAACAGGGCCTCCAGAAACAGCTCCTTTGAATAGTGGGTGG
Source organism: Rhinolophus hipposideros (assembly GCF_964194185.1). Taxonomy (NCBI): domain Eukaryota; kingdom Metazoa; phylum Chordata; class Mammalia; order Chiroptera; family Rhinolophidae; genus Rhinolophus; species Rhinolophus hipposideros. The sequence continues at coordinate 29,573,062 of NC_138050.1, read as the reverse complement.
AGAGATGGAGACGCACCATCTCTACAACTAGTCAAGGCTTGAAGTGAGAGAGAGGAAAAAGAAAAATAATTGGCCAGATGATACTTACTGCCTGTGGAAGACAATAAGATGATTTAGGCTGTCCCCCAAACAAAAAGGAGGCACCTCCTTCAACCAATCTATATGTTATTAGAGCATATCTCATTTCCTTATTACGAAGTAGAATAAAGGATCGATAATTGTGAGTCAACATTTGCCCAGTCTAGAACAGTCTAGAACAATTAAGACCACTTTGCAAGTAACAGCTTGTTCATGCAACAATGTGACTCAAAAGAATCATTAATTCTCTTGGTGTATGTATTTGGCACAGATGTGTAATTATTTATCTTTCCATCAGCCCCAAATGGAGCATATTTAGAACTCCATACTCACCTCTTGGATTCTTTTCAGCTCTGTCTCAAATTCCTAGCTATAATTTGAAGAGCACTTTGAGTTGCCACACACAAGTATGCAAACACACATACACACATACACACACACACACACACACTTCTCCTGGTAAGTACTGCTTATAGAGTGTCTTTGTCCACTCTGCTATTGGTTTGAGGAGCAGACAGAATGGACCCAGGATAGACAGGCTTTGACAGAAGGCGAGAGAGACACTTAAGATCTTGAACATGGAGACCTGCCCAGGGACAGTATTTCAGCAAAGCGTCCAGGCCAGCCAAGAAGCTGCACATGTCTGTGTAAGAAGAGCAAATCAGCTTCCACGTGTACGTGGGCATTGCCTCTATGCTCACAAAGCTTTACTGACCCAAGCATAGCCTTGTCAGAAGTTCCCTTTGCACTTGAACAACTTCAGCATAGAGGAAAGGAGAAGGGGAAAGGAACTGATGTGTTTGACACTTATCCTCGAGCACTGTGTCAAAGGCTCTGTTGCCCGTGACCCATTTTGCTCTATGTCAGCTGTGCTACATAGGTGTTCTCCCCGCTTCAAAGAGGCCACTGACTCTGACAGTTAAATACCTTGCCTCAGGTCTCACACAGCTGGTAGGAGGCTGAGCCAGAGCCCCATTCTTCCCGGGGGGATTAGGACCAGTCTCCTGGGGCCTGTCCTGAGTGTGAAGTAACTGAAAACGACTCAGGGTCAGATCCTCAGTCTTCCCCCATCTACACCCACACCTCCAAGACACCCTGAAATGGAATCAGCAGGGAGAGGAGGTGGGGAGTGGCTTCTTTGCAGTTCTCTTCAGGGTCATGCTGGGCCTGGGGCTTATGCAGGACAGGACGGAGGTGGAATGGCGGCCTTGGCGGTCTGTGCGGTGTTTTCTGTGTTCTGGCAGCACGGAGCCCCAGTCACAGGTGCTTGCTGTGTCTTGCCAGCACGCGAGGGGACACCCAGGCAGCACTCCTGCCCGCATTGCCACCTCACCTGTCAAAAAAAGAAAGCAGACTCTGATCCGCATCACTTAATCCATCCTCCTGAAAGTTCTGTTTGCAGGAAGCTCAGGCTTCGGCGGGCAGAAATAGGTGCATGGTGTTGGAGCCAAATAAGCCTGAGGCGCTCCCCTGGGGGGCGTGGGGGCAGATGCCCGCCTGGCCTGGAGGGCCAGCTGGATGCTGCTTCCAGGCTGCTTCAGGTGGACTGACTGATGCAGCCTCAAAACAGTCGGTCAGGTAAGAGTTGAGCCATGGGAGCAGTGGATGCAGCAGCTGTGCTGGGTCAAGCACCAGGCTAGGTAGACAGCTCCAAAGGAATTAATTCCGCCAGGATCCCAGAACCTCCATGGCTGCTGGTGCTACTAAAGGAGTGGATGGATGATGAGACAGTTCTTTCACAGGCCAGGGGGCAGTCAGCTCCAATGTCCTGGCCTTTTCTCTCCTCCCTGTAGCCTCTGAGGAAGAGGGGCTGAGAATACAGGCTCGGCTGTGACTGGTTGCTCCCCTCTGCTTGCCACACACGGAAAAGACATCTAGAAGCATGTCTGTGTAGAAAAGAGAAACAGGAGGTGTTTCCCTTTGCCTCCCTTTTACTGTGTGTCAAGCACTTTACAAACCCCAGCTCATTTAAAACCCAGTATAGTCCTTTGAGGAGGTTTTTCAGATGGGAAATTGAGGCTTAGAGATACTTAGAGACCTCCAGGTTAGTAAGAAGAGAAGACGGAGTTTGAACACAGATGTGTCTAGTTCCAAGGCTCTGTCGAAGGATAATTTTCAGAATTAAAGCTTTGTCATGTGCTTAGTACATAAATATATGAGAATAAGACCAAAGTTCAAATTAACTTATTACTGAGGGAATCAGGAGATGACAAAGCTGGTTAAAAAGAGAATTTGAAAAACACACACGAAGAAAAAGAATGATTGAGAATGATGGGATACGATTATTGTTAGATGCAGAAAGGCTTAATAACTTAGAGGATAATCAAACTATAGTATTTGGAACTGCTGTCTCTCTCAGACAAAAGCAATTTCATCTTGTCAGTTTCCTACAGGTTAACAGCTAAGTTTAGAGTCTGGGGTCTAATCAGTGGTTAAGTCCGATGACCCATAAGCTTATTAGACACTGCTCTTCTACAACACTGAAAAGACAGGCAGGTTTTTTGGGGGGCCTTATTTCTAAGTTTTGGATCATTTTTCTTAACAGTAACTTCAACCATTCCTTTAAATTGCCTCCATTTCTCTGTCCCTAATTCTTCTCTCTTTCCAACTCACTTCTGTAAGGAAAATGGATGTGACATTATGAACTTTTTACATTGAAAAGAAATCTGGACAAAATCTTAAGGTGATGGGAGACTTGAGTGTCCCTGAAACCCCAGGGCTAGGGGCCCCTTTCGGCTCTCAGGTAACTGGGCTGATGGCCACATGTCCTTCTGGCATGGTTCCTGGACCTTAAAGCTATAAATAGCCAATAGCAGATCTGCAGACATTTCCACCCATCGCTCCTCACCCAACCGCTCCGTTACAAATGAGCTGACCTGTGATGGAGACCAGATCCATGTGGAAAACAGCTGGCGACCAAGAATTTGTCAGCTAAACTCTAAACAGGCAAGAGCTCTCAGCCCCTGAAGACTCAGGTCCCTAATGAATCAGTGAGACTCCAACATCGAAGCCTTTCACAAAAGGCACGTGTATAAATCCGTGATTTGCAAGCATCTCAAATCCAGTGTTCCTGGCATCTGGAGTTGACAGCTTCCTGACACCAAGCCATCAGATACATCTGTGAGAATTTCTGGCTTTCTGATCACATGGAGGTTTGTGAGTATGGCAAATAGCCTAAAAGAAACCAGCCCAGTGGCTGCTGGAGTAAAGTGAGGTGTCTAAGATGAAATGACCTAAAAGCATTTCACTGAACTTTACTACAACAGTAACCTTGTTTGTGACATGTTCCTCACATACAAGCCCCACTCTGGAAGTATACGTACCTAAACATAGGCTATACTGTGTGAGTCCCATATCTGGGCTGCTACAGATGCAAGTACATAATGCGCCCACATGCTGAGGCTTGTCCAAGGGAATGATTTCTGGAAGGTTCCACCATGTTCAAACATAGTGGTCGAGGAAGCGCCATCTATCCATCAGTGTAATGAACTTGGGCCTCAAAAAAGTTTTGGGTAATTTCAGACAGGATGAAAAATCATAACTCAGAGATGGACCTCGAGTGCTCTGGGAGCACCTGGCAGGGCCACCCCCCTGAGCCTGGGCATCAGAGCCAGCTTCCTGGAAGAGGCAACATCACCCCTGGACCTGGAGGACGAGCAGGAGCTGTTTAACTCTGGTCATGTAAACCACAATTGTCTGAACCACTGTGGGGCTATTTGGCCTCCCCGTGGATTGCTAGACCCAAGGCTCAGCAGGCTCTGAGGAGACGGGCTCTTTCATTCCTTGTGTTCCAAGTGTGGGGAGGCCATAGCAGGAAAGACCATTCTACCCTGTGTGTGTGTGCATGTGTGTGTTTGTGTGTGCATGTGTGTGTACGTTTAAAATATAGCTTCTCAAGAGCAATTAGGCCATCTGCTCCCAGTATTAATTATTAACCCATGTAAAGTCTAAGCAAAGGAATTGGCTTTAATTTCTTTTCCACTGCTTCTGTTTTATCAGTTACTATTACCACTACCATCATGACCTTCAACATCATGACCACAGTTCTGTTCTGGTGCTTTGTGGGGAGCTTGTGGGCAAATCCAGTGCTGGGGAGGGGGGTCATAGTGGAAAGCACTGCACGAAGGAGGAAGAGCATTTTAATATTATATGGCATTTTTCTCCCCTTCCTGACTCCATAAGCCTCCTACTCCAATTTATATCACTAGTTCCTCGTTATTCTTATCCCAGCATCAAGGGTTAAATAGCTTGGATTTTTACCTTAGTGCTATGGCCAAGAGGAGGTGTTTTTCCAGAACCGGGGTCTTCCTGGAAACCTTAGAAGTCTGATCACTATTAGAATTCACTCTTGATATATCCACATTGGAGCTGACCCTTCATGTGTCCCCATGGAACAAGTGTCCTGGGTATGCCTGCTGAGGTCAGGCCCTGAAGACTAACCCGTCTGCCTCCCACAAGGTTGCCATGGTAAAGTTTGTTCTCATTATTCCTGTCAGTGAAAACCATAGTCCAATGTTTCATTTAGAGCCTTCCTTCAAGTCCAGCAATAACAGTCGTTATTTAAATGATTGCTTCTAGTTTTTCTGACCTTCCGATGACAGCAGGTGGTGAGAGTGGAGCTATCGGAACATGCCTGGCCTGTCACCACATCTTCCAACTCTTGGGACATCATGAGCAATGCCACCTGAGCCAAGAGAGAAGGTGACCTACAAACATGCCCTCTGATTTTGTCACAAAGGTGCTCAGGATGGGCACATCTTGATGCAGTGTTCCTGTTTCTCCCTTCCAGATCCCATCTTGTTCGTTTTAAGGTGTCGGCTTTGTCTGGCCCACAGGACAGGGTTTGGGGATGCCGACGCCTTCATCAAGGACTGCTGGGGGTAAAAGGGAGAAAGCCGGTGGGGGGGTCTCTCTCAACTGTGCCTCTCGTGCCCTGCTCCCTCCAGGAATGGCCGGGCTGACCTGGCAGCCATATATCATGAGCGCATTGATGTAGAAGGCCACCACTATGGCCCCTCGTCACCTCAGAGGAAGGACGCCCTGAAGGCTGTGGACACCGTCCTGAAGTACATGACCAAGTGGATCCAGGTGACCGAAAACAAGGACCATTGAGCTAACCTTCTCTCCTGTCACTTTCTGTCTTCTTGACTGTCACACACCTCACCACGTTCCTTCTTGCTTATGACAGCCGAGCGGACCACCACAATGCTGTGACGTACCGAGAGACCCCTTGTTTTACAGCCAGGCCAGTGGGAACGAAATGACTCAGATCTCTGGTATTAGCTGGCTTAATGGATGTGATGGCCCAGTTTAAAGAACCTAATAAGTCTGATAACAAGCTTGGCATGGGCATGGGAGCCAGACCTGGGTTCTGTCCCTGATTCTGCCACATCCCCATTGAATGACTTTCAGCAAGATTTTTTTTTTAACTTTCCTGGGCTTTATTTTTCACATCTGTGAAATGGGTGAATGACAATCCTCATATTATCACATAAGTTTGTTGAAAGAGCCAAAGATGAGAACAGAGAGGTCACCTTATAAGGCTAACGACCCAAAATGTGTTATCTTTAGCACTATTGGAATGGAGAATGGGCCATCCCAGTCCCCTGCCCAAAGTGCTTCTACTGCCATTTTGAACTGTGTCATCAGGGCAGAAGAGTAGACGATTAAATTCAGAATTGGTTAAGTAACCTTTTTCTTATAACATGTCGTTTCAAACACTTCTTTATGACAGCATCTCTCTCGTGGCACTGTCGTGACTGCCTTTGTCCACCCACAGGAGCGGGAGCTGCAGGACGACCTCAATGTCGTCATCTTCTCGGATCATGGGATGACTGACATTTTCTGGATGGACAAAGTGATTGAGCTGAATAAGTACATCAGCCTGAATGACCTGCAGCAAGTGAAGGACCGAGGTCCTGTTGTGAGCCTTTGGCCAGCTCCTGGGAAACACTCTGAGGCAAGATCACCAAGAAGGGGAGAGGAGGGCAGGCAGATGGGTGAGGGGAAGAGAGCAGAACACGCCCTCATGCCACCACTTTGTGCTTGATCTTTGTCCTGTAGCTGTAATGTAGAAATGCAGAGCAACGTCAGGAGCTGGGACTCTGGAAGCACCTGACCTGCTTTGCCATTTTCTCACTGTGTGACCATTATCAAGTTGTTCATCCTTCAAGATCTCTGTTTTCTCTTCTCTAAAATGGGCGTGCTGGTATCTACCGCATTGGATTTTAGTGGAAACTAAATGAGATCAAGGGCGTGCAGTGCTTTGCATGTTAAGAGCTTAGCCCTCATAGGGCTATTTTATTATTGGCTGAAATGCAGCACTTCTCAGGCAAATCTGGGGACTATCAGATGCATACACAGAATGTTCTTCCTCTGGAAGAAAGCCACCAGTCTGATCTGTTTTCATCAGCGAACCCGAGAGAAGAAGGTGATGAATAAACGGGGGCTGGGGCGATGTATGCCGTGGGTCCACTCCTTGTCTCAGAAGCCACACTGCTTGGGTTCAGATCCCAGCTCTGTAATCATCTGGTAACCGGGCAGCTCCTTAACTGGGCCCCTCTGCTTCTCGTCTGCCCATCCACATGGCGATGTCATAGCAGCTTCCCTCCTGGGCTGCTTAAATCACACAGAAGCATGCTGGGCCCACCGCAAGGATGACATATGCGTCACTTATTATGATTATCACTACTGAAGGGGGACATTCCCAAGTGGGTGTGGTTGAGTTCCCACAATGTACAGATGGGGGACAAAGCCCATTCCCCCAAGTCACTGCCCTCTAGGAACTCAGCACCCTGAGATCACTAGGCCTCTACGTGCCCTTCTCTCCAAACAATAATTGTACCTGGCAGAACTCGGTGAGTCACCCTGAGAAAATGAGAAGGAACAAGTAGCAAGTTGGGTTGACTGCTTTGCCCCATGTTGCCTAGTCATCTCGTAGAGCAGGCCCTGGGGCTTCTGTGGACTCCCAGCGAAAACTGCTCTGGACAGGAGAGGAATTGAGCCTCTCCCTTGGGGGAGGCCCAGACTGCTGTCTGTGGATGTCCCCACCGCGGGGGTGCAGGATTCGGCCTTGGGCGGACCTGGTGCTTCCATCCATCCTCACAGCTGTGATCCCAGCTGGTGATGGAAGGTTGTTGGTGTTGATAGAGCTCTGGGGCGGGGTAGGGTCTCTTTTCTTTGGCCCACAGACAAAGACTCTGCTCTGATATAAGAGTCTAAGATCTGTCTGCTTTAGGCTTGAGGAACACAATGGTCAACAGTGCCACTCCTCCCCAGCGTTGTCCCATTCCCCAGGTGGACACCCCTTTTATCTCCATGGTCAGGAGGAAGAGGTGCTGAGTGTGTTACACAATGTCTCCCATGAACTCCCGAAATACAAAATTGGGAAGAGTATTTTACACATTGGTGAGTTCCATAGTAAATGGCTTCTTTCAAAGAAGTTCTGTTTTCCTGGCAAGGAAGACCATTTGTATCTCCAGTGTGGCACTTAAGAGTGTGCCGACTCCAGAGTGCTTAAGCGTCAACAGTTTATAAGCTGGGAAGAGCTTCTTCCGACATGGTGTTTAAGTCAGGCAGTTGCAAGCCACCTAAAGCAGTTGGTAGATTATTCAAAAGTAGGGGCTGTGTTGGGGTGACAGTTTGTCATGTGATGGACACAACAGTTTATGATACCTGTTATGGTGCCATCAGATTTTTCACTTGCCCAAAAGCTTTCTGCAAAGGCACCCTACTTCCCTTAAGAACTATGGATTTTCTTAAGTAGGAAATCATAACACTTGAGGCCATCAGAGACCCTCTACTAAACAGTCTAAAGACTATTTTCAGAGTTGAGTGAATACTCTCAATTTCATATTTAGTTCTACCCAGGAAGAATTGCTGGCTATTGGCCAGCAAGTCAACGTCAGCCGGTTGATTTTAATTTTAGCCATGAACATTTAAGCTGCTGCTAAGTATTGGAAATACATACAGAGTTCACACCATCATGAAACAAGCAGTGTAATTGGTGGCAAACAATTACTAGCATTTTAAAGATTCAAGTGTAGGTGGGACATGCTCTAGGCCAAGTCAAAGAACAAATCAGCTTTCTTTGATCTCGGTGGTATTTAACATCAGGCAGACCGATTTCTCATTTGCCCTTTCATTTTATTATAGAATTTTTGACATAAGTAAGTTTTTGTAATTTGTTCATTAATCACTGAGTAGATACTAAAAAATTTATTATGAAATAGTTGTGATGTGTAAAGGATGATGTTATAATGGCACCTGATATTCAATAAACATTTAAGAAACTGGACATTCCCATTACCTGTGGGAGCTCCTATGTGCCCTTCTCAGACCCCATCACCTCTGCAGCAGCCCCCTTAGAGGAAACCACTGTTTCCTTAGAGGAAACCATATATGGTCTTTCCTTTTGTAGTTATTTAAACTTTATACAATAGGAAAAATCCTGTCTGTATTCTTCTGCAACTTGCTTCTTTTGGTCTCAAGCTGAAATCCCCAAGATTCTTTCAGTGTTCTGTGTAGCTGTAATTCATTCCTCTTCATTGCTGTATAATATTCCACTGCCCAACCATACCATGATTCATTTATCCTTTCCATTGTTGCTGGGCATTTGGGCTGTTCCAGTGTGCAGTATATCTCTCTCTATATGTCTACAGATGCACATGTATGAGGGGTTCTCCCTGTATCCCTAGGGGTTAACTTGTTACTGTGTTTCCCCGAAAATAAGACCGAGCCAGACAATCAGCTCTAATGCATCATTTGAAGCAAAAATTAATATAAGACCGGTCTTATTTTACTATAATATTTATAATATAATGTAATATAATATAATATAATATAATATAATATAATATAATACCGGGTCTTATTTTACTTATTGTAAGTACTATAGTAAAATAAGACCTGGTATTATATAATATAATATTATTTAAGACCAGGTCTTATATTAATTAATTAATTTTTGCTCCAAAAGACACATTAGAGCTGATGGTCCAGCTAGGCCTTATTTTCGGGGGAACAGGGTAGGTCATGGGGCGTATGGATCTTTAGCCTTATTATATAAAGTCACCTTGTTTTCTGAGACACACTAAAATTTCTCATTTTTGTGTAGTCAAATCTATCAGGTGTTTTGGTCATTTCATTCCTTGGTCTTATAAAATCCTCCTTCTCCTCCAGGTCCAAAAATGTTCACATACATTTAAGAAAGAGAATGCAAAGCCAGTCATTCTTGGTTTTCTTTGCAGATCTATAACAAATTGAGAACAGTGGAACACATGACTGTCTACAAGAAGGAAGACATACCAAGCAGGTTCTATTACAAGAAAGGGAAATTCGTCTCTCCTTTGACCTTAGTGGCTGATGAAGGATGGTTCATAACTGAGGTAATTATAAAATAAATATATGACAATTTATCCATTAGACAAATTCTATCAAACGGCCAAAGATAAATAATTAGTCAGCTTTTATACTTAAAAGATTTTGTTTTCACTTATGTGTCATTCATTGCATTATTTCTTTCTTTAGAGAATCAAAAGGCTTGGTCAGCTCGGTGACTTTTAGACACAAACTGTAGATTTGGGCACAGAGTCACAGTTTAGACTGCATGGCTCCAGACTCGCTGTATTTTAACAAACAGGCCTTAACCCAGTTACCCAGGCTTACAATGTAACATGTTCAGTTTAAAGTGGAACAATTCCTATGGACCAAAGCAGTTGCTTTAGGGAAATGAAAAGTAAGGAGATGCTCAGCTTTGCTTTCACCTTGAAGAGAAATGTCCGGCAAACAAAACTCCCCAGGCCCAGGTTTGCTCTTTGCCAACTTGATTTTACAGAGGAGATTATCTTGCATGTTGGGTCCAAACCCTACTTGCCTGGTACCCAAATGACATCACCAACCTCCTCTTTTCCTGTCTGCACTCTAAGCTCACTAGTCTCTGAGATCAGTTTCTGACACTGGGCCAGCACAGGAAGGCCCTGCCCTTCAGAGCAATCCTGGTCACATGCTGTCTAGAAGAGAGCATGGGTTAATGTAGGCATGAATTGGAAGGTGGATTGCCAATAGATCAAGCTACAGTAAAAGAGAGTAGCAGATGTTGGCACATGACAGTCATTGGTTGAAGGCCCCGAGGTTGAAGGTCTAAGTTTAATATTTAATCTGCCAGAGAGAGGCCAGGTTTTGATCAGCAGAAGTACTGATCAGGTACATGAGAGGAAGTCTAGGAACTGAGGTGTGGAAAAGTGGGGGCTCCCTGACATAAATCCACTCACTCAGGAGGATTGGGTCGTTCCTGTGTGCTATCAACACAGAGAAGCCCCTGGTCACTGGGGAAACAAAGCAGACCTGGTCAAATGTCACTGCACATTCTTAGGCCAACCTGGACCCTTCTACAGACTTGCGCTTCCTAGGCCACGTGATTTAAAAAGTCTCCAAGAGGCCCCTGTGCCCCTAACCTTCTCTCCTCTCAGAACCAAAATGCTTCCCTTCACTTTATCACACTGTTTGAAGTTCACCTGGAGTGAGATTACTGCAGGCTCTCAGCACTTACATCTATAGTGGTTCTCTCAGGACTTGGCAACGAACATACATGCAGTGAAGTGGGTCACCTGGGTAGGTGCCTACCCAACTTCATGCCATAAAGCCAGCTTTCCACGTCATACAAAAGGGCTTACACTTGAAACTTTTTCAATTTAGAAAATTCTCAAATTACTTTTGAGTTGTTAAAAGTCAATAGACAATGAGGGTTAATTCACAGTTTGCTGTCATTCATTTCTTAGCATGACTATGTGTATCCATCATTTACTTTCTTGTATGTAGCTGAAGTCAACTGCGCTGAGAAGCTGGTTCATGGTAGTAGGGAGGGAGATTGTAAGAATGCAGAGGTCATTTGGAGTAATTTATGGGAAAACAGACTTAGGTAGGCAGAGTGGTAAAGCCAGAGGGCATCATGAAGAACTGGACGACTAATGGAATGTTAATGGGAGAGGCCCTGAAACCCTCCAGGAGGGTGGGACAGGCACCCGTGAGGCTTCAGGTGTAAGTGCTGTCAGAGAAGGTTCCGTCTGGAAGGTAAACACAGTATCCTGGCAATAGCCCATCCAGCTAGAAGATGCACATTTGTCCAATGAGTGATTAACATACAGTGATGGGGGACCCAAGGGTATCTGTCAAGATGCTCTTGGTTATAAGTCATTAGGCCACTTGACTGAATGTGGTTTACATAATAAAGATTTATTATCTCACATAACTAGAAGTCTGGAATTTGGCTGTTCCAAGTTTGCTTCATTCCGCAACTCAATGATATGAAGCCCCTGAGACAGCTCTTGTCATTCTTTTGTCTTTCCCTTCAGGGTCACAAGATGGCTGTGACAACTCCAAGCATAACATCCCTTCAGTCATCCTAAAGCAGGAAAGAAGGGATGTGGCTTATTCTTATATACTTCTGACCTTTATCAGGGAGCAAAGTCTATGTCCCAGAGTCAGAGGTGGATGCCAGTTTTGTCAGACTCTGACTGACAATTATACAATTTGGGGGAGGGGATCTCTTTCTAAGAAAATGGTACATAATTTTGAACATAAAATTAGGTGCAGGGACTTAGAAGAAATCCATTCAAATGAGAAGCCCTGATGCTTGAGCTTCTTTAATTGCAGTAGAAATCCATTTCTGCCAAGAGTCCACCAGCAAACCTCTCCTTAGGTCTCATCAATCAGTGACCAGTGTGGCTAGAAAATTCCTCCCTGAGGTCTGCTTTGGTGGTAAGACCTGGTACTGTGCTGAAATGTGTGTAGGCCAGCCGGCCACACTCACATGACAAGAGTGATACAGAGGGTGAAAATTAGGCAGAGAAGGTTCTTGAAACTTAGAACAGCAAAGAAAGGAGGTGGGAGGAGAGCAAGGACAAAGTGCACCATCTCCAACATGCTCATAGTGATGGCGCCTTCAGAAAGCCTGGTGACAACTCTGGTCATGCCTCCTCCTGCCCCACACTCTGCTTTCATCACACCCTCCACTCTATCCCCATACCCATGTCCCACTCTGCTGAGGGTCTGAGTACCTGCTCCCCTGCAGGAAAGTGGCAAATTTCAGTGTCTTCTGAGAGTGAAGCTATGTGGCAACTGCACACTATATGTTATATGATATCATATTACGTTACATTACATTGCTTTTGTATAAATACACAGACACACCCATACATATGCATGTATTTGTTTGTGTACATCAGTACTAGGACTACCCATTATTTTACTGCATGGATTCTGAAGGGAGGAGAAGCTGCAAGAACAGGAAGAAAGAAGGCCTAACTGTTGACAATTACTTGAACAGCTTTTTAAAAATATATAATTATTTCAAAAAGGAGATGAGGTAATTTTTAAAATACTTGAAGCAGAAAGGGTTTTTTTTGGTTTTTTTTAAGGAAAAAATCAGAAGAAAGATATATAGGATGTGAAAAACATAAGATTAGTTCTGAAAGATTAATGTTGACCCACTAAATACAGACACTATCAATGTTATTTCACATAGTTTTAATTGTTATCATCTTAATTTATCATGCCTGGCTCATTAGAAACTTGAGAATGACTCCTTCTGCATTGTTTCAATGACATGAATACAGTTATTTTTCCCTTTGCAGATAATAAACCTACCAAGAAAAATTTCTTCTTAAAATTTTGGCAACAACAACGATGAAATAATAATAGCTATCTTGAATTAAGTTCCTCCTGGTTACTATTTCTAATTCTCAGTGACTCTGCTTTGTGGGTATTATTAGTCCTGAAAATAACATACCGCAACATAAAATGGAACACAAACATGGTTCTGAGCTTCCTAGCAGCCAACTCAAAGAGGAAAGGACCATCAATTATATTAATATCACTTACGGTGTCTGTAACATAAAACAAAACAAAACAAATGTTTCTCTGGGAAATCATGGTTGTCCCTGAGTCCTGAGAGACATTTAGTCACTCTTTTTTGTACCTTAGTTTCCTAGACTGAATACCTTAATCATTTTACTCCTCTCCTTAAAATTATGGATTTAAATTTTTAAGACTCACACGTAAAAATTATAATTTCTGATGCTACTTTGATATAACATTCAGATTATATTTCTTTGTCTTCTGAAAAATCCTGAAAACAAACACCCATTCTTACCTTAGACATCTTTTACCTCTTTCTGTTGTTTGTGATACTTGACCACAGAGGATGGAAAACTCCATTCTGCACGCTTGTTCCTGCTCTGTGCCAGGGCCATTAATCTCCCACACTCCTATTGGCAGAATCTCTCCCCACATGGTAGAAGAACGCGGCTTTACTCTACATGCTACCTCCCAATGCAGTGATGCCCAATGCAGTGTGCGTGACGCCTGTCTGTTCAGGACTGCACTTCGCGTCAGCAGCGGCACAAAATTCTCTGACTTGCAAGTGTTCTCTCTGGGTCTGGGTTTGGTAGCAGAGGGGTCTTTTTTCTGAAGCCATGATTAGGAAAACAGCTGAGTCAGGACAAATTGATGCTGGTTGGGGGCCAATAAAATAGAATCCCATCTCTCCTTAGCTTTTCCCCATAGCTGCCATCCCATAAACATGCACGATTTTGTTTCCTTGGCTAAACTGCCGCTCCCATATAAGCACCAACTTTTTCTCACCAATTTAAGTTTTGCAGACTCTAAGGCAGCCAGCTGCTCTAACAGGAAGTCTTAACTGAGTTAGGTTTTGTTTTTTTTGGAGGGTGGTTGCTTAGAGAGCTGTCACTGAAAAAAGATAAAGATAGGGAAACAGATTTTATTTGTCACCTGGCACTGCACAATTATCCAGTGTGACAGCTGACGTTGCCCTGAAAAAGCAAGCTCTTTGCACAGTGGCTCCCTGCAGTTTGCTTCTGCTCCACACTCTTTAATATACAGACTGGATTTCCAGTCACTGCCAATCCTTTCTCTGGCCTCCTCTCCTGCAAGGGCAGAAATCTAAAGGTGTTCATGTTCTCAAAGGACTAAACATGAAGAGGTTAAAAAACCAGGCCACCTGCACAGGTCAAGCCCCAGCCTACCATACTTGCCAAGCAAGGAAATAGGCCTTCCTAACTAGTGCTTCCCAACAACCTCTGTCTCCCTGAGACCTGGCCACTGGCCTTTCCATTGTTTATCCTTGCCAGGGTCAAGGGTCACACTCTTCACTGGAACATCTGAGACTCTAACCACTCTCCCAGCCCAGGGGTTTTCTGCAGTCGCAGGGAGTCACACGTGCTCCACACCTATCGCTCCCAAAGGGGTTCTGGGGCAGACTGCTTGTCACGTCTGGGTGATCCAAGGGCCCTCAGGAGCCAGGTCCAGTGGTGCTAAATGTCCTTGGCATATGGGATAGTCAGGAACAAACAGCAAAATGAGGAGTGGAGAAATACAGTGGGTAGATTCCACCTAACTCAAGTACACGCTGCCATCCTCCACTGTAAAATCCATTACTATTTAAACACATCAACTGCTAAAATCAACAAATATTTGATGAGTGCCTACTCCATATAGCCCAACAAAGTTCTAATTCAAATTAGTGTTTGGAACCACTGGCAGCTCCTGCCCTCATGGAGCTTGAAGCCTAGGGAAGGAGTCAAATATTAAATAAAGATTCATGTCAAACAAACAAATAAATGTGCAGTTACAAATTGTGTTAAATGCGATGATGGAAAAAGAGTATTATGAAAGAGATTGTCTGGGAGAAGAGGGAACCCACTTTAGATGAGGGGGCAGAAGGTCTCTCTGAGAGAGTGACTTCAAGGCTCAAAGCCGAAGAATGAGTGGTCATGGTTCAGGCAGGGAGAGGGGTCACTTTCCAGGCAAGGGAAGATGCCTGGAAAGATCCCCTTCAAGTGGGATACTTGAAGACTCTGAAGCAAGAAAGAAAGAGCTTTGAGAATGAGAGGAACTGACAGAATGGACCACATGGCCAATTGTGGGGAGTGAGGAGAAAGAACGAGGCATGGATGAGGCTGCCCCAGTGAGCAGGGGCTATGATCAGGCTAGGCCGTGGGAACGATGCTATTTTATCTTAAGTGCAATGGAAAATCATGGAGAAGTTTCATGGGGGAGCATCATGAACCATGACCCTCAGGATGACAGAACTCATAACTTATAAGTAAAACAGAGTTGAGGAACTAAATTTGTGAACTCTTCCTCCAAAATTCTTATATTTCTCAAATACCATCGCTTCCATAAAAGACCCAACTCTTCCCTAATGTCCTCCATCTGAGAATTCTCATAAAACTCTGAATCACTCCCCCGGGTGCTATATATGTTTGTCTGCCTTTGTACTCTTCCTTCCTGGGGTGGAAGCTCCTTGAGGTCAGGTCTTGACCTTCATTTTCCTCCATGGAAACTAGTACATGGCCTAGGCTCAGCATAAGTGAGTGGGATCTAAGTTAAGAAATATTAAGACACTTGATTCGATAGGTTCAATAGATTGTTCATTTTGTAGGTTTGTAAATCAGTAACCAAGTAAACAGAGAGGAAAAGCTAAGTCAGGACTTTAAATTTGGATAATTATTAGTAGCCCTAGAAGAGATTTCAATGGGGAACAGGTGTTGAAACCACTAGTTGAAATTCTCCTAGCTTCCATTAGCCCATAGCTGGAACCCAAGGGCAGGTCATATCAGCAAACCCCAGTCCTTTCCACCTTCAAGGGCTAATTCCTGTGGCCTCTCTTGGACTGTGTCCACCTCAAGCCACTGTGCTCAGAAAGGTGGCCAGATATGACCAGAACCTGGTGAAAGATTGTGAAACATGATGTTTCATTGTTGATCTTCTGGACTCTCATTTGAGTAGAAAGAAGTGCAGCAAATTCAGGCCCAAGCTTCTAAAGGAGGCCAATACTTAGCTCTGCAAGGAAGATTTATTTTGAAAACTGGCAAAGGATATGAAAGCCAGGCTCAATTCTATGTGGATGAATGGCAGTTAGGCCTGGACCCAAAAATATTTGGAAAAATCAAGATGATCTGGGAAATGTGGCTTCTGAGTTTTAGTGGCAGCTAGAGTGGTATTGTCCAGGTCTGACTAATTGAGCTTCAGGAAGCTGGGTGTCGAGTGCTGGAGGCTGCTTGCTCTTTGGTGGTGATTAGGGTTGTCTGTGAAAGCCATATGAGAGCACATGCATACCGTCCTCACCCCTGGTTCCCTTCAATAAAAAAAATCCTGGGGACAAAAAATAGAAAAAGAAACACCATCCACTCAATGCTCTCCTCCGACACCTCTCTCTCCTCCAAGGAACTCTGTTTCTTTTGATCCCTGCTGGTTTTGCTGTCTGGCATTTTTCATTTCAAGGATTAGGCTGTGTGTGGCAATGGGCTTTCCAGGGTCAGACCAGGGCCTGAAGTCTGTGCAATTAAATTCTGTTTTGGAAAGAGGCAGCCTCCTGAGACAGAGAAAGAGAACCTGCCAGATGGACATCTCTTTGCAGTGGTATGTGGCAAGCACACATAGTAAGGTTCATAACCACCTGTCCCACAGGCGCTCCAAGGAGTCATGCCACCAAGAAGCCTCTCAGAAGGAGCATTTAAAATAGCAATGCCACAAAATCTGAGCAACAGTAGCTTTTCATAGAAACCAAAGCTCAACCTTAACCCCAGCAGCAAAACCACCAGTGCCAGCCCAACTGTGGCTGAAGAGTTGAAGCCACCCCTGACTTGTACATTATTGCATGCCTCTTTCAGCTTGAGGTGGTGTCAGAAGTTTACTGTATTTTGGGGGGCCTGGGAGGTTTCTGTTATACCCATGTCCTGGGAGAATAAAGTAGATTTGATTTTTATTAGGCCCCTCACACACCTAGATAGGTGCTCACATTTTATTTGTTTTAATCTGACCAGATTTCAGTTGAGTTCCCCGGTGCCCTAGAGATCTGGTGAGATGCCTCATCAAGGGAATGATGGAGAAACTTGGGTCCCTGAGTCCACTTCCCTGGAAGAATTGTACTCTTAGTGGTTCAAAGGAGGGGTGATAGTCAAAGTGTTTAACAACCAGGACCCCACGGCACCAGCCAATGAGACTGGCTGCAAAAGCCGGTGGGGCACACTGGCTCCTGCTTTGGAAAGCAGCCTATATGGGCCGAAAGCACAGACTCAGCATGGTAACACAGTATAAACACGAAGTGTCCTCAGAAAAGGATGAAGCATTGCTTAACATGGCACATGAAAGATGCCAGGTGAACGACTTCCAGGGTCTCCCAGGCCTGACGATGCACCCCAGTCACCTGTGGGGGAGATTATTTAAAAAGAGATATTCCCACCTTACCCTGACTTACCGAGCGCAAATACCCCAAATTGGGACCCAGGATAAGGTCAGGGCAGTCTCTGCACAGCCCGGTTAGGATCCAACAGTGTAGACAGTGAGTGCTATGGGTTTTGTGGTGGGAGTGCCTGCTGTGGCATCATGGGGGTACCTGGAAAGGAAATCATCCAGACAGAGTGGGAGGAACTAGACAAAGCCCTCAGCATCTCCTCTGGTCAGAGAGGGAAGCCACGAAGGACGGCCGGATTTCCACATCCTTGGCCGCCCTGAGAGAAGTCATTTCGTGGTATAGGGCAAGAGCTGGAGTCCAGATGTTGTCCCAGCAGCTGGCAGCCCTCCTGGGTTCTCAGGAGTAATTTTTTTCTGTGGCTTAGCAACCATTTTCTGATCTACGCTGAGGGGCGATCAGAAGGAATGGGCGAGAGAAATAGACATGCTAATGTATTTCAAAAATACAACAATTTAAAAAAGAATAAGCGCCCTGAGAGATTGCCAAACCAAGTAACTTGACCATGTGCAAACAGACAATAATGAACACAACCGTTCAGGCCACTTCCTTCTCCTTTCTGTCCTTCCATCTCTCCTTCTGTCTGCAACCTCATTACCAACCCTGCCTCATCTCTGACTCTGTCCCCAGACATCTCAATTCACCACCATGAAGAAATCCTAAAATGGTGAATGCATAGAGATGTGTCCAGGCAAGTGTTGAACAAACTTTATTAACTGGTTTGCTGATTTTGGGGTAAACAGTGAATGTTACTTTTTTTTAATGCTCAGTATGATTAAGGCAAAGACCTAGTCTAGAAACTATAACTCTTATCTCATAGGTGTTCCCTTGGCGTACCAAATTCAAGCAAGCTGATGATAAGCTTTTTCATGGTCAACTGAAAGTGGAGCGTGAGAAACAAAATACAACAAAGGCACTGAAATTTTAAATAAGCACACAAATACCTAGAAACATAATAACTCAACTATTTCTCACAGTGTTTCTTGTGGAGCTAGTTGGGGCTCCTTCCCGTTAGAAACGATTAACTAGTTTAGTGGCTCATCGAGGTGGGTCCTGGCCCGGCTCTCTACCCACATGGAGAGGAGGGTCCTGAAGGCACTAGAATATGCTGAGGATTAAGCTTGCTGAGGATTTTATTTAAATTTCCAAGGGAGTGCTCATTGTAGAGTCACCTCCTTGTCCCAGTTTGCCTAGGGCTGTCCTGGTTTTAAAACTGAAAGTCTTGCTTCTCTGGAACCCCTCAGCCCCAGGCAAACCGGGACAGTTGGTCACCCTGTTGGATTGGCAGGTAGGCACTTGGGAGCAGGAAACTCACAGTTCCTCTCACTCCAACAGTCTGACTGACTGTCTGCTTCCTTCTGATGCGTTTCCCATGTGAGGTGACACAAGGTCTCCTTGCCTCTCAGGGTCTTCTGTGTGTCAGACCTTCCCCACTAACAGAATTCCCAAGGATCCTGTTACTGGGGGACCACCCTTTTGTTAGAGCTTCCTATGTGGCCTCCTTGGTTCTATGGCTGCACACACTTGTATACACACACACACACACACACACACACATACACACACACAGCCCCATGCCCACTGACAGTGATTCTCACCGCAGGGCTCCTGCTTCTTCTCAGGCCCATGGCCTCCTCACTGCTGGAACCTGCCTCACTGCTTCGGGCTCAGGGTGCGCCCTCCTGGTCCTTGCTTGCTCAGGAAACACTGCACAGAAGCTGTAACCCCTTGTCTTTCCTCACGAAAGATGAGCTCTTTTAGGTGAAGGAATTGCCTCCTTTAAATGTGCCCCCCACCCCGAAAGCGTAGCAGAGTGGCTGGCAGATTCAGAACCCCGTGCATGTCTGTTGAATTGAATAAATAGGCTCTTAAATCAATGCCTTCTCCCACATCCTGGCAGGGATGCCCCCACCCTTGCGTGGTACTCCTCTCACCAATGACACCCCATTCCTTCACGGCTTTCTTGGAGTAGACCCCTTCCTTTTAATTAGTGGGGAACCACCCCTGGCAGGCAGGTCCCTTACCGGGCCTTCCACCCCATGCTGCAGAAAGACCGGGGGCTTCCTGCCACTTCTGGAAACTGGCAGCCCATCCTACAATGGGCCTGGCTTTTTTTAGAGACCCCAATCTTAGGGGTACTCCCCTCCTCCCTACACACACACACACACACACACACACACACACACACACACCCCGCTCCCCTACTGGGCTCAGATCAGGAGGGTCTGGACATGTCCCTAGGCTGTCACTAGGTGGCACTGTGTGGCAGTCCTGGACCTGGTAAGGTCAGGATGGGTCAGGCGCTTCAAGCGGGAGCTTGAGGGCCCACTGCCTGGGGATTGCTGCTCTGGAGGCTGAGGTCTGTGCCCCACACTTCACCAGCACCACCTCGTACGCAAACATTTTGGAGGATAATGTGGGGACAGTATGAAGACGGTGAAAGCTACTAGGTAGGAAAGAAAAAGGAAGAAAATCGTTCAATGCACTGTTTTGAAATGAAGGCTTCATACATAACGTATTCCATTCAGTCACTTCTACAAAATGGTTAGTTTCCATACAGGCAGACAGTTTATTATTACTTTTTAAAATAAAAAAGAACAATTGTTTCACTGGAAGAGTTTGCCCTTTTAATAAAAATTAGTGGATTTACCTATGATCAGACAGATCCCCAGTTACCTGCAGAGCTGAGATTTTCATTGCTCTATGTGGTATTTGTGGAATTTTAAAGCCAGGTCATCAGTCTTTTTCTCCCTTATACCTGTCCCTTTGTCATGGGGTACATATGTCCTATGGGGTTCATGATTAGCGAAGTCATTAGGAACAAAATGTCCGCTCCTGACGCAGGAGTCACTGAGTCAGTGGGCTGTGAGAGAGAAAGCAACACTGCAAGTGAGCCGACGAAGCTAAATCGGGCTGTGTGGTGATCACCACAGACAGAGAAGGAACAAAAACCATCTAACGAGTGAGAAATGCAGTAAGTTAATAAAAACATTCCCATGGAAAAATACGAGCTACAGCTGGAGAAGGAGGGACCAGGAATGATGGAAATTCAGGAAACAGAGAGTCAATGAAATAGTGCGATTTGGAAAGCAGTAATGCCAGGGAGCAATTTATGGGGTGAGACTGGATGGGTGTGCAATGTGATATGACAGCTAAATAAGCAAAGGAGAGTTCAGCCCTCACAACCATCTCTGTCCTGCTGCACAGGACCAGCGTGCCTCACCCCATAGCCACTACATTGGGTGACCATCCGCAGCCACCTCGTGGCCACCTATTGTGCCTCAGGCCCTTAGCACACAGTCACGTCATGTCCTCCAAACACTGTGTGAGGCAGGTATTGCCACCTCAGCAAGGAAACAGGCTCAGAGAAACTAAGGACCTGCCCAGGATCACAGAGCTAGAAAGTGGCAAACTGGACTTTAACCCCGTGCCAGTCCAATTCCCAAATCTCTTCTCTATACTTGATAACTGGCCACCACTCAGGAGTGCAGAGGCAAGGGACGGGGTGACCCCTCACTGTCCAGAGCTGGCCGGAGCACTGCAGTGACCTTTGGCTGTGAAGAGCGAAAGGTGTACAGGGTCCAGGAGACCGAGAATCTGGGTGTCAGTCCCAGCCCTGCCTCTCAACAGTTGTGTGACTTTAACCTCTCTGTGCCTTGGTTCTTCCAACTACAAAGTGGGGGAAATCACGTCATCCACACTGGGATGTTGTGACGACGAAGCGGCAGTCAGTGTCGGCTCTCGGTGAGCTGTGTGGCCCACTAACTACCCGGGACTCTGACAAGTCTTGTGAGCCAACCTGTGAGTTGCTGGTACTTGAGCTGTTTGGATTCCAGTCATTCACCATGACCAGTCATTTCTACCTCCTGCATTTGGAATATTTGCAATATTAAACCCCGCATAGCAAGAAGGTTATTGGAATATCAGGAAGGAATGAAGGGCTCTGCAAGGAAGCGTTTGGGGATGTCCCACTGGGTAAAGCCTCCTCGGGAGTCAAAAGACCTTTAAGCCTTTTGTCTCATAAGTAAGCCCTGCTTGCAGTGTAAGAAAAGCTAGTTCTGAAGGAAAGAAGGGTGAGAGGGAAGTGATGGTTTTGGAACCCATCCCAAATGGAGAATGGTTGAAGGAAATAAAGATACACAAGGCCTGGTAAGGGGAGCATGAGCACCATCTTCAAATGTTTGACTAAATGGAGAGGAGGGGACTAATTTATTTGGAGCTGCACCCAAGGGTGGAACTTGAAGGCAGGATGTATGACAGAAAGAACATTGGGATGGTCATGAATGGACTGCCTCTGAGCTTCAAGTGTTTTGCTAGAAAGATGAGGTGATTAGTTAGACACTGTGTTTTCTAACAATTCTCTGACAGCAATCGGCTTTCCTACAATTCAATTCAATTCTGACACTGACTACCTGGGGTTAGGAACAGCCCCAACATTAAGGGGCTCAGTCTCCCAAGACTGCCCCACTTCAGATGCCAGCCTACCCATCCTTGAGTTTGACTTGGCTACAAGTTTGAGGGTTCTCACAAACCCCTTCAGGTTCGATAATTCACTGGAATGAATCACAGAACTCAGAAAGATGCTAGAATTATGACAGCCAAAGGGAAGAGATGCACAGGGGGTGAGGGGCACAGAGCACCCATGCTCGCTTTGGGCACACCCTCCCTGCACATCAATGGGTTCACTAACCCAGAAGCTCCCTGGTCATGTTGTTCCAAGGTTTTATACAGGATTTCACTGTGTGGGCATGCGTGACTAAATCATTGGTCAAAGGATGGGGCAGAAAGTTCTAACCATCTAATCAGGCAGTTATTGCCTCCTGTCACCAGTCCCCCGTCCTGAAGCCATCTAGTCTCCTTGCCCCATGCCCGAAAGTCATCTTATTGGCATAAACTCAGCTATGAAGAAAGGGGCTCTTTATAAAATAACAAAAGGCACTCCTATCACTCAGGAAATTCCAAGGCTTTTAGGAGCTCTGTGCCAGGAACCTGGGACAAAGGCCAAATATATTTTTTATTATACCACAGAAACACTTTATCATCCTTTCTGTTGCTAACATGCTATATTGAGTGCTTCTAAAGCTGATTACGAGGTACAGTTCGGCTCCATGTAAGAAAATACCTTCATGACTAGAACTCTTTGGCAATTTAATGGGCTGCCTTCAAAAGTCTTAGCTACCTGGAATAGAACGTGATCCAGATAAAGCTGGATGACTCCAATGCCGAGAAGGGAGTCCCCAATTGGGTGGTGGTGTGGACCAGCTGCTCATGGATTTGTTGGGATACAGTGGGATGTAATTGCTTTGCTTGATTTCAGAATCGGGAGATGCTGCCGTTTTGGATGAACAGCACTGGCAAGAGGGAGGGCTGGCAGCACGGATGGCATGGCTACGACAATGAGCTCATGGACATGAGGGGCATCTTCCTGGCCTTTGGCCCTGGTACGTGGGGAAATGACCAAATTTTCTTAGTCAGCCATTCCCAAGGACGTCTCTCCATGGGGCTTATGGTGCTAGTGAAGGCTGGCATGATTTTTTTTTTTTTTTTTTAATGAACCCTCTTTATGAGGAAAGCTGAGCAAACCCAGCCGGTCTCCATGAAACATCTTTTGTTGGCTTGCTTTCAAATGCTTCTTGGGTTTGGCAAATGTGGCCAAATAGTTTCCCTTGTAAATTTTAAATCTTGAGTGCAGCGAAGAAAATGTATTCCACATGTTTGTGATTCATTTTTTACTTAATTTATCAAAATGTTATTTCACAGCTATCTGATGTCCAGGAAAGCTTTTCAGACACCAGGTTGCTGACAGCTGTGAGTTTCCAAACTGACGGGATTGCTTCACGGGTCTGACTTCCACAGTTCTTCCCTGCATAGAGCACCCAACCCTAAGGGAGTCATCTAGTTTCAGGCCCAACCAGAAGCTGGGATGTGCTTAAGGGCGGCTAGGAAGTGACCTGGAGACTAACTTTGAGAACGAGCCAGAATGACAAGGGATGTCTTGGATGAAGGCACATTGACTGTGCTTTCCTTGACCAGATAAATTCCTAGGGCTGGCAGAGAGGTGGGGTGAAGAGGGCCTAGTTGGTCATTGGCTTTAATTGGTAGAGCACTGTAAATTCACATTTTGGAAAAGTTTATCAAACACTCTGAAGATCATACTACTACCGAAACACTATTCCCCTTCTTTCAAAATAAATTAGGATAAAAAGTATTCAACAGCCATCATTCATCTGTTGACGGGCTCATGAGCTATTCTTCTTTCTTACTACTGCCCACCCTCCTGATTAAATATAAAAAGCTTCCCCTGATATCCACTTTCCACATGCATTTTTCTGGATGTTGATCAAAATGCTTCAGCCCATGAAAGTCCACGCTTTCCTTTCCAATTATAAGTTAGAGATTATGGCTAGAAACCCTGTTTTCTTCTTGATGTCGCAATACAAAGACATATGTCAACCCACCTGTTTTGGGTCACTCTACTTAACACAAACTAGCTGCTGAGAACTATGAGATGTCTGTTTTGTCACCCTCCACGAGGACCTCAGGGAGCCTTAGTTTAGGGGACACTTTGGTCCAAATCCTTTCCCACTTGTGATTCAAGTTCTCAGTCCCGAAGGAAGCACCAGAACCAGTAGCAGCAAACATTTATAGAGCCCTGACTGGGTCGCAGACACTGGCCTAAGGGAAAGTGTAGAGGCTGTCCAACAGGCTGCCATCAGCCAATAATAGTTATCAGGTGCTCCCTGTCAGCCACACCCTGGGCAGATCTGTGGAGCTCAAAGCTAAATGAATTAGTGATGGAGCCCCGAGGACTTCGTTGAGGTTAACTGCTAGATTAGGTTGGAGACATTCCAAGGTCACGGCTTTTACACGGGAGAGTATCCGACAGCCGGGCTTTCATTCAAAAGCATCACCTCCTCCTTCCCCAGAGAGGAAAAAGATCATGAATGCAAAACAGTTGTCAGTTGAAGGAGTGTTTATGAGCAAGAGTCTCAGGCATATTTTAAAGCGGAAGCAAATCTAGCCTTAAACCAAAAAATTTAAACAAAGTACCCAAAGCGGCATTAGCTTAGAGTCAAATTCAGTGGGGAGATTTTGTCCATTAACAAAGGCCTCCATCATGTTCTCCTTTAAACCTAAAAGCCTAAGTCTTTTATAGACAGAAAGACAATCCCTGATGAAAATGGCCTGGGCTAATTGCTAAAATGTTTCCAGGCAGATACAGCCTTGAGAGCCTCCCGCAAACCATCACGCTTCTGGCTCCAATTCTCATGAAAGATTGAACAGCTTTACACACTGGCTGTTTACTCAGAAGAAAATTTAAGAGTGAGGCCATAACAGCTATCTAGCTGCACTTTGAGATAAAGGTATGTCCCTCCTGATTAATTGTATGTGCTTCTTGCTTAGGGAGAAAAGCTGGGCATTGTTGTGGCTGCCCACATACAGTTTTAGAAGCCGGGAAGACTGGTCCAGCTAAGAGAACGGGGAATCATTCTGGAAGACAGCCTCTCTCTGGTTAATCCCTGTTTCTAATTTGAACAGCCTAATCTTGCCCCAGACAACTCCACACTCCTGATGAGACAGCAGGAGCGTGATTCAGTGAGCTGCCTCCAAGACAGCAAGCCTCACTGGGAGAGCAGCCCAAGGTGGCCAGACACTGCGTGAGCCTGCAGAACTTTCTCGCTTTCAGAGAAACAGTATTAATATCCACACAATTTAAACCCACGGGAATCACATGAATCCCCAGTCCAGGTTCAAAATGCCGTCTCAAGGTAGCAGAGCTTGGGTGGGTCTTTCCAAATTGGATCAGGTATTGTTTTGCTGTTCAGGAATTTGCTAGAAGCTCTCGTTCCAGCCTGGATCATGTCTGCATTGGGCCCAACATCCCAGCCTTGCAGAATAGGAAGCCATGAACCAGATGGAATGGGAAAGAAAACCCAATTCTCCTTCCTGCTTATGGGCACAGGATTTGATTTTGTACCTTCAATGTAAAAAAAAAAAAAAAAGAAAAAAGTCTTCTCCAACACTTTTGTCTGTAGAGTTTATCTCAGTATTTTTGCCAAGTGTTAAAGAAGTAGGTGTTTGAAAGGCTGGGGAAGGATACCCTGGATTTACTATTGTCCACCCCACACATACCCCCATCCACACATGTGACAAGGTCATGGCCACCACGGGATAGGGCCATGTGATCATCCCACCCAGGTCCGTGGCAAGGCAGAAGGAGGGAGAGGACTTGCTTCCCTGTCACTGGGGCAACCCTTCCATTAATTTCTCAGGCTGCAGTTGATTTTTCTCTGGGGAAGTACAACCACCATCTTTGTCTAACTGTACACATTTCCTTGATATTAAGAAGGGGTGGCGTCCTGGAGCAGTCCCTACATTCTCCTCTCCAGAGAGGTTCTGGGTGTTTTTAAAATTACTTGTACCCTGAGGTGATGCTGACCCTTATCTTCCCTCACCCCAAAAGAAAAGGGAACTCACCAGAGAATTTATGGAGTATTTTCAATCCATAGTTTGCCCTTGCTGGGCATTTCTTCTACATGTTGCTTACTATTATTCACTACCATTTACTGAGCATATACAGCGTGCCTGGAGCTGTGACTTAGGTACCATGTCCCTGCCCATTTCCTGACAGTACCCAGCTTGTACGTGGCTGCAGGCTGGTTGGACAGCCCGTAACCCTCTTTATAGTGAATTCTGCTTTAATACTCCAGAGTGAGCAAGACCCATCACTTGCCCTGGATCTAACATGCTCTGTGACGGAGTTTCTGTATATAACTTTCTTCCATATTTTGTAATTTCAGGGTTGACACAGAGCAGAATTTAGTGTTGGCACTTCTGGACTATGTTGCTATTGGTGTCTGTTTGCTTTTTAAATAAAATATATGTGACCCTTTTAGCAAAGCAATTATAAAGATTATTTTCTAAGATAGAGAACGTGGCTTTACAGCCCCCCAACTACCCATTTCCTTGAAAAATCTTAGATGGACTAAAAAGCACATTCATAGGCCTTTATCGATAGGTAAAATCTCCCTCCTGAATTCAACCTCAGTGTAGCTTTGGATATTTTGTCGGAAACTCTGGTTTGGAGCCTAAAAGTGAATCACCTGATGTACGTTACTAAACTCTTACATTTACTCTTAAACAGGCTAACAGTCTGCAGTCACATCTTACTTGCCTCCTGTGGAGAAGGAGTAGGTGCGCTCTTGATTGAAATCCTTCCCTTAGTGCCCTGGCTTACGAGGCTGGGAATGGCCAGCTCTGCCCTTCACACTGCTGTGTCACTGCTCGAGTTTGGTGCGCAGCACCTGGGAAGAAACACAACACTCTTCTCCATGAGATCTCTCTGCTCTTTCCTTGAGCCCTAACTCCAACACAGTTCGCCAATTTTCCACATGGCTAAGTTATTTTATCTGCCAGTGAAAGGCTCCCGAGGAATGTCCAGTTGATCTTCCAAACGTTATTTAGGAAACCCTGAGATGTGCCATTGAGCCTGGGTTGACATGTTTTTCATTGAATCATGGAAGTTTGCTGTTGCGCTGAGTTAGCCAGTGCTGGGGAAGCTGCACGATTAGTTCCCTAGTCCGTCCAGCCCGGGGACCCTTATGTGGCAGGAAAATGGAGAAACATTCTTGAGTTGCTATGAGGCCTCTGCAGTGGAAATTGGCACTCTGACTAACCAGTCCCTGCCAGATAGGTGATAAGTATGCCATTTAATTGGGTTTAGGGGAGCCCAGCAAGACAGTCAAATTTCTGTGACCACACCTGCTCTCCAGTGCTCGGCAGAAATGAGCAGTTTCAGGTGGCCTTTCTGCTTCTCCAGGAAAGCTCTGCTGTCACAAGCGAGTACAGTTATGCAGAGGACAGTGTATTTTCTGGTTTGTCTTTTAAAGACACTCATTTCCATGAACCCGAGAAAGTGACTCCCTTTCCTAAGCTATAGCCTTCCAGATACCCTTCTGAGTTCACAATAGCATCGCCATTTCCCCTGACAGAGCTGATTTTCCAAGCCCAACGCTGCCCGAAGCCTGAAGCCTGAGCACAATTCCTCCACCTTGTGACTCCGCCCCTCTGCTGGTGAGCAACTGTGACAACTTGTTTGCTTGCCTTTCCCTTTCAGATTTCAAATCCAACTTCAGAGCTGCTCCAATCCGCTCAGTGGATGTCTACAACGTCATGTGCAACGTGGCAGGCATCGCCCCTCTGCCCAACAACGGGTCCTGGTCCAGGGTGATGTGCATGCTGAAGGGCCAGGCCAGCTCGGCTCCGTCTTTCCTACCCAGCGGCTATGCACTGGCCTTGCTTCTCCTCTCGCTGTTTCAATAGCTGCTCCTTTGTTGTCCCAAACACTCAGCCAAGTGGACCTCCGTGCTGGAAAGGTTTTCATTTTCTGTTTGAATAATAGCTTCATTACCAATCAAGGCCACAGAAATTGTGACTATATTATTCTTGGATGATTCTATACATAAAAGTCCCTACTTTAAAAAAAAAAACCACAAAAAAAACCCCAAACTTTATTTTTTCTGGAGGTAAGGAGAGCCTTACTCTTCATTTGTTTGACTCTGTCATTTTCCCCTTTCTTTTCATGTAGTAACTTGGATGAACTGTCTAAGTAGGGGTCTGCCCTGTAGCAAACAGCCTTTGAGTGGATGCTGCATGGAAGTCCTGGGCCCTGCTCTGTCCCGCCTTGCACGGGGCAGGCCCTGGTTTGTGCCCTGTCCACACCCAGGAGCCAATCTCGGGATCTATGGCCGCCATCCTATACTGCTACTTCCATCCTAGAAAAAGGAGGTTCCACATGACAGCAGTAGCTGCCATCTGTTTCTGATTCAGCTCATGGAGTTTTTCCATTTTATACAAAGTCCCAGAAAGGATATATCTTAGCTTGGGTCACCAATCAATCAAAATCCCTAAGGACTGGAGAGCTCAGAATAAGGTGACAGGCCTGGGTTCCCTCCCAAAGTCTAAATGCATAAAAATGTCTCCCGGGCCTTGAGGAGCAGAGAAACTTACAATAGATCTGGGCTTCTGTGCAACTTCTCACAGTGTACTACAGCCTGAAACCTTGCACATTGTTGATGGATTGACGCTTGTCTGCCTGTCCATGTGAAGGTTTACTCAGAGACCACCACTCTGGATCCCAACACAGCACGGAGACTGTAGAAGCTAACATGCTATTACAGTGGGGAAAGGCATGTCTTACTGAGAGTGTGGACATACCTGCAGAAACCTCAGCTCCTCGCCTGGAATGGTGATGCATTAAGCATACGTTTTATGCACCGGTGTCCTGGAGCCGTGCTTGTTTAACAACGACAGCAAAGGGGATCCTTGAGTGACCCAGAATTCCAAGGAACATGGAGGGGGAAAGGGGGGAAATGAACATGATGGAGTCAAATCCCCATCACTAACCAACGAGCCACTTGATTAGGAAACAGCGTGGTTGAAGGGCCACCTCAGACTAAGTTCTTCAGAAACCTTGAGATGAGCCATTGAGCCTGGGTTGAAATGTTCTTCGTTTAATAATGTAAGTTTGTTGTAAAACAAGGGATAACTGCGTTTTCAAATGATGGGAGTCATGTACATATATCGTTGCATTTAAAATGACTTTGCACTAAATGAGGCACGTTTGCCAAGGAGACTTTTTGTCAGGAAAAGAACACCTCAGGTCTCAGGATGATGAAGCCCTTTCCAGGGTGTTTACCGTGGAAAATGGATATCAATGCTCACCCCGATTCAAGAAGGCGGGGAGCAGTCTCTGTGCCTTGAAGCATGACAGCAAACGATCGCTGCTGAAAAACATCGAATGTATCTTCACAAAAGATTTCTAAGGGTTTATGTAACATGTTTTTAAAATGGCAGAAAAGCATTGAATCAATTGGAAAGGAGGCAAATCAGCCATTGTTATCTGGCTGAAAGGAAATTAGTGCTCTCAGAACATTGGCAGTGGTTCCTGAAAGTAGCATCTATTGTTCAAAGTTTCTTTCCTCCTTAAAGGACGGTGTTCTAATGAATTCAGCGGAGCCCACCTTTTTAAAGGAAGGATCCTTAAAAGATAGCCCAGTGATTAAATTAAAAGTGGATCATCCAAATCAAAAGGGCTGTAAATATGGACAGAGTCGTGCATTTGTCTTTCCTGGTCTGGTCTACCATTTGCCACTCCTCCCATTCTTAAAATCTTGAAACTACATATTAAAATTTCAGATAGTTGTTGACAAAGTATAGTTGCTCAATAACTAATCTTGAATCAATGAATGAGAATAAGATACTTTTGGAATTATGACTATTGGTAAATAATTGAGAAAATTCAGCCACTGAATGGAGAAAATACTTTTTGCCTAAAATAACGCATACATTTTAGTGGCTTAATTTTTTGGCTAAAGATTTTTTCCTTTGATTTTTGTTTTAAAGTTACATTATTTTCCCTAGGAAAAGTCTATTTTCTCTAAATAGTTTTGTTTCACAGGAGTAAAATCTGTGAGGAATACATATAGACACCTTTTCTCCTGGATTATTTTACTACTTCATTGCTAATTCCAGGAGGAAGATAATTGGATTGACCTGCAAATACTGAAGGTAAATGAAAGGAATGATCCTTAAATTGATGAGACTTTCCCTGCCCATATGCAAAAGCTCCAGAACCCAATTCAATTAAGTTCTGAAGACTTAAGCATAAATTTGAGCAGGTTCAGGGAATTCTTTCTAGCCTCGAAGAATCCTGAATTATTAGGGAGGTGCAAAAGTAATTGCAGTTTTTGCAATTGTTTTTAACCTTTTAAACCACCATTACTTTTGCACCAACCTAATATAACGTTCCAACTCTCTTTGCTTTTAAAGGGACCTTGGAAATCCAGATCTGAGTTCAGTCACAGACAGCAATTTGTAAATGTGCTGAGACTGTAAGCATCATCTGACCCACCTTCAGAGATGCAGGTTCACAGGACCGGGGTGGGGCCTCAGGCAACACTCTTAAGTCACGCTGATCTAAGATTTGGATTTGCTCTAAAGAAAATGAGTTCTGATTTGACCCTGGTAGACCTGCGTCTCCTGACAGCAATTTCATAACCAACCAGTTTCTCCAGGGACCATTAGGCTGGCGTAAGCTGCTGGTCCCAGCTGGGTCAAGTTTCCAGCCCTCTTTAAACCAAAGCAGATCTGTACCCCCCAGTGATGGAGAGAGGACCCAGGCAGGCACACTGGCCTTCTCCACATCCTGCTCCTTGTGGGTCTAAGATTCCCAACGGTGCTATCAGACAGACTCATTGTTCAAGACACACAGCTATTTTATGTCCTAAGAAAGTGTTTTGCATTTCTGTAAATATCAAGAGATTTCCAAAATTGTGTTATTCCTTCTAAGCAATTTGTGATAGACCAAAGTCAGTGCTCAAAAAACTACTAGAAGGAAGGGAGGGTGTAGCCTTGGCCGACTGGTTCTAAACATGTGAAATTTGGTCTCAGGTACATGCGATGGAAATACACTTCTATATTGCTTTGAAATCATAAAATAGCACCGAGTGCAATGCCTCAAATGTTTAATAAATATCCCATAAATATGTGTTGAATGAAAAAATAAATAAATGTTATTAAGATTTGCTTATATCTCAGATATTCTCTCTCTGCCTGTAGTTCCTCAAATTAAATGAACTCTTCACTTTGGGTTTGCTATTTTTCTTATCACCCAACTGATAATATAATTGTATTTTATTCCATGGAGTAGACATATTCCATTTAAGCCTTATAAATTTGATGGAAAGAAGGAAGGAAGGAAAGAAAGAAGGAAGGAAGGAAGAAAAGAAGAAGAAAAATGAAATTAGGTTTTAAATATACTGAGCATATTCACCTTTTAAAAAATGTAACAGCTTTCTCAAGATTTAATTCATATACCATACAATTCATCCATTTAAAGTGTGCAATTCAGTGGCTTTAATATATTCAGAGTTGTATAACCATCACCATGATCAATTTTATAATATTTTTATCACCCCAAAAAGAAACTGCATATTCCTTAGAACATTAGCAGTCACTCCCCATTTTCTCCTGCCATCACCTCCGGGCTATCAGTAAACTATGTTCTGTCTCTACAGATTTACCTATTCGGGATATTTTATAAAAATAGAGTAACACAATATGTTGTCTTTTGTTGCTGGCTTCTTTCACTGAGCATAATGTTTTCAAGGTTTTAGCATGAGTCAGTACTTTTTATTCTCAAATATTCCATTGTATGGATGTACTACATTTATCTATTCTTTAGTTGATGGACATTTGTTTTTTCCCTCTCTTTGGATATTATAAATACTGCTGCTCTGAACATTTATGCCCAAGTTTTTGTGGACATATGTTTTCATTTCTCTTGGGAATATACCTGGCATGGAATTTCTGGGTCATGTGGTAACTCTGTTAAAGCTTTGAGGAACTGTCAGAATGTTTTTCAAATTGGCTGCACCGTTTTACATTCCCACGAGCAGTGTATGAGGGTTCCAGTAACTCTACATTCTCACCAATACAATGGCCATGATGTGATATCTCATTGTGGTTTTCACTTGCCTTTCCCTGATGATAAATGAAGTTGAGTATCTTTTCACATGCCTATTGGCTATTTGTCTATCTTTGTTGAAGAAATGTCTATTCAAGTCCTTTGCCCATTTTTAAATTGAATTTTTGTCTTTTTTATTATTGAGTTATAAGAATTCTTTACGTATTCTGGATACAAGTGCATTATCAGATATGTGATTGGCAGATACTTTTTTCCCCCATTACAAAGCCCTGCCCCTGTAAGAGCTCTGCAGTGACAGGGAAGGGAGGAAAACGGTTTGTGAAGCTGGAAGATACAAAGACTAATCCAGAGCAGTTGTGGAGTTAATTCCCTGAATGCCGAATACCGTTCAGGGCATTTCTTTTCTGTGTCACCCAGCATGCTCACTGGGCCAAGACAACCACATAAGGAGCCTCACCGTGGTTGTTCCAATGGTCAGCAAGGTGAGTCAGGACTCAGTACTACCCAGCCCTGCTGGCTGCCCTGGCCTCCCTGATGTGCTCAAGTTCAGGACACTCCAAACTAGGCTTCACATTTTTGCCAGAAGCCCTCATAGATAAGGCATAATTCTATGAAATAACATTGTCCTAATCATAGTCTTAGTTTAACTCTAAGTGAAAAAATGATTCATTTTCTTTCCTCTTAAAAACTTTTTAATCATGTATTTGCCAGCAGAGTTTGTTATACTCTTGGCAAGATTTGAAGAACAGTCAAACAAATTTTATTTAATCAGGTCAGAGCCCAGGTCTGGCTTATTCACCTCCATATATCCAGATGCTGGAACAGAGTTGGGTACATAATAGGCCCTCAAATATTTGAAGAATAGATTAGTCTAATGTTTTTCTTTCTTCCTTTTCTTTCTTTTTTATTAAAAAAAAAAAGAGCATGCTAACTATGTAATACAATTATTTGAAGTTGTGAAGCTGCTTTGGGGACAACCTGCCCATGTGGAACAAGCCCCTCCAGAGAAGGTTCAGACCGGTCGAGAGAGAAGAAAGAATAGCACACGCACACCACACCCTTTGTTACAGGTTGAATTGTCCCTTCCCAAAAAATTGGTCCAAGTTCTAATCCCTGGTACCTAGGAATGTGACCTTATTTGGAAATAGAGTTTTTGCAGATGTCATCAATTTAAGATGAGGTCATAATGGATTAGGCTGGGCCTTATCCCAATGACTGGTGTTCTTATTTAAAAAAAAAAAAAAAAAAAAAAAAAAGAGGGAAATTTAGACCTAGAGACCCAGGGAAGAAAGCCACATGGTGATAGAGGCAGAGATGGGAGTGGTGCATCTAAAAGCCAAGGAACACCACGGATTGCTGGTAACCACCAGTAGCTGGACAGGCAAGGAAGCATCCTCCCCTGGAGTCTTCAGAGGGACCATGGCTCTGCTAACACCTGGGTTTCAGAATTCAAGCTTCCAGAACTGTGAGAAAACATATTTCTGTTGTCATAGGTACCTGTCTTGTGGTAATTTGTTACAGCAGCCACAGGAAAGTAACATGACCTCCCAAATGCTTTTGAAGCCAATCTAGTTTATCAAAGAGTTCTCGAGTTCCTCCATACTAGCTACTATGTTTAGGGAATACATAAAAGCGAAAAAACACCGTTACTTCCTCACAGAACTTTCAACATAGTCATCTCACTTCTTCCATTGTTAAGCAGAATTGAATTCTCATTTCTGTGAAACAAAATGTTCTGGTTGCTACAGGCAATGCATAGGGAGAATTGCAGAGAAAACAGAACTCACACTTTAGTTAAAGAAGCCATCAGCTCTAGAGCAGAGGAGCTGGAGGCAGAACGTGCACCCACTCATCCTCCTGGTGGCACCTCATCCCCTGCCTCCTTCACGGTCTTGCTCTTGGCCACTGGATTGCCCCCCTCCAGCCTACTGCTTGCCTTGCCTGTATGAGTTATCTCGCAGCAAAAGCAGGGATGACCACTTCACTCACTTGGTGAAAAACCACCATTATCTCTCATTCCTATAGAATTACATTCCAAATTCTACCTCCCCCCATCTCTGTGGTTTGACTTCCCCCTTCATCTCCCAATGTGCCATAACACGTTTCCTAACTGAGCCCCTCTGAATGTGTGACTCTCAGCTCTCTTACATTGTCCCTATGTCCAGGATGCCCCATCCAACTCTCTGTCTAGTAAACTTTTATCTATCCTTCATAGCCTAGATTCTCTGTGAAGACAGTGTGTTTTCATATTCTTTTATTGTTTCCTTTATTACAAAGCAAGCCACACTGCATTGTAATAATTTGTTTTCACGTGTCTCCAACTAGGCTGTAAGCTAAACAGAATGCCAAAATTGTGTCTTCTGATTTTTGGAATCTCCAAAGAAAGTCTAGAGCACCAAGGAAGTCTGCTACAAAAGTAGTTGATTATTGTCTGGTGAATAAGTGAATAAATTAGTAAATGAATGAAGCGAAAAGATTGGACACTAAGGTCAGAAGATTACATGAGTTTGGACCGAGCTTCTCGCAGTAGTGATGGGTTGGAAACGCCAGACGCAGGAAACGTTTTTGTAGAAAGTAGCAGGATTTGACAAATGACTAGCTGTGTGACACGGAATCCAGGGGGCAAGTGTTTCTTTTCCAGAATTTCAGCAGGCCCCCTCTTTAGCCACAAACAAGAGGAAGTGGAACAGATGGGAAGAAAGGAAGAGAAGATAAATTAGCTCTGTCTTCACCAAGTTTAATTTGGCTTTTCAACAGAACTCTAACACAAGCTTGTACTGTCATTTCCCTACAGCGTGGAAGAGGTCAGAATCCCAGCCTCTGAGTCTGATTTGCTTTTGCTACTGAGAAATGGGGAATGGGTGGCAGGGGGAGGTGGAGAAGAGCTTTCAGAAGGAAGGAAAGGCTGTTTGAGAAATTCCCTCCTGGGAAAGCCTTGTTCACATCCCACCTCTCTCCCCTGTCCTGCTGCAGCTTAGGAAAGTCTGGCATGGGCAGTATCAGGGGGTCAAGCAGGGTCTGAACTACCACGATAGCCCAGAACAAGGTGGTGCTCAGAAGTACTCCCCCACTCCCACAGTGGGTGACAAGAGTCAGGGCTGGGAGCAGGGGCAAGAGAAAGGAGACAAGGGAGCCCTTCAGCTTGCTCTTAGATGAAAGAAGCAGAAAGAATTCTGGAAGCTCGTCATAGTCCAGACCATAGTCCATTTCCACAAAGCAAGACAGACTTGGGGTCAAGGAATAATAAACCTTATTTCCCTGGGTCATCTCTAGGAACCTGTATGAAGTGGTAGGTGGCTTGTAGAGGATTTGACATCCCGGGATCCAGGCTGCTCTCTGCAACTGAAGCCCTAAAACCAGCACCTACCTGATGCCTGGTATTAGGAAATGCATTTTATACTGAGCATCTCTCATTTATCGCAGGCAACCAAGGAGCCTAGAGATTAAATGACTTGCCCAAGGTCACACAGGTAACTAAGAGAGATCCAGGTCCGTGTGACTCTAGGTGTGAAGAGAAGCATCACAGCACTGATTTAACCTGGCTCCACCAATCTTCATCAGCACAGCCTCAAGTCTTTACACCCCCCCCAAATGCAAGCGAAGTCAAAGCAGGGGGCTTGCTCTGTAAGTGGCTTCAAACATTCTCTTAATACTCCCCATCCCAACCTGCCACCCCATGATCCTCCACATTATTTCTGGAGCTGCTACTGATGACCTCCCCAAAGCCCCGTCATACGGCCCCTATCAGCTCCCAAAGAGGAGAACTACATTTATCTATGTGCATTGTGTAATAATTTTAACAAATTAAAGTTTTAGTTTGGGACACTCGTTCTCAAACTTGGCTGTCTAAAATTGCCCAACAAAATTATTTCAAAATATTGATGTCCTTGTCCAGTCCCCAAGCCTGGAGATTCTGACTCCAATGGTCTGGAATGGGCCTGGGTGTTCGTATTAAAAAAAAAAAAAAAAAAGTCTTCCCAGGTGACTCTAATGTTCAACCAGGAATGAAAAACACTTAGGGGGAAGAAAAAATTAATAAAAGAAGAAAAATATTAATAGAAATTTGTCTCTTTTAAGACTCCTAAGGAAGTATTATGGTTTGCATAATTTTAATGTTAGAATTTGTTTAGATTAAGAAATTCATTGTATCCTGCCATATTGCAAAAAATACATGTGAGTCATTATGCTGGAAGTTTCTTTTGTACTTTATAATAAATACCAAAGTAATAAGAACCAGCTAGAAAATGGCTTCTGTGCTGAAACAGACCACACTGGAGCTGAACACTCTGACTACAGTGAATCACAAGTTTGTTAGAGACGTCCTACAGATAGGCTCTTTGCAACTCATCCTAATTAGAAACACTCACAGAACAAACAAGAATCACCTACATCAGTGTAGCCAGCACTAACTATTTGGGAGAGTACAGATGGGAAAACAACAGGCTTTGTTCTGGGCCACAAGATATGAAGTTTTGTAGAGGATGAAATCTAATTTGTCTTTGTGAGAAATGGTCTCATCTGGTTTAAATGTCAGTTTGAACTCAGAAGGTCAAATCTAGCAATGAAATGGACACTGACAATAGTAAGTCCAGCGGGGACCAGACAACTTCACATTGGGATTGCTGTTTAGAGTCAATAAAATTTACTGTGCAAATACCCAGTGAAGGGCTTTTGTAATCTTGAAAGATCAGACCCCTTACTTTCTAAGGAAAGGCCACCCTAGAAGCGACTTCCCCAAGTAGGCTCAGCTTCAATCATGCATAAGGGAGCTTATACGAGAGTCCCAGGAGGATGGAAGCGACCAGCAGAGCACAGAGAACAGATGTGTCAGCCTTGAGATTCTCCTCCAGTTCATTTTTAAAGGCTTTGGAGATCACTCACATATCCTGCATGCGCGCCGGGTGGGGACGTAAGCATCACTGTTGCTTTCTCTGTAAACATGACTGTCCTTATCCCAGCAAAAGGCTGCTACCCAAGCAAGGGTAGTAATCAAATGCTAGTCATCAGATATTTGGACTCTGGTGTAGGCGGTGGGAGGGGAATGATGAACTTTTAAATCTTAAGAACAATGACAGCTACGATAGAGGGAAGCTTACAGTGTTTAAACTTCTATGTCAAAAACTAAGCAAAATTAAATTAAGCTGATTCCCCAAAAAAACAAAAGAACACAGTGAAAAGAATTACAATAAATATGATAAATGGTGAATATCCTCATACTTTAAAAATACCATATGAATGAATAACAAAATCATTTAGACCCCAGTTAATAAATGAATCAAAGTCATAGAGTACTATATATTATATAAATGTTTAATAAACAGATGATGACTTCACAACAGAAGGAGGTACTCTAAAAAAAACAAAGTAGAAAGACTATCCTGAGCCGCATCTCCTTCTAAAGTTCAGAAAAAAACAAACAACAATGTAGAAAGTATTGAAGTCAAATCTCACACTAAAATACTTTTTTTAAAAGTGAAAATAAGGAGCAGAATAACAATCTGACAGTCAAAGAAAGCATGCCAGAAACACATGGTCACAAAACAGATCAAAACCATAACTTACTATTTCAAGATGAACTAAAATACATTAAGAAAACAACATAAGGTATGAAAGAATGACATAAATCAAATTATTAGAACTCAGAAAGCGTTGAACCCAAGTAAGAATAAGAGATAAAGAAAAATAATTTCAGAAGTGAAATCTAAACTAGGTGGAATAAAATGTTAAACAGAATAATGTTACAACAGATAATGCTTTCGGAGAATTATAAGAAAAGGGGAGATAAATTTTTTTAAATAAAAACAAATTAAAAGATAAAAAGAATCAAGAGAAAGTGACAAATAATGAAGATTGACAAATAATGAAGATAGGCAAAGAACATCTAACATGTTAATAACAGAAATCCAAGAAGAAATCCAAAGCAAAGGAATAAGACAAATATTAAAACTATAATGTGAAGAAACTTTCCTGAAATTGAAAGAAAAAAAATTGGCACTATATACTAAAAGAACATTTCCCATACCTGAAAATATCAACCAGAACCACGAATATCAAAATTTATTGGATTTTAAGACAAAAAAAAGTCCTTCATGCATCTAAGCAAAAAGAAGGCATGAGTTATAATGAAAAAGATTTTTCAAATACAATACTCTATGGCAGAAGAAAATGTACTAACATATTTGAGATACTAATATAACAAACATGTGAGCCAATTTTTATATTAAAAAACACTGACTTTCAAGTATGAAAGGTTCAAACTGATATCAACATGGGAGAATTTAGGAAATATTGCGCCTGTGAGTCTTTCCTGATGAATCTATTAGAGAACAAGCTTCAGACAACCAAAGTGACCAGGGAAACACTGACATGAGGGCTAATGATGAACTCAGTTACTACTGAGCAATGGAGAGAGCACAGCATGCAGTGGCTAATACACATTGAAAAAATAGATATAACTTTTTAAATGGGAGGAAGGTAGATTGGGAAGAGAAGATGCCAAAAAATTAACTGTTGTAGCAATCTTGTTGGTTGTGGGAATATTTGTATTGTTATTCTAAGACTACTATATAAGTAATGTAGAACAAAGCCTAAAAGAGGTTAACTAAAACCCCCATGTCCTGAATTTGAATTAGAAGTACCACTGAAAACTCTTAGAGATTTTATTTTTAAATATATATTTTCTAGATCTGTCCACTCAAAAAGACTTAGAAACAATCACATATCCAGTAGCATTCCTAGTGTCTAGATTGTGATTTCTTAAATATACTTCCCACTAAATGAAACCAGTGCTTCTTGAAGAAAAAGTTGACTTCATGTCATCTCAAATCTGTACCCCCAAAACGCAAGGAAAAACCTGTAGAAAATACACCACGATATTAGCAGTTGTTTCTGGAGAGGGTAGGTGATTTTAATTTTCTTCTTTATGCTTTCTATATTTTATAAAATTTCTCTACTGAACCTCTAATTGAAAAAAATCAACCTTTAAAATAAAAAGATAGCAAACAAAATTATGTTATAAAAGCACACAGAAAAATACATAAAAGTATACGTTTTGAAAAAGGCTCATCAGGCAGCCAGAAGATAGTGATTCAAAATAGGTTTTTTTTAAGGAGTTCTTTTCTGAGGTCGTTACGCACACATTTGTCTCTCTTGACAGAAAGGTTCCTCAAATCTATGGGCAAAAATGGCCTTGGAAGCACATTATGAAACCTGCATCCAAGAGCTGCCTGTGTGAAACTCAAAGCCCTCTCAGAACCAGCTGCACCCCTGAATTAATAGTATTCAGCTCTATTGGGGAGCAAGAGCGTGTAGACAGGGCAGGACATCAGCTTTCGTTTCAAATGCTTATCTCTTGGCTCTTGGGAATTGGGATCTATAGGTAACTTCTTTCCAGGAGACATAGTATTCCAAATAAATATGAAATGGAAGAACACACTTCCCACCTGAAATCTCCCAACGTAGGCGCAAAATAACCCTATCTCTTCAACTGAGCAGAGGCAGGGAGGTGGCGCACACAGCATCTTCGGTAAAATGTATTTATCAGTAGTGGTTCCAAATGGGTTTCAATGACCACAGCAGATTTCAGTGGTCAGAGAAGTGGAGGCACAAGAGTAGCTGCCACAGGAGAAGGGATTTAACCATTGACTTTAGACCCAAAGTTTCCCACAGATCAAATGCCAGTGCCTTGATTTCCCTCCTGCAAAACCAAGGCAATCTCACGTGTTATTTATTTTGCAGGACTGCAATGAAGATTAATGAGAAGCTATCTATAAACACCCTATGGCCCCTGGGGAAAGTGGTTGTATAAGCAGAAGGGGTCGCACATGCAGGGCGATCTTGGCACTCACAAAAATAGAGGGGAGAAGTTCAAAAAGAGAGTTTGAGTCTTAAAAATACACCACAGAGCAGTTTCTCAGTTATTGGGGTTGTTATATAGGTTTCCATTTATGACTTAGAGCAAAGCGACGATAAAATACAGGACAGAGACTGGTTGGCGGCTTAGGCGCCATGCACCCTTAGTGTGCATGGGTGGGAGTTGTACCCTGAGGCCTGAATAAGCAAAAGTCACAAGTTCCTGGAGAAACCATCATAAATTGTTTGAGGGACTGTGGTAGTGTTCTATCTGCAGGGTGGGTTAGAATCACCTGGTAATTTTGATTAAAGGCAGATTTCCAGGCCTTACCTCCAGAAATTACCATCAGTTTGTCTGGGGTTCTGCCGAGGAATCTGCTTTTCAATAAGTTAAGTCTTACGCATCCCAAGCTTTTAGAACCAGTGGTCTAAATTTTATAGTGTGAAGTTTGTAGTGAACTGACACATCCTTCTCTGAAGGCAGAGATGGGCTGGACCTATCTGAATTCTAACCCTAATTCTAAATTTTGCTTCAGGAGGGACAGCAAAATGTTCTGGGGCAGACTCTGCACCATTACTAAATAAGCCACTCATGTACCCAAAGCAGCAAATGTTAACTGCCTGAGGGTAAGTAGTTAGTTGGGATACATAAATAGTCTGTATTCACGCTGTGTAATATGACACCCACTGGCCACATGTGGCTACTGAGCACTTAAAATGTGGCTAGTCCAAATTGAAATGTAATATAAGTATAAAATATACATCAGATTTCAAAGATTTCGTGCAAAAAATATATAAAATATTTAACGAATATTTTATAGTGACTACATATTGAAATGATAATGCTTTGGAAATAACGTGTTAAATAAAATGTATTACTGAAATTAATTTCACTTGTATCTTTTTTCTTTTCTAAATGAAGTTACCAGAGAATTTTAAATTATTTATGTCACTCACATTATGTTTCTGTTGGACAGTATTGTTCTGGATCAATACATTGGCTGGGTCTTTAGTTGACAGAATTCCTTGATCTGGGAGTGTGCTCCTTCTGGAGAGTACTGGGGTGCCCAGAGCCCCTTCTTCACTGCCATCTTGGCATGTGGTATTGTAATGGCCCCTCATGCCAGAGAGAAAAGAGGAGACAAGCCCAACCCAGCTCATTCATTAGTCCAAATGCCTGCCAGACATAAATACCCCTCTAATACAGAGAAAGAGTCAACGGGTATAAACTCATTAACAACGGAAAAGATAACAAAAACCCAAGCAATGTCCAAAGCGGGTGACCCCTCATGTGCTATATTGGAGCTCTGTCTCCTGGTGTCCTGCTCATACCTATTCCCATTGAGGAAGGGGAGAATGGGGGGAGGGAACTGGTACCCCATCTCGAGAGAGCAAGAGTGCTTGTGGGCCATGTCACTTTCTCCTGGAGGTGATTTTGTGCCTGATACCAGCCTACCCATCCTATCTGCAGCGACTTTCCAATACACTTTTTTTTTTTAATTTATTGGGGTGACAATTGTTAGTAAATTTACATAGATTTCAGGTGTACAATTCTGTATTACATCGTCTATAAATCCCATTGTGTGTTCACCACCCAGAGTCAGTTCTCCTTCCATCACCATATATTGAAGCTGTCTAAAATCAATGACAAAGAAAGAATCCTCAAGGCAGCCAGGGAAAAGAAGACGGTAACTTACAAAGGAAAGCCCATTAGATTATCATGAGATTTTTCAGCAGAAACTCTACAAGCTAGGAGGGAATGGAACCAAATATTCAAACTATTGAAAGAGAGAAATCATGAGCCAAGAATAATATATCCAGCAAAGATCTCCTTTAGATATGAAGGAGGAATAAAGACCTTTCCAGACATCCAGAAGCTGAGGGAATTTTCTAATACACGACCTGCACTACAAGAAATACTAAAGGAGGCTATTAGACCACCATCAACAGGGACAACTTGTGGCAACCGAAACATAAAAAGGGGGAGCGTAAAGGCCTGAACTGGAATATGGGAATAGAGAAAGTAAGCGTACTGAAGAAAATGGAATACTCTAAATTATCCAATACACTTCTGAAGAGTATTTCTTTAATTTAAAGTAAGTCATTATATTCTTATTCAGGTTCTTTTACCAGTGGCCCAGATGCGAATAAAGATACAATTAAAGCACTAGCAAAATTCTTTTCAAATGACAGAACAAGCAGAGACACATTTTTAGGTTATTTGGGAGCATGACAAAATTTGCACCTTGAGAAAAGTGTGAAAAAAGAGATTCTCACCTTGTTAACTAAACTAGAACTGAAAATAACAATTCAGATGTGATCTGACTTCCTGGCTGCTCTGGGTGCTATGGAGCCCTAAAATCCTAAAATGATTCTCAGACACTCACCAGCCTCCATCTCTCTGGAGAGCTCATTTGAGTTCTTCTTACTTGTGCTTTCCATCCTGGATGTTTAGGACATACGCACCATGGCCTGACAAGCTCTCTGCTTGAATCCCAAGGTGGCGGCGAGTATTCATCTGTAAGTCTTGAGTCAGTGGCCATGTCGACTTCACTGAGTTACCTAAATTGTGGTCACTTTATTTATAGGCAGAAACTGTGATTCATGGGAAAAAAGCAAACAGCCTAACTTTTCCAATGCAAAGTCCTTAGTATCTTGTCAGGCCTTTGTTTCAGGTGGGACCTCATTCACCCAGCAGAAGGAACTGGACCAGACTAGAAATTATATTAACTCATAGAGAGAGAAATGGTACTTTCACTGGCTCAAATCAGGCACCTCCGGGGATAGCACTCAGTGGGGCCCACAGCCTCTTAGTCTACTTGCTGAGTTACCCTAAATTGAAGGTGGCAATCTGGTTTAAGCAGCAGTGCCGGAGAAGGCACAAACATGCTTCGTAGTCACATACTCCATGTGGCAATGAGTTATTCCTCAGCCATACAGGTCAGAGGCCAAAGAGTCTCCTAATTCCACCATTTTTGTTTTACTTACTGTGGATTTTCTGACAGGAAATGGCAAGTTGGTTGATAATTACCAGGCATACAGATACGGTTTCCTCATTAAAGTCTCATAAAACCATGAAAATAAATCATTGCAAGTGGAGAGAGAAAGAAAATCTTCTGTTTAGACTTTTCCATGACCATTTAGGCTAATTATTTTTCCTCTTCTAGCCCAGTGACTTTATTTTCAGCTAGCATAGGGCCTGATAATCAGAGGAAAGAATTTAGAGACCTCACAGAACTTTTCTGATTTCAAGTTAATGGCTTGGTATGTCAAGGACAGACCAAGCCTGGCAGAATAAATTATGAAAGTGCAGCTGAGGAAACACAGTAGAGGAAACCCACGTAATACATGTCTGCAGATATGATATAAACATAAATAAATACTACAGTTTCAAGAAAATCGAAGGGGTTCATTTGGCCTGTCCTGGAGATCAAAGCTGTCAGGAGTCATGACAGTCTCAAATGAGACTCTACTAGAAATGGGAACAGCACCCCCCCCCAAGGGTGTTCCTTCCTTTTCTGAGCTTCAAAGTCAGGCATTAGGGGTCCTGATGCAATTCAGTTTCTCCCAGGAATTCCTCTTCAGGAATTTCCCAACTCAGCCACAAGCCCTGGAGCTTTCCAATTTTTCTACTACAATTTCACTGGTCCCAAGTCCCAGCTTTTCCAGCATTTTGCTTTCTCCAGAATTAGTCTGACAAGCCAATCAGAACCATGGTGTTACTAGGTCAATATAGGTTAGCAATGGCCTTCAAGGTTTCATCCAGAATTCCTGAAAACTATCTGGCCCTTGTGTGTTAAGATCTTCCCCAGGAGCTGCTGCCTGCAGCCCTCTTCCTCATTCGAACACGACAAGAGCAGGGAGAGAAATGTACTCTAGCGTCAGTTAACAATTTCAGACTAAAATTAATCCAGATTATTCATAAAGCCAGTTATTAAAATGAAGATATTCAGGGAAGATTACTGGGTGGTAGGGTGACCAGCCCTCCAGGTTTGCCAGGGACTGAGGTTCAGTGCTAAAACTGGACAAAGCTGGACAAGTTGGTCACCCTACTTGGTAGTCCAGAGACACTAACTGAAACCCAATGCAGTGCTCATTTCACCCTTTCCTAAGAGACTGGAACATTTCTTAGGCAGTGACTGCAAAGGACCCAGATATAAGAAGGTTTAGATTTAAGTTGATCAGCCTATATCGTCACCTTCGGGAGCAAGTACAACACAGGCACAAAGCTGC
The DNA here is from genome assembly GCF_964194185.1 of Rhinolophus hipposideros. Lineage (NCBI taxonomy): Eukaryota > Metazoa > Chordata > Mammalia > Chiroptera > Rhinolophidae > Rhinolophus > Rhinolophus hipposideros. Next base: position 29,529,140 of record NC_138050.1, on the reverse strand, counting down.
AGCTGGAAGGCTCCATCTGCCTCCAAATGTCTCTGTGACTGGAGGTTATTCTCAGTCGGCTCGGATGCTAACACAAAATACCACACTAGGTGGCTTAAACAACGTTTATTTTCTCACAGCTCTAGAAGCTGGAAGCCTCAGACCCAGGTTCCAGCTATTTCAGTTTCTGGTGAGATCTCTCCTCCTGGCTTGCAGAGAGCCACTTCATGCTGTGCTCTCACATGGCTTTTCCTCAGTGTGTGTGTACGCAGGCGGGGGCGGGGGTGGGGTGAGGAGAGAGAGAGAGAGAGAGAGAGAGAGAGAGAGAGAGAGAGACACAGAGAGAGAGACAGAGAGAGAGACAGAGAGAGAGACAGAGAGAGAAAGCTGTCTGGTGTCTCTTACTACAAGGACACTAATCCTTTTGATCAGGGCCCCACCTCTATGATCTCCTTTGACGTTAATTACTTCCTTAGAGCCCACATCTCTAAATACAGCCACTAGGGATTAGGGCTTCAATATATGATTTTGGGGAGAGACACAAACATTCAGTCCATAACAGTATGTCACTCAACCAAAAGAACTGACTAATTTTAAATTCCTATTGGTAAAGATCCATTGAGACAACGGATATGACAGTCAGTCCTTGGTAGACCACAATGCCTATACAAGTTGATTATACTGTGAAGTTGAGGGTGACGATGCTTTCTGGATGGCGTTTTTCTGCTTTCTACTGGAATTTCCACTCGTCTACCTTTCTAAGTGTGTTTAATATTCCATGGTATTTGTCTGCTGCTTGTCACCTGTCACAGGTGTCTTCAAATGAGCCCTAGAACAGCCTCCCCCCAACTCAAACTATCCAGCCCAGTTGCCAAACACCCTCTTCCTCCACACACTCTGCCCTCCCTTCCCCTCTGGTGCTATAGCCAGAAGCGTGGATCAATGGAGAGAGAAAAGGCAGCGTTCTGGAGTCCAAGTCGTTCCCTTTTGCTACCTGGCAATGCTTGCACATGCTCTATGCTGCACATTTAAAGCTCCCAGCCCAGAAAATTAGTGCCCATATAACTGTATAAAGTCTCCGATTACCCATCTAAGTTTATTTAAATCTCTCCCAGTCTTATTTGATAAGGAGGTGTGCCTACGTTCCTCTCTTTTCAGATGTTTTTATTAATGGCAAGTACTATGTCTGGAAGTTTTTTGCCGAAGAACCCGAGGTAATGCCAGGTATAGTGAAGGGGCCCCTGGGCATCATTTCTCCATCACCTGAATCTATCTTGTTACGCTTTATATTGAATGGAAAACATCCCGGCAAAAATTGATTTTTAAATCTAAGTGTCATGAGCCCAGAATTAGGCCCTCATTTACCTGAATTTTCATGGAAGCCACAGTGAGAGTATTTTCATAGGTTTTTCTGCTATACTGTCTGGGCTTCCATCATCTGCCATGTATTAAATAGACTCCCTCCTTTTGTTAAGTGTTGTTAAGGAACGGGAAGCTTAATTACCTAGATGAAGTGTCCTTGTGGACCATCAGGCCCAGTGTTGAGAATGTTTGTTGAATGACTACATGAAGATTGATTCTGCTATCTGCTCCTGCATTCACGCCCTTGTTCATACTGGCTGTGGTTTCATGATGGAAGAGATTTAGAAAAGAATTCAAGCAAAGATGAGCTGTTGGCAATGGGAACATGTCTGGTGTTCCAGCAGACACTTTGGTTCTCTTGTCAATGTGGTCATGCCCTGTGTACGTCAGTGCAGCCATGCAGTTTTTAAGTACACACAGCCCCTGAATAGGTTTGCCTATATTTGGACCACTGCACTTCTGAACAGACAGCAAAGCAAGGCCATTGAAAGCTTCAAAGCTGGCTCTGTCCACACAAAACATCTACTTGGTTACATAAACAGTGCAATTTAGTCATAGGAACAAGATGTTTTTGAAATTTAAAAAATCCAGGATGGTCCTCAAAAAATTACAAATAGAATTACCATATGACCCAGCAATCCCTCTCCTGGGTATCTACGCAAAGAATTTGAAATCATTTATACATAAAGACACGTGTGCTCCAATGTTCATTGCAGCTTTGTTTACGGTGGCCAAGACATGGAAACAACCAAAATGTCCTTCGATAGATGAATGGATAAAGAAGTTGTGGTATATATACACAATGGAATACTATTTGGCGTTAAGGAAAGATGATATAGGAACATTTGTGACAACATGGATGGATCTTGAGAGTATAATGCTAAGCAAAATAAGTCAGACAGAAAAAGCAGAGAACCCTATGATTTCATTAATATGTGGTATATAAACCAAAAACAACAAAAGAACAAGACAAACAAATGAGAAACAAGAACTCATAGACACAGACAATAGTTTAGTGGTTACCAGAGGGTAAGGAGGGTGGGGGTGGGAGATGAGGGTAAGGGGGATCAAATATACGGTGATGGAAGAACTGACTCTGGGTGGTGAACACACAATGGGATTTATAGATGATGTAATACAGAATTGTACACCTGAAATTATGTAATTTCATTAACAATCGTCACCCCAAGAAATTTAAAAAAAAAGAAATAATAATCCACATAGAAAAGAGAAGAAGAAAAAAATCCAGGATGGGGACCAAAGAGTAACTTTACAGTGGGGAAACATGACAGACATTTCTTTAGCCAAATGACAAAGGTCAAGATCAATTGTCATCAATTATGTTGAAATGATGTAGCTATTTTGTGATAAAAATGGCACTTTGTATCTGTGACCTCCCTTTCAAAAACCCATAACCCAAGTCTGATCTTGAGAAAAGCATCAGACAAATTCCAATAATGGGGCATCCTGTAATACACCTGAGCCATACCCCTCAAAACTGTCAAGGTCATCAAAAACAAGGATAGTTTGAGAAATGGTCACAGCCAAAGGGAGTCTAAGGAGACAAGACATCTAAATGTAATGTGGGATCCTGGATAGGATTCTAGAACAGAAAAAGGACATGAGGGGAAAAAGCAAAGGAAATCTGAATAAACTATGGACTTCAGATAATAATAATGTATTGATATGGGTTCATTAATTGTGACAAAGTTACCACACTAATGTACAATGTTAATAATAAAGGAAATTGTGTGAAAGGCATAAGAGTAGTATATTCCTATATACTTTCTGTATTAACTCTCTGTACTATGTGCTCAACTTTCCTAATCTAAAACTGTTCTAAAAATAAAATCTATTAATAATAATAATAAAACACATACAAGGCAATGGTACTAGTTTGCCAAGGTGGAGGGATGCGTCAAGAATAAATAAAATGTTTATTTTTTAATTTATTGGACCTCAATGGAATTTGAAGGCACTATGCTGAGAGAAATAAGTCAGACAAAGACAAATACTGTATGACTCAGATGCAGAGAACAGATGGTGGTAACAAGAGGGGTGGGGAAAATGGGTGAAGGTGGTCAAAAGGTACAAACTTCCAGTTATAAGATAAATAAGTCCTGCTTTTCAAAAACAGGAGAAGAAGAAGAAATAAAATTCTACCAACTATTGAAAATGGAAGTCAAGTAAGGAGAGGGCACTTAATAATTTAAGTTGTAAGTTTTTTTACTTTATCTATTTCTCAATGTAGAAAAAGTGCTTTAAAATAATTCATGAAGAACCAACTGAGACACAAAAAAGCTCACATATTGCATGATTTCATAACAAAATATCCAAAATAGGTGAATCCATAGAGACAGAAAGCAGATTAGTGGTCCCCAGGGGCCCAGGGAAAGAAGGAATGGTGAGTGGTTGCTAATGGGTTTTCCTTTTGGGAGGATGAAAATGTTTTGGAACTAGACGGAGGTGGTGGTTGCACAATGTCGTGAATGTACTAAATGCCACTGAGTTGTTCCCTTTAAAATGGTGAATTTCATGTTCAGTGAATTTTACCTCAATCCAAAATAATTAATGATAAAATATTTTAATGATTTAAAATAATTTAAAACAAAAATAATTTAATAATGATAATAAAATAATCAGTGATAATAAAAATACTCAGTGCTATAAACTTCGTGCTTTTGGTTGGTCTGCCATTTTTTCTTTGTCAGAATTCTGAATGCTAGTTTAGCATTATTATAAAACTGTAAATGACCAAATAAAATAAAAGTCATTTTCATTTGCAAAAAACAAAAAAACAAAAAAACACACATAAAAAAACTCAAGAAGCAGTTATAAATCAAAAAGGGGACCTGACCACAGGACATTTTGGTCAGTGGACAGGTGTGGGCGTAGTGGGGAGAGGACTGGGCCAGAGTTCTCAGACCAGCTCTGTCACTCAGTGATGTGGGCCTTTAGCAAAAACTTGAATTTGTAGTTTTCACCGTGTTTGTAAATTGAGAGGAGAAGGCCAAGGTGAACATGCAAAGACCCTGCCAGGGAGAAATATCCCAGGATTCTCAAGCAAAATTTTGGAGATTGGCCTGTGTGTTAGCAGGGGTGAGAAAGGAGAGAACGAGCCTTGCGCCACCAGCCAGATAATTGATGGCAGTGTTGATTGCCTTGACTAAACTGACCAGTGACTTTGGCCTCCTGTAAACCCAGCACGAGAGCCACGCAGTGCGATGTGTGAGGTTTTACTCGCAATGGGCCTGGAGGCACTTATGCTATGATGACAGGGCCTGGGATGTGGCAGTTGACAAAAGGACAACCTGGGAGCAAATTTAATCTTGTGTCCAGTTTTGGGGCTCTGCTTCCCTTTCCCACAGCCTCTCCAGATGCTGGCACAAGATTAAGGCATGTGCTCTGTGGTGGGGGCCCAGTGCTGGCCTGACCCACTCCTCCCTGACTCTCGGCACAACTGAAGAAGACCACGGTGTGTGGAAGGGAGAGGTGCTGGGTGCTCCAGAGACTGCTTTTCACCTCTCTCTGCTCCTGAATGCCCTTTTCTGGATAGGTAATGCTGAAGTGATGATGGATCAACCTCCTCTGGGGAGGTAACAATGCCTGAAGGGTCTGACATTGGAATGCTGGCAGGAGGAAGCGCTGAGGCCGGCTGCTTAGGTCTTTTTACCACACAGGTGGTTGCCTCCTCCACACACAGGACCATTCTAGGGGGAGGTGCTAAATACTGGTACTTGCTCTCTCCTGGATTCTTTTCCATTCTGAAGAGTTACTAAACCACCTATCATTACATTTTAGAATAAGGCAAAGCTTCCCCACTAATGGTCCACCATTACCTAACGCAGAGCTCCCTTTTCTGTCATTCCTTGTAAGTACCAGAATTGGAATCATTTTCAGGTTCAGGTAAAGAAATTGAAATTTAAACTCTTCAGTGCCTTCAACAACAACTAAAGATAATCGAAAGCATGGCAGAAACTGAGTGTGGCACCTATGTGCAAAACTGAGCAAGAGATATTTATAATTCACCTTCTGCAATGTGCTATCAGGCAGCTCCAAAAACAAGACCAAATGAAAAACTGCTAGATACTATTTTAGACTTAAAACGGCAATAAGCTAATAGTCAAATATAATGGACATAAGAAACTTTCAACCCTTTAAAGCAACCATAATAAAAAACAAATCTCAAACACTTAACATACCTTTCGTCTAATGCAAGATAGCACAATAATAGGGTGGCATCTTCTAGATGTGGTTATTCAGACACCTGTTCATTCACTTATTCAACAAAGATGTGTGAAAGGTTTAGGACGTACAGATTAAGGAGGGTGTGGGTCTCCCCACTGGCCAGGCTGATGGAGGCGCTACCATTTTATAGCTGCACCTTCTGAAACCTGTGGCCTCTGAAGACACCATAAACATGAAGAGAAGCCTAGAGAGCCACACAGGGGCTGTTATGGCCAGGTCCAGAAGTGACAAACTCTCTTTCTACCCTCATCTCTTTAGTCAGAACTCAGCCACCTAGGCCCAGTGTAACAGTAAAGGAAGCTGGAAAATGCAGGGAAGCGTGTGGGTTTTCAGTAAACACTAAATGTTTCTGCTACACCTGGACTATAAGGGGAAAGATAAGTTGATCAGGTAAATAAGGGCAAGACTGCAAAGCATTTTTTTTATTAGTTTCAGGTGCACAAAACAAAATAATACTTAGACATTTATCATTTATATCCGTCACACTGTGTGAACCCCCTTGCCCCCATCCACTATCCTTCTGACATGGCACAGAGCCATTACATTCCCTTGTCTCTATTCCTAATGCTGTACTCCGCTTCTTGTAAGTATACACACACACACACACACACACACACACACACACACACACACACACACACACAATTGTAGTTGACATTCATTATTGTTCAGCTTCAGCTTCAGGTGTACAGCGCAGTGATCAGGCATCTACATCATCCCTGAGGTGGTCTCCCTAATGAGACAAGTGTCCATCAGATACCCTACAAAATCTTTACAACATTATTGATTACATTCCCCAAATTAATTTTCAAAACCCCGTGGCCATCTTGTGGTTACTGACTGTTTTCTAATCCCTTCACCTTCCCCCTTATCCCCACCCCCTCCGCCCATCTAGCAACCCTCAGTTCTTCCTCTATGTCTCCAAAACTGTTTCTGATTAGTTCATTCACTTATTCCTTTCTTACAAAGCATTTTGATTTCCAGGTTAAAGTGTCGGTACACTACGCTAGAGGCATCACAGAGACATGAGGGGAAAGCTAACGTTAAAAGTGTTGCTTTAGAAAATGTAAACTAATCCCACTTTGAAGGCTGCATTAGAAGGAGAAGGCATTACAGCCAGGGAGGCCAGTTAAGAGGATATTATAACGGTCTTGGCATTTGGTAATAAGAGCTGCATTCGTGTGATAGAAGGAGAGTGAAATTTAGAGATGAACATTCCATGTTCTGTAGAAGATTAATTACATGGAATGTCAGGATTGGAAATCCAGATTTTGAAGTCAAGGGGTGATATTTGAAACCATGAGAGTCTGCCAAGGGAGAGAGGAGGGAGTCCACCCAGCCCAGAGCGTTGCTGCCCCTTGGCCAGCAGGGGCTGAGGGAGAGAGCAAGAGGTCACCTCCCTCCGGGGAGGGGAGTGTCGAGAAGGCAAAACTTCGATTTGGGCATTCTACCTTTTTCAAAAATGTTTATGTGATCTTAGGATGAAAAATAAAGGAACTGAGAATGAAAGTTAAGATTTTTATTTCTGTATAAGTTTGGGGCTTTCTGTATTTTCCAATTTATCTAAAATGAAGATATGTTACCTTTGAAATAAGATTATAATGCTTTTACTTTTAAAAAGAAGAAAAGAAAAATGTCAGACTAAAGGCAAGTTTCCTTCGCTACCAACTCTAAAACCAATCGTTGTTCCTTGAAAATCATACACGTTTTAGTCCTATGGTTCTCATCCTGACACACACTTCCTGGGACGCCAACACCCACGGGAACTGGGGGTGATGGTTTTGTGTGGGTGACATAGCTCACACACACAGACATAAACACACAGCATTGGTATGGGCACTTCAGAGATTCTCTCTGTCAGTCTTCAAGTTTTTAATTCAATGTATTGAGGTACACTGGTTAATAACATTATATAAATTCAAGGTGTACAACATCATCTGATATCTGTGTACTCTATTGCATGCTCACCACCAAAAGTTCAGTTTTCTTCCATTACCATTCTCTGTCAGTCTTTATCAAATCCTTTTCTGACCCATCAATGGATGAACTAGACTTACTATTTGGAATAGAAAATATCACATTCACTGGATGGTATGAGAAAATTTCCCTTTCTAGTTTTTCCAAACTCTTCCCTGAGGCCACCCACCTCAAATCTTTATTTAATAAAGCTACTCTTCAAATGCCAAGTATTGAAAAATGTGAGCTGTTAGGCACAAGACAAATGTAACTCACTCAGAATATAGATGAATAAGCAAAATTCTCCTGCCACTATTTTTTAAAAAGCTTAAAGTGTGTGTTATACAGACAGACTTAAGAGCCTTGTCTTCATATACGAAGGATGACACCTTATTAAAAACAGAATGTTTTGCCTTCATTCTTGACCTTTTCAATCCAAGGGTGACTTTAACAGTCTCCTATATCAACACTGGTGATGAATATAAATGATCAAAAAGAAAAAAAAGGAGAGGAGAAGAGAGGAGAGGAGAGGAGAGGAGAGGAGAGGAGAGGAGAGGAGAGGAGAGGAGAGGAGAGGAGAGGAGAGAAGAGAAGAGAAGAGAAGAGAAGAGAAGAGAAGAGAAGAGAAGAGAAGAGAAGAGAAGAGAAGAGAAGAGGAAAGGAAAGGAAAGGAAAGGAAAGAAAAGAAAAGAAAAGAAAAACACAGAGTAACCCAGCATAGGGATTAGAAACACTGGTTTTGGATTTAATCAGATTAGGATGCTGAACATGGCTCTGTCAATCATGAGTGAGTGACTCTGAGCAAGTCACTGAGTTCTCTGTGCCTGTTTCCTCACGTGGGAAATGCCAACAATGACCCCCCCCCACCCACCACCACCACCATATAGGGCTGCGGCAACTATTGAAAGAGAAAAAAACTTAACGTCCTGTGCCTCCCACTCAGTGAGCTCTCCACAGGTGAGAAGCCCTCCTCAAACGGAACCTTATAGATGAGACAGTGAAGCCCAGAAGTTTCAGTGACAGGACAGGGCTCAGCACAAGCACAACCACCCTCCTATGGCCTGCTCCTCTGGAGCTCCCAACGCTTGCTGGGAGGTATGCGCCTTCATGCTGTGAGGAGCAGAAAACCTCCGGTGCCCTCAGCCTTGGACCTTGGGGGTGGGGATACACAGGGAACCCTGACAGATCAGGACACTGTCAGCAGCAGCACAGCTAGACTTTACCAAGCCCTGGCAGACAGGCAAGCGAGCAGCTCACATGTAGAGATGCCATCATTGGTGGGTTTGCCCACTGTTCCCTAGACTAGGGCTCTGAAATTCTGGAGACTCAGCCATTCCAAGGTAATGGCTGAATAACCAAACCCTTCCTCCTATGTCTACTTATCAAAGGCTTCCACTGCCTAGAGACTCTGCTAACTGCCTTTGCTCTGCTTCTCTGAACTCTCCAGAAGAGGCTGCAGGTATGGCAGCCCCCATAGGTATCTTATATGTATCTAAAGCACACTCATTACCTGAGAATTGCAATAATATGTCTCTTTTGTTGTTAGTGGGACATGGCTAACATGTTTCTGAAGCTATTGACCTCCAATGAAAGTCTGAAATATTCAGATCAACACCACAGAAATACAAGGGATTGTAAGAAACTACTGTGAATAATTATATGACAACAAATTGAACAACCTAGAAGAGGACAAATTCCTAAAAACATACAACCTTCCAAGACTGAATCATCAAGAAATAATAAAACTGAATAGACCAGTTACTGGTAAGGTGATTGAATTAGTAATCAAAACCTCCTAACAAACAAAAGTCCAGACTACTTCACTGATGAATTCTACCAAACATTCGAGGAATAATTAATACCAGTCCTTCTTAATCTCTTCCAAAATATAGAAGAGGACAGAATTCTTGCCAACTCACTTTCCAAGGTTTACCCTTGGAAACCTTTCTTTTAGTGAAAGAAAAAAAGAAAAAAAGAAAAAAAAAAGAAAATTATAGGCCAATATCCCTGATGAAGATAGATGCAAAAATCTTCAACAAATATTTGCAAATAGAATACAACAATAAATAAAAGGATCATACACCACGATCAAGTGGGATTTTTTTCAGGGGTGCCAGGATGTTTCAACATCCACAAGCCAATCAATAAGATACAAAACATTCACAAAATGAAGGATACGAACCATGATCTTCTCAAGAGATGCAGGAAAAGCATTTGACAATAATTCAGCATCCTTTTATGATAAAAAGTCTCAACAAAATGAGTATAGAGGGAACATACCTCAACATAATAAAGAGTGAACACACAGTCCAGAACTCAGAAAAAAAGTTAAGGCTAAGAAACCAGAAACTGACAAAATTGACGGGGGTACAATCCATGCAGACAGACAGGAAATCAATGGACAGAGACTAATCAGCAGAGGTGCACAGGCTGCTATCTGAAGGCGTGAGCAGCAGGTGTCACTCCCTCACCTGGATGCAATCTCTCCTAAAGCAATTCTCTTCCCTTGGCTCTACATTCTTGGCTCATCAAGTAATCTATTTACCTATTTAAATTCTCAGGTGAAATTCCCACTGGGAAAGGGATGGGGGCATGAGCATTCTGATCTCTGGAAAGGGATAAATATTTCGGAAGCACTGAAAAAACGTTAACTGAAACAGCTTCAGAAATCTGGTACCCAGAAATCTCTGTCTCCCCATTGTTGTTTCTTTTCATACTCCATCCAGAACTACTATTGATTTCAAAACCAGCCCTTAGCGTTGGGAAGCAATTTGTAGGAAGAGGAACAACAACAAACAATTTGAGTCTACGCTTCAAACTGTTCTCTTTTAAACAATTTGCAAAACCCCCATAACATAATCTCTCTTAATTCCATTAAAAAGCATGATTTCCCTTTACTTTTCAAGAATTGGGTAAAATAAACATTTCAGCAGACGTGACTGTATATTCACGTTGGCTTCCTGGCTTCTCGATGGAATTGCTTCATTGCCTTCCATGGTACAGCTTTCTAACCATGTAACCTTCGTGCTACCACATTAGACAAATGGAGAACCCAGAGATATAAAGTGTAACATTTAGGAAGTCACTGCTCTAGTCCTGCAGTGAGAGAGCAATATTAATTACCTTGCTCCTGGCATGGGCAATGCCTACAATGCCCTGCACACCAAGGACATCAGGCTGTCTTTTATAATCTACGCCCTGGAAATGCTAGGAATCTATGACACTTACAATTAAATACCTAAGATTAACAAACACAAGTTCAGACAGGGCTCATTTAGAAATTATTGTCAAGACTCACTGGGGAACAGTCATAATTCAGAAGAGAAAAAAGTTTAAAATAGCAAAAAGCCGCACAGAAGGACTATGTACATGGTTTCCCCATTTAAAAACTGACTGAAAGTCAAAGGCATTCACTTTATTTAGACTAAAAGTCACAAAGATTTAAAAAACGTGTGATTCACTGTGACATATAGATGATGTGTTATAGAATTGTACACCTGAAACCTATGTAACTTTACTAACCGTTGTCATCCCAATAAACTTTAATTAAAAAAAAAAAAAGCGTGTGATTGCGAAGAATCTGTGGTATTAAGCAGTTTCCCAGAAAAGAGATGCTATGTCTACGAAAGAAAAGGAGAAAAATCTAAATACTGGACCTCCCTTCTCCCCTATGTTTTGGTAAAGAAGAAAGAGGTCACGTCTGACTCAAGTTTTGTGTTAAAGTTGACTTTTTGCTTGACAGTCACATTGACATTTTTTTCCCACCCAGAATAAAATTGAGACAGGAAGTAGTCAAACATAAAAGTGCCAGACTGTGAGAAAACCGAAATATACTTAAACTCTCAAGTATATCCCAAGCCTTTATATCCTTTAAAACATAATAAAATAAATAATAAAATAAAAAAAGAAAAGAAAGAAAAACTCGGAGAAGCACAGTTTGGATCTTACAAATTATAGAGAGACATTATTTCCTTAATACCTTTCCTGGTCAAGTGAAAAATCTGTGACCCATTTCAAAGAGATTGTCCATGTCTACGTGACATATTAGTATTCAGAATATGAATGGATAAAGCATTTTTGAGCAAACCAAAGTTAAGGGAGTGAGAAGGAAGGTTAATATAAAAATATTACATGCAGCATAATGACAAACTAAAACCTGGCTAAGACCAGATGAATATCCTTAGGAAAAAATAAAGCAAACCCTGTGCATTACATCATAATGTTGAGTTTTCAGTTCAGTAGCTCATGTTTGGACGATGGCAAGTTCAGGCTCATTATGTAGGTGGACGTGGTAAACGGTGGTGGAGGAGGGATTAGAACATGAAACCACTTGGCACCTGTTAAGCAATGACAGCTCCATAAATGCCTAGGAAAACAAACAAACAGGCTGAGGGAGGGAAGCATGCAGGTGTGAGAGAAGCCAGCCTTGTCTTTTTACAGCTTAACACACAAAATCTCAACAAGGAAGAAAAGAACTGGACCCACTGGCTCTCCAGAGAGGGCTTTCCCTTCACAGGAGGGGAGTCCTGACTCCGGACACAGGGACACACAGAGGTTGGGGTTCTGGCAGCCAGGCTGCCTGCTTTCTCATGAAAGACTATTAAAACGGAGTTGCTACTTGCTTTTGACATTCTTGTGACCACTTTAAGGACACGGTCTCTCTGTGTCAATCCTCAGATTACCAGCTCGAATATCATAAATGCCGAGCATGCCTGGCGTGGATTTGTAAAGCAGGCGGTTAGTTTCTTGGGAGGCCCCAGCCGTCTTCCTCAGAACTGTTTTCATGATGTCTCTTTCCTCTCTACCTCCAAAGGTGTTTGCTCTGGTCACGTGGTACTGACGTGTACACCTTGTGCTGGCACAGGGCCCTCTCTGCATATAAGGCCCCTCTGAAGAAAGGGTCATTTGGTGGGGTTGGTCATCAGGGGAGGGAGCCCACCCCTCAAATTTGAACCTAGAATTTGGAGGGAGAGCCTCAGACAGGACAGGGAGAAGGACTCCGGTTCCCTGGGACTCCTCATGATAGATGGATATGCTCTCTGAAGACAAGCCAAGAGCTTGAGAGCCCGGACAAAGTGACCCAGTTGGCACCAGGTCTTTGGAACTGGAACACAGTTAGCTCAGCCTCTGAAGGCAGGGCCAGGTTAATGCTCGCCTGGGCTGTGCTTTATTTTCCATCTGCTTCACCGTTCAGGACAGTGTTTAAAGGGCCCCAGACTACTATCGCTGTATTAAAAGGAATACAGAGAAAGCAAGGGGGTCTAGGCTTGGGCAAGAGCTGTCAACTATGTCCCACCCACCTCAGGAGCCATACACAGCAGCAGAGCTCTACGAAGAGAGCCCTAGTGGAAGCTGAAACTGCGAAGGGAGCCCAGCTGTTCCTGTCTGCATAGACAGGGGTTCTCCTTCTCGCCTAAGTCTTGGTTCTAGATTTTGGATTCTGCATCTTGGTCCTGGATCTCGTTTATGTGGGTCTTACATTCCAGGCTCTTTCCTCCTACCTCTTAACAAAACTTGCTCCGAAGTTAAAAAAAAAAAATCAGATCTATTTAATCAGCAAACATATCCAAGGCTATCGTACACCAGGCTCCAGGAAATGTTTTGGAGGTTATAGCACAGGACTTCACGCCTGTCTGCAGGAAGCCAAGCCTCCCACTGGTGAGTGCTACCCTCCCCTAGCTAGTTCCATTCAAAGTCTTATCTCTGGCTGTGCATGCAAACGTTTTATTCTCTGTTACAGGAATATCTGATGTCACCAGCAGTTCGGGGCCAGTTTTCTGGACCGTCAGATCTTTGCAAGGCCAACTTTGGGCATGGATCCCAGATGACAGTATTCTCTTTCATGGCTCTACAACACTGATCAAATCATGGTCGTTAGCACACCACCGAGTGACTCGATCTGTTTACCTGCGAGTAATTAACTGGCAGAAACTTGCATGCCCCAACAGCCAGACTCTTACTTCACGAAGTTAAATCTCCTAACAACTATTTTCACAATATCTTGCCCAGTAACAAATAGAATTCGACACAGAATAGCTGGACAACAGATTCACAGTAACAAACTATTAAATTACAATGAGTTTCCTAGACTTTGGTAAGACAAATATGCTAATAAAGCCTTATTCTGAAAGGAGTAGAGTTAAAAACTAATTGTTCCCAGCATACCCTCTGAAAGACAACACCCCGACAGGAAGAAAGTGAAAACGCAGAACTTGAAAATAAAGAAAACACAAAGGGTATCATCGCTATAGATACACATCGAAAACCAGGATGTCCCATCCTCATGTGAGGAAAGTCTAAACCTCCAAGCCTTCTGTTAAAGGTGTCTCTTCCCTTATCATACAGCTCCAGTGCCATTTCAGCCTCAGGCTCAATGCCCAGGCTATGTATATTTCAGTGCTTACAAAATGCTGAGAAAGTCAACAAAAACGTAACTGCCTTAAAAATACAAAAATCACACTACATAATTAAAATGTATTCAAGTTCAGTTACATATCTATTTATTAGTTGCTAACACACAACAAAATACCGCAGCTGGGGAACTTAAAGACTAGAAATGTATTTTCTCACAATCTGCGGGCTCGAAGTCCAAGATCAAGGAGTCAACGGGGTTGGTTTCTTCTGAGACCTCTCTCCTTGGCTTATAGGTGGCTGTCTTTCCCCGTGTCTTCATATGCTCTTCCTTGCGTCTGTGTCTGTGTCCTAATCTCTTCTTACTAGGACCTCAGTCATATTTGATTAAGGCCTACCATAGACCCTCATTTTACCTTAATTACCTCTTTAAAGGTTCTCTCTCCAAATAGTTACATTCTGAGGTGCTGGAAGTTCTTTTAAATGTAAATCAGACCATGTCAAATCCTGTGATGCTTGTCCATTTCACTAAGAGTAAAAGCCAGGGCCCCAAACTGACCTACAAAGCACAAATCCCATAAGATTCTAATCCCTGCTCCCTCTCCGAGTTTACCTCCTGCCTACTCTCCCCTTTGCCCAGTCACGTGGGCCTCCTGTTTTTCCAACATGTCGGCGTGCTCCTGTCTGAGCAACTCCCTCTGCTGGGGACAGCTTTCCTCTAGATAGAGCAAGTCTAACTCCCTGAGCTCCTTCAAGTCTTAGCTCAAATCTAACTTTCTCTAAAAGGCTTAGCCAACAGCCACGTTTGAAACTGTCCTCACCCTTCTCTGGGCATTCCAAATCTCCCTTCCCCTGCTCTGCTCTTCCTTCCTTCCATGACCCTTCCCGCTTTCTAACATGTGTGACGATGATTGTTGGAGCTGCCCTACCTACCCACTCCCTGCTCAAGGTGAGCTCCAGGTCTTGTTCACAAATATGTCCCCTTCACCTAGACGAAGACTGCTGCACAGTGGGCACTCAGTAAATGTTTGCTCAATGAATGCGTAGATGAGTAAATGAAAGTGCAAAATTCTTTTCAACAATTTATCTAAAAATGATATTTAATGTAGGATATGAAGGAATGTTAAAACATTTGTGTGTAGGGAGATGTTACTTCTAAAATTTAACAGGGCCTAATCTCTTTGGACATTCTGCTTTGTTGGTTTCCTCTATTTGGTTCTATCTACAAAACTTTTACAAATCCTAATAAACTAGTGTATCTTCTTCTGTCTGATTTCTAACATAACCATTTATCCTTCTTCTTGTTTCTCCATCTAAATAACTCCAGGGTTCATCTCTTTTCCTTAGGACCAGATGTTTCCTGGACAAATCTGAAAGAAAACAACTTTCCACAAACAGTGTCCCTTTGGAGCTGGACGGCCTGGATTTTACTCTGGCTTCACTTTCCTCATCTGTACAGTGTAATAGGAGCTATCCCATCTGGTCATGTGAGGATGAAGGGAATTCATTAATGCAAATCCCCTAAAGTAGTGTCTAACATATCAGAACTATCCACATGTTAGTTATTTTTCTTCTCAATACTATTGTTTCATGAAGAAATCTTTTTGTTAAATATACACTATATTTTTTCACTTGGTTTTAAATTGTATTGGTCAACATAATCAAAAATGAGGCAAAACAAAAAGAAAAATTCTGTCTATCTGCATCACACAAAATATCCAGACAGGTTTTCACCAAATGTGGAATGATCTGATTTAGATATAGCATCAGTGGCTTGGTCAAAATTCACTTTGGAATTCAAATTCCAAAGGGAAATTAAATATGCACTCTTTGTCCAGGACAGCAGAAATTCAAATATAACAAAAGACTCATAGGACAGAAAAATTGAGATTGACATAATATTAAGATGCCATTGACAGAGAAAATCAGAGACAATCTGAGCATATGCCCTAACCTGCAAGTCACCAGGACCAATGCTCCTAACTGCAGATACTGAGTTACTTGCAAGCTCCTTTTCACATGACTAACCCTCTGCAGGTTAACGCAGAGAAGGGGTTGTTTAATAACGGTTAATGCTTCTGCAGAGCCACTCTGGGGAGATCATGTAGCACGTAAAAATAAATCAATCCCTTTAGAAAAAAACAGTCAAATTTTTCACTCAACATGAAAGTCTGAGGAGACTTGCTGAAAAATTGGTGAAGCACAGGATTTGGGGATATAAGGTCATCTCACAAGTAGGGGAGATTTATAACAGAATTTTAACATTATAAGGGACTTTAGAAATGATCATTTTATAGTTGAGAAAAATTAAATTGAGAGCTCTCTGTTGAGACATTAACCTACAATGTCAAAGAGATGAGAGAGGGACTATCTGCAGATGAGTGATTTCAACAAAATCCTGTAAGGCAGAAAGCCAGTGGAGAAGTGATGAATGAACCATGCAAGGGAGAAAACAGAGCAGCAGGGTGCTCACCGAGGGGAACCTGGTCAACGGGAGGGAGAGGTGGCTTGCCCTGCAGGAGTCCTCAGGCGCTCAGGAACTGGAGACTTCAGCACAGCACAAGTGGGAGTGAAACTTAAGGCTGAAAACAAGGAGAACTGACTCGCAGTGGTGAAGACATAATGCAATATATATAGATGATGTATTATAGAATTGTACACTTGAAACCTATACAGTTTTCCGGACTATTGTCACCCCAATAAATTTTAATTAAAAGAAAAAGAAAACAAGTGGATTCTTTAAAGATAAGTAAATCGAGCAATCACTATCTCTAGCCTATTACACAGAATGCTATTACCTAAGCATTCTTTTTTGGAAGATTACATAGCTTACTCTCTATTTGAGGATGAATAAACAGAAAATAACCAACATAGTTCCTGCGGAAAATAACTGTAGAACACAAGAGATGGAATACAATTTTAATGACATGGGAGAAGTAATCTATACAGGAATCAGAAAAATAATTGGCATTCACAATAGAATTAGACGAGATAAGAGGATGAATTAAAAAGACAAAAGAAAGAGTTGAGAAGACAACATGATAAGTTGCAAGAGCAACATGCTGAAAATAAAGTGGAAATGAATACAATGCAAAACCATAATTTCAAAATTATAATTACAATTGTAAAATTAAAATCGGAGTTAGAGTCAGTAGAGAGAGATGTTTTGCTAACACTGCTCTATGTTCACCTAACCGGTTTCCATTTCCTCCTATGCATGCAGTTGTATCTCCTGGTCTTCCTTGCAGTCAGACATGGTCACATGACTGAGTTCGGGACAATAAAACATGGATTGAAAAGATATATACTACTTCCAGACCAAGTCCATAAAAACTTCCTTTATTTTCTCTCTTTCTTTATTTGCCACTCAGATGCTCAGGATCTAGCAGAGAATTCTGAGATCTTAGTGGTAGTGCAGCTACAAGATGGAAGGAGGCCTAAATCCTTAAATCACTGCTTGTGAAAAAGTTCCCCACCACCCAGGAACACTTGTTTTTTACTTTAGTTGAGTGAGAAATAAACTATTATGCTAAATTAATGAGATTTGGCTAACTGATACAAACTGATATTGTAGAAAACCAAACAGTGATATGGAGGAAAAACAGAAGACATGCTCTCAGACTGCAGAGAAAAGCAGCAAAGAGGTAATATATATAAAAGAAGATGATGGATATGAAGGACAAAGACCAAAGATCCCAAGTCTTTGTATGTTAGAAAGAAAAAAAAATTAAAAACTGAACCAGAATCCACTATCAAAGACATACAATTAAATATACATGTCTGGAGTAAAAGATAACCTGGTCATAAAAATTGAAAAAGTTCACTCTATTTCAGGCATAATTCATAAAAAGATACTCCTGCCTATGGAAAGATCTAGGTTTTGAGAAAAAATGGCAGTCGGTTGGTTCCAAGTCTCCCCCTACACCCATCCAAAAAACAAATGAACAAACATAGAATTAACAAAGAAAGCAAACAAAACAACATAACTCCTCCTTTCAGCATTATAAGGAGGCAGAAAATCCCACAACATTCAAATTAACTGTAAGTAGATTAAAAAATATATGTATTCCAAAGGAGCTCCCCAGTGCCTGCCTGCCACTGCAAGTCGGGGGGTGCAGAACAGAAGACAGGAGATGTAAGAGAGTCTGTGAAAAATAGTAGATAGGAGTGGAGGATTTAGATGAAATGCAGACAAAATCACTCCCATAAAGAGAAAGTGAGACGATACATTTCCTAGCTTTGTTTGTTGAAAGGAGTAAGATGCAAAGATAACCCAGTAGTCTGAGCACACCTAGAGCCAAGATTTTGGTCTCTACTATACACTTCTCCACTAAAAGGAACCAGGGCTCCTTGGAAAAATGGCCGATTCAGGGTCCAGAGCAGACTAGGTACAAAATGAATCTGGAACATCTTGTTAAGCCAGAAAGTAAGGAAGTGCTTTCAAAAAATGATAAGAGAATATGAGAAGGACACAGAAGTCAGCGTGAAGAGATTCCAACTGGCAAAATCTAGGACAATTTGAGCAACAAAATAATTGAGTAACGTGTTGTAAATACTTTTGAAACTAAGAATATACCAGTCCTTACCAATGAGACAGATGATAGATAGATAGATAGATAGATAGATAGATAGATAGATAGATGGCAAGTGGGCCTTTTACTTAAAATAGAATGTCAAGTGTTGACTGGTAAAACGTGAAGGGAGTGCTGCAGTTGTAAAATCAGCATTTTGCATCCATCTAATAGAGACTGAACCAGGCAGGAGTCGACATGGGTGTTAAAGATGGGGGAAATATTTTATAAGGAGTAAGATATCTGCATGGCTTTAAATTGTCTCCTCACAGACTGTTTATTAGGGGCAATGGAAAAATTGTAATTAAACATTGGAAAAATTAGATAATAACTTGACCAGGTGATGAAAGTCAACATCACCAACGAAGAGCAGATGAACTTCTTGTGCCTCTAAACGAGACACCCGAAGGACACAGCATTACCCATACAGTATTCCAACTGAGAAACACCTAACTTGAATCTAATCATGAGGAAACACCAGACAAATCCAAAATGAGGAATGTTTCATTAAAAAGGGGTCAGGGGACTGTATTATTCAAAATATGTCAGTGTCATAAAAGATAACAAAAGGCTATGGAAATATTCCAGATTGAAGAAGGCTAAAGAGAGACAACAACTAAACACAATATCTGATTCTAGACTGGATACCATGCTGGAGGAAAAGCACATGCTAAAAAGGGCATTATTGGATCCATTGACAAAATTAGAATATGGATGGTTAGGTTAGATAAAAAATATTTTTTCAGTGTTAAATTTACTGAAGTTGAAAACAAGCACTCCTTAGTCTTAGGAAATTCATATTGAAGTATTTAGGGGTAAAATGTATATAAATTACCCGCAAATGGTTCAGAAAAAGGTGTGTGTGTGTGTGTGCGCGCGATGAGAGTGAACAAAGACAAATGAGATCAAATATCAATGATAGGTGGATCTAGGTAAAATGTATATAGGTGCTCATTTTACTAATGTTATTCTTACAACTGTTTTGTAAGGTTAAAATATTTTTTAAAAGATAAAAATAATATCTGTAAAAGCCTTCCAACAAACAACAAAACAACTCTAAGCATATTTATAAAAGAGAGCTTCCTTCAAAAGAGAACAAAAATTAAACTGAACTTAGATTTTTTTGTTATATTATGTACCAGAAGAAATGAAATTATAATTATAGAAATTTAGGGTAATATAATTGTGGCATAATATTTTTATCTTCAGTCAAGAAGTTATTTTTCTTATGTGAAGGTACCGGAAAAACTATTTTGCACATTCAAGGACTCAGAAAAATCTATTGTCTATGTGCCCTTCTTAAACATGTATCCGAAGATGCACTGTAATGACTGAAAGATAATTATAATTCCAGCTCCAACCTCAATGACTTGTTGAATAAAAGAACTGGACACTTGTCATGAAAGCCAATTAATAGTGTTACATCTCAAAAAAACCTTTGTAAATAAGTAAGTGCAAATGAAATTTTGATTTCCCTTAGTTACATGTAAACCAACGTAAAAACAACAAGCTGGATTGTCATTAACAAAGTCTGGAAAGCTGGTGATGAAGGAAATGGTAGAAGGAGAAATATGAGTTAACTTCCTCATTTTCTATTGGGGAAATCAGAGGATAATGTGTGATCTTGACTTTGATAATTTTTGAAAACTAAGTTGAAAAATATAGAAAAACTTAAAGGTAAATGTAATGAAAAGAAAACATATCTGGTGGTATGAGCAGTTGCTGGGCTTGAGTGAGGCTCAGCCAGGAAAAGCTCTGAATGCTGATCAGGGTCCAGGGCACTGAGTGCTGTTATTAGAACCTCCTGACTCCAGAAACACAGCGGTGTTTGAAGGGTCTTGGCACGTCAAGAGGCTGTTTAGAGCCTGTCACAAGCTTCAACGGAGCATCAAAAGTGAAGAGTCTTAATATTTATGGGTAAAGCTAGGCCTCCAACAAAATAACTCTTCTCCTTTTGAGGGTAACGGCTCCTGGCTTGCCACTGGGTCCTAGGGGAGACAACTGACCATGGGCCACCAGGGGACCAGACACCTGATACTGCCATTCAGGAACTGAATGTTATCTGATCCACTTGGCCACTAAATTGGAAATTCCAAGAAGTGCTCAACCATTACAGAAAGACGATCTCTACAGGTCGATGCCTAACAGTTCCCAAAGGCATGAACAAGGCCGAGGAGCAGGTCACTCACATGCCCAGCAAACTTACTATGGCCTCATGGCAAATTCTCAACGACCAGCTGGCTAAAGAGGAAAACAATTCAAGCCAGAGTGAGATGGCTGTGTACCATATGCCAGCACCCGCCCAAAGTGGACTGCTGCAGTCATTATAGCCCCACTAGGGGTAGCCCTGAACACGGGGAAAGGAAATCCTCCCAGTGGGAGGCACTTGGCCTATAATAGGAGATGGCCTGGGTGAGGCTCTGCGTTGATTCATGGAGTGAACCGTAACTGTTGGCCATATGGTCAGAGAAAATGTCATGGTTTAAAAAAGTGTGTGTGTGTGTGTGTGTGTGTGTGTAATTCTGATTTTATTAAAAGATATATACATATGCATACACGTACATCTTTATATGTAGCTATATACATATAGGCATATAGTCTAATTTTACAATTAACATATGCATAATTGTAAAACTAAAACTATGTATGCCATCTTGGTAACATTACACATGGTTTTTATTTCCTTCCTTATATTTTTCTAGATTTTTTCCCACTGATGGGGTATTATTTTTATGAAAAGGAAAAATGTTAAATATTACTTTTAAAAGGAACTTCCTTATGGCTTGGTACCATAGAAATGTGTACAGCCTGCTCTGTGGAGTTCATTTTGCTTTGTAGCCTGTCTTCTATACGCAACATTATAGTGAACCTGTGGACACGTTCCATTATGACCTGCAGTGAGCCTAGTTTGATTTGCTAAATACCAAAAATAGTGCAATCATGATCTCTATGTAACTGATTCAGTCATATAAGTAGAATACAAAACAAGAGGCTTTCTGTTGTTCTAAAAGTGTACGAGGAGTGTGGTGTCACTGAAAAATCTAGGTTTTGGAGTCAAAGTCTCAATTCACCTTCTGCCCAACAGACTGTGATTGACTAAATCATGAGCAAGGGTTGGCTAGGTAAAAGAAAGGCGGAAGGAGAATCTTTATAAGCTCCTCCCTTCTCCCTCAGAGGTCAATTCCTCAGGAGGTTACTTCCAATTATGGGTGTGAATGACTCTCTAGTCACCATTCACATTCCTACAGCCAGATGGAAAACCACAGAATAAGAAAGCAGCATTTACAGGTTTGTAAGATTATGAAGCAAGTCTACTCTAGTGACAGCAACACAGTAAGTACTCCAGTACAGTACTTCCTTTCCTCTCTGTTCTCTAGTTTGGGAAATGCCTTAACTTGAGAAAGATAAACTCCAGCATGTCCCAGGTGGATGAAGCTTGAGAGCAATAGAAGAGACAGCCTTGAAGTTAGAAAAGCATTTCATGAACTCTGTAGCCACAAGAAAGCCCTACTGCTAATCTCTGTCCATGTCTGCATTCTCCCCCCACATCACGAGGAGGCTTGTGTGATCTGATGCGACAGGGGCACAGGCAGCATGCACTGTAGCCCACAACTACAGCCCCAAAGGGTGATCATACACATCTCTTCCCAACTCTGTGAGTTCGGTGATGTCTGCTGATAGCCTGAAATCAGCCATGCTGGGTGTACTTCTTACCAACAGGCCACTGCACTTCTGCTTTACAGTTAGACAAGTTTGGACTTAGAGCTTAGGTTCCCAATCTTATTAGCTTTGTACCATGAGTAAGGACCGTATGCTTTTATGAATCTTCCTATTAAAGGTCATTATCTTTCATCTATGAAAAGTGCCTAGCATAGTATTGGAGAAATAAGGAAGCTTAGAGTATTATGAAGTTCACATTCCCTAAGGCAGTTGGGAAGTTTCTAGGGAGCTCTATTAGATTTCCCTATGATTTTAAGGCAACAAGGGATAAAACAAGTAGGAAGGAATCAACCCCATCTCTTATCTGCAACATAGAATTGCAGGAGGCGCAGCCATGAAGAAGGCTAGAAATGGCCAGTGGGCACTGCTTTGAGGTGCTATTCATCCTATAGTTGCCTCCTTATTCCTATGTGATGTACAAGTTTGCTACATCTGACATATTTCTTATCAGTTAAACACCTTTTAGCCCTTGCCACCAGTTGTAGTGACTAAAATGTGGGCAAGTTTTTCCATACCATGAGGTCATTAGTCAACCTTCAAAGCTTCTGAATCCTTTGGAAAAGAAAGAAAAAGGTGTGTGTGTGTGTGTGTGTGTGAGAGAGAGAGAGAGAGAGAGAGAGAGAGAGAGAGAGAGAGAGAGAGAGAGAGAGAGAGAGAGAGAGAAGAAGAAGAAGAAGAAGGAGGAGGAGGAGGAGGAGGAGGAGGAGGAGGAGGAGGAGGAAGAGGAAGAGAAGGGGAAGAAGAAGAGGAAGAAGGGGTAAAAGAGGGGCAGAAAGAAAAAGAAGAAAGGGAAAAGGGGGAAGGAGGAGAAAGAAGGAAGGGAGGGAGGGAAGGAGAGAGAATGGAAAAGAAGGAAGGCAGGAAGGTAGGAGAGAAAAAAGAAAGTGCACAACTCATTATTGTTGGTTTTCCTGTGCAATCTATTATGTCTAGGAATGAATTCTTGCAGAAACATCTGGGACTCATCATCTGCCTTCTGCTACACCAGAGAAGAGATGATTTCTGGTTATTAATCTAACATGGGGGCACTCTATAAACTTACCAAAGGGAACAGCAGGCTTTTCTAATTTATTGTGCCAGATGAGAGAATTTAGAGATTTGAGGGAGGGTTTTCATTGTAATGTCAAGGTGGGAGTTCTTAGGACTCGCCCCATCCAGAAAAGCTTAAGCTCCATCTGTTCTAGGGACGACTCAGACTGGGAAAAAGAAGCTCACATTTCTTGTTTTATGTTATACACTCAAAAGAATAGATACAATTTCAAGGACTTTGGAGACATTGATCAGCTAGAGTAAGAACAAAGCCTCTTGACAACTGAGATTCTCTTCTGTAGATATTGATGATTACTGATTGTTTGAAAACAGTCACCTATAGATTTTTTGGTCAAGATAGTGGCATAAGGGAATGCTGTGCTTACTTTCATCCACAACCACATCAAAATTACAATTAAACTACAAATCAACCATTGAGAATCCCCTGAAGTCTTGCTGAACTGAAGCACTACAACTAAGGACATCAGAAAAAGGCACCTCAAGACTGGTAGGAGGGGCAGGCATGCAGAATGGGCATTAAAAATCAGGAGGGATACCTCAGCTGTGGAAGTACACCCTGGAGGATCAAGCGGTCCCAGCACTGCACCAGTTTCCCCAGCCCAGGGTTACAGTGCTGGGGAGAGAAGTCCCCATAATTTCTGGTTGTAAAACCAGTGGAGATTATGGCTGAGTGAGATGGAAGGCTGCTGCACTCTGAGGCACTCTTTGTAAAGGACCCGCACACAGACTTACTTGCTGATGGACTCACACACTCTGAGCTCCAGCACTGGGTCAGAAGCTCAGAAGGCAAAAGGGACATATGGGGTAGAACTGAGTTGTTTGGCTTCAGAATGAGAGCTGAACAGGCAACTTTCTCCCAGACAGAGGAGCTGGTAGAAGCCATTGTTTTTTTATTGAGCCCTCCCCTTTCCCAGCATGCAGATGCACACAGACACAATTTCTGAGTCTCCACCAAACTGGCCCATGCCGTTCATTCACCCCACCCAACTTTTGGGCATAACCAAGCCACTTCCAGTGGCTTTTCCATACAAACCGCCTGCCTTGGCTCATGCTGCAGACTTTTCTATGGTCTCTCAAATGTTCACAAAACCCAAACAAGCAGCATCTGGCTTCAGCATGTCCTGTACCTCTCTCTGGCGGAGTAGCCCTAAGCCCAATACTAGTGGCAGCCGGCCTTGGTTCATGGTTTGCCCTCTCAAGACATCTCCAAGCACAGCATGGTGGTGGCCATCTGCAGATTGATTTATGGCTCATACCAGGCAGGGCACAGACTGCAGCTGAATGTGGTCTGCAGCAGGTCCTCTCCCAGGTGTCCCTGGGACTGATGTGCCCAGTGGCAAGCTTTAAACCAAGCTGGAGCATCACTCAGCTGCCTCCAAGGATGACACACCCAAAAGGCACACTGGGCAGGCACTAGAGTCCTGCTAAAGTGAATCCTGATCTATAGGGTCAGCCCCTCCACAACAGCTCCTTCACTGTAGTCACAGCCAGTCTTCACAACCAAGGAGCCTGATGGTCAATACTTCTCACTGATATGCAAACAGCAACCAAGACTCTACTATAACAGGAGGACACACAGACCATACAAGGGACATACCTGGAGCACCAGGTATGTAGTGACCAGGCAGACTGCGCCACTGGATCCCACAGGACACCTACAACATAAAGCTACTCTACTAAGACCGGGAGGCATAGCAGCCCTACTTAATATATAGAAACTAACACAGGGAGACAGCCAAAATAGGGAGACAAAGAAACATGACCCAAATAAAAGAACAGAACAAAGCTCCAGAAAAAGAACTAAACAAAAATGGAAAAAAACAACCTACCAGATGCAGAGTTCAAAACACTGGTTATAAAGATTTCAGGGAGAACTTCAGCAAAGAGATAGGAAACATAAAAATGGAGATAGAAAACATAGAAAAGAACCAGTCAGAAATAAAGAATACAATAATGGAAATGAAGAATACATTACAGAGAATCAACAGTGGATCAGATGAAGCAGAGGAGCAAACCAGTGATTTAGACAATAAAGTAACAGAAAACACCCAAAAAGAACAGCAGAAAAGAATCCAAAAATGTTAGGACAGTTTAAAGGGATTCTGGGACAATACCAAGCATACCAATATTTGGATCATAGGGATACCAGGAGAAGAAGAGAGCAAGGAATTGAAAACCCCTTTAAAGAAATAATGACAGAAAACTTCCCTAACCTGGCAAAGCAAATGGATATTCAAGTGCAGGAAGTGCAGAGTCCCAAACAAGATGAAATCAAAGAGGCCTACACCAAGACACGCATCATTAAAATGTCAAAGGTTAAATACAAAGTGAAAAATCTCAAAAGCACAAAGAGGGAAGCAGTTAGTTACCTGCAAAGGAGCCCCTATAAGACTGTCAGCTGATTTCTCAACAGAAACTTTGCAGGCCAGAAGAGATTGGCAAGAAATATTCAAGGTGATGAAAAGCAAGGACCTACAGCCAAGATGACTACCCAGCAAGGCTATAATTTAGAATTAAAGGACAGATAAAGAGCCTCCCAGACAAGAAAAATCTAAAGGAGTTCATCACCACCAAGCCAGTATTATAAGAAGGACTTCTTTAGACAAAAAAAAAAAAAAAAAAAAAAAAGGGAAAAAAAGAAAGAGAATAAATTAAATAAAATAAAGTAAAATAAAAAATGTGAGTAATAAAATGGCAATAACTACATATCTATCAACAATTACTTTCAATGTAAACAGATTAAATGTTCCAATGAAAAGACATAGAATGGCTGAATGGATAAGAAAACAAGACTCATACATATGCTGCACCCAAGAGACTCACTTCAGATCAAATGACACACAGACTGAAAGTAAAGAAAGAAAAAAGTTATTTCATGAAAATGGAAATGAAAAAAAAATGCTGAAATAGCAATACTTATACCAGACAAAATAGACTTTTAAAAAAAAATCTATAACAAGAGACAAAGAAGGATCCAGTAATCCTGCTTCTGGGTGTTTATCCGAAGAAACCCAAAATGCTATTTTGAGGGGATGCGTTCATCCATGTGTTCGCTGCAGCATGATTTACAACAGCCAAGATATGAAGGCAACCTGGGTGGCCCTGAACGGATGAATAGATGAAGAGGTGGTACACACATACAGTGTTATATCACTCAGCCATTAGAAAAAAATGAAATCTTGCCATCTGCAGCAACATGGATGGACCTAGAGGGTATTGTGCTGAGTGGAGTAAGTCAGACAGTAAAAGACAAATGTCATATGATAAAACTTACAAGTGGAATTTACAGAACAAAACAAACAAACAAAACAGAAACAAATTCATAGATTGAGAGAACATTCTGATTTTGCCAGATGGGACGGGGTTTGGGGGTGGGTGTAAAAGGGGAAGGGATTAAAAAGTACAAATTGTTTGTTACACAGTAGTCACGGGGATATAGGGTATAGCATAAGGAATATAGTCAATAGTATTGACTACAAACATATACTACAATAGTATTGTAGTAACTATGTATGGTGTCCGATGGGTTTATTGGGTGATAGATGGGAGGGGGGTTGGGGGCAGGATGAAAAATGTGAAGGGATTAAGAAATACAAATTGGAAGTTACAAAATAGTTAATAAAGTAAAGCCTAAGGTATATAGTCAACAATATGGTAATAACTACATATAATGCCAGGTGGGTACTAGACTAGTTGGGGGATCACTTCTTAAATTATATAAATGCCTACCCACTATGTTGTACACCTGATGTAATGTATAGCACAGAAAATATACTCAATAATGTTGTAATAGCGTGGTACAGTGTCAGATGGTTGCTGGACTTATCATGGTGGTCACTTCTTTAGGTGTATAAATGTTGAATAACTATGGTGTATACCTGAAACTAATACAATATTGTATGTTAGCTATAATTTTATAAAACCTTTTTTAAAAAAGAGTCACCTACAGGGAAGACCGACATTCAATTAACTTCTAGTGGAAACAAGTGATTCAAATAGAAAGTCACGTCTGGATCTGATGATGAATTTACTATCATGATTGATCATTTAGATTTTCACTTCAATCTCAATAGGTCTTGGGAAAATCCTGGAATTACTTCTGTGATGCCTTAATTGTCTATGTAAGGAAGGGCGCTGTAAGTTCAGAGTGCCTCGAGGAGTTTGGTCAATATAACGTATAAACAGATGATTAATAACCAGAAAAGACATCAGCCTAATTACCAGGAACAATGATATTTGTTCCTTGTATATACAGAAAAGATGGTTTTAAGTCAAAAGGCAGCTGAAAGAAGCGGCCTTTTCTTTTTGATGACTTAAAAAATATATATTTATAGGATTTTAAAAAAGCAATCATTTACTTATTGCCAAGAAATTCATTTGACTGTTATTTTAAATTAGGAAAAAAGGTCTCCAGCTTTGATGTGTTAAAAATTGTGACTGTTTATTGGGGGCACGAGACCAAAATCTTTCATTTTATTGAAGCTTATGACATACGCTCAGCTCTTAACCTTTAACAGTGAAACCAGAACATTCCTTCTAAGTTCTAGAATTCAGTGAGAATCTAAACATTTTCCCCAATATTCTTTTATTACAGACAATTTCTGGTTCAGTAAAAGTGCACTGCATTACAAGACATTCAAAACACTAGGGAGAAATAGTTTTTAAACTATTTATCATCATATGGGTTTTGATTTTTTGCTGACTGTTATAACTTGAGAATAGAGGGCCTCCTCACTCTTGGTGGGAAGGAAGCTATTTATGAATAGTTTCTGATTTGGAGCAGCTGCTCTTCACTACATATCATCCTTTTTTGATAACCGTGTTTTCACAGAAAGCTACCACTAATAAGCGGGTGCACACTAAACTAACCTCAGCAGAGCTGTTACCTTGAAAGAAAGATGTCAAATAAAAATCCCCTCCAGGTTTAAGTATCCTTGAGTTTCTTCATTATAGGAGAATAATAAATCTGAAAACCTGTTGCATCTTGGGAATCTGTCACCAACAGAGAAGAACACTGTCAAGTAGTTTCTATGTAGCTTTCACTCTGGGCTAAAATGAGAAACATCTTATACGAAAGGTTGCGTCCTCATGCGAATTAGAAATGCTTTTATTCAACCCAGACAAACAGGATGAAAATATCTGGGTTGTGTTGTAAATGTTTCCATACTAAGCCGGAGACCAAATCATCTTTGCATTGTGCTTGGGTACTTGAGAATGAGAAAGTGGAAACAATTTTGAATTTGAAAATACTATTCCTAGCCATTCAGATGCAAAAGATATATAAGCAAAATAAGTACTTTCTCTCAAAATATTTACGATTAGAAATGACTAATTCAGTTTCTCATGGTATACTTCTAGAGATGCAAAAGTCAGGAAATCCTTTATCATAAAGCTGTTGTATTAAAACTTAATTAGGAGATATGTGATAGCTTACTTGCTGAAGACTCAATCAATAGGTAGAAATTTCACAGATTATACATCAGAATCCAACTCTTGAATGCAAATAGTAAAGGAATGGATACAGTTGTAAAAGTACCAAAATGAAAGTGACCTTTAAATTGTGTTAGAAAATAAATTTTACAGTAACTGCTGGTAGGAATGTAAGGGGACACAACAAATTATGAAGGGTAATTTGACAATATATTTTAAAAGCCTTAGACATGCAAATAGTTTTTGTCCTAGGAATTCTAATTCCAGGAAATACTCAGATTTCTTTAAGGATGTTCATTGCAGCCTAAAACTTCAACATCAGGAACATGTTTAAAAAAATGTCCAATAATGAGGAACAGAAGGAAAATGATTTAAAGAAAGAGCCACTATGTAGCCATTTAGACTAATGTGGCAGAAGAATATTTAAAGACATGAGAAATGTTCATGATAACTATTGGGAAAAGGCAAGTTGCAAAATAGTGTGGACTGTATGGTCCCGAGTCTGTTAAAAAAAAAACAAAAAACACACAAAATATTAAAAGGAAATACAGTAGGTCAAAATAACAGCTGTATTGTTTATGTGTGTGTTGGGATCTCTGAGGCCATGACAATGCAGTGGTAAGGTGGTACGGGGTTAATAATTCAAAAACAAGGCTAGAAATGGCTTAGGAAAGATTGGTATTATAAGCTTATTCCAATTTTACTCAAGTTATTTCCCAAATATACATACATGTTCTGTCTCAAATACTTTTCAAATAACAGTTGTTTTGTTTTAAAAAAATAATGAAGCGCCCCTAGGAATACTGATAAGAATGTCCCCCTAAAAATATATCAGTATCACAGCCATAAGATTTCACTTAGAAGTTTCTTGAAAGAATAGTGCTCTATTCTTTCCTGTATTCTTTCCATAGGCTCTTCATTTAGCTATTCAAACTTTAAAACAAAACAGAATAAAAGGAGTGCCAGTGACTACTATGGATCTGCAACTTTGTCAAAAATGACCATAGCCCAAATGCCTACATTCCCCCTACCACTCTCATACATGCATTCATTCCTTCATGCATTTGTTCAGCCATTCAATACACATCTATGCACAGAAAACACAATGATGTTTAAGGCACAGCCTCTCCTCTCAAGAAGCTCATTACAGACTAGTGGGGCACAAAGACTCTTAAAGAGACTACTATGAAATTATGGAGAAGGTAATGTTCAATGGCATCCTCCTATTGTAGGTTCTTCTATAGCATGAATACCTTTGGAAAAGAGAACTTTTCTAGATAGTTATTGGTTTTCCTCCTGTGTACAAGAGACAGGGCGGTAGGAAAGAACTGAAGGACAGGGCATAGAAAGGTAGCTCAAGGTAAATTCACCCACTTCTCATGTTTGCCAAAGGGCAGACTTGGGTATGGCTTTTTCTTCCACAGAAGTATATTTAAAGGGTAAATGTGACATTGAGTCCAAAAGCAATGGTACCAGGAGCTTGGGTTGGTGGAGAGGATGGGCCAGAGACAGCATGCTGTTCATATGTAGTAGAAACCTTAACATC
Source organism: Rhinolophus hipposideros (assembly GCF_964194185.1). Taxonomy (NCBI): domain Eukaryota; kingdom Metazoa; phylum Chordata; class Mammalia; order Chiroptera; family Rhinolophidae; genus Rhinolophus; species Rhinolophus hipposideros. The sequence continues at coordinate 29,498,927 of NC_138050.1, read as the reverse complement.
TCACATAGTCATTAGAATACCTAAGGATGAGGCTATCAGTTTAAATAGGATTCTGTAATTGTGGGAAGGAATTATTTTAAGGACTTCCTGCCTATTGGAAAATGTGAGTGGTTGTGAGGAGATCCAAGATGGCGGAGTAGATAAACACTGTGCCTGCGTTCTTCTGTGAACACATTAAAATTATGACTAAATTACAGAACAATCAACCTGGAGAACCATCTGAAGTCTAGACAAACAGAAGTCCTATAACTAAAAACATAAAGAAGCAGCCACATCAAAACTGGTAGGAGGGGTGGTGACGTGGAACAGGCCGCACACCTCTGCGTTGCAGTTGAAAATCAGAAGGGACGTCTCAGCCACCTTGGTTTCCCCTGGAGGAGGGACCCCCCCCACCAGGCTCCCCAGCCCAGAGTACTGGTGCCAAGAAGAGGAGCCCCCACAACATCTTGTGAAAACAGTGGAGATTCCAACCATTCAGGTGGGACAGACGGCTAAAAAAACCCCAGACATCCTATTAAACGGCCCGCGCACAGATGCACTCGCTTGCAGACACTCACCTTGGGCTCCAGCGAACGGACGGTGACTCGAGGGGCTTCAGAGACACGCCAGGGGCAGACTGAGGTGTGTGGCCTCCGGGGGAAGGACTGGAGAACCATCGGTCGGCATTTTCCCTGTGAGGGATCCATCTTCCATGTAAACAGCAGGTGAACGCTGTCTTTCCTGTGTTTAGCCCGCCCCCTCTGGCCAAATCTGAATCTGATTGGCCTAGTGAACTCCACTGCTCCACCCTGCTGACTCACTGGGACACCTGCCCACCCAACTCTCAAACCGCTGGAGACACTTTCTCCCTGATCATCAGTCCTGTCTGAATTTCATTCTTTCTTGGAAAACTATCAGAGTCCAGCAGGCCCGAGGCAGGCGGCAACTGGCTTCAGTGTGCTCTGAGACTTTTGCTCAGTTGCTCCAGGCTCAACACTCGCACCAAACCAGAATTTACATTAACCTGGTGACCACAATTCTTCCCACTCAGGTGCCTCCCTGAGACTCTGCCTCACCCAACTCACGTACTACACAAGGCGTTATCGGTGACTGAAACTTAAGGGAGCCGGCAGGTGGCAGCAGGCTTCAGGCTGTCTTGGCTTTTTGTTGAGTCACTTCAGGCCCAGTACTGGTGGTGGATTTATCGGGGTGATAGATGGGATCAGAGTTGGGGGCAGCTTGAAAAAGGTGAAGGGATTAAGAAGTACAACATGGTAGTTACAAAATAAGCATGGGAATATAAAGTTAAGCATACGTAATACAGTCAATAATATGGTAATAACTATGTATAGTGCTAGGTGGGTACTGGACTAGACTAAGATCACTTCTTAAATTATATAAATGTCTAACCATACGTTATACACCTGAAATTAATATAAAATAATATTGAATATCAACTGTAAGTGAAAAATTAAAAGTGGGGGAAGGCAAAGGATAATAAGTGGTCCAAATTTCCAGGTATAAAACAAATAAGTCATGGGGATGTAATGTACAGCATGGGGAATACAGTCAATAATATTGTGATAGCATGGTACAGTGTCAGGTTATTGCTGGACTTATCATGGTGGTCACTGCTTTAGGTATATAAATGTTGAACAACTATTGTATACACCTGAAACGAATACAATATTGTGTGCTAACTATATTTTTAATAAAAATCTTAAGAAAAAAAGGAAAATGTGAGTGGTTGTATAGAATATCTCAGCTTGGCAGTGGCAGAACTTTGTGTTTGGCTTTTTAGAAGTATGTCTGAAGATGCAGGAAAAATAAAAAGATGGAAAATGTTCCCTGATTCATGAAGGCCATTTGAAGAAACCACCACCAAACTTCAAGCTTCTACTTTTTTTGGTGGGGAAAAGGCAGGTGGTGAAGGAAACAGCCTCAATCTTAAGGAGTTTTTTTCAAAATAGCCAGGCCGAGGCAGCACTCTAGACTTGCTCAATCAGAATCCTGATGGAAAAGAGTCTGCTTGGGGGCAAGCATGTACACCTAGTTTCCCCAGTCACTACTTCAAGCCATCCCCATCTACTGATGAGAACTCTTGCTCTAGACATTCTAAGTGGTGCACTAACAGTCCACAAGAAGTAAGTTGTCCACTGGAAAGAAACGGTTTTTACTCACAGACCAGGAGTAACACATTTAGTCAGGGGGAAAATCAAGACCTCATGACAGTTCATTCATTTATTTAGCAAATATTTATGGACGACCTTATATGGGCCAGGCACTGTGTTAGGCTTTGCAGATACAATGAAGATCAGGAGAGTCTCAGGACTGAGCTGCTGGGTTGTTGCTGTCAGTGAGGCCTCAGCTTGAGCTCTTTTCAGGAACCGTCTGGGCTGAAACACTGCCTTGCTCAGAGGCAGCCTGCATCCAGTGACCAATAGACATGGGGTAGAAAGGCCTGACTCCATTGCCCCATCAGAAGAGCACTCTGCAGGATCCCCCCCGCTTCTGAGCTTCCACTGGGGGTCAGCTGAGGGCCGATGAGCCTGAATCACAATGGGAAAAGAAGGAAAGAGCAGCCCCTGATAATCAGGAGCTGGCAGGGCACTCCCAGCTAGGCCACCTTATTCTCCTTTTGGGCATCTATGATTTCACAGAATACTACCTTAAACAAGATTATGCTGAGATCATGACAAAACAAGGAAAAGCAAGGCCTCTTCATAGTGTTGTTTAAGCACAAAGACAAGGTACTGTACCACTTAAAACAGTAACAAAATCTCCCCCCAGCCCTTTTTGGCTAGAATGAATGACTAATACTTCTTTACCAATTACAGCTCTGTCCTCATTCTATTCTGCCCTCCCTGGGGATAATATTCATTGAGAAGCCCCATTATAGAGCTGTTCCCACTTTTTTTTCTAGATTGGATTGGCAGCATCCAATCTAGAGTGAACCTTCAATCTTCTCCCAAATCACCTACCCGAAGCCCCCGTCCTCTGTGAGGTTCGTTCTCACACTTTTGTTGAGAGGCCCGTGTGGTTCCTCCCTCTCTGCAACATGTGTGAAGTCCAGGTGTGCTCCTTTAGTGGAAGAGTATTGACACAGCCTAACCTCTCCTGGGCCGGCCCTGTTTCTTTCCCTTCTCTTTCCCCATGGGGACTGATCCTAGGCCGTTTCCTCCTGCACTAATCTTCACTGCAGAGTGAAGGATCCCAGGGAACCCAGCCTGTGACAGAAAATAATCCCAACTCTGAGCAGTAAGTGCTGGGGCAAAGGGGACCCACAGAACCCCTTCTCCAATTTCTTGCAATCTCAGTCACTGAAACCTGAAGACTGAACAGTGGATGAGTGCTATAATGAGGCGGGCGGCCGGGGGAGGGAGGGCAAGAAAGGCTGTTCCGGTCCTACACACTAGTCTTGGAGACTCTGTGAAGGCCGCAAGGAGCCTGAGGAGAGGCGCTGGCTGGTGTGCTGGAAGGCCAGTGAAGGGAGCTTCGGGTACAGGTGGGGGCCAGGACATGGACGGACCTGACAAGCCCTAGGACACAGTGGGATTTACTTTGCCTAATTTTGACCATTGACAGGATTTTGACAAGGAGTAACGTACTTAGACTTCCATTTTGGGTTCTGAATCAAATTTGGTATTTAACCATTTCAAATCATATTTAAAATACAGTAAGATCATGCCCTCTTTGCATTGATGACTACAGTATGTAACACAGCACGAAATTATAGGTGTTTCAGAAGTCTTAAAAATCCATTTGGCTTTTTCTCTACCCAAGTGCAAAGTGTACTGCTTTGCGAATGATACTTTGAAACCTACCAATAGAGCTGCAAGTGGATTTGACGGTCAGAATTGGTGACCGTGTTAACAGTAAGCAGGAAGAACGGTTTTTCAGACCAACCTGCTATTCTGCCAGGCTCTGGGAAGTGACATGATGGCAAAGCCTTCCCAACGTCAGGCTCTTTATAACCCAACTGGGGGCACACAATACGTACATGGGAAAAGGAAGAGCAGCAAAGAACACAGAAGTGTTACAATGACTAGAGGGGGATCACCTAAGTACAGACGACTTCCTGTTGAAAGTTAGACTGAAGACAGTAATTGAAAGCGAGGGGGCGGGTGGTGGTTCCACCTGCAGACATAGGCCTAAGGCAATAACATGTGACAGACTTCCAGTGCGTCACTTTCCAATGATAATGTTCTGCAGCAAAATTGTCAGAAAATGTATATGCAATGTTAGCACCCCTCCCCCCAATATACACTTAGAGCATTTATGATGATAAACATTGAGTCTAAAGGAAGATGAATTATATACACTCTCTGTCTAGCAAATATGTCTTTGCTGCTCCTGCTTTTAGACCTTTGTCAGCAGTGCCTGGGATACTCTTCAGGATCCTCTGTCCTTGCCTTCTTTAAGGGCCCAGTTTAAATCGTAAGTGTCTGTAATAGTAGTACCACAATAGTGCACTGTCTCCCCTGAACCCCCACAATAATGGTACAGTACTGGTTTGGTACCTTCTCCAATGTGTGTTGTTTTCACGGGTCTCGTGTAATCCTCACAGATGCTATTGGGAAGTAGGCAGGAATCCATCCCCAGTTTTGTAACAGGCCATACCGCTGAGGCTCAGGGGTCAGAAGAGTGAGGCCGGCTGCCAAATCCCACAGTTGGTGAGCAGGTGGGATAGTCCTGGAACTTGGAGCTGCACCAGGCAGGTGCATTTCCCCATTGTATCTCGAGCATTTTGCACCCCAGTGGCATCACCACTTTTCCAGGTATAGGGGTGACCTTCCCTTCTAACCCCCTTAGAACACAATGATGATGACTTTTACTGTGTGTCCCTAGAACTTACCAGGATGCCCAGCAGGAAGGAGGAAAGCACCGAACGTGTGTTGCTTAAAATACTTATTGTATCAAATGAATATTCAAATGATATTATAATATATGCAGGTATATTTGTGTATCTGGATCCTTACTCACATGATACATTATTAATTTCTGAATTTACGAAAGCCATATTCATGGTATTACCAAATTTAAACTTCATTTATTTATCCAGTTTTGTAGAAACCTCGCGTACAATAACAAGGCCCTAAATTTTAAAACTGCATCCCCTTTAGTGGACTACCTTTTTGGGTTGATATTTTTTTAAAGTCTATGATTTAGATACATTTATTACAAATTATAAGGATTAATTAACCACAACATGAACTGAAAAGTGCTAGACTTCAGGGCACAGTAGGAAGTATCTGAAGATTCTCACTTAGATTCTGAGGGGAAATGAGTTGTGATGAATCATTTGGGAAGAATGTTTCAATACTAAAGCAAAGAATAAGGAAAACAAATCAAGCACCAGCTTACACTGGCTATGAATGATGCATTTGTTTCCCTACATGATAGCTTTTACTCTGTGCCTAAAGGAAGAAACAATCCTTACCTTTATCCTGGTTTGTTTTGTTTTTTCCCCCTCTTAATCCTCCCTCATATGAAGAAATTCTGGATTGCACTTCATTGACCAGGAGAACGTCTTTGCTCTGGAAAGCAGGAAGCATATCGATCTGCAACTTAAAAAAATTCATAAGGCTTTTTATACCCAAGAGAAATCTGCGAGCTCCAGCGTTTAGCTCCCATCAGAGGGAAAGTGGCCCAAAAAATGCTGTGGAAAAAGGAAGGACTTGGCTAACCAGAGACGATCAAAACAGAGCATGCACCCTACTCATAACTGATGACATTTATTCTGTATATTGTATTCTTAAACATTTTATTTTTTCATAAACAGTGTTCTGAGTGTAAAATAATATGTGCTTATTGTAAAAAAAAAATTGGCACATACAGAAAACTGAAATTTAAGGTGTATTTTCATAGGGGCAACACTTTCAAGTGTGAATTTGGAAGCCTCTATTCAACTTACCTGCAAGGCCACATCTCCCAATGAGAACTTGACTTTGTAGTCATTCAGTTCACCCTGACCCACAACCATGTCTCAGGGCGTGACCCCAATCACTGTTTCAGAACCCTGGTGCCACAGAGAATAACATCATTCTAGTACTCGGGCCCAATACACCAGTCCCAGTACCACAGGTAAACCAGAACTTTGGGGATATTTTGGTATTATGTCAATCCAGAGCAAGGCTTTAAAAAATGTTTTAAGCTAACCTGAATATTTTAACATAGTCACATTAAAGCTACAAAATGTGTACAAAATGTGTTAGCTGTAGCTGGGGACACCGTTGTAGAAAGATATAAAAATGACTATCAAGAAACCCAAATCAAGGACTTGTTTTAAAAGTGTATGACAAGGGTTGGGTGGTGGGGCAGGGAAGAAATGAGAACATTAAAATGAAAAATTAGCTGTAGTCAAAATCTCACAGATGCAAAAAGAAAAGGAGCAGGAGGTTAGAGGAAGAAATGACAAGAAACAGAAAGAAAAACATGTGGCTAAGAAGGGGGAGCAGAGGGGGGGAGCGGGAAACACGAAATCAAGAGAGGGAAAGTAAATTTTTTGTTATCCTTTGACGGAAAGTTTGCATAAACAATAGTCAGCAGTCTTTAGATTTAAGATATGGTTAAAAGGAAACATACTGTGACCATGGTCATAAATACTCCCACCACTTTGGGGAAGAACCCCCTGCCCACAGCCACGGTCGTTTACTTCCCCACAAACGAACTCTACGCGTTCCACTGAGAGAGGCTGCTCCTTATACATACCCACAGCTTCTCCTGACCTGCAGATACAAAAGAAGTGGCTTTTTATTATCTCTTTTAACTTCTCTCCCACCTTGTGTTGCACGCACATGTTGAGGAGTGCTGAGTAGAAACACAATTGCTCCTGAGTCCCAGGCCAAGAGCAAAAACTAGAGAGGACTAAGGTGTCCCATTCAGCTTTTAATCATTTCATAAGGTTTTGACATTTCAAAAGCCATAGTTTAGTTCCTAGTTTTTTTTGTTTTGTTTTGTTTTGTGATAAAACACATTTCCAATAGCAGACTGAGCACATTTCTTAGACACAGGTATAAGCAAAGAACTTCAGCTTTTTGGAACCCTGCTTGAAGCCATCACACCAAGCCCATTTCTTGCATAGCTGAGCCTACTGAAGATTTCAGAGCTGACAAGGGCCACCGAAAAACAGTGGCAAGAAGAAGTGTCCCCCTGGAAGTCCAATAAATAGTATAAATAGTATAAATAGTATAAATAGTATAAATAGTATAAAACTGGCATAAATTGGTTGGCTGAGGTCGTGGTCTTGGGCAGGAGCCTGAAGTCCTGACTTTAAGACAAAAATTGAGAGCACGGGGTTGGAAATGATGAATGTTGTCCTGTAAAGAAGGGAAAGAGGCCCTACTTTGTCAGGGCATGGAAGTGGAAAAGGTGTTCAGAGAAGCCCTTGGGAAAGGAAGGCATTTGATCTGGACCTTAAAATATGGTTAAAATTTAGATATGTCAAGACTAGAAGCAGGGAGAAGGAAATAGTGGCTTACCAAACATATGGTGTATAACTATGAAGTCAGCATATCACTCTCCAAATACTGACAGTGCGACATAAAGGATACACATTAAATAATATTAATAGTGACCCCCTTCCCTCTGAACCTTAAAATTCTCCAGAACAATCCCATTAGGACCAAATAAGTCCACGAATGAGTTTCTGATTGTCACTGTTCTGTCACATTAAGTAAGAACCTGTGTAGGATAAGTTGAGAAACCTTTCCATTTTTTGACTTCCATATTTATCCATATTTACCTAATCAGTTTAATAAGATGCAATGGATGAAGTACTATTCATGCATACTGCAAGTGGACCATTATTAAATGGATGGCAGGTGTTGGGAGCCAGGTTTCTCACTGCTGGAGCAGGGGGTTACAGATAAGCAGGCGGAGGAGGCTAGAATGATCTATGTAGTAATGGGTTAGCCTTAGATACATCAATATGAACTCACATTGAGCTTATTAGAGACACAGATGTTACATATGGAAATATTTATAGACATGCGTGCATACACAGGTTAGTATACATCCATATATCTCTTTGCTCTATCCTCTGAGAGGACCTAGAAATAATGACTCTCCGGTAGCAGTAGGCATACCTAGCCCCTAGGTCTTGGTTTCTAATATCATCCTCCAGTAAAAGAAGCCAGGGATCTTTGGAAAAGTGGCTGATTCTAAGACTGGGGCAGAAAATATACAGTGAGTCCAGCATAACTTAAAGTGCCAGAAAGTTAGGAAGTGCTCAAAAACCAGTGAACAAGCAGCCACAATGATGGGGGACGTTGAAAGGATGCAGGAGCCACTGAAAGAGCAATCAGTAGCACAGGTGGAACAATCTGAGGAATAACATGAAGTAGTAATGGACTGTAACCTAAAGTATAAAATACACATTTATGAGTCTATACTGATATGAATAAATGATGGAATAAATAAATAGGGAAGAAGAGACAGATCTCTTGTGCAGAAGAATTCCAAATAATCTATTTAATATACTCTGCCCTTAAAGAGACGGGGCATAACTCTTTAAGGGTGACCTGTGTATAGCGACTTTCTTCCACCGAGTACAGTATGGAAACAGAGAAAAAGAGTAACTTTGCAGGGAAGAATGTTGACAAATGTTACCTTAAGCCAGGTGATCCAAGTTAACATCAACAGTGTTAAGTCATGTTGATAGTACTTACTCTTGATCTGGGGAGAAAGACCCTTTTCTCTGTGAACCTTCCCAATAACACATAGCCACAGCCTAATCATGAGAAAAGCATAACACGTATGCAAACCGAGGGACATTGAACAAAATTCCTGACCAGTACTCCTCAAAACTGTCAAGGTCATCAAAAAACAAAGAAAGTGTAAGAAACTGTCTCAGACCAGAGGAGACTAAGGAGACATAGTGACTAAATGTAATGTGGTGTCCTGGACGGAATCCTGGAACATAAAAATGACAGTAGGGGAAAACTGAGGAAATCGCAAAAAATAATTGCTGTAGTTAATAACCATGTATCAATATTGGTTGATTGTGACCAATGTACCACACACACGTAAGACGTTAACAAGGGGAAACTGGGCATGGGGTATACAAGAACTCTCTGTACTATTGTCACAATAATTCTGAAATTCTGACACTGTTATATTTGTTCTAAAAATGCAGTGAAAGTGCTTTACTCCTAATAAACTCTCTACAAAATATTCTGATTGCTGAACTTTAGGAAAAGTTTAAGTACAGTACTTTAGGAAAGTTTAAGTACAGGTAGTTCTACCAGTTGGCTAAAGCAAAAGTCAATTATTAAAGATAAGCTCTGTTATGCCCATTTGCTTGACTTCTTATGGGGTTTGACTTCTTATGGAGCCCCCCAATCCATCTAATGGGTACCTTCTAAAGTCAGATGGAGACATGGAAGGGAAATAATTGTGGGAATGGCATCTTCTTTCCAAGGTCATCATTCTATCATGAGAATCTTGAAATGTTCCCAGTTTGAATATCGATCCTTTTACATTCAACACAGATGTCTTATGAATAGCCATCAAATAACATGAATGGAAAAAACCCGCCTTTTTCAATCCATTTCAGATTTGCTAATTTGTTACATGTCTGGCCAACAGTGACAAGCAATGTAAAGCTGCACTATGTAGGACAGACTCACTGCTACCTTTGCAATCTAGTGAGTGGCAAATGGGGACATGTTATGTGTGTGGGAAGTATTCAAGAATGAGACTTTAAATTCTAGAGCCATTGGGTTATTAGCAGCTTTAATGGAGGTGCCTTAGAGGGAGAAAATATTTCCCCCCCCACAATATAGGATATGCTAAAGAATGGCAGATGCTGGCTTGAAGCATAGATATAAAAAGGTTCAAAAATAATTTCCCAAGATAAATTCTCAACATATCATTAAAAGGGAACAACACTGTATCTTCTTGCATGACATCTTCTTTTGTTTCATTGCCACTTACAGATTATACCAATGCAGATATCTTTTGGTCTAATGTAATTACCTATCATCTATCTATCTAAAATCTATCTATCTATCTATCTATCTGTCTGTCTGTCTGTCTGTCTGTCTGTCTACCTATCTATCTATCATCTCTCCATCTCTCCATCTATTTATCTCTGAAAGTTGCCAGTGATTTCTCAGGCCTTTGATGAATCAGCTGGTAGTAGATTTCTATACAAGTGTTGGAGAACGAAAAGCTCTTAGGGCAAAGGTGACAGGAAGTAAGATTGAGGGAAGATAATGGCCTGTGGATAAAAACAGGATAAGGCAATAGAAATATAAAATTTAAAATACTAGGAATCAATTGTAGTTATAGACATAATTATTATGCATACAAATTATATATCACATATTATATTCTTATATTATTAACGTATATTAATATATAATAAACATTATTATATTATAGTAATATATAATTGAGACCAGGAACAAGTCCAAACAATAGATGAGACAGCATAACAACATACAAAAAAACAAACAAAAATTATTAGTTTCATATAGAGAAAAAAGTAAAGTAAATAAAACCGAGGTAACAGAAAAGTAACGCGTGGTGGAATTTTACAACAAAGTGAGAGAAGCAAGGGGAACATGAAGTTAAGATGACCTGGGAGGAATGTGTTTGATGGGATTTGGGGGCTGCCTGAGTAACCCCCAGTACCCCCCAGGTGGTCTCCCAGACAAACCATGGCTGGCTCGAGGCACAGGACATTCACTCTATTTGAGCCACAGACATTAGCTCCCGAGTTTTAGATCTGAGGGGAGCCTGTCCTCTTTATTGAACATCAATTCAATTTTGCCCTTTGAATTCCAAACTAACAGCTCTGGCCTTTCTTGTCTTATCTAACATTTTGCATCTCCCTCTCACTCTTAACATCATACTTCTAATGCATTTCTTTTTAGATTCACCAAACACCCTACCCAGCCTGAGTGCAGGTGCCTTGATTTTTCTTGAAACTCCGGCATGGTGCAATGTGCTCTGTGAATATTCATCACACACACTTATTCCATGTGTCACATGATTAACTATTTGCTTTACAGGAAAAGTCTGGAGCCACTGAACCCAAAGAGGGGGAATATCACTAAATCCAAGTATTCCCACAGTAGGATAAGCTTTCACGGTTAAATAAATTATTCAAGTCATGTGAATAACTTCTTTTTATTATTCAGTGGCTCTCGATTTCACAACAGGGTAGGGGGCAAATATTGAGTAGTCTGCTTGGATTTTCTTTATGGAAGAAAAAAAGTCCCACCATTCTAAACACTTAAAAATAAGTTAAAACCATACCATTTCCTTTGGAAAGAAAAGATTTTTATGAACTGTGACCATTCTCTCAAAGGAGTAAGAGTCCTGCCTTCCATCTTCTTGTTAAGTCACCACATTTCCTCCATGTGTCTAGGTGACTGGATAGTTCTGAAAGGCACATAGAATTACCTTTCCTTTAGCCCTGCAGCTTTGGGTCCTAGCATAAAACTCACAATATACTTTCAGTATTCTTGTTCTTCCTAACTTCATTCTTGAAAAATGAAGTGTCTGCACTGAGACAGTTTAAAATATATAGACAAACTCTTTCAGCTAAAATAAGACTCATCCTATAAAGTAGTCCCCTTGGGTTCTCCATATGTGTCCAAATGACACTGCCATTGTTTAAAACAGTTCATGGACGTCTGCTTGGGGTGTTGCCTTTACAAGAAAGTCAGGCTCAACTTTCTACCGCCACATTGTGTTTGACTGAGAACGCTGGTTTCTAGCTTAACTGCTTGCTTCATAGCAGGTCACTTGTGGTTTAAGACAATGGAGTCCATTCTCCCAGGACAAAGATTTGCCACCACCGAGGAGAGTCACAAGAACATATAATACATTCTGAAGGCAATTAAACATGGAGGCATTCCAAACTTGTGTAAGTATCTCATTGGAAGACGTGAATAGCTTCTGAGTGTTTACTAGAGAGGGGATCACGTTTATTTGGGGATAGAAGTTGTGATACGAGTGCTAACAAAACAAAACACAAAAAACGAAACAAAACAAAAAACAACCACATAACTTTATAATTTCGTATAGAAAACTTAATTGTAAGCATCTCTAAGCCTTACTCTTTTAAATTTGAATAGCTAGCTAAAAATGTGATTTTTTTCCCCAATATTCCTGGAAAAAGATTTTGATCAGAAATTTCTACTTTTGGTTGTTTTAATTCAAAAGCTCTAATAACAAAAATTTTTATCGTGCAATAAAAATTTGTTGTGAAATCATATTGAGGAGAGAAATAAATTGATCTCACCTAAAGTATTTTCTCTCATGTACCAAAAAAAAAATCCACTTAGACATATAACCAAATGTTATTTAATATCTTAAAAAGTAACACAATCCAAAATGGATATTTCACACAACACTACATAAACAACATGAACACAATATTACCATATGGAGGGACTTTCAAATATAGACTTACAAAAATCCCTGTGCTTTTTTAATCTTTTAAGTTATTATACTAAGCATGACAAGTAATCATCATTTACAATATGGTACACTGACACGATAAAAACCATGTTACAAATGTGCTGTTATAAATCAGTAACATTAGGGAAGACATTTCATGAACTGTAATTATTTCATATGAAATACTATACAATATAAACAGAACATCCATCTTGGATGACCTTTACAGCAACCAGAGACCAAGTAATTTAAAATTTTTTTTTTCAGTGCAAACACATTTTATTCAAGGCAGTCTTGGCTGCAAAACTCCTTTCTAACATACAGTAAATCCCACTTGCACTTCTTAATTCATTTACCCTAATGCAATAGTCACATTCAGTCACTCAGAGAAAGATACCTGCAGAATTATGATCCCTTTAAACTTAACATTGAAATTTAATTCTCTGCTAGAAAGTCGTATCTATGTCAACTACTCTAAGGACCTTAATTTGTAGGTGTCAATACTTACAGGAAGGCGACCCTAGGGCAGCTTAGTGCTAGCCCATCACTGTGTGCGCAATACCACACACTAGTTTGCTCTTCCAATGTGGAAACACGGTGGTGTATCGGTATCTAGGTGGGGCAATGGGAAGGAGGCAGGGAGGACCTGGGAGGGCAGGAAGGCAAGGAGCCACTGGGCGTGTACTTCATGATGCATTTCCTGTAGCTGCAGAGGACTGACACGGGAGGAGATCTCAGATCTCAGATTTGGTACCTCTTTTTGGTGGGAGCAAGGGAACAGGGGTGCCAAGGTCAGCCTTTGGACAGGGAGGTAGGCAGCTGGATGTGGATCAGCCAAGTTTCTAGCCTTACGTTGTCTTCACTTGGAATACAGTCCGTAACCTCGTTGGTAGGGTGTGTATGTGTTCGCATTTGAAGCCAACAGGAGCGATTAAAGCCCGATAACTGATAATATACAATCATAAGAAGGAGATTTAGTCCCCCTTGAGCCTTGTAGAATTCTGAACCTTGCAAATCAGCAACTGTAAGATACAGAACCGTGAAAACACAGTATTATGTATTAGGGGAGCCATCACAGGGGAATCTCTTTCTGGGATGCGGCTGCAAAAGATGCCGAGATGAACTCAATCAGGGAGAAGCCAATGTCTGTTTCAAACACACTAGGAAATTTAATAATGATTTATTTTCATATATATAATTTATGAAATGTCTCCTAAATAAAAATCTATGGGGAATACTGGATGTACCCTTAATACTGTAAACCCTTCTAGGAGAGTGACGAAGTGACAGCTGATTCTTTTATCTTACTTGGCAAAGATCAGACCGATGATAATCTTTCTCCTGCCCATATTTTACTAACCCAAAGCACAACAATGCTTTCCATGGCTTTTGCATTCAGTTTTCCTGTGTTGTAGCTTCCCCGAGCCCTAAATGTACAGAAAAGTTGCTGGGGAACAGTAGAGTATTGGATGCCGTGAGAGTGGGCAGGGCAGTGCTAGGCAGAGGGAAGGGATCGCTTCCATGGGGGTCCACTGTCACCTGACAGCACGCTGCCAGTCGTTCTGTAACTGGCTTGTCGCAACAGAGATCCTCATCAAGAATCTTGTATCTCCTAATTTGAGAAAACACTTAGAACCAGATGAGCTCCCTCGAAAATCCAGATTCTGCAAAGTAGGGCTCAACATATTGTACTGAATTTCTGTGGTGCTAAGAAACACTGTGAAGATTACTTAATAAAGTTTTTAATTAAAATTTCTGTTTCAGCACCTTCCGCTACCAGGAGCAGTCATGTTCCTGAAAGATGGTATTTTAGCACAGGACTTACAGAAGCCCAATACGAAACTGTATCAAGGGTGAATGTCTAGATTTACTTCTGACAACAATGTCATTTGAGTGGATTTGTTAATTTCCCACTTTATAAATTGATACCAGTAAAGTGTACTGAGGTGTAAAATTCCAAACACCCTGAATTTTTTGAATGAAAATGGACAAAGGTGTAAAGTTGCATTTGTTTTCTTTGACTTTATTAGCACACATCAGAAAAATAGCATTGTATTGAGTGATTTCTCATGATGGTCTATCAAACAGATAGAAAATAGATCACTCTGATAGCTGCCACTGTGTTTCCAAGTAATTTTAAGTCACTCTTTCTGTTTATTCATTTCAAGTATGGGTATTACAAATATGACCTGCTTGGTTAATTGTTTGCGAATACGAATGCTTTGGAAGCACTTGAGATCCCAAAATGAACTTGCAAAGTCATTAAAGGGTGTTGTTTTTTAATCAAGCTCCAAATATTGCCCATGTTATAAATGATGAGACTTTTCAAAATATGATCACTACTGTATTGTGAGCAATATGCGTATAATTTAAGTTAAAAACTTTATTGTCAAGTACACTTTGTGGTGATAAGTGGTTGATCCTGGGTAGAATTTTGCAAAGCTGTGCCAACCTAAAAAAGAAACAATGCTTTCATTTTCATTGAAGAGGTTTTTTTCCTCCCTAAGGTGACTGCAATATAATTTAAATTTGCATTTTGGAAATGCTGGTTGGGTTATAAAACAGGGAGGTTTGGGAGCAGCTGTTGTTCAGGTCATTGTTACTCCAGAACAGCTTTTAATTTATGCTTCCTGAACTTGAGCCTCACAGAATCAGACAAGCAGTCATTTGTTATTTTAACTCAGCTAGTCCCCTTTCAGCTCTTCTACGTGTTTTCTCTATTTGATGGCACCCCCCTTTTCATATGTTCATTAAGATCCCCTGAGATGTGCAAAATATATAAAATGGAATACAAACTACTTAACAGAAGTTGCGAATACACAGCACAGCTCTTTTCATTCAAAAGTAGTTGGGCTGGATGTGGTAGCGTGTGAGTGCAGGCAGAGGACCAACGTGCTTCAAAGTTGGCAGTCCAGATTTCTTGTGTGTCTTCTGTTACTGAAAGACTAGAATTTAAATCAGATTTTTAGAGGAGTAAATAGCTGGCTAAATTATGTTTACCAACTGGCTCTTCGCCAAGGGGAGCTTTTAGCAGGAATTAGGGGGTGGAAGAGACAAGAAATTCAAACTTCCTATCATTCATAACAAAATCAAGTGCGCTTTTGTGGGGAAGAAAGGAGAGACAGGTTTACATCTGAAAATGAAGTAACGCCGTTAAAAAAAAAAACACCATGGCAATGGAAAAGTCATGAGTCCACATAGGCAATCACTGACACACACACAGAACGCCGTGGCCTAATGATAAAGTTTTAAACTTTGCTTTTCTGAACAATACACTTTAACGCACTGCTGCCGCTTCATCAAATTTATGGAGGTAGTTATATGTAAAAATAAAAATTACCATAAAGTAATATGCTGTATCATAATAATACATAAGTGTGCAAAATGCCGACAGATGGGTTGACCCTTTAAAGTTGAACGCTACACAGAGATTCAACCAGATTCAGTTTTGTAAACCTTTCGATTGATAAACTAAGTGAAGACTAGATAAGCAGCCAAGTAGCACAAAGCTATCGTTTCACTGGAGGAAAAGGATGTTGGCGAAGCTTGGAGCGGCCCAAGTGTTTGATCCCCGAAAATCACCACAGACCACTGGGTCACATTTGTAATGTGCTTCTTGCCACTACTCCTCCCCCATTCAGGAATCCCGAATAGATTTAGACGGGGGATATTTCTATATAGAATGGCTGCTTACCTCATATCATCTTTAAAGTCCATCATTTCTACGCTAATGGCTGCTGGTCTAAGGGAGTTCTTTTTTTAAAAATCATGTACCCCATAGCATCAGGCAAATAGTGTACACATTTTATTTGAATAATGTCTTCTGTAAACCTATTTCTTGTGAAATATTGATAAATTCATATTTTAAAGCTTCTAAATGTAATGCTTTCCTTTCCTGTTCACACAGCATTTGATTATTATAATGGCTACTTTCAGAGGATCAACTAGAGGCTGATGTATTGTTTCAATGGTTATATTATTTATGGACTGAGAGTATGATAAACACTTGAGAGCAGGTTTTTTTGGGGGGAAAAACGCATTTAGACAGAAGAATTTAGTAACCGTATGTTATACAACTCCCCAAGGAAACAGATTCTGTATATAGTCTATTAGATACATTATCATTCCTTCTGGAAGTATTTTTAAGCAATGAGACAAATAGTGCATTTCTGAACAATCAAGGCATGCCTTGGAAGAAATAAGGAATGACACTGAAAGCTAACTGACTTAAGCATTTTAGTGGTGTGGGAGTTTACCAAGAAATGTGCTTATGTTTCATTCTAAGCACAAAAAAAGAAATCTATACTAGACTCAATGAGTCCAGTTCCCAATGTAACTTCCAAAATACCTGAAAAAGCATGAGGGAGCACCCAAATGTTTCAAGAATCAGTCCAACAATGTATATGACTGCATTCTTTAAACAGATTGTGAGTGATTAAACCTAAATACCGAAGCAGAAGTCTCACAAACTTTATGCCATTCACTGAAATCTGAGGAGAAAATAGTTTAGATTTATTTTGGGATATATATTTTATGGCACATGGCTGCAAACATCACATGCCACTAAACAGAACTTTTTGTGTCATATGTAACCCTTTTGCAAATAATTTTCCATTATCTACAGATTTATTCCATTGTTCTCATAAAACACAAGAAACTTTGAAAAGTCTCTTTCCTAGAAGGTTGAAAGCTTGATTGTTTGTAATCACTTTGCTGTTGACCGGCTGCTTTGTATTCAACATGACATTGTAAACCAAAGCCAAATGTTAAACCATTTTGAAATAAGTTGGGCTAATAACCATACATCCACCTAAAAATGCCTCCTGAAATTGGTTACAAAGTATCTGTAAACATTACTCTGGCATAGTTCATGTATGCATAATTGTTATTCTGGTAAATTTTAGGGGAGTACAAGTTGGAATTATACCACACTTGCAGAATGAGCATATTCTGTTGTTAATTACATGGGCACATGTATATTTCTGATCAAAAATTATTTTAAAGTTTTCTCTATAGATATCTTCCCAGGAATAAAAGGCCTGAAGTTCAACTCTCCCTAAATTTGCTCTTTCCTATAACCACTAAAAATCATCTCCCACAGCCTAATTTAGGCATTCTATTTAAAACTACATAAAATAGATTTATGTCCTTCCATTAGAAAGAATAACATCCCCAGGCCATACTCTTCATTTGTATCACAAAGAACATTCTGCTTTTAAACAAACTAATTATTGTATCTATTATATTAAGATAGGATCACCATAAGTATCCCAAAGAGGAAATGATCTTCCTTACCTATCTGACTAACACCTTTTAAAAGTCCACATTATCTCTTCCATCACTTAGTGCTGTGCCCCAGCCAGGCTGGGGACCCCCTTCCTTTATTCTCCACTTCAGACTCAAAGGCCTATATTCCTGTTTGTGATTATGGAAGGTTGAAAATCAGACAAGCATCTGTTACACTTAAAAACAAAATCCTGAAAAGAAACACTCCCAGTATTTCAATCATGACCCCTTCTGACACACTTCCACGGGCTCCTGCAGAATCGTGTCACAAAAACTCACAGTGAAAAATGACTGGTGCATAAACAATTCACACACAAAGGGCTGGGGTCCCTTCTCGTCAGTTTGGCATTGATTTCTCTCAAGGTGGGCCCTTGCATTTGACATTTTGTGGTGGCTTTGTTTTTTGTTGTTTGTTTGTTTGTTTGTTTGGAAGTGTCAAGGATCAGTTCTGTGGCATCATTTGCCCACAGACTGGGAGGAACACACATCTGTGGCATTTAAAAGTGGAATTGGCAACTGCATGACATTGAAAATGCTTATTACACTTACAGTGTCTAGACTTTCCTATGTGTGCTCAGTTACAATTAGGGAAGCAAAAGTGTACATGTCACCCCTACTGCTATTCTGTTGCTACAGAGCCATCAATGTGAAAAACAATACTCTGAAAGAAAGATTTTTGTGTTTTGCTCTAGCCTACTTAGCAGCACAGTTTAAGTAAACACAAAAACTGTGGTTGAGATGCTTGTCTTTCCAAAGATGTAAACATCAGTCCCAGTGTCGTAAACTTGGCTGTATTGAATGAGACAGGAGATCTGAGGCAGAACGACTATCACACACTAGTAACAGAAGCTTGCAAGCAGTTGGAGGGTTTCTGTAACTTCTCAGCTTCATTTGTTGGGGGGTCTGTACTTGCTCGGAAGTTGAAGGCCGGGCCAGCTCCACCATGGGCCGGGCTCAAGGTAGGGTTCTGACGACGGTTACTTTCAACAATGCTTGATGTGTTGGAAGCCAGGCTCTCCCGAGTGCTAAAAGAGTAAAAAGGTTTTGTTTTGTTTTGTTTTGAACATAAATAATTATATAGTGAGTTCCAGAGGAAGAGCAAATGATGTAGTTAATGGATTTCCTCTGTTGGTTCCTAATGTCATCTATATACCATCTCATACTGATTATTCACATATGCTCCTCCGACATGGCTCCAGAAGTTTTCACAGACATCTATAATCAACAGCACACTGAATAAAGAGTTTTTACACAGCTAAGTGCACTTTAAATGTCTTCCCCCTCCTTTTACATTCAAGGAAACTACTTCAAAATTTGATGTGATGGATAGCTATCGCATCGGTTTTAAAAAAGAATACTTGTAAATATACACATGTAATGATTTCATTTCAGTCTGGAATTTTATTGATATATTGCTCCTTAATAAACTCAATAACTATACCCTAATGCTTCTGTTTTCATTCTTGATTAGCAGATTTTGACTTTGGTGGACTTCAAGCATGCCACCGGCTAATTTGCCGTACTGATGGAAATAAAATTCTTTTTAAACATCTTCATCTAGTTCTGTTTCAAATTTTAACACTTTAGTTAAAATACATTATATTTTCAGATAAGGAATCTTAGATGCGTCCCATTCATTTGTGAAGTTTACATTTATCCGTACTCCCCTACTTTGGTAGGAATATTTTATATTTTAAAGGATTCTTATGGAGTAGAGGTGACTTAAAGGCTTTGGTATTTTGATTTATCTTCAAGTTTCTAAGTTAGAAATACTGGAATGTATTTTATTGCTCCAAGAAAATTTAGAACATTTAACATTTCAAATGTGTAGTGCAATAGCAGAAATAAAATTACTTGGTCTAATTGTGGGAAATGAATGGGTTTCACGTCCACGGCCTTCAAAATGACAGTAATAAACTTACCAACTTACAAAGAGACTGAAGAAACCATATAATGTTCAAAATATTCACTCTACGGGTCAAATATATGGTGATAGGAAAAGAACTGATTCTGGGTGGTGAACACACAAAGCAATATAAAGATGATGTTTTATATAAACGTACACTTGAAACTTATATAATTTTACTAACCAAAGTCACCCCCAATAAATTTCATAAAAAATATTCACCCTATTGGACAGATTCAAGGTTTATAAAATATTTGATGAGAGCTGGTCTCCATAACTGATTTAAGCTTGCTGAAGCTAGTCAACAGGTCAAAGTACTATAGCAGACATCCTAGCTGCCTCTCACTCCCATCCTAAATTGATGGCAATTTTGTCTGAACCCTAGATCTTGGCAGCCCTTACTAACAGGTTATTTCATCCTAACCACTTGTTTGCTTCTTGGCCTTCAGTTTGCTTCTCATAAAGGAGCCAGAAGTTAATTGTTCCAAAAAAACTGGTTCATCCACTACCAAAAAGAAAATTGGACCTTTCTTGAATGCCGAGGGTCTCTCCAGAAGGTTAAAAACATTTATAGAAATAAGTCAAGTTCTTCCATTATACTTATGGTAAATCTGGGCATACCTAAAGAATACTCAACATATCGCTAAAGTGACAGAAAGGGCTAGACTTGCCTACTTACCTGCCATACATGTTCCCTAAGAAAGCTCATTGGTGGCTTGCCAACACTACAGCTGAGGCATAGGGCCAGGGAGAAGAAGGAAGAAAGGCAATACACCTGTGGGACCCCAGAGCTTTCATGAGACATTCCTTCAGTTTCATTCTAAATCATGATAGTACCTTTTACGGTATTGGACCGCCTCATCTCTAAAATCAAGAGAGTTACATGACTTACCTACTCATAGAGTGACTGTGAAGAAGAAATCTGTGACAATGAAGAATTTGTACACTAAAAAGCTAGACAAATATAAATTATTTCTGTTGTACTTCTGGCATGTAATGAATGAAGTAGCTACTGTGGGTTGGTTTGGGAATCTACATTACTAATGATATCTTTTCTGTGGGAAAACAGCATTTGAAGGGCCAAAGGACCCACGTTAAACCAGCTTTTAAGGCACGGGCTTAACATTTATCAAGTACCTGCTGTATGCCAGGTACTGTATCAGGCACTGTAAACACACATCATTGCAATACATCATGTCAGTTTGTAGCTGTCTGCGCTCTAAGATGCCTCTGTAACCATAGCCAAGATATTAATAGTGATAAATATAGACAGTAGTCCAGTTTCTCCGAAGGATATATTTCATTATTGGTGCAATACTGAGTATAGTGTGTGACATTCATGTTGAGGGCTCTGGATATGATGGTAAAAAAAAAAAGTTACTGGAGATGGAGTATTAGGAGTAAAAATGTTCCTCAAATTTAAAAGTTCTTACTTTTTAAATAAGAGCGCTAATAAGAATAGAATAAAATAATAAGAAGAATAGAATAATAAGAATAAGAATAAAAATAAGAGCGCAACCTTAAAAATAAGATTTCACTATTGTCTGTGTCTATGAGTTTTTGTTTCTTCATTTGTTTGTCTTGTTCCTTTGTTGTTTTCAGTTTTATATCCCACATGTCAGTGAACTCATAGACACAGACAACAGTTTAGTGGTTATCAGAGGGTAAGGGGGGAAGGGAACGGTAGAAGAGGGTAAAAGGGGATCAAATATATGGTGATGGAAAAAAAACTGACTCTGGGTGGTGAACACACAATGTGATATATAGATGATGTCACATTACAGAATTGTACACCTGAAACCTGTGTAACTTAACTAACAATTGTCACCCCAATAAATTTTAATTTAAAAAAAAATAAGATTTCAGGATTTTATAGGCAGAAGGACTGAACCCAGCAGCTCTGTTGTTTATCCCCCCGGTGTATGTTTTTCCCATGGGCCTACGCTTCGGCAGCACATCTCACGCAGTACATTAGGCAGACACATCCCTGGCAGCCTCTGGTTCCTCTGATTTGCATATTATGTTTATCAACCAGTTTTTGGCTGATGTGGAGTAGCAGGCTTCTCACAGCTATGGCACAGCTTAAGTTTGTACCTTTTTCCCTTCTCAATACTCTTTAGTTCCCAACAACAGGGACTGAAGAATTTTGAAAATGTGGCTGAACATGACTTCTGAGCCAGTATTGAAAGCTGGGAAGTGTGGCGATCACCTTTTTTTTGGTCTATCTTTTTTTCCCCCGGTTGGATCTTAGTTGCTCAGTGATTTACTGTTAAGACCCAAATAAATGGCCCACTTATGATTCCTGTATCTCACAACAGTGGGGAGGGGTCAGCATGATAATGCTATTTGGCTACAATACTCCTCATGCTGGAGAGTACAACTCCCTATTACTCAAATATTCTCCTGCATAGACCATCCTCATGCATTAGAAAGGCAACTTAGTGAATTTATTGAGGCATACAGAAAATACAGTTTAAAAATAGGTATGGAAAATAAGTTTGTCATCTAGCTTCCAACCAATGTATTTTAAACATGAAAGGGGTATACAGCAAAGAATTGTTATGTAGATTCTCTAGCTGTATGAAATTTGTGGTGATCTATGTATTCCTAGAGAAAATTCTTCCTAATAATAGTGGACAGACATGTAGCTATTTTGTGAAGGTTGTCTCTTCAGAACGACCTTTACCTTCTACCATGACAACGCATTTAACCTTAATTATATTATTAATGATATGCAAAAATACATATTTCAAGAAATAGTCCCATTCATAAAGTATACTCTACCTGCCAAACTTAGAGATAAAATATATTCTATGGAGAGACTGGTTCAAGTATTTCATGAATATTTGTTTCTTTGCCCCCAAACAAACAAAATCTTTCAATATTATGTGGTGGTAGGTTTTTGAGTTAGAACCCATTAAGCAGCTACTCTCAACATCTCCTTAGCAACTATCTCTGGGAGTATGGCAGCATTCCCTCTGTGGAGGTCCAGAAACCAGGAGGCAACATGAAGGGTTGGAAACTGGTGTGTGAAAAATATTAGGTGGGTAGAGTCTATATAATAAGAAATAGTAGAATATAAGGTACAGGCAAAGAAACCAAACCTATAAGCGATGGTTTTGAACTTCTACCATCAATTACAGACTGTCACTTATGCTTATATGGTATCCTCTGTTAGGAATTCAAGAGGAGAAAAGAGCAGCAGAAAGAAAGAAAAGGATATACAAAATAACTGGTAAATAAATTAAGATTTGATTTGGAATAGAAAAATATTTAGTAAAAATTATTTCTTGGAAAAGTCACTTCACAGGCCAGTAGTTTCCAGAATGAGTACCATGCTCCCTGAGGTCTCTTAGGCTCCTCAATGGATGAGCAGAAAAGATCTGGGATCCACTTTAACTAGAGTGCCAGCTCTGTGGTCTGCTTAGACATTAGACTTCCACACGTGTTAACTTGGAAAAATGGTTACATGACAATAATAATAATAATAATAATAATAATAATAATAATGATAATAAGGAACTAGCCCTTTAAGAAATAACAAAGGCCTACTATGGGACAAACAGATTAACGATTCCCAATCCTAATTTTGGGATGCTCTGTCCTCAAATTATCCAGAGATACAGTGAACTAATCACAATAGAACTAATTTTAATTCTTAATAATTAAAATAAATACATGAAGTATATAATAATATCTGGATACTTATTAAAGTTATAAATATTATAAAATCTTGGGAATCACAGCTAATGAGAAATGTCAATTTCTCAACAGTATTTCTGCATCTCAGAGTCACCAATCTGGAGTAGAATTTAGAAGGAAAATTAGGTCCCGAGTTGCTCTTTGAGGAGAAGGAAGAGTTAAGGAGAAAAAAAGGAAGTTGCATAGACTCTCCTTTGCTTTCTTAACCCCGAATCACTTCAGTGTATTGAACTTGACCATCAGGCATTATACACTCTCAACTGCCAACCCTTTGTTGAATTACCAGCACTTACTAAAGAGAAGGGACTCTGATTAGAGGATTATAATTAGGTTGTATCAATTCTGCAGAAAGAGAAAGAACAGTGCTGGCACATGCTCTGATCTAACAGGGCACAGGCCCCCAATATGTCTGTGAGAGGAATAAGGTCCATTTCTCTGTAGACACATGAGAGGTAAGAAGAAGGTGTATGAGCAAGGGGGGTGGGCCACACAAAAAGTCAGGATTAAAATGGCAGTAAGCTTCTAGATCCACTGGAAAGGTTTTGAGATCTGCTTTTACAGTTGACCCTTGAACAACACAGGGGTTAGAGGCACCAACCATGATGCAGTCAAAAATTTGTTTATAACTTTTGACTCCCCAAAAAACTTAACTAGAAATAGCCTACTTTTGACTGGAAACCTTATGGATAACATAAACACATATTAACACATATTTTGTATGTTATATATATTTCATACTGTATCTTACAATAATGTCAGCTAGAGAAAAGAAAGTGTTATTAAAAAAGTCATAAGGAAAACACATTTACAACGTTCATTGAAAAAAAAATCTGTATATAATTGGACCTGTGCAGTTCAAACCTGTGTTGTTCAAGAGTCACCTGTATATTTTCACTAGAGGGACCCCTGTCCTTGAGTCAAATAATTTACTCCCAGCCCCTATCCCACCCACCCACTGACTGACTACTCACTCATTCTACTCAAAAAGTTACTATTTCTGAAGGACTTAAAAAAAAAAAAAAAAAACCAAACCCTTCCTTTATCAGTATGGTGGCAATATAAACATAGAAAAAAAAATGCTGGGAAATGTTGGTATTAGATTGGACTGATGCAAGTTTGAGGGAAGGAGCCAACCCACCAGTCCAGATTGGTGATCTCTACAGCTGCAGAAACATTTGTTTCAATTCCTGAAAAAGAAGTCAGAAACAGGTTGTTAACAATACAACTCGCACAACTCTTAACCCTCATCCACAGAATTGAGACTGTGAAAGCATCAGTTTTTCAAATGATTTGCAAAAAGCCCCAGGCCCCAGAAGGTGTATGTGTGTGCAGAGAGACGCCTCTCCCTACCGTGGGGAGTTGAATCCACTGTCCACAGTAATGCTGCTGCTGTCCATGCTGTCAAGACGGGCCGAGTGAGTGGTTCTCTGGTGGCTGCTGCTGTCTGTTTCTTTGGGGGCAAGAAGGGTGAGGTTCTTCTCAAATTTCCTCTGCAAGTCTCTTTCCTTCTCCCTCTCGAGGAGCCACTGCATGGTGCCTACATCATCTCTGTTTTTCTCTTCCTCGGTGTTTTTGTTTGCCCCTTCCTCAGAGTCGTCGTCATCAGAGACGTTGTAATAGTCAAAAGAGGCTTCCTGGTTCCCCCCCGACTCCTGCTGACGCTGGAGAGTTGGCATGGCTTGTGCCACCGAGGTCCCCAGAGACGGCTCCAGTTTCTCGCATCGGCCTGGCAGTGTGTCGGCAGGTGTCTTCGGGTGAGATTTGAGGAGGGACAGGCTGGATTTGTGATAGCTGTTTACAGACAAGGTGCTGTGAAGAGGTTTAAAC
Organism: Rhinolophus hipposideros; assembly: GCF_964194185.1. NCBI lineage: Eukaryota > Metazoa > Chordata > Mammalia > Chiroptera > Rhinolophidae > Rhinolophus > Rhinolophus hipposideros. Next base: position 29,473,813 of record NC_138050.1, on the reverse strand, counting down.
AATGTGTCTTTGCTGAATATCTCTTTCCTCTTGTCCAGGCTGCTGGGCTCAGCGCTGTGATGCTGGATGAGGCGTCCATTGGCAATTCCTTCGGCCGCTGTACCTGAAGCAGCCAGTCCGCCGCCTGGCCCCTTTGGCGACTCCTCCTTGTGCCCTACAGGCTCCCTAGAGGAATGCGGGGCCTGTCTATCCGATAGAGGCAGCTTTTTCACCCCTTCTGCCAGGGTCATAGTGTCATGGTCCTCTTTATTTTTTCCCAGAGGCGAGGGCGCCGTGAGTACCGTCTCACTGGAGGTGTTACACTGGAAATAGTCATCCGTAGCTGTTTTGGTTGGACAAGAGTTGAGTTCACTATACGATGGTAAACTCTCGGGTGGTTTGCCTGGCTCCAAGAGGCTACAAGCACTGGAAGGTTCCTTGAGGCCACTGACTATTTCTGGAATACACACCTCTTTATAGCTTGTGGACAAAATGTGAGCCCTTTGATGACCAGCAGCCTGTGCAGGCCTCAAAGTACTGTCGTCAATGTAGGACTGGCTGGGGGTTTGGTCATCCTGGCTGCAGCCTTCAGCCAGGTCATCAGGCGTCCCCAGAGAGGAAGCACCCAGAGGGCCCTTGGAGTTGTCCATGGACCTGGATCTCTCCTTGGCTTTGTTGGACCTCTCATTCCTGGACCGTCGGTCCTGGGTATGGCTGTGGCTTCGGTGCACTTTTGAATGGGAGCTCCCCCTGGAAGGTTCAGGAAAAGGCATCTCAGTTCTCCTTTTGGCCAGTTCCCCTGATACATCCCATTCTGGTGTCATGGGGAAATGAGGCTCGATCATGTTCGTGTTGCTATGCATGATGAAGTTCTCTCCTTTGTGTTCAATGATAAAGCAGCCCTCCCTGGGAGCCCTGGTAAGAGGGTCACAAAAGTCATACTCTCGATCACCCGGGATATCCAGATGAGAACCATCTGATGGGTCTCCTTTAGACACTCGTGTCTTGCTGTGTGACCGAGACTTCCCATGCGACTTTCGATGAGTCCTACTCTTTTTACTTCTTCCGCTGTGATGGGCCGAGGACCCGGCTTTACTCCTATGAGCTTTTTCTTCTTCAAGTTTCTTCATTAGTGCAGTGTGCCTCATGACATTTTCTACGGTCAAGTCCGGGTTAATACGCCTAATGATTTCCATTTCCACTTCCCGAGGGATAGTAGTTGGTGTGTCCTCGTCTCGCAGGGGCCACTCTTCAGGAGGAAACTGGGCCGAGAAATTGGCTAGCTGTTTGGTCTTGTCTTTTTTAAAACTTAGCCGGAATAACTTGAGCCCAAATTTTTTGGACTGCTTTTCACTATCTTTAGGTTTTGAGAGAGTTTCTGTCTTATAAGAAAAATTTACAGTACTTTTGCTCTTTTCAGTGGGTGGTACCTGGCAGAGTGAAGGAGGGCAATAAGGGTCTTTGCAGTCCTTGGCAGGTTTCCTCTGCAGAGTTGATGCATGCATGCTGTGCATGTCTTCTCTGCAGCAGTGGCAAGAGTCGCAGTGGTTTCTGGGTAATGTCCTTTCCCTGACACAGCCTGAGGCAGAGGGTGTTATGGTTCCGGGTTGTGGAGAGGTACACTGAGACCTGTCAGGTATCCTCTCGTCCAAATGGTACCATTTACTGTTAGTTCTTATGAGGGAAGGAGTTATGAAATAAGTCTGGGGGGTCACGATGAAATAGCCATCTGGAGTTGGATAGATTTTCCTCTCCCGTACCAGTGTGTTCAGGGTGTGCCGTAGAATTTCTTGGCTTGGGGTGGGAACACCTAAAACCAAGAGAACACACTCGTGAGAATGAAGAGGAAACGTGTTGATTCCTGATTTTTCAGAACCTGCTATGGACTGGAATCTTGTCACCCCTCCACTTCTGCCCCCCATAAGATTCATATGTTCCAGCCCCAAATCCCCAATTCGATAGTATTAGATGGTGGGACCTTTGGGAGGTACTAGGTTTAGATGAGGTCATGAGGGTGGAGCCCTCATGATGTGATATTATAAGAAGGGACTGTCTCTCTCTCGCGCTTTCTCTCTCACTCTTCTCTGCCATATGAGGATACGGCTGTCTACAAACCAGGAAGAGATTCCTCGCCAGACACCAAATCTGCAGGTACCTTGATCTTGGATGTCCCAGCCTCCAGAACTGTGAGAAATAAATGTGTCTTGTTGAAGCCACCCAATCTATGATATTTTGTTTCAGCAGAATCTGACTTAAGACAGAATCCTATTAATTTGGCCAAGCTTCAAAGTGTTATTATACAGCAAGTGAGCAGGATTCCAAAGTGTTCCTTAAGTTTAGCGTGAGTACTAGCTTTCCCCAATGGCTCTTATGAATATTACTACCGATTGAATGGGAAAATGTAAGAGATGGGAACAGAGAGATGCATAGCTAGAGTTAGGTTGCTACTGTTGTTAGAAACCTTTACTGAACTGAATAATCAAAGACAGAATATTTTTAAATGAGGGGGGGAAATGAAAATTATTTTACATGATATGATATAAATGTACAAAGACTTTGTCAATAAAAGCAACTAGGGAAATGATTGAAATAGCCATCTTGGAATTGAAAAACAAATCTAACCTATATAGAGGGCTACATATATGGAGCTACTCTATATGGGCATTTTTTTAAGATTGAGTTTAATTAATAAACTTAATTCTATAAATTATATAAAAGGGCACCTGGACTTGACCATTGTTTATGATGTACTCTCCAATTTTGAAATCAGAACTTTCAATTTTTAAAGTGATTACAGACCTGGTGAAATTCAGGTTAGCTCTTTCTCCTTGGCGTAAGTCAGCAGGATGGGGGTGGTTTTTCTCATCCGTAACCAGAGAGCCCTAATAAATACTCTAGTGAAAGCTTAGATGCTCTACATCTTTCTGGTCACTGAGTCGAAACTTGCCATATTTGCTAGAATATAAATTCCAGAAGAAAATCATAGATACCCCTTTGTACAGTAACTGATATTACAGTAACTGATATTACTTCAAAGGGTTCTGTGTGCATGTTTATGCCTTGTCTACTTTAAGAGATAGACTTAGACTTAGGAGCATACACACTTAAGAGAGTATAAATTCTCCAGGCTGTAGCACATTTATTTATTTCTTGAGTATTCTCCATTCCTCAGTGCCAGGCACATTGAGGGTGATAATATTTTATAAGATTGACCTGAATGATTTATAGTTACACGTCACTTAACTACGGGCATATGTTCTGAGAAACGTATTGTTAGGAAATTTTGTCATTGTGTGAACCTCAAGGAATGCACTTACAGAGACCTAGGTGGTATAGCCTATTACACACCTAGGCTATATGGTATATAGCCTGTTGCTCCTGGGCTACAAACCTGTATGGCATATCACAGTATTGAATACTGGAGGCAACTGTAACACAATGGTAAGTATTTGTGTATTGAAACATAGAAAAGGTACAGCAAAAATATGACATAAAAGATAAAAAATGGTATACATCTGTGTAGGTCACTTACCATGAATGGAGTTTGCAGGGCTGGACATTGCTCTGGGTGAGTCAGTGAGTGGGTGGTGAGTGACTGATGGCCAAGGGCACCATTGTTCACTACTGTAGACTTTATAAAAACTGTCCCACAAGCCCTCCCCTTGCTTCCTTCTGACAGGGTCAGAAATAGGACATCGAAGCTGCCAGTGCTATACAGCATGAACAGGGAGGTGGGCTGGATTGACTGGAAATAGCGAGGAGAAACTGGCTGGATAAGACACAGATCACCACAACAGTGACTGCCAGGAGAGAGTGAAAAGTGGCCTGAGAATCAATAGGAATAAGAAACTAGGATGGAGAGATGAAGGAATGCAGGGGACTGTCACGCAATGTGGTTTTGGCTACTGCATGTTGGAGCAGTGGTCAGATTAAGGAACTTTGCTGTATTCATGATAAAAGAGGGTGTTGAAATGTAGAGGGTGTAGAACTGAGGATTCAACATTTTGACTTTGAAAATTTCCTTTTTGTGCTATCTGGCACCAAGGGCTTTCTCTGGTATTGAACTGATGGAAGAAAGAAAATGTATCTATGCTCTACATCATTACAACATGAAAATATTTCTGAAGTACAGGGACAGGCTGGCTCCGCACCATCAGATAGCTTTTACTACCGTGGCAGTGGCACCTCCTACCTGGTAAGGTAGGTCTTGTGGACCTGTGTCCTTACACAGTATCTTACAAAGAATTTACAGCAATGTACTCTGAAGACCATCGAGCTAGGTCTGGGAGGGCTGTAGCGCCCTCTGAATATGTAGCGCTGAGGGGAAGCTCCTTTGTGCTGAAACAGGCCGGTGGCTGACTGACTGGGATATAATCTGCGTACTCAAAATTTAGCTGCTGTGAGTGAGAGGGAATCTCTGCCAACCTCCACAGATATTGCTCCCATCAGAGGGGAAAGAAAAAATCTTCCTAAACCACATACCCTTCCATTTCTTACAGGAAATTCAGCTCCATTATAATCCTACGGGACCGCCATCCTATATACGATCTGTCATTGACAGAAATGTCGTATGTGGTGCGTGATTATAATTCGCAGATAGGTCAGGTTGAATCATACTGCCAATATTCAATCGTGTCTGACCCACAAAAATCACAATTTTAGTAGAGACTGAAAGCTTGGGATCCAGAAACAGACTGATGGATTGAAATCCATCACTGTTGGTGTATTGGTGTTATCCCCTGCTATTCATATTTTGCAGTCCTAACCCCTCTCCCCACCTCAGAATGTGACCATATTTGGAGATCAGGTCTTTAAAGAGACAATCAAGTTAAAGCAAGGCCATCAGGTGGGCCCTAATCCAACACGGCTGGTTCCATCTTAAAAGGGGAAGAAATGTGGACATAGAGACATGCAGAGAGAGAAGACAGTGTGAAGAGCAGACAGCTATCTACTAGCCAAGGAGAGAGGCCTGGAACAAATTCTTCCCCCACAGTCTTCAGAAGGAACCAACCAACTCTACTGATACCTTGATTTTGGACTTCTAGCCTCCAGAATGGTAAGACAATACATTTCTGTTTTGTTATGGCTGCTCTAGAAAACTTATACAACCGTATCACCTTAAGTAAGTCAGACAACTTGCTTAACCTCTCTGAGCCTCTACTTGCTATCATCAAAATGTGGACCATAATAGTACGTACCCTCACAGGGTTGTTGCGAGTTTGAAGGAGTTTAATGTATGTACGAGGCGTGATCAAAGAATATGGTGAATGTTTAAACAAAAAAAATTTATTACAGTGAAAGACACGTTGTCATTAATCCACCTCAAAATACACCCCCTCGCTTCGAACACACTTGTGCAATCATTCTTGCCACTTTCTGAAGCAGTTCTGGAAGTCCTCTTTAGTGAGTGTCTTTGGTTGTGCTGTCGTGGCCACCTCAATGTCTTGAATTGATTAAAAACTTTTACCTTTCATGGTCATTTTGACTTTGGGGAAGAGCCAGAAATCGCACGGTGCCAGATCCAGTGAATAAGGTGGATGAGGACACGCCGTAATGTTTTCATTTGACAGAAATTGCCGTACCAGAAGCGATGTGTGACATGAAGTGCTGTCACAATGGAGAATGAAGTAAAGACACTCATGAAACAGGACTTCCAAAACTGTTTCAGAAAGTGGCAAGAATGATGGGATAAGTGTGTTTGAAGCAAGGGGGAGTATTTTGAGGGGAATTAATGGCAATGTGTCTTTTACTGTAATATTTTTTTTTAATTTAAACATTCACTGTATCTTTTGATCATACCTTGTACAGCAGTGCATGACACATAGTGAGTTCTCAATAAATATTAGCTAGTAGTAGTCTAAACTTTGGGTCAGGATCCATGGAAACCCAGCTTACCTTCAAAGAACATTGTATAGCAACCTAGAACAGCTGGGTAAGCTGAGAAGTTCAAAGTTCCCCAATCCTTCCAAAACTATGAAGGTGGGATGAGAAAGCACTAGAAATGGCCTGGAGTTCTCAAGGGGAGACAGTTCATGACTCTAATGTAACACACACACACACCTGTTTGTGCTACCATCTTCAGAAGGCATCCTTAGTGGCTCAAGTAGAAAAGATAACATTGCGTATGAATAATGCATTGCTTAACGTAAGTATTTAATTTTTGATCTGCCTAGTTTCCTTTGAGTCTAAGGCTCTACTCTTGAGAAACGTACATTGATGTTATGCAAATGATTGTAAGGCTGGGATAATAAATATTCTTCTTTAATTTTATGAGAGATTCTGTACAATACAAAAATGAATTCCAATTGAATTAGTGCTATAACCCAAACCATATCTATGCAATTCTTGAGAACCATCATAAAGCAAAATATGCTTGCCCCTGAAAGAAGCAACCCTGAAAGCACCTAACCCTGAAAGTTGCTAAGCGCCAATGTCAGCCAGGGCCTCCTGCAGAACGTCAGGGGGCTCCATTCATACAGAATGCAGCTCCGGAGATGAGGCACTATTCACTCTGCAGTCTCACGAATGATACCACTGGAGCTGTACAGCCCAGCAATTCAGATAACAAACCCATATTTAAAACTGAGTGTATTTTACATGGTGGCATACTTTCAATCAATATTCTAACAGAAAGCAATTTTTCCAAAAATAGTAAGGCTCATATATAAGAATTCACAATTGAGTTTACTATGCTGCTATAATAAAGGAAAGCTGAAGTGTCATTCATAAAAATGGCTATTACTATAAAGCAAAAATTTAACTGTATTATAGAATTTGCTGATTGTAGGCCTTCCAAGTAATGAGCTTAGAAAACTAACAAAACTGCACAGAATCATGACTACAATGTAATCATTCCTTACCATTACGAATAAGCTCTGTTCCCAAATGAAGCAATAAGAGTTTCCATTGAGAATTTAAATCTAAAGTTTTTATGTCTTGGATTTGCAAATATATCAATCAAATAATTTTTTGAAAACATTTTAATTTGGAAAAAAAAAACTAAAAACATTCCCTGTTCAATACATTTTCCATACTTCTACCTGTGTGTTTTCCAAGCTTTAACTGAAAGTCACTGATCTCGATTATTATTAGTAAGCTCTTGTATAATGACCAATATTTTCAATCGTCTATGAAATCCAGGGTGATCACCTAAAAAAACTATATGGTTGTGTCTGATATTTTTAACATTTACATGTCCCATCGCTTCCAGCTTCTACTCCCAAAGTTCATGAATTCAGATTTTGAGAGCTTAAAGAACAAAGATAAGCTTTACATCCAAATAGGGCTGAAACCTGATCTCTTTCTTACCTTACTACTGAAAGGAAAGGGTTTCCCTGGAAGTTAACAAAGAAAGACAAACAATCAGACTGAGGAACATTCAGAGATGATAAAATGTTACAAAATTTAAGGTAATTTATAGGTTGGAAGAGTAGGTTCATGTTAGAGTTTTTAAACAGTACACATAACACATATTAATTAGAAAACTGAAAGAGGAGGAAAAATCACCGGAAGAGAAATACAAAGTTCCTCTGGGGCAAAAGGAAAAGTGGGGAGACTCAATATGGTAGATTACTATTTTGTTTAAAGTAGTCTTTCTGCCCTCCTCCCATGGGTGGGATGCATTTCCCCACAGCTTGACTTTGAGTTTGGCTGGGTTCACTTTGCCAATGATATGTTAGTGAGTGTGGCATGACCAATGGGCTGATGAGCTCTTGAGCACCTGAGCTGGCTCTCTTGTGCCTCTGCCATTCCAATGAATGGAATAGACTCTGCTTGTCACCTTTTCCAAAGAGGATGGCGTACAGATGGAGCAGAGCCACCTGGCTAAGACCGGTCTGAATCAGCTGACCCCTGGATAACCCACAGACACATGAGCTAAATAAGTGTTGATTGTTGTATGTCACTGATGTTCTACAAATGTTTGTTGCCCACATTTTTTGTAGTAAACCTTAATTATACAGCCAACAGCTTACATTTACTAAGGTCTCTTCTTGGTTGAATGAAAAACATGTGAAGTATTTGTTTTCAACGTAAGCTCTATTTTAGTCTAGGTATAGGTTGAGTCCAAAGCAAGCTGGCAAACTGGTGGCCTAATAACGTGTTTTCTTACATGTCACTGGCATGCACATATTAAAATGCACAGACACACCATTGTCAATATTTAAGGCAATCTACAGATTTCACATAAAATTGAATTTCTAGATTCTCGTGAAAAATTAGATTTGGCAACCCCAGCTGGGTCTTAACATTTTTGGGTGGGGAAGGGAGTACACTGGAGGTGAGTAGTGGGCTGCCTCTTGAGATGGGGCGTGTGCTCTTTAGCTTGTGACCATTTCTAACATCTTCTAGCACTGGAGGCATCAAATGCTATTCACACAGCAGCTGGGCTACTGTCTTCTTTTTATAATAGTTGAGAGAAATTTACTTTATTTTTTTCTTTTAAAATGAGATCTTAACTAATTTATCAAATATCGTATTCTTAAAATTCATCAAGCCATGACAGAAGCATGCAAGATACGTTTATTTCTGACATTATTCTCTCTGTAGTTTAATCCCTTAGGACTAACATTTTCAGTTGTTTCTGACTCCCTCACATGAATCATGATAGTCATGTATTTAAAGAAGGTTGTGTTGCAAAGGCTGAATGGAATCTTGGTCGTTATTGCCAGAATTCCTCATGGATTCTGATTTAATTTCTTTTTCTCAGTGTCAATTAAAAAAGTATTACAGCTAAAAAAAGGCAAATTATTTTTGAAGTAACACAGGTGCCTTAATTTTTAATTACAGAACTAAAAAAAAGTTTCTGGTCAATTTTGGCAGAGTTGTGTGTTTTTTTTCCCTATTAGATTTAAACATGAGAGAAACTATCCATTTGCAGTCCTGGAGCAGTCAGAGCACACCGTGCATTTGGAAGGTGCTATGTTCCTTTCCCATTACCTGGGAAACATGTGGTCAGGTGCTCCATCAGTGCTTCTTGGGTGACAGGTTTTCGTGCCGAGTTCATTGCTGAGATGGCCAAGCAAAGGATTTCCCCGAGTGGAATAAACTGAGATTGACTGATGGGAGACATACTGATTGGTGATACATCACCTGCAGAAAGACAATTTTCAAGTGAGCAGTTCATTAAATGACCTGGCTATTTGTCATACACACACCTTCACACATACACGCCCCTCCTGTGACTCTCACCTAGTTCCTGTATTATGAATACAGTCAACTCCAAACACCGACATTTGTTCATATAACTGTTCCAATTAGGTGGAAAGACTTCCGCAAACCAGTGGAAGCTCCAGTTGTTTTGACAAAACTTTGCCTTTAAAACCTGACCACTCATTTAAATAGACATCTTACGGGAAAGCTTACAACAAAAAGACTTTGCAAAATGATCTCTGTTTCTATTAACGTGGAGCTGATTTATTTATCAACTGCCATTTACATCTTGACAAATGCAATTGAGGATTCATTCATTCAAATGGTGAGTGCCCTTTACAGCTCAGGTATCTGTTGGGGGCTTTGGGAACGTGAATAAGGCCCCCTCTCGAAAACACCTCTGCCCTCAAGGAGTTTTTATTCAAGTGGAGGAGACAGACAAGTAAAGCAAAGTTCAGGGTGTACCAAAGAAGGATGAACACCTACTCTAGAGCAGAGAGTGGAGGACAGTACACACCACCTGGGCGTGGGGGGCTTAGAAGAAGGAGGTAAGGGAATGTTCTACCTAGGATGTGCAGCCTGAATCCAATGATGAAGCAGGGGTGTGTCTGGCGGCTGGGAGACTGGGGTGACGTAAGAGGTTGTAGGAACTACAAGCAAGTGTTTCTGGGAAGTAGTGGAGCAGGCCTATAGGTATGCATGGACAACCAGAGGAAAAAGCTGAGTGCCTAAGGCCTTCATCCTATGAGGGGTGGCGAGCCATAGAAGGAATTTAAGAAATGACAAAGTCAGATGTGAATTCAGAAAGATGACTCAGGTGGCCACGTAGAGAATGGACGGGAGGAGCTGAGAGGGCAGCGGGGGTTGTGGCTTCCTGCACATGTGTGTATCTAAGAGAGCGAATGGAGGCAAGAGAGGCTGAAGAGCCGGCGGTGAGGGGGCTAACTGACTGGCTGTTGAGGAGGCGTCAACATGCAGTGCAAACATCTGTCTTTATTCCTGTATCTTTATGATCTTTACCTCACAGTCTGCGGATTTTCAAGTTATGCTAGAAGGATTCCTAGAATTCCCTGGAAAGATTTCTGAGTCTGGAGCACCCCTACAGAGGGTGAGGCTGGGAGAGCAGGAAAGTCCACTCCTGGCATGTGGATACCCCATTTTATATTTTGGGGTTCTGTAAGGCCCTACTTGAAAAAAGGCCCTACACAAAGGGTGAAAACTATCAGCAGAGTAGAACACCTGTGAGCATCTTAGCATATTTCCCACATGTACTTACATAATCTCCCCTCTTTTGCTTCCTAAGCGTGATTTCCCTTTTGTAATAAGCTACCACAGCTAGCCAGAACTGGCACTAGGGTCAGCCTGTAGCATTAAGCAACACCCTCTCCAGAAGGTGTCTGGGCACACTGGGCACTAAAAGCTATGCCCAGACACAACCCCTCGTTTGATGGGAGTCCAGAGTCCCTTTGAGAAAGAACTTGAACCCTGCTTTAATGGACTGAATGGGAAATGGTTTGGTGGATGAAACCAGGCAACAGGGCCTGGGAATGAAAACCACCAGGTGAGGAGATAAGACTAACAAGTGCACCAGGACCCCAGTGTCAAAGACCTGACCTTCCCCCCAACAAACCCAGTTAAGTTCAATGCTCTCCTCTCTCATGCACCCCTTGGGTCTCCAATCAGCTCTGCTGTGGCTCCATTCTCTGTAAGACGGGTATGAAGAAAGCAACTTTCCCAAGAACCAGAGGAGAAGGCCAGCAAACACAAAAATCAGCACAAACCAGGAAATGACCTCACTTAGAATCCACAAACTTCTGGGGCTTTGGGATATTAAGTATCATAAAGAGAAGCCTCTGAGAGATTCCTGAAAATATTTGGTGGGGTAGGTAGAACATGAAATTTAGGGCTGTTATTGTGAATGCAAGTTTCATTCACTGGCTGGTACTGAAGCTTAATTCATATTCGTGACTCAAAAATGACAGAATTCTGTGGGCTGGGATCATCTCTGTGGGTAAGTGTGCTACGGCCTAAAAGAGTGTATTTAGATCTTTAAAAAAACTGTTGTACCCTTCAATTCAAACAAAATATTATTCTAAAGCCTAACGTGTAAAAGATGAACTAGTGGTGGCGGCGAGATGAGTACAGGTGTGGGTTTGGAGCTATACCTGTTCATCTCTCCCCTCCCCAAAAGGGGGCCCTGTAACTCAGCCACAGCCACTCCAAAGCTCTCTTCTGTGATTCCTTCTGTCTCTATAGGAGAGGATGAGGACACTGAGGCCAGGTTTCTTGATGAGGTGCTAGGCTGGCAATGGGGACCTCAAAGTTACCTGGAATTATTTTGTAAATCAGATGAAAAGGAAGGTGAGGTCAGCTGGCAAAGGGGGAGATCAAAGCATGTCCCCATATTTGGGAGGTTAACACCTTCTAAAAGTTTCCTATCATAATTAAGGATTTCTCAGAAGATGAAAAATACAAAATTACCAAATATGATTTTTCTTTTTTAAATGCAGGTCTATTTTCTGATTTGTATAGGTTACAGGAAACTTGCTCTCTCTGTAAAAAAGAAATGTCTATTAGCAAAATTAACTAGTTTAGGTCATGCTTGTCCTTATGCTTTTAGCTGAAATCACTTGTTTAGTTTAACTGCCATCTTCTAATTTCTTTTCATTTCTTGCAGCCAAATATAAGCAACAGCATGCTTTAAGTGTCTGAATTGCATTTGTTTTGGAAAAGCTCACTTCCACTATAATAATGAATATGTGCAATAACTTTTTAACTCAGGATATAGGGCAACATGGAATTCGGATTCTCTAAGTGACTATCTCCACGTCATCTTGTTTTTCTATACTGCACTAAGATAAATGATTTTCCACTCTCTTCCCACCCCCAGCCCCATCGGCAATCCTGTTTGCTCTAAGTCCAAATGCTTCCTGGATCTCTTCCCTCCACTTCCTCCCTACACCAAACCACCATCACCTCTCACCTAGCCCATCCTAACGGCTGCATGACTCTCAGCTTTCCCTCCTGCCCTGACACTGTCTTCTGCACAGAGCAACCAGGCCTTCTTAGAAAAGCATAAAACGTACCACTTCTCCGCATAAAATCCTACAGTGTCTGCCTATTGCACCTAGAAGGAAATTGGAATTCCTCACCAGGCCTACAGTGACCCACAGGGTCTGAGCATATCCTCCCACTGCTGGGACCGTCCCCCCACCACTCACCACCTGGTGTTGGAGAATTGCTGGTGGTGTGGAAAAACCACACACACTGAAATTGGTACCAGACTCTAAGCAAGTTACTGTCTTCACTCTCTGAGTGTGTGCATGTGTGTTTGTGTGTACTCATGTACTGTCTCACCCACGAGAATATAAGCTCTATGGCAGAAGGACACATGCATGCCACATTCCCACTACATTCCCAGAGCCTAGAATGATGCAGAGCTTAGACCAGACATCCAATAAATGTGTTGAATGAATGAATGAATACCCTTTTATGACATAACCCAAGGAATTCCTCAGGGTATTTAAAGGACTGTGATTTTATTTATATATCTTACTAAATAATTGCAAAACAGATAGAAAATGTAACAAGAGACCAAATACACCTAACTTATATGCAATTGCTAAGACTCCCCCTATTAATTTCATGAACAATAATCACCCAAAACACAGCGGTTACCACAAAAAAATAACTATATATTAAGTGAAGGCTAGGACATGCATTTAAGATTCATACTAAAGGAATCATAGGTATCTCTCAAACAATATAACACATTATTCAAGTTTATCACGATTTTCTGTGGATCTTATATCAGACCTGCTTAATGAGTCAACTAGTTATTATTAAAATATGCTACTAGAAAATTCTTCCAACTGGACCACCCTTACAGTCAAAGAAAACAGGAATATAAATACTGCTAAAATATTGTTAGTCACCAGAATTCACAGAATGTACCACATTTTGCATAAACTATGAACTGTTACTTGTCTATAATTTATAGGATAAATTTTTCTATTGTCAGAATTAGTTCTGAACACATTCATAAAGACAACTCATCTAAAAACTCATAGCTACTTTGAGAGCTAATAAATTCTTTCTAAATTGCAATAATTGTGTCCTATTGTTCTAAAAAGAAGGGGTAAATAGGTTTTATTTCAGCTTTATTTTCTTACAAACATCCATTTCAATCCAGTCCTCATGGAACATTTGTTAACTCCAGGATGGTTCCGATGAAACCAAGCACAGTGCCTTGGACAGAGTATGCAATAAATTTCTGGTAAGTGAATTTAAAATGTGAGAAGACATGAAAATATTACCATTGTAAGTAAACTTCTGTGATTTTTAAGAGCATTTAGCATTAAATTTAAAATACCTTGGTGAACATCTGGACATTGGTTTCATGTAAGGTACTTGTCAGCTGATAAGCATGAGGACAAAGATACATTTGCCCAGTGGTGATGAGCGGAGTGGAGGATGGAGACTACACTAGAGGCAGGAGAGAGCATGTACAGAGCATGAAGCAGCATGCCAGGCCTCGGGAGCTGGGGTGATTTTGGCACCACTGGAAGAGGCTGGCGGTGAGATGGAGAAAAAGTAGAAGCTAGATCCTGGTTGACCAGAAGACTTAGATCTTACTCTTAACGCTGATGGGGAACCACTGCATGTGTTTATACAGCTGAACTACATGACATAGTCATGTTACAAAATCACTCTTTGGCAAACTTTGGAGAACAAACCCGTGACTATTACAATCGCCCAGGCGATTAACAAATTAACAAAGAGGGTCTGGACAACAGGCAAAAATCATGCATATGCTGACTTTCTCTGTCTTTTATCGTGTACAGCTAGTTACTTCTACCTCAGATATATCTTTATCACGCACATACATTTTTACTATTTAAATTCTTCTATCTATTCTCCCTTCCAACTCTTGGCCAGTTACTTTAGCTGGAATTATTTAAAAAAAAAACAAACAAAAAACCCTCTCTCACACATAATTCTTCTTTCAAGAAATGTATCTAAGTACCTATTATATACCCAATACTTTTAGGCACTCAAGTTCCAAAATTGTTCCTATCTTGGTTCTATTTGTGGGGGAAAAAGCAGGTAACACAACTTCTAAAAATACATGACTTTCATGACAACTTATATTCATCCTTTCCCAGATGACGTCTGTAGCTTTCCAAAAGATACCTACTAGAAATGCAAACATAAATCTATTGTTTTCCATCTGGAGTATTCATCTTCATACAGATGTATAAGAAAAGGAAAGCCATAATTTTTCTAGGTGCACCACATCATAATAAACTACAACCTTGAAAGTCCATCGTCTAAGTTAGCCTTATTTAAATAATGTTTTTTTCCCCAAGCATCAGCATTCTATTTGAATTATCCTGTTTTTCTGTTTATTTTTAAATACTTTTTTTCATGGTAAATGTCAATTTACTCTGTCCTCTGGATTGAACAGTTACCTTTGACCCAAGGAAGTGCATGAACCAAAGCAACCTACCTGTACTTACAAATGCAGTTCTGAAACTGTACTGATTTACAATGGGGAAACTCCCCACACAAAAAGGCACTTGGGATAAGTGCCCGGTCTCTTATAACAAAATACAATTATCACTCTGGGTCTGCTTCTTCATCTGTAAGATGAGTTTGGATGAAATGATTTCAAAGATTCCTTCAGGCTGTCAAATTCTAAGGCTCAATATTAATGCTCATCCAAACTGAGAAAGTCGGCTTTAATGTTAAAAAGAATAGCAAACTATATTGGCTATTAATTTTTCCCTTTGTAATAAAGGCTTCATAATTTACTCTTTCTAATTCAAAGTCTTGCTCAGCTTTGTTCCCCTGGACTAAAGTCAGACTGTTTTTGTTCTCTGGACTGCCAAAATTAACACTCAAGTTAAAATTATAGATGCCAATAAAATTACCACATGCAGTAGATACCGTGACTCATAAAAATGGTCCAACATGACTGTAAAATATACAGTGGGCACAGTGACAATACAACTCTATTCTTTTCAACAAACTAGTCATAGAACTACTAGTGTGCCAAGTTTTATCTTAAACACCCTTGGGCCTGGGGAAATCATAAGCTCTCTGAGGTTAGTAAACAACTTTTCTGATGCAAAGTATTAGACAAATCTTCTGTTTTACAATTGAGTTCAATTTATTAACCTCAATTTTACGTATAAGTGCTATTCGGTTTTTTTAACAGACGGTCCACTACAATATTTTTTAAAAGGTTTTTCTAAAAAAAAAGCACCACACATATTCCCTTCTTATGCATTTTCTCATAGACTCTACAGGATGGCAGAGCATACAGATCCCATTAACTCACATGCTGCTATGTTTTAAGCAGCTCTCCTGTGAAACCAGATTATTGAACTTGACTTTCAAATGTTTATACTTGAAATTTAAGAGAAAACTGGCATTGAAAAAAGATACTTTTACCAATTTATGGTATGTTTGGTTTAAATGCCACTGATTTCAGAAATTTAAGGCTGAGCCCTCATTAAAATAGTCAATGGAAGGAAAGTTGACATAAAAAAGAATTTAAGAACATTTAGAAATCTATAACAGGTCCTCTAAAGTTTGCTAATGCTATATTTCAACATTTGATAAGTCTCCTAAGCTATTATTTGAATAAATTGTTGTATTCAAAAGAGACATAAATAAGAGGCTCCCACTAATAATATTAAAGTTAATGGTGTCCGTTTTAGCTATGACTTACTAAGAAACCTCTACTGAGAGTAAGGTTAAGTAAGAGCCAGAATGATGGCACATGGTGCACGCGTGCAAGCACACACACACGCACACACACACACACACAAATGGGTTATGGCCACCACATCACTAGAATATTTCTGCTTATCAGTCTGTCTAATGTAGAGATGTTTAATGCAGCCAAGTGAAATAACAAATCAATGGCTCACTGGTTTACAAAAGAAACCTATCATCTCCAGTCCACAAGTTTTCATTAGTCATATTAGCTATTGCTCTTGTTACTGACCACTGATAAACAAGCATCATAAGATAAGCAGAGACAGACAGGTCAGAAAAAGTGAAGGATCAGGTAGAGAAGGGCAGTCAATAGACAGTGATGGGTGAGACCTCCTTAGCCAGGGAACCAACTCCACCATCACCAGAATGATAACTGACATCTTCTCTAGTCATAAACCTTTCAACACTTTTAGACCGTTCTGCTACTGTAATAGATTTGTAGCTGGAAAGTTAGGATGGAAATATGAGCCATCAGGCCAATTACATGCTTCAAACTTTTGCTAAGACTCCACATTAACACCCAAATGTAGTATGTGCTAGGCATTAGGATTAGCAGAGTGCTCGTCCCACAGCAGGCACTCAGATTTGTTGACTAATCAGGTACTACACATATAGACAAGGCAAGGTAAGACCCTGCTAACTGCCAAGATGTTTTCTATCACCAGCTGTCATCCTGCTCTCAAGTCCCTCATCCGGGGGCTATGTTATAGTCATTTACCACCAAGGATAAAATCATGATGAAATACCAGTCCTACTTGAGAACAATTAATACGATCTTTCAGATGGCATGCCATTCTGTAAGGCACCTGGCTAACAAGAGTTCCTATATAATACGGTACTTTCCTTTACTTTATTAAAACTGCATCAAGTATAATGGAATCTAAATTCCTATTTTACTTCTCTTCCTTCTCCATTCTATATCAGAACTTAGCCTAACACTGGAAACATTTTAGATGCTCCAGTTTCCATTGATGGCATTTCTCAACTATAGACGAATAAATCAGTCTAGAATCTCCAGGGTCATCCTTTTTCCCTCTTTAAAAAGTTAGAATCACCATAGCTGTTTCTCAAAATTGTGTTCTTTGCTCCATCATTTCAGGTATCACAATGATACTGTGACTGATTTCTGTAAAATACAATTGTAATAGAAACAAGAAGGCCTAATTAAATACAGTCCAAATATGTATATGTTGATGGTTCCCAAATTACAACAAAATTACATTAAATGACTACTACTGACTCTCCAACAATTAAACAACCTACCACCCCTTCAAACTGCCATGGAGGTTGTTACAAAAAAACCTACACAACTGTGTATAGGGATGAAAGAATAGAGGGCAGAAGAGACACACAGGAAAACTCCCGACTCACTGTACTAACAAGTGACTTTTCCCTCCAAAACGTAGTCAAAACCTTCAGTTCAGAGTCCAGTTCTGCTCATTAGTTTGTGTGAATTGTTTCAAGTTATTTCATTTTTTGAGTCTCAATTTCTTTCTTGTATAAAGTGTACATAGTGATGTTTACTACATAGTTTTCGAGGGGGTTAAATGAGACAGTGGATGCGAGTGCTTACACTGTCCCCGAGACCTAATAAATATTTCATAAATAGCAGTTAGTATTAGAATTATCTTCCCCAAGCCCATCTAAATTTGTTCAAGTTACTCTTTTGTAGTGTTTGAATTTCTACCAATAGGAAAATCATTTGGTCCTAGGAAGAAACCTTTTTTTAAAAACAGAGACATCTGTGGGAAGGCTAGGAGGGCAATGGTCTTTCTTTCTTACACTAGTACGAATTAATCAGATTGCTCACTTCTTGATTCTTATCTGTGAGCATGAGCATTGAATGAATGGAATATTTTGAGTGGGAGGCAGAAAAGTTAAGATACACACACACACACACACACACACACACACACACAGCATTTGGGATATATTATTGGGCCAGGAGAGAACGGTCTTAAAGCAAATGGGAAACATGTATTACATAGAAACTTTGGAGAGAGAAGGTCACTAGAACATAGGAAATAATATGGATAGAGCATTACAGGAATATCAAAAATATTGAAGAAAGTTGGCCTCTTTCAAAATTTTGACTGGGCCAATCTTTTACCTAAGAAGGAAAAAAGAAACTCGGCACTTAAGTAAGTCCTCTTAGTATTAAAGACCGGTGTATTAGCAGTTAATTTCTGATGAAACCTGGGGTGCTATTAACCATCCTGGTTTTCTCTTCTAAGGAAAACATCCTGTAGGATTCAAAAAAACAATCTTCCACGCAAACTTTCAGATTTTCACACACGTCTTACTTAAGAATAACTTGCCCAATAACATTATCCTTCCTAAGTCAGTAAACCATCATCAATGTCCGTAGTTAAGGGCCCACCTTTCCATTTGTTCTTAAAAATAACAATCCTTTACAAGCAGTGTAAGGCACTGTGTGTCACCGCATCTTAAGAACAACCATCATTTCTACAGTTAATGCATAACTCCTGAGTCTACCATAGCTATCTACCCCATGAAGATTCTTCAAATGAACAAAACAGATCATTCCCACCCTTTGTGACAAATTAACCTTTTTTAAACTGCCTCTCTTCTTAATCAACTAGTTACTGAGTCGTTTCCCTGTGTAGAAAACACCTAAGAGATGAGAACTGTAGAAAAAGGCATAAATTTTCATCCCTGCTTTCAATGAGCTTAGAATTTAGTTGGGAAAACAGGATATAAATGTGTGAAAATCTAAGCAATTGAAATATATTCAAATTACTGTTTAAGACACCCTTAGGAGATATAACAAGAAAATACACGAATGACAAGCAAATTGATTCTATCATAAAAATGTATTAATATGTAATTATACCTATCTATCTATTTATATATGTATGTATATATATATATATATATATATATATATACACACACACACACACACACACACACAAAGAGAGAGAAATTAATTCTATAATAGGACTAAAAAATGACCTCCAGTTGGGTGTAATCAGGGAGTGCTTCATATGGGAGGGAGCCGTTGAATAGGGTTTATAAGGATTGAGTAGACTTGATGGGTTCAGGGACATTATACTTGTATAATTTTATTCTCGACATACTATGCTTGTATTTTTCCGGACCAAAGATACTTTAACACTGACTCAACATCCTCCACTTTGCTCTGAAAATGCAAAGTATTATGCCTGAAGAAGAAACAGCTTTGAAAAGGAAGAAAGGACAGGTGCACTCTTTCCTTCCATGAATAGGTGACTTATGGGGATGAATACGAGAGCAAAGAGAAAAGCGATGTGCAAGGGGTCTATCCCATATATAGTTTGCATTATTTTGAAATGTTCTCATTATTATTACAAATTCCATAAGGAGTTTCACAGTCTCAGAAATATCTCGAATAAAAAAAGTGCTAAAACTATAAATTTGATGAGCTGGTAAAACCATGCTTTTAGATTTGCCAAGTTTCACTTTGGAAACATAGCATGTAATGTACTTTCGAGGACCAAACTTTAGCATCTCACTATTTTAAAAAATTAAAATAAAAAAAAAGAAAAAGGCTTTTGTGTTAAAAGCCCATGGATGTTGTAAGAAAACAGCTCTGCCATAATCCGAACCCTCAAGCAGCCTACGATGAAATCTACGTACTTCCTCAGTGGTTACCAGCAGGCTTGATATGATGGTAGTAGTGTAGGAAGCAGTCCTGAGCAAATAAATCAGGCTTTCTTGGATTTTAGTGTGTTGCATGTAGGTTAACAGGCCAAATAACACATCACATTTCAGGGGCTGGATTAATGGAGAAGAAAAAATTTCAGATAATATTTACTGAACGCCTCCATCAGAGGAGTGACAGAGATGTTGCAGCTGATGGAAATCTGAAGCAGTTTAATTATTTCCTATTCGCAAATCCTACAGCTGTCTGACTTTTCAGTTCGGAGGTGACTCGCTGGGATGCATGCTGGTGAGGTCCCATCTGGAGGACAGCCGGGGGCGGGGGGAGGCACTTCGACTGCTCAAGATTGAGGCTTTGGGAGATTGTAACAGCAAGACCACTTTTCAGAGGACAGTGCACCCTCATCAAAGGGGATGTAGACATTTTACCATATTTCTTTGCACACAACAACTCTTGAAAGAAAAGCAGGGGCAACCTACCTGACCCTTTCTGGACTGGCTCCATCCCCCAGGTAGCTTTGACGCTAAAGCCTGGTGCATGCTAGGGGTTTACATCCAGGCACAAGAAGGAGCCAGTAACAGAAATGGACGTCCTAGAATCTGGAATAAGAAGAAAGAGTAAACTTTCGAGTACTAATATCCGAAAGCATTTCAGATTGGCTACTGAGGGCACGTGGAACACAACAGGAATCTGGTACTTTACCTTCGTAGATCTACTTTTAAAAAATTAGTTCCAGAACTCTCAGCTCTTCTTACCATTCAGGGCTTGAGATACGGGTACAAGTTCAGTTCAAAAGCTGGCAAAAAGCCCTTAAAAAGGCTTTGTGAATGTACTTTGCTGGTAACGATTTTAGGGGAAAAAAATCCTCTTTACCATTCATTTATCCTATTTGCATGGAATGGCTGGAATCTTGTCCCATGCCTATCCCATGCTGCAGTGCCTCGGGAATCTGCAGTGTCACTCCTCTTCTGCCTGGTTCTCTGCAAAGTGAAGTCATAGGGACGGATCAGCCAACCTGACTTCTCACTACCCTGCCCAGAATCCTTTGTGAACTGAAATGAGTCATCGCTCCAAGAAAAGCTACAGCTTCTGGTGTGTGTGCAGGCTCCTTTGTCTGTGTGCTGCGGAGATGTTGGGCTGGGAATGTACCCCAAGCCCAGGGCTGCAAGGGGCGCGTCCTCCTCTCCAAGGGGCTCAGGTCCCCTCGCATTCATTATTAGCACCAACTCTTATTTTGTTTTAATCATTAAATCAGGAAAAAGGACACATACCTCCGGATGCTTGAAGAAAAAACACACACATTAAAATTGATCTAGCATCATATACTCACCAGTCCATAATTATAAACCTGACACATTCTCTCTTATTTATTCATTTTTTTCTGTGTTTTAAAGCTGGCTTTTCATGGTAATGACGGATGACTCTCCCTCCTGTGTGTAACAGGCGGTTTTACTGTACACTGGATCAAAGTTTAGCTGCAGTGAGCTATTTGTCATAAATTCCAATTGCTGTGCAAGTCCTTGCAAGCCTGGGTCTCATCATAACCGACACACAGCCGTCAGGCTTGCAGCAAAGGCAGCCCGCAGCCCGCGCCGCCAGCCAGTGCAGCTTCTGCTGCCGCCCGCCTGCCGGAGAAAGGCAGCATTGGGAATGAGGTCACTATGTCAGGAGCTCGTTCTCAGCATGAGGTTCTCCTGAGCTCACAACACAGCTGAAATCTACAGAGTGGGGCTGATTCATAGGATTTTTTAAATTGTTACTTCATCTGCTTTTTTTTTTTTTAATTTCTATGTCTGAGATCAATAAGGCAAAAAAAATCAATTACATATCTGCGTAAAAACGTCCTTTCCCTGCACTGCTTGTATCGAACCACACTCGTTATTAGCACCACACTGAATAGCTCCTGCATATACACATATACATATTGTATTTACACATACACACATAGACACACATCCACACAGAGGAACTTATTTGAGTCGAATCATAAAGAACATGATTTGTCTCTAGAGGACGAGAAAGAACACATCAACATCTCAAGAGGAAAAAGGGTGGGAGTTGGGAGAGAGGAAAGACTGATAGGAATATCAGCAATCACATTAAAACCAGAAAAAAAAGGAGCCTGAGACGAAAAGAATAATTCAGAAAGAAATGAATTCTGTTGTATCAGTAATAATACTGCCCAAAGTCTCCCAAATGAATAAACACCAAAGCAGGTGCCTCTTACTATCACCACTCAGAAACCAAATAGATACTAATAAATTAACCCATACTCAGGAACCAAACAGATTTGGTAGCAGAGGATGTTTGTACAGCTAGTTCTCCCACAACCTCATGAATACAGTAGCTAAGTTACGATGAATACATAGTACAGGGTACAACCAGAGCTACCGTGTTTCCCTAGCTGGACAATCAGCTCTAATGCGTCTTTTGGAGCAAAAATTAATATCAGACCCGGTCTTATATAATACAATAGAATACCGGGTCTTATATTAATTTTTGCTTCAAAAGATGCATTAGAGCTGATTGTCCGGCTAGGTCTTATTTTCAGGGAAATACGGTAGGAAGTACAAAAATGTCATGGATCTCTCAGTAAGACTATCCCAAATCTTCCCAGGCTGAAATCCCACCAGAATCATATCTTCTCTTAACGCTTGTGACTTAGCCTGTTTTCAGGCACCTCCGCCCACAGACCCCTGGTGTAACCCGACACAGTGATTCCCATTCTGCCCCCCCACCCCGAAAGTGGGGGGGGGGGAAACGTATAATCCTCTTCTGCCTGATATCTCACCTAGTATGTACAAATGATGATCCAGTCCCTACATACCATAATTACCCTGCCTCTAGTTGTGAACAGTTTGGGACATTTAGTAAGCATGCACACTCCATGCTCATTCATTGATCAGTTGATACCTTTGGTCTCAGCATTATTAAATAAAGCTTCAGCCCCTGCAACCATCTGAGACTTTTCAAATCCTATATCCTCATGGTTTCCATGGTTTGTTTCTGCTGTGGCATATCCATTTCCCTCTTCAAATGCTGTAGGAAGAACCAAACATATTCTAGCTGTGTTCTCCCCATGGCAGTATCACCTCCCTGGTTCTGGGTTCTATATTCACGTATGATCTAAGACTATTGTAAGTTTTTGACTACTGTGTCACACTGTCAACCCCCAGAGAACATCTTCACATGAACAGCTATTAAATCAGGTCTCATTTATGCACTTAAAAAAAAAAAAACACCTCATCAATGATGCTTTATATGTTTTATTGTAAACGGTTTGTTCTTGATTTTCCCTCCCAATGTATTATTTCCTCTCATTTGATGTGCCTCCTAGGTTCTCATTCATGCCATAGACTAAGCCTGCGGCCCAGCACCAGGGCCTCCAGCCACGGCAGCTCAGCTTTACTCAACTCGCTTTGAGTTTGGGTGTATTGTTTAATTATAAATCCACCTAAATCAACCCATTCCTGTCAAGGATAGTCCGATGGCAATAAGCTCAGAAAGTGTGCCTGACAAACACCTGCACCTTAAGAATGCTATTATGTAATTATACAACAAATGGGTTAAAAAGTAAGATCTAAATAGACATATCTTTAGCTCTGGTAATTTAAAAAACTCTGAGGAAGTGCTAGGTCACTGGACCACTTCTTGATAGCTAAAAACTCAAGTTTTCTCTATGGTATAAGAAAGGTTGGACAGTAACCAAATATTCAAAGAAAAAGGGATGGAAAAATACAAAGAAAAATGTATTCCTATTTTCTAATATCCAAATATATATGTTTCTATTTATGGGCCTACTATGTCCATATACAGAAACTCATCTAAACTTTACAAGCAACCAGTAAGGTAAGTACTGTTCTTATTCCCATTTAAAAAAGAGATTAACTGCCTTCCTCAGGCTCTCACAGCTGGTAAGTGGCAGAGACAAGATATGAATCTGGGGCAGAAGGCCCCGGAGACTGCGCTTTTCACCACTACACATACTGCCTCTCAACTATTGCAATAAAATAACCACTACACACAAAAACTCTTTGAAAACCTATAGCTCAATTTTTAAATCTAAATGGAAGCGCATTCAATTTGTTAGCACACGAGGCCAGTGAACTTAAGTTCACAGGCTGGGTCCCTTTAGTAGCAGTGTTTGCCCAGCTCTACAACCTCTGACAGACTGCCCTCCAGCCTTAAGCCACAAACCATAATTAAATGACCATGCAAATGAGTGTAATTGATCAGTCAAAACCATAACCATAAGCTCATGTTGTGGTCCTACCAATAGCAAGATGAGTTTTATGATGGACACCCATTAGCCTCAACTCAGAAAGAAAGGTGAGAAAGATACTGTGATGGTTTAGACATCAGTCTCTAATGGAGAGAGAAGCTCACGAATCAACTAAGACATAATTAGCAGTCTCCTCCTCTCCCTGGTGCCTCTTGCTTCTTTTAATAACAGCATCAGTGCGACAGTAAAGATCTACAAACATCATCTATAATATCGCAGAGGTGATTTGCTCAGTTGAAGAGGTGTGGGCAGAGGTTGTGCTTGGCACTTGACTGGTTCCATGGCAAAAGATTAAATAGTAGCACCATATAGTGACACAGTCATGCAGGATCTTTAAAAAATGCTTTGAAGACTGATAGCGTAGCACGGCCTCAAGCTGTTGTACTTGACAAAGCAGAGAGCAATAAATACCCTTAAATCTATTAAAAATATTTATTGGGTTCCAAACTGCAAATGTTTTAAGACACTGTGGATCGTGCAGAGTACGTACATTGGTACACGAACTTCTTCCTGAACCAATGACATGGTCTCTACTTTCATGAAGCTTACAATGTATTTAAGAGATAAGATACTAACACATAAAAAAGTGCAAAGAACACAAGACAGTGTCTATCTAAAGGAAGGAACAGGGTAATAGGCACCCCTAAGAATTCAGGGGAGAACCTGGGCTAAAGCAGTGAGGAAAGGCTTCAAGGGAAAGGCAAACTTGTTCTAGAATCTGGAGAAGTGAAAGAAAAGGGAAAGGGCATATCATAAGTAAAAACATGGGCTCCAGAAAGAGAGGGACTTTTGCGTACAGATGTAAGACACTCTGCTTTGTGTTTACAGATGTGTTCCTGTAAAGTCCTTAGCCAATGGTAGGTACTAAATAAAATATGTGCCAAATGAATGAATGAACGAATGACCTGGAGAGAGGAAGCATGAATCGAGGTTTGGGGTTATTGATGGGAGGGAGGTTGGGGAACATGAGGTGGGGCAGCCTGAAGCGGAGGGTTTATACTGGGGAGCAGAGGAGAAGAGGCAAGAAGGGTGGCCGAAGAGCAGATTAAGAACAGTCTTTAATGGATAAAGAAAAGATCCCAGCTAATATTTGCAATGAATTTCACTTGGCATTTGTTATAGCTATTATGAAGTGTCCTCCCAAAGAAGCATTATCCCTCCCTGAAGCCTGTGTTCTCCAAAAACAAGTATTTATAAGCTTATGGCAGCTCATATGAGGGAGGTATGTTGACTGGATGGTCAATGCTGCTTCCCCCAGGAACTTCTCTTCTGCCTATCACCAGACAGAAGTATCACCATGCAGAAGTCTGAGATGCCAAGACTCTCCCCCCTTTGCAAAAATGTAGCAATAGGGGAGAAAAAAATCCTAGTCTGTAGCAATATTACACTAACCCTACCCTAATTCAATGCAGTTCAAGTCAACATACACTTATTAAATACAACCTGTAAGACACTCTGCTTGTCGCTGAGGTCAGAATAAAGAGGAAGAAGTCACAGCATCTATCCTCACAGTTTTGCATTAACATCTGAGTCATTTTCTGAGTCATTCTAGGGAAAGAGAGAAAGAGTACCACAAGAACAAAGAAAGAGTATTTCTGATATAAGAGAGACACGGCAAGGAAGCATGGCGGGAATTGGGCGGCACTTCAGGAAAGAAGCAGCAGTTGTGCTGAGCCCCAAAGGTGGGTAAGTAAAGGGGAAGGAGGAGAAAAGTAGTCTTTCCAGGCAGTGAAGAAACGATGTGGGTTAGAGACTACAGGATGTGTTGGAGAATAACTGGTGGGCCACCTCGCTTGGCTTGCATGCTAGGATATATGAAGGGGACGGGTAGAGATGAAGCCCAAGAGTCAGTCAGGCTGAGATAAGATTTTGAGGAACATGAAATTGTAGGAGAAAGGCCTTCAGGATTTTTACAAGGGAGTGATGCTGCTGGGGCTCAAAGTTTAGGCTCCCTGGCAACAGGGTATAGGATGTATTCAAAGAAGAAGATAATCATTGAGACAAGGGAAAAGCCTATTGTGAGATACTGAACAAGATGCCGAGTGCTTAAACAAGGGACAGAACGGAGCACGGAGATGTGAGATACTTTTCTGTTTCACAAAGGGACTTTCCAAAGTTCCCAGCATGAAACAGTAGGATACTATGAGAAATGCACTTCCAGCAGTATCATGGACACCTAACACTACTTGTCTATAATCTGCCCGAAAGACTGTGCTATGGTGAGAGTCTTGACATTTGGAGTCATGCCCAGCGTAGAAGAGTAGTCCAAGTTGAGAAATAAAGGGAAGGGTAGGAATCCTCTGAACAGAATCCTTGGGCACCAATAACAGATTCGATTTTCCTGGTTGCACGAAAGCTAATAAAAAGGCACAAAATAAAAATTCAACAGAAGTGGTTTCAAAAACAGACAGTTTCAATGTTTTTCAAGGCCTTCATAGCCCAGTATTTACTTAGCTAAATGCATTTTTGGTATGCATAGGAGACACAATTTCAATTAAAGTTGGATTATAGGCAATATGGTATAGGCTAGGAAGCTAAGCATGGAAAGACGGCATGCCCTTGGTATCCCTACAGGTCCTAGCACAACTGTAACAATGAAGTGAAGAACAGAGCTCTGTTACTAAATTTAGTGTCACTTACTAAAATTCTCAAGTCTTTGGATCCGATCAATTGTCATAGGATTAGGAATGCAGAATGACATTTTAGAGCTGCAGGAGACAATAAAAGTCATCTAGCATATTATTGTTTAACTGAAGATAATTTTAGGGTCCAAATGGGGAAGACCTTAGGGTCCCAAGGTTACAAAATGCTAGTTGCAAAGCCAAAACTGGTGTCCAGATCTCCTTATTCTCAGGCAGACATCTTTCCATTGCTCCACAATTCCTTATAAAATTTACTAAAAGAAAATTAAAGTCTAAGGCCTCTCCAGATACACTTTGGATAAAAGATATTACAAATTAAGTAGGCAGATATCCAATTTTCCATACTGCACTATGGTATAAATTATTTTTCTGCCCTTAGTTCTTTTAATCAATGTCCAAAGAAGACAAGGAAAGGAAAGATGAAAGTAAAGTGAGAAAATCTGAGAGCCTGTGAGTTTTCATTTAAAAAGACAGACTTTAAATTTGTTGTTTGGACAGTAAATGGTAAGAGAAACTATGGGAAAGCATGGGAAAGTGAGAGGTCACCCTTTTCCATTATAATTTTATTGCAATAAGTTGCATTTGGAGTTGTGGCCTGTTCATGTCTAACCTGCTGGTTGAAAACACAGCTGAGTCTATCTCAGACATTTCTACTTAGTATTTTCCACTGCAGTGGATGGTGATGGTATGCCCAAAGCAGCCCACAATATGCAGGAAAAAAAATAATTTTGTTTTGAAGGCTCCCTGAAATTCACACAGCTGTGCATTATACTCTGTACTACATTGCTTTTTGTCTTAACGCAAAAATTTTTAAAATTGGTCCCACAGAATACTATTCGACATTACTTTCCAAATTTTACAAGTGAACTGACTCTCTGGGCAGACTGTCCACACTTATCCCGAGTTTGTATAAACCTGCAGAGTAGCACCCCAATCCCTACAGGCAAATATGCCCCCAATTTGAGAAGCAAAAACTACATCTGAAAATACAGCTGAAAGTGGTATTTCCCAATTAGCTGTCAAAGTTATCATCAATATTTCTGCAGCTTTAAAGATATACTACTATGTATCCTCAGAGCTCTTTTGGCTGGAATCAGTTAGAAGGTCAAAGAGCGAAGAAACTGAATTATTTTATCACTCGCTTATTTAATTAAGGCCAAGTTAGCCTGTGTGGGGGTTGCATTCCTCCTCTGTAAGATGAAATCAGGGGGAAAAATATGGAAGTTGCAAAGGCTGCCATATTTTTTAAAAGGAGGCATTTCTGTAGAACTAACCTCTGACCTCAAGGTGCTTCCAATTAACTAAGGAATGAAAAGTAAACACACATGAAAAGAAGGTATCACAATACTTCCCCCCAAAATTATGAATACAAGGGGAAAACTTACTGCAAACTAAATCCAGACGGAGTGTAAAGTAAAGAAATACTGGCCAAACATTTCCAGCACAACGTGGACTTCTGTGTGCCTGGGTCGCCTTCATATTTTTTACGGGCCCCAGCAGAACCCAGTGAGAAAGGGTAAGCCTCTATTTATGTAATCTAACACACGCTTCAGGGAAGTTGAGGGACATTCAATGTGCTACTTCCCTGACATGTCAACAGACCTTGAACTGACTCCGAATGTCTATTCTGACTGACCAAAATGTGAACAGGATTCAGACTGTATTTTTAGTAGCTAAAACAGTGGTTTCAGCACTTAAACAGTCAAATAATTGTTGACTAAATATATATACACATATATGTACACACACACACACACACACACACACATATATTTGGACTTTGGTGTCTTCTACCCACTCATTATCACGAACTTCTACTTATCCACTAAGATATTTATCTGACACTAGGTTAATCCTCAGCAGCCTCTCCACACATCATCTCATGGAAGTTAGATCATACATCTTTATTAAATAAAGTGTTAATAAAACAAGGGGGAAAATCATAACATCCTGATGGCAAAAAATACAAACCAGTTATATTCTGTCTCGTCTCTAAAATGTATGTCTGGGATCACAGTGATTATACAACCACCTGTCCCAGACAGTGGCTACCAGCCAACTGTGTCTATTTAACTTGAAGTTACATTAAATCAAATGAAAGCTTTAGTTCCTGTATTTCAAGTGCTCAGTAGCCCCACAGGCTGGTAACCCCCGTATTGGGCACAGCATATACAGAACATTCCATCACCTCAGAAAGTGCAATTGGACGGGACTGGTCTAGTGAACCAATAAGCAATCACAAGAGCATCACTTACCATTCACTTCTACCATGAAAACCTATCATTTTTTAAACATAATTTTAGAAAAATTAAACATAATTTTTAAACATAATTTTAAACATAATTTTAGAAATTAACATATACAAAATCAGGGCCTTTCTTGATGTATCAGTTTTAATACATATGTAGATTTGTGTAACCATCATCCGAATCAGGACAGAGTCAGATATAGAACAGTTCCATGACCCCAAAAAACTCCTTCATGATGCTCCTTACCTACCCCTCATCCTTGGAAACAAATGCTATGTTCCTTGTCCCCTATTATTTTGTATTTTCCAGAATGTCATATAAATGGAATCGTACAGTATATAACGTTTTGAGACTGGCTTCTTTTACTGAACACAACGCTACTGAAATTCATCTTGTTGCATGTACTAGGATCAAGATTGCTGGGTCATGTGGTAAGGGTGGATTTACCTTTATAAGAGACCACCAAACTATTTTCCAGATTGGCTATACAATTTTGCAATCCAACCAGCAATGCAGTTATACGTTTTTTGTTTCTTTCTTGGGATCTTCTGTTTCTTTCTTGAAATAGTCAGTCATGTTGTTTGCAAAAAAGGACAGTTTAATTATAATTTTAAGTCTTTTGGTTCTTTTTTGTTTTTAGGAATTTTTTTTTTTTTTGAATTCCACTATGACATTGAATAGGAATGGTAAAAGTGGACATCCTGGCCTTGTTCCCAGTCTTAATGGGAGAGTATTTAGGCTTTATTAAGTATGATGTTTTTCAGATGTCCTTTATCCTAGGTTAAGGAAGTTGCCTTCCAGGTGTAGATTAAGAACTTTTATCATACTTGTAAATGTATGTAGAATTTTATCAATTGCTTTTTCTGAATCAATTGCTATCATGTGATTGTTTTCTTCTTGAGTCTATTAATATGGTGGATTACATTGATTTTCAAAGGCTGAATTAGCTTTGCATTCCAGGGCTAATCCCCACTTGGTCATGGTTTATTCTTCTATTTATATATTGCTAGATTCAATCTGATAATGTTTTGTGGACGATTTTTGCATCTATGTTTATGAGGAAAATTGGTCTGTAGTTTTCTGTTATTGTACTATCTGTCTGGCTTTGGCATAAGGATAATGTTGGTATCATAAAAGGAAATTAAGTTGGGAGGTGCTGCCACCTATTTTGTTTTCTAGAAGAGATCATGTCAAACTGGTGGAATTTCTTCCATAAATGTTTGGTACAATTCTTCAGTGAAACTATCTGGACCTGGAGTTTTTAGTTTTCTTGGGGTAAAATTTTAACTATAAATTAAATGTATTTAAAGGATATAGGACTAGTCAGCTAATCTATTTCTCCTTTTTAAAAAATTTATTGGGTGAAAATTGTTAGTAAAATTACATAGATTTCAGGTGTACAATTCTGTATTACATCATCTATAAATCCCAGGTGCACAATTCTGTATTACATCATCTATAAATCCCACCCAGAGTCAGTTCTCCTTCCATCACCATATATTTGATCCCCTTTATCCTCATCTATCACCCCCGCCCCTCTTACCCTCTGGTAACCACTAAAATATTGTCTGTGTCTATGAGTTTTTGTTTCTCATTTGTTTGTCTTGTTCTTTTGTTGTTTTTGGTTTATATACCATATATCAGTGAAATCATAGGATTCTCTGCTTTTTCTGTCTGACTTATTTAGCTTAGCATTATATTCTCAAGAGCCATCCATGGTGTCACAAATGTTCCTATGTCATCTTTTCTTACTGCCGAATAGTATTCCATTGTGCATATATACCACAACTTCTTTATCCATTCATCTATCGAAGGACATTTTGGTTGTTTCCATGTCTTGGCCACCGTAAACAAAGCTGCAATGAACATTGGAGCAGACGTGTCTTTATGGATAAACGTTTTCAGATTTTTTGGGTAGATACCCAGGAGAGGGATTGCTGGGTCATATGGTAATCCTATTCGTAATTTTTTGAGGAACCTCCACACTGCCTTCCATAACGGCTGCACCAGTCTGCAATCCCACCAACAGTGTATGAGGGTTCCTTTTTCTCCACAGCCTCTCCAACACTTGTTACTATTTGTCTTGTTGATGATAGCCATTCTGACTGGGGTGAGGTGATATCTCATTGTGGTTTTTATTTGCATTTCTCTGATGATTAGTGATGTTGAGTATTCTTTCATATGTCTATTTGCCATTTATATGTCCTCTTTGGAGAAATGTCTCTTCATGTCGTCTGCCCATATTTCAATTGGGTTGTTTGCTTTTCTGTTGTTGAGTTGCATATGTTCCTTGTATATTTTGGATACTAGCCCCTTATCGGAGGCACTGTTTGCAAAAATCTTCTCCCATTCAGTTGGTTGCCTCTTTATTTTGTCGATGGTTTCTTTTACTGTGCAGAAGCTTTTAAGTTTCATATAGTCCCATTCATTTATTTTAGCTTTTACTTCCATTGCCTTTGGAGTCAAAATTCATAAAATGCTCTTTGAACCCAAGGTCCATAAGGTTAGTACCTATGTTTTCTTCTATGCAGTTTATTGTGTCAGGTCTTATGCTTAAGTCTTTGATCCATTTTTAATTAATTTTGGTACATGATGACAGATAGCAGTCCAGTTTCATTCTTTTGCATGTGGCTTTCCAGTTCTCCCAGCACCATTTATTGAAGAGACTGTCTTTTCTCCATTGTATGTTTTTTCCTTCTTTGTCAAAAATTATCTGTCCATATTTATGTGGGTTTATTTCTGGGTTCTCAATTCTATCCCATTGGTCTATGTGTCTGTTTTTCTGCCAATACCATGCTGTTTTGATTATTGTAGCCCTGTAGTACAAGCTAAAGTCAGGGAGTGTGATACCTCCAGTATTGTTCTTTTTTCTTAAGATTGCTTTGGCTATTTGAGGTCTTTTGTGGTTCCAAACAAATCTGATGATTTTTTGTTCTATTTCTTTAAAAAATGCCATTGGGATTTTGATGGGGATTGCATTAAATCTGTATATTGTTTTGGGTAATACGGCCATTTTAACTATGTTGATTCTTCCAATCCATGAGCATGGAATGTCTTTCCATTTCTTTGTGTCTTCTTCAATTTCTTTTAAAAATGTCTTACAGTTTTCAGCATATAGGTCCTTCACATCCTTGGTTAAGTTTATTCCTAGGTATTTTATTCTTTTTGCTGCAATTGCAAAAGGAATTGTTTTTTTGTATTTCTTTTTCTGAGATTTCATTGTTAGTATATAGGAATGCAATGGACTTTTGTATGTTTAATCTATTTCTTCTTGAGTGTGTTTTGATAGTATGTTCTTTCTAGGATTTGGTCTATTTCATCTAAATTGTTGAATTTGTGCACATAGAGCTGTTTGTGGTATTTACTTACTATACTTTTAATGTCTGTAGAGTCTCTAGTGACATGCCCCCTTTCACTCCTAATATGGACAATTTGTATCTTCTTATTTCCTTGTCAATTTGGCTAGAGGTTTATCAATTTTATTGGTATTTTTAAAGAACCAGTTTTCACTTCATTGGTTTTCGCCATTAATTTTGCTTTCAAATTCATTGATATCTACTCTTTATTATTTTTCCTTCTACTTGCTTTTGGTTTAATTTGGTCTTTTTCTAGGTCCTTTAGGTGAAAGTTTAGACTGCTCATTACAGATCTTTTTTTCTTTTCTAACATAAGCATTTAATCTATGTATGTCCCACTAAACCCTGCTTTGTGTGCTTAGATGAATGGTGATATATTGTGTTTTCATATTTGTTCATCTCAAAATACTTTCTACTTTCCCTGAGACTTCCTCTTTGATCCATGGATTACTTAGAAACACATTGTTTAAGTTCCTAGTATTTGGGGGTTTATCGGTTATCTTTCTGTTGTTGATTTCTAGTTGAATTCCTTTATGATAAAATAACATACTTTGGATTATTTCAATTCTTTTAACTGTATTTAGGTTTGTTTTATGTTATCAACTATCTTTGTGAATGTTCTCTGAGGATTTGAAAAGAATGTATATCTGTTATTTTGAGAAGGAACATTTTATAAACATCAGTTAGACCTAATAGTATCACTCAGTTTCCTATATCCTTATGGTTTTCTAGCTATTTGTTCTATCAACTGAGAGAGCCGTATTGAAGTTCCCAACTATAATTACCCATTTCTCCTTTCAGTTCTATTTTGCCTTATATATTTTGAAGCTTCGTTGTTAGGTACATACACTTTTAATATACTCTTAAAAAAATTACTTTGTATGAACACTTTGATAAGGTCTATCCTTTTAACAGATTTTTAAGTGTACAGTACAGTATTCTTATCTATAGGCACAATGTTGTATATCCAATCTCTAGTTTATTCATCTTGTATAACTGAAATTTTATACATGTTGATTAGCAACTCCCCATTACCGACTTCCCCAGTCCCTGCCAACCACCATTCTATTCTTTGCCTCTATGAGTTTGACCTTTTAGATATCTCATATAAGTGGATCCTGCAGTATTCTTCTGTGTTGGGCTTATTTCACTTAGCATAACATCCTCAAGGTTCATCTATGTTATTGTATATTGTAGGATTTCTTTCTTTTTTAAGGCTGAACATATTGCATTGTATGTATATACCACATGTTCTCTATCCACTCATCTGGCCATGGACACTTAGGTTATTTCCACATCTTGCATATTGTGGACAGCACTGGAAGGAACATGGAAGTGTTAATATCTCTTCAAGATTCTGCTTTCAATTCTTTTGGATAAATACCCAAAAGTGCGATTTCTGGATCATACAGTAGTACTATTTTTAATTTTTGAGGAAACTTCATATGGTTTTGCATAGTGGCTACACTACTTTGCATTCCCGCCAACAGTGAACAAGGGTTCCAATTTCTCCACGTCCTTGCCAATACTTCTTATCTTTTAAAAATTTTTTTTATAATAGCTATCCTAACAGGTGATGGTTTTGATTTGCATTTCCCTGATGATTAGTGATGTTGAGCATCTTTTCATATACCTGTTGGCCATTTCTATATCTTCTTTGGAGAAATGTCTGTTCATGTCAACCAAATTTTTAGTTTTGTTGACAAGTTACTAGTTTTGAGGGGTTTGTTTTTGTTTTTGGATTTTTGCTATTGAGCTATAGGAATTCCCTATGTATTTTGGAAATTAATCCCTTATCAGATATATGGTTTATATATGTTCTCTCCTATTCCACTGGTTGACTTTATAATCTGTTGATTGTTTCCTTGGTTGTACAGAAGCTTTTCAGTTGGCGTAGTCCTACTTGTCTAATTTTGCTTTTGTTACCTGTGCTTTTGGTGTCATATCCAATGAAAATCATTGAAATCATTGCCAAGACAAACGTCATGAAGCTTTTCGCCTATGTTTTCTTCTAAAAGTTTTGTAGTTTTGGGATCTTATGCTTAAGTCTTTAATTCCACTTTGAGTTCATTTTTGTGTAAGGTGGAAGAGGAACATACACTGTTTAATGTCACCTTGGTGAACTTATCCCTTTATTTTTATGTAACGTTCCTGATTATCCTTGGTAATTTTCCTTGCTGTGAATCTACTTTTTCTGACATTAATATAGCCACTCAAGCTTCCTTTTGATTAGTGTTGGCAAAGTATATCTTTTCACCTTTTGCTTTTAACCTACTCATATCACTATATTTAAGATGTGTTACTTGTAGACAACATATCCTTTGGTCATTTTTAAAAAAATCTATTCTAACAATCTGTTATTTATTTGGTATGTTTACACAATTTATAATTAGTGTGGTTACTTACAGGTTGGGACTTAGACCTACCATTTTATTACTTGTTTTATATTTTCACCCTCATTCTGTTCCTCTATTTTCCTTTCGTACTTTCACTTGGATTATTTGAATATTTTTAGTATTCTATTTTAATTTATCTACTGAGTTTTGAGCATATTTCTCTGTATAGTGTTTTCAGTTGTTGCTTTAAGCATTTCCATATATATACTTAACTTTTCACAGTCTACTTAGAATTAATATTTTACTACATAAAGTGATTAAACCTTACCACAATATGGGTCTCCTTGCCCTCTTCTCTTTTTATTATAGTTATCATATGTATTATATCTATATAAACTGAAAACTCCATCAATGTAATATTTGTTTTCTATTAGTATATATATTTTAAAGAACTTAAGAATGGTTAATTATATTTAACCAGATATTTACCATTATTTCATTCCTGATGTTCCAAATTTTCCTCTGGTTATCATTTTCTGTCTCATCAGCTTTTCTTTTAGAGGAGGTCTTTCAGCAGTGAATTTTTTAAAATTTCTTTTATCTTAAAATGTCATTACTTCACTTTCTTATCTGAAAGATATGTACACTGGATAA
This sequence comes from Rhinolophus hipposideros, assembly GCF_964194185.1. NCBI lineage: Eukaryota > Metazoa > Chordata > Mammalia > Chiroptera > Rhinolophidae > Rhinolophus > Rhinolophus hipposideros. The sequence continues at coordinate 29,438,715 of NC_138050.1, read as the reverse complement.
TTTACATTTTTTTTCCACTTCATACTGGTTTTTGTGGTTTCTAACGAAAAATCTGTAGTCATTCAACTTGGTATTCTATTATGTTATTCTATTATGTTATGTTATCATTTTTCTCTAGCTGCCTTCAAGATTTTTCTCTGTTTAGTTTTCAGCAGTTTATGTGTCTGAGTATGGATTTCTTTGTTATCCTGTTTAGGATTTGTTGGGTTTCTAGAATTTGAAAGTTTGTCTTTTATAAAATTTAGGGAGATTCAGCCACTCATTCCTTCAAATATGTTTTCAAATCACACTAGAGATATTAGATGACACAAACGTTAGACATTTTTGGTATTGTCCCATACACCATGAATCTGCTTTTTTTTTCAATCTTTTGTTCTCTGTTGTTGAGATTGGATGATTTCTATTGCTCTATTTAAGTCCACTGACTCTTCTATTCTTTCCATCCTGTTACTGAGCCCATCCATACATTTTTAATTTTGGTTATCATATATTTCAGTTCCAAAATGCCCACTTGGTTCTTCATTATAACTTCTATTCCTTTTCCACTCTACCTTTCCATTCTTTTCAAGAATGTTTAACCACACTTCTTGGGCCATAATTATATTAGCTGATTTAAAGTTTTTGACTAATGATTCTAACATGTGACACCTCATCACTGACAACTGTTGATTGTTCTTTCCCATACATATTGAGATTATCCTGGTTCTTCATATGCTGAATAATTTTGAGTAATGTTAATTATTATGCTGTAAGACTGAGTCTTTAAATCCTAAGGAAAATATATATACATATATACATATATACATACATATATATATATATATATATATATATTTTTTTTTTTTTCTTTTAAGGAGGTGGTCAACTCGGTTACATTCAGGCTGCAAATTGCAAACTACCTTCCGTTTGGTGTGACTTGAGTGTCAATGTGCTGCATGCCTTTGCAATGCTATCTGGATATGTCCCAGGTGTGTACTATTCAGGAGTCAATCTGAGACCTCCGCGGTAATCTAGTGCATATCTCAGATCTCCAAGTGTTTGGATTGCTGCTTAGGGTCAGATCCACACATGCATAGCTCAGAAGTGAGCCCAGGAGTTCATATAATATTTTATGTCATAGTTCTCTTGAGCTCCCTACCCTCTGTGATCTCAACACTTTATAGTTCCCTGGGGTCCCCTTTTATGGTCCTTCTGCCAGAAGGCTGGGGCTTTACTTTTCTTGCTCAGTCACATACTTCCAACAACTGTGTCTCGGTCTGGTGCCAAGTGGTAGGAGGACAGAGAGAAAGAAAAAAGGTAATAGGAATTCACCCAATACTCTTGGAATCACAGCTCCTCTCATCAGAGAGAGGGATTCCCCTACCTTCACAGTTTTCTATGACCACCCAAACCCTACAGCTACTATGCCTCCTCCGCAGGGCTGAGTATGGGTTGGACAGGAGATAATAAAAAACAAAGGAACAGAACAGTAACTTCCCCCACTCACTGTGAATGTAGGAGTCTCTTTCCAGCTCCCCAGGTTAGAGTGAAGAATTCCCTCAAAGATCTTTCTGTCCACACCAGTGTGCCCTACTGGATTTGGGGCTACCTTTCAGTCTATGCGAGGTGATACCAGAGAGAGGAAAAAATGGAAACACACAACCAGTCTGCTGGTACTTGGAATTCTGGTCTCCTTCCCCAACCTGCCTGTTACCATCTACTTTTCAGAGCTCTCAGATGGCTACTCCCTGCCTTCTGTCCAGGGTCCCAGCTACGTTCAGTGGGAGAGACAGGGCACAGTGTGCTTATTCTATCTTGCTCAGAGTGGAAACTTCTTTTTATTGCAATTATTATTTTACTGTTTAACCATAATAATAAATAAACAATAAATAAGCAATGTTCATAATAGAAGTAAACATGTTTTTCCTTTGGTTTTTGTTTTCCTTTTATAAAGATTTACTTATATTGTAGGGTGTATTTAAGTTGGTTTTTTTTTCCGTCTCAAAAAGGTTTCATTTCAGTTCATCCATTTCCCACAAACCAAACACCTCCTCTTTGCCTACCTCTGTGATAATGGTAGATAGATGTGATTGACAAGAATTTATGCCCTCCCCGTTTTTTCTTGGTTCTGGCCTCTTTGGCCCAGTATTTTTTTCAGAGTTACCAATTCGACACTGAAGTGACTGACATGAATGCTACTCTCTCATTTCCCAAGTGTATCCTCTAGCACACGGATTCATGAGCTTTGCCATGAGTATTAAATGGACCAGGAGAAATGAGGCCTTCACAGCACCCACAAAGTTGATTAGCCTCAAGTGTAATTATTGTGTTCATTGCTTCCTTTTTTTGACCCTCTCTCTTGTATCTACACTACACATAGAGGAGCAATGGGTGCTTCAAAGACTCCCTCCATAGGCTTGGCTGAGGCCATTACAACTGAAAGCAGAAACAAGTGCAGCCTGAGACTTTTACTCAAGTACATATGTTTGGTCCTCCTACTTTTACTTCAAACTGTTGGGATCTGTGGTCCTCAGAGGTGTGTCATGAGCATGACTAGCTTCTATATTCTATCATCTCAAAAAATTTACCAAAAGCAAAACTCTTCAACATTACATCTCAAGAATTATGCTCCCAACCATAAACAACTTGACCCCAAAATTCTAATGGCCTTCTCACTGGGGGTATTATCCAATGGCTACATCAAAAAGAGCTCTCTGAAGACAATGTTTATATCGCATAGATCATTCAGTATGGCGTAGCTAGGACAGTTTAGTCACAGGACAGCAAACACCTGTTGAGCAGAAATCTTTAGTGGATAGCATGATGGGTGGGCAAGGTATATTTATAATGCTACTCTATTACGGAGTAAAATCTAAAAGTCGCATCTGTGGCATGAGCAGGTTTGTTAGCAAACGTCTATGTATAATGGATAAACTTTCCTACTCAGCCCAAATGAGGATTTTAATTCTGGCTAATGGCAGTAGCACTTTGGTGGGGGAGAGAGTGAAGGCAGAGAAGAAAGCCTCTCAGCTCAAATAATTTCTTGTGGATCCCCCTACTATTAGTAGGAGTCACCCAAACATCTCCCTTGAGCATCTGTGGTGACCACCCTTCCTCCTGCATGACTCGCACATGACACTTAAGGGGTACACGTAGGCAAGGGTCTATTGGGAGACAGTGATGTGCCTTGGGTCAGGGAATGGGACCCCAGTGGTTTCCCCTCCGAGACTGACAAGCTCTGCCTGACTGCTCTGCATCATGGGGTGCCCTGAGGAGCTCCCCACCTAACTAATTGAGAAAGCACAGCTTTCACTGGCCACCCTGCGGCTGGGGAACCATTTAAACTGAATTATCGTGTGGACATCTCTGATAGGTAATGAGAGGGCAAAGGCCACAGGAGATGTCTGAAATACACTGAACACCCTTGTTTTCTGAAACAGTGAGAAATTATAAAGTGAGTCAAATCTGATTTCTACCGCAAACTGAGGACAGAAAATTCCACTGAAACTACACACACACACACACACACACACACACACACACACACAAACACACAAATACACACACAGTTAGAGAATAAGAGAGCTGACAAGGTAGTATAAACCTTGTCTGGCCAAAGAACATGGCACAGTCTATATTGAGAGGGGAATGATCAGCTCCTTTATCCTTTGGTTTGTTTAGATCTGCGTTCCTAGATCAATAGTTTCCACAATACCAGATACATAAATTTAACATCTAAAGACTGCAAACTCTTCTACATTTTAACTTTTATCCTTTTTCTTGCTGACAAATCACTGCCATGCCAAACTTTTAAATTTTACCATCCTTTTTATTTTTTTCGCTTATGTCTTTTTTGGGGTAATGTATACATTGATGAAGGAAACAGTACTCTTAATGATGTGCTCAGATTACTAAATTTTTCTGTTTAAAAATAATCAGTATGTCTGCCATCTTCATATTTTGAAATAATGAAGTCAATTCTCATAGGATTAGCAAAACCGTCCTCTTTAAAGTTCCACACCGCATAAAATGCTGACTTTAAGACCAAACGACGGATGAAGAAAGATATTATACTCACTGTGATACTACGTACTATTATATTACTTCATGCCAGTATCTAACATTCTTGCCTCCATTGCTTAAAGTCATATGTACTTAACCATTGTCAGTATTTAAAATTTCACCGTCATCTGTTGTACTATTCACCTTTTATCCCTTGTACTTTCATCCCCTCCCAAACCCAACCTAGTCTCAAGAAAGAAAGGAAAAAAAAATGCCCTGGTAACAAAGATCCTTTTGATAAATCGGCCTGGGGGCAGCAAGTGGTCCAGAAAAGTATGACTCTTTCCAGCACTGGGTTAGTAGCAGCAGAGGTGGCAGGATTTCTGTCTCCCGATCTGTCCTGGGCTGGTCACCTGGGAGCTGGAAATGACAGCTGGACCAGTACTTCCCAAATTCTGGTTATATCTGTATTTGTGTGGACAATTATTTCAACAGGTCCATAATAAAAAGAAGGAAAAATCAGGATGACATAGAAAATTTTTCATAAAAATACTTTTATTTGATTAAAAACTATCTTTTACTAAGCTCTTCTTCCCTATAGTGTGTGTGTGTGTGTGTGTGTGTGTGTGTGTGTGTGTGTGTGAGAGAGAGGGAGAGAGAGAGAGAGAGAGAGAGAGAGAGAGAGAGAGAGAGAGAATGTCCTTTCTTTTAATGTTAACAGTCCTCTCTTTTATCGTGATAATAGACGATATTTTTTTAAGTCCTTACTTGCCAGAACTAATAGCTGGTGATCTTATGTTGGGCCCCACAAATTTTAATGAAATGTTTGGGGTGTGAAGTCCCACCATCTGAGAAGCCTTGGATTTGATTTCAGACGAGCAGGAGGAAGGGCAGAGGTATTCAGTCCTAACCTGTACATCCTGTAACCTTTCCCTACCCCATTTGCGATGTCCAGGGTTTTGAAAGCTAAGTGCTACTGACCCTGATATCTTCTTGGTTAATGAAAGGCATTGCTTTCAGCTATTTAATCAGTGTGTACCAAGCAACTTATTTTTTTAACTGAATCGCCTCATTATTTTTTCTTAATCTTTGTTTTCTTTTGTATCTTTTCCTGCTTAAATAAAAACTGGACTTTTGGATTTCAATTTCTAAGATTAACATTACTAAGTCACTGGTTTACAAGTTGTAATGTCCTGTACTATTTTAGCACTAGATATTACATGATCCAAAGTTGATGATCTTTTTAATCCAAAACAGGGTTCTAACTACTTTCCTTCTTAGTATCACCATTTTCACCATATCTTACAATCCAACTATGTCGGATTTCAGTAAATGAAAACAAAACAAACAAAACAATAAGAGCGCAGGGCAATAAACAAATTGTCTAAGTTAGGTATACCCTGGCTCTCAAACATCCAAGTGGAAGGTGTGAACAACACCCTTGGGTGGCCGGTGATGTTGCTGCGTCCTTCCCATCCGCCCTTCATTCATCTTTAAGGACACCAAATACCATCGTGTCCCTCTTTCTTTCTCTTGAGCCATTTACTTTTCTGAGAATGCCATGGTAAGCGTTTTCACTGTGTACACACCTCCCTTATTATCTTGAACCACTTTCTTCTCACTCCTGGTGCCTGCTCAGTACCTCAGAATATTTATCCCTTTCCTCTCCCTATTAATAACAATATCTACACTTCTGGAGTGCTTAACTGTGCCAAGCATTATTCAAAGGGCTTTACGCATGCCATTTCACTTATTTGTCATGAACTTTTTGAAATAGATACTATTATCTCTGTTTTATGGATAAAATCCAGGAGAGTTAGGTAACTTACCCAAGGTCACAGTTAATAAATGGCTTTAACGACAGAGAATCATAATAATTATGATATTGATATAGTTGTATTAATGGAAAAAAGTTTTGAAGAAAAATTTAACATAGTAGAGAACAATTCCCTTGATGTTAATAGCTCTTAAAAGCACTAAGTCACAATTTCCACACGAGTCCTAAGTCAATTCCCTCTAATTATAAACTTACATATGCACTCACACTGAAGATGGATAAAAACTATTTTTAATTCTGTCTTTCTGTTTTAGTGTTTAGTATCCTCTTCTATTTTCTAGAGCCATCTGTAGTACTTTTATTTCATGAAAGTTAGAATGTACCGTGTGGTTTGGCCTGAGTCTGTAGCCACCACTGAGCACAGCTTTCGCAGAAAGTGCCTTTTGGTTACTGAAAGAGAGCGATCTGATAAAACAGCAAGGTCTCCCACAGGCTCCGGAGACCCCTCAGCCTGTCAATCAAATGCAGAAAAGCTGAATTAGATGACTATGCTTCTTTCCAGCTTGGGCTTTTCAGTTCCAAACAGTAAACTTATAAATTTCTTTGGGGAAACCAGTCATGTGTAAATCATTAAAAGAAAATCAAGATGCTAAATTCACATCTTGGGTCTGAGTTTCCTCTGCCTGCTTCTAGAAAGGAGTGCTGCCGGCAAGGGCTCCATCCTTAGCTCCTGTCTCTTCTCCATCTCCAGCGCCAGTGGAGGCACCTGCCATCCACTACCCCAGTTGTAACCCTTAGCTATATATACCTGAGGGAGGCCAAACCACTCTCTCTGGGCCTAAAACTCCCCCGACTTCCAGACCCACCGCTCTCTCCTCTCTCCTTATAGACATCTCCCTCTAAATGTCCCCAGAGCCTCCAACTCAAATGTCCAAAACTGAATTTGTTAGCTTTCCCATAAGTCCTGCTACCTCTTGTGTCTCTGAGCTTGGATTACACACCTTCATCGATGCAGACATGTGACTAGGGAATGTCAGATTCCTGTCTTTTCTTCACTGACCATCCCCCTGCCCCATAAGCTAAAGAGTCAATAAAGCCAGTCTACTCACTGTCTGAGTCTCTAAATCTGTTCCCTTTCTTCTGCTTTGCTGTTGGCCAGATCTCTGCCTCTCTGGTTTTCGCCTGGACCCCTAGAGCAATCTCCTGCTGGTTTCTTCCACCCACCCTAAGCATGGCTGCCACAGTACGCTTCTAGTCTGAGCCTCCCATGTTGATGTAATATCCTTGGTTTCTTCCACCTGAAAATAGGGATGTAATCCATAGCAAATGCTCTAAGTATGTTCATATCATGACATCCTTATTTCCAATTACATACATACAAGTGATAAAAATTTCTTATATCAGAAAGATATCACTCTAGAATAACTTACCCAAGTGGAAGAACCAATCATTTTCCTCCTATCCCAGCAGGGAAGATATCCTTTTAATGCTAAAAGAACTAGGTCATTATAGCAATTAAATGCAAATAGAGATAAAGAGTACTAACATTTATTAAGCACCTACTACGTGGCAGGGACTTATGTCAGGTATCTTATGTAGGTTACCTTAATATTATACAAGTCTCTGATGTAGGGATAATCCTCATTTGAAGAGCTGAGTCTAAGTAATTTTTTCTATGTCTTCCAGTAAGGAAGTGGTACACCCAGGATTCAAATGTGGTTCTGTCTAGTATCCCAAACCTATACAGTTGTCGCCATCCCATATCCTCTCTCTCACCAAGAAAATGTAGAAGTTTACAGAAGCAATGAGTGGCTAAAAGATCCATATATACGTACACGGTATAATTGCTTTAATTCAAATTCAACCACAACATTTCCTTTTTTGTTTAAATTTCAAATTTCAAGTATATAAGACTTTTATGCTAACTGAAAGAGGAACTGGGTAAAAATGAGAAGCACTATTTGATGATAAGAAAATTCAACTGGCAACATCTTTAATATTTTACAGAAGCTTTCCGTTTCATGTGTCTGAGGTCAAGAGTAACTTTTCCACAAAAAAAACCACCAATTTTTTTTTAACAACTAGATAAGATACATGTATCAGTACCTATGTTATACTTAGCACTGGACTGGGTACTATGAGGACAAAAATAAAACAAAGACACAATATAATCCTACAGGTAAACTATCAACTCAGGGATGCCAAAATAGAGATATCAGACCTGATAAAGGCAGCTTTTTCTATTCCATCATTCTATTACATACAACCTCACCATATATTCAATCTAAGCAACAATAGCTCCAATTACAAAAGGATTTGATACAGTAAAACCACGCACATGTGTAAACTACACCATAATAAGAGAGATTCTACATCATAAAGATCTGAAAAATAGTCCTTTCTAAACATAACATTTGAATATTAATTAGTAACTCATCTGAACAACTGAAGAGATTTACGAAGTTTATTCTCTAAAGCAGAAACTCTGCGTTGCATGTTTTCTTGTGCCATTAACTCAACTACAAAATCCATTCTTCATAAATGGAAGAGAAGTACATTTCACACTAGTCCCTATTTCAATTATTAAATTCTGAATTAGCATACAATAACTTTGTAAGTTTTAAAAATCATACTAGAAATAACATTTTTAAATGGATGAAATCAACATGTAACGTTGAGTTCCCTATTACAAAAAGTTGTGCCACTTACAAAAATTATTTTAATGGCACTTTATTAATGAAGCTAATTGTTATACAAGTGCAACTCTTTGATGTCATAATGAAGTCCATGAGAACAGAGAACAGTTTTTCTCAACCAGGGTAACAATTCCTCCCTGTTCTTCATGTTTCCATGTGAAGGAACTTCCCTTGAATAAAGACCCAGGTGTGTACAAGGGTCCCCTTACTCCTACCCCTGAGAGGCAGTGACTTTTGTGACTGGTGAACATGGGAGAAGGATCAACTGGGAGAGGGTAAGTGACCAAAAAGTTACACTGAACGAACATAGAACAATTAGGTTTTTGTCTTATTCGAATGCCTTAATACTTTGAATAGTCTACCTTTCAGAGCCCCTAATTTTATTCTCCTCCTTTTAAAGTTTTGCTTTTCCTGCAAAAACTTTTGCCTTCACAGCTCAAAAAACCCCATTTTATAAGTGCGGTGGGCTTGTGATTTGTTTGTAAAGGGTGAATTTCTAAAGAAAGCGTTTTTTTAAATTTTGTGAATCCGTCAAATTATCTAAAAGCCTATTTTGCCTCTAGACTTCTCCAAAGGATCATGTTTTGAAAACTTTACAAACCATTAGTATTATCAATTGCACATTATTTTTGAGCAAAGCCTTTTACTAAGCTACTAGCTTCATTTGATAATATTAGTGATGAAAGTAAAGGACTGCAATACTGTATCTGTCATTAATCTCTGAGCACCAGGCTTCCCATCAATCAGAAGTCATTTATTGTGGAACTTGTCACAAGATATAATGATTCATGCTAGTTGGAACTTGCAATTTCTCCTCTTGAAGAGGGCTTCTGAACTAGTGAAAAGCTTGTGAAACAGTAATTTAAACATCAAGTTTCTTTACTTTCGATTTTACTTAATCTTTCACGTTAATTTGGCATACGTTAAATGCTCTGAAATGACTTAATAATGAAGATTTTGCAAGATCATAATCTGATCCACAAGGACATATCAAATCACCTAAATAAGAGATTGGAATTGTGCTACTTGATTAAAGGAAACATTATACAAAATAAAGATGCCTTCCTACAGAAATTAATAAATACGATTTCTAACATTTAAAGTAAGGATCTTTTATAGCCTGCAAGATAACGAATGTAACAAATCCTGCCAGTAACAAGTGGATTCCATTACAGAGTATCCAATCTTATGAAAACTGAATCATTAATGAACCTGAACACTATTTAAATTATCAAGGCATGCCTGAGATTTGAAACTACACAATTAATTTCTCCCCAGAGAAATGAAGGTAACAGAACATCCAATTTTTCATAGAGAAAATGTATCTGTTTTGTCAACAGGTGGATTTTTCTTTGCGTTCTTCACAGGGTCACTGCAACCCTGCTTTGTTTTAGACAAAGAACTCCAGCCCACTTCCAGGGCTTCCCCATTCATGGAGCAAGCGCAGGTCATTGGCTCTGGCATTTACGTCACCAGACAGAATCAACATGGTGGTGAAAAGTCACAACCTAATATCCTATTTGTGCCACAAGTATTCTGAACAGATTATTTAAAACCTAGACATATGTTCACATTTCTTTATCCTTGGTAAGGTCTTTCTTTACAAAGACTTATAAACAGTAATCATATAGATGAGCAAAATTAAAGCTGGTTTTCAATTCTTTAAAAGAATAAAGAAGTGTGGTTTGCAGCAAGACCAGGTACTGACTCCTGCTCTGTGGCCTTGTATTTTGTGAACTGTGATGGCTGAGCTGGTCAATCATCCAGTTTCAACCACATGCCCGTGGCCTGACCTTCCATAAAGCAAGGTAGCTGACAGAGCTCACTGCACTATGCAGCCACCACCGCCGCCGAAAGCATTCGTTATTGTTCGAGGTGCTTTTATTCTTTGTTTATCCATTTAAAGGCTTATAAATTTTTATGAACTCTTTGCGAGGTAAATACAACAGGGTGGCAATATGACAGCTCGACGAGCTCTGTCCAAAAGGGAGTTCACAAGCTTTCCATTTGTGACAGCATGGACCAGGTCATCTACCCAGCTTCCCCCCTAGTGACCCACACAGCATTTGGAGATGTGTCTTAACCTTTCCAGGGCACTAGGTTACTGTTTACGAATGTGATGAAACATTCGCTAACCACCCAAAAGAGAGAATCCAAGTCCCTGTATCACAGAGGAGCAGAGTTAGGGCTTCGGGTTGAGCTCGTGTATTTCTGTCACATCATTATCCTGATGTATTTGTCTCACAAACCTACCATCAACATTTCTAGATCTTTGCACCTGTAAATACAGCTTCCCTTTACAGCTTTAAGTTTCAACTGTCAAATCCTTATTCAGCAGATAATTTTGGAGCAGTCAGACATTATGTTCAATTAATGAAAAACTATATAACATCAATATTAGGATATAAACCGGCCAACTTCAAGGAATCGAAAATGAACTAAACCTCCTGATCAAGCAAATCCGACCCTCTTTACAACCCCCTTTATATCTATTAAAAGATTTATCATAAATAAAACTTTAAAAAGTAATCCATGCCAAAATATTCTCTAGAAATGAATAAATTTGCTTACCCAACATAAATGCACTTTAATATATCATTTATCCATCAATGGCTATTGTCACTGATGCCAGAAATCAAAAGAAATGTTGACTCTAAGCAGAATGACTAATATGGAGGGTTATCTCTTTTTTTTAGAATACGCTTGAGATTCTATATGCAACATACACACGTGTTAAGTTATCTCTAATATACACATGCACATATAGAAGAATGCATAAAAGCAGCTGTACAACTTCTTAACATGTTATAGTCAGTAATTAAAGCAAATAGGAATGAAAACACTCTAGACTGCAGTCTTTTGGAGGCAGGAGCTCATAATCCCCAAAGATTCAGAAGCATTACCTCATTGCAGCCTTGAGACAAGCTGAGCATTCACTCTAGGTCTTACCCAGCATCCTCCGGTTCACACAAAGACAACAGAGGCGTGACCAATCACATTGTGGCTAGCAGTCACTGTTTCAAAGCCCTCTCCCAGTATTACCCATTGACATGCTCGCTGGCAGCCTGCTGAACTTGTCGTCATGGCAACACATCCCAGCTGCTCACCGAGGCTTGTTATATTACTTTTTCTTTTCACCACTCACTTAGCTAATTAAAAATTTAGGACCATGTTTTGCATGTTGGATGCAAACTGAAACAATGCAGGGTCCTTTTTCTCTTTTCTTTTCTTTCTTTTTTTCAATGGAGCTTTAAAAAATGCTGGGAAAAGCGATGTGAAGGACACTCCCATGAAGTCCCAATATAACCAATCAATAGAGAGACTGCATGTAGCTCTAGCCAGATGGAATTTGTCGCTAAACCTAATCTGCAGCAAAGCAAAACCAAACCACGAGCATCGCTAAAGATGTTCTTCCTGTTTTGAAATATGTAAGCCAATCAGCATCGATGATTTATGTTGAAATATTCACATTATTCCTGGTCAAAATGTTCTTTAAATATTTTTATTGAACATGATTCTGATTTAAAGCAGCTTTACCCATAATTCCACAATGCAAGCAGAGTAAATAAATAAATAAAAAGCACAGAGAAAAAAAAGATCCTGCAAAAACTGCCAATATAGCAAGTGCTAAAAGAGGTGCCAGCGAAAAGCGTATCTGTGAAACTGCCATATGTTTTAGATTTGACCACCAAAATGGACCACTGCTGGGACAGGACGGAAGCAGCAGGTCTGCAGTTGAAAACCCACAGAAAGAAAATGCCAGCTTTTGTTTAGCAAAGCACAGAGAAATCAATTAACCCTCCCAAACGGTTTCAGAGATGATGGCTGAATCACAGATAACACCTTTTAAAACATTCCCCTTATAACCCTCGTTATACCTATAACTGGAGTTCTTAGGATTCCAAGATAAAAATTTGTTGTGCTTTTTTTTTTCCAGCTTTCCACTTAACCTATTTCATAAAGTAGAAAGAAATTAAAATTTGAAACTATGCTCATTGTGAATAAGCGGAGATAAGAGACATCAAAGTGGTTTTGAAAATCCAAGCGTTCCAGTTTATAGAAAATGTCTGCACTCATTTCAATTAAATAAGAAAACCAAGATACCAAAAACAGGCTTGGAGAGGCAGTCTGGCTTACTCCAAGCAGCTCTACTAATTTTTCTGTCTGAAGTCATCCAGGGCTGACTGACTTCAGTCCTCCAGCACGGTGTAAATATGTAATCAGACTGGCAGGCCATATTCTCTCTAGTATTGCCCACATCTCGAATTTGCAGGTCTACCACCAAATACCACTGACAAGAAACCCCACCCCCCTGAGATGGTTAGAAGTAGAAATGTCAAACAAGCATATAGAATTCTAACTTGGTATCAGGGAAATGGGAGGAATGCCGGCCTGCAAAGTGAAGGAGAGATGACGGACAGAGGTATTTGGGGTATTAAAGGCGAATAGAGTTTACTCTTTCCCTGTCTTCTCTCTTCAAGTCGTCAACAGATGGAGCATCTATGATAAGGCTCTCGGTTAAACATGCTAGACTGTAAACAGTACCTCCCGACTCCCACTGAAGTGACAGCAAGAGGAAGAAAAAAGAAGAGAATAAGAGAGAAGATGAAAGCAGATGAACCATTAAATAATTCTGGAAGCTGGAAAAACAGATGGGTGAGAGGGAGCTGAGTTAAGAGAGCGAAGAAAGTTTAAATATACGTACATGAGGAAAAGCAAAGCACGGATGGTGGTGTGGGTGCAGCAATTCTGAAATAATTTTGTGTGTACGGTGAGATTGAGAAAATTAGTAAACATATTGTGGGAGAAGAAATATACAAATGCACATTGAGGAAAGGAGAAAGAGCCCTGGGAGATCAGTAGGAACTCTTGATTTCCTAGCTCTGTCCACTGAAAATCTCTAGTTCATATAGCACTTATGATCTTGGGTTCCAAATGCTATACCCCACTAAAAGAAAAAGATTCCGTAGAGAAATTACTGACTCCAGGTCTGACTCAGGAAAGGCATAAGTGAACCCAGGAATATCTTTTTGTGCCAGAAAAGCAGGTAACGGCTCAAAACCTGATGGGACATCTCAAAAGACTCAGGAACCAGACTGAAGGCACTTCCATGGCCCAAATCAGGAACAAGTTGAGTGTCTAATAGCGTGTACGCAAAATACTATGACACATTGAATAAAAAAGAATCCATGAGTACACTGTGATACAAAAACAAAAACACAGAAAAAGTAGAGTGTGCAAAAAAGGATAGTGCTTTTTTTCCCACAAATGAACACCAATTCAAAACTTCACAAGAAATTATAGAATTTGCATTTCTAATTACCACTGTAATAAAAGTAATTCAAGCAAGAATTATTGATATATGATAAAACCATACCATAAAAGATTGTTGGAAAACAAGCTATTCATACAATCTCAAAATGTCAACAAACAGATTACTTTTTAATTACAAAAGATATACCACCATAATCAAATCACCAAACTTAGTATCATCGAAGAGTCGAAGAGCCACCGTGTCCCTACTAATGTTCATTATGCACTGAAAAGAACACAACATAATCTATGGAATATTTCCCTGATGTCCCCCACCCCCTCCAAAAAATTTTAATCTAAATCTAATCATGAAAAAATAACCAAACAAACTTCAAATTGAGGAGTATTTTGCAAAACAACCAGTCTGTAATGTTTAAGAAGGTTAATATCATAAAAGATGAAAGGGAGCTGGAAAACTATTCTAGCTTAAAGGAGGCTGAAGACATGTAACGTGATGCTTGGTTAGAGCTTGGAATTTACAAATAAGAGTTAAAAAAAAACAACGACAGGGCATTATTGTGATAATTATAAAGGGCATTATTGGGATGATAGGAAAAATTTAAATATGAACTGTACACTGGATATTATCATTATATCAATGTTCAATTTTCTGAATTTGGTGACTCTAGTTTTATTATGTAAAAGAATATCCTTGTTCTTGGGAATTGTACCCCTAAAGGTGAAGTGCCAAGATTTGTACCAACTTTCACATAGTACAGAAGATAGATAGATACCTGAATGGATGGATGGATGGATGGATGGATGGATGGATAGATGGATGGATGGAACAAATGTGACAACATGTTAACAATTAGCAAAACTAGATGAAGAGTACACTGGTATTCATTTCACTTATTTTATAATTTTTATATTATAAAAAATAAAAGCTGTAGAAGGTAAAGAAATCTGGAAAGTCTGTAGAATGTAGGTATTGTTAAAGGTGAGGTATGGAACGGGCTAAAAGAGAACTATTGTTCCATAAACTTTGTAAGGAGAATTGAGGCACTCAGTCCCACTCCTTTACCTAATACAGCTACCTCTCAGCCTAGGCAAACAACAGAAATCTTACTTTCTGGAGAGGTTAAACCAGACAGCTTTTTAACTTGCGGAGTCTACGCACAGTTGAGGAAGATTATCAAATACTAAATAATATAGGATTACATAAAAAGTGCCATACTTCACTCAACTTCTAGCATGATGACAGCAAATCTTGAGACTGGTAGACTCTTCTAGGGAAACTGGCTGGTGGAAAAGACCCACTGTAGCCCCTCCAGATCACTCTGCAGGAAGGCCCAACAGAGGACAAGTTCTATCCTCCACAGAACTTCCAAACAGCATTTTAGTGTCTGTAGAGATCAAAAAAAAATAATAATAATAAAAACTAGAAAAGAAAATTTAAAGAAACTGAGACAAGGCACAGAGCAGCTCCTAAAATTAATATTCCCAGGAAGCTCCTGACAATGTGGCCTAGCAAAATAAGGACGTAAACCAAGCCATACAAAGCCATGGTGCCTAGAAAACAGTGGTTCCAACATAGGACTGGTGAGAAGAAAACTCCCAGATAACAGCTGTTAGGCAGCTGTTAGCTAGCTGTTAGCTAGACAGCAACTCGTCCAGGTTGGGGGAGGAGGATAGGGAGCTCCCAAAGGAAATTCTCCAAGAAACTAGGGAAATGGATCGATTATTTGAAATACTAGAGCACTTTGAAAAAATAAATACTGGTGGGTATATGGAACATCTGATGGATTTGGAGGAATAAAATAAAGGCAGATATATAAAAATCTATGAAATTAAAAAAAAGAAAAACAATGACAATCATTAACTCCAGGCAAAACAAATGGTTGTATGAGGTGTGATCAAACAATACAGCGAATGTTTAAAAAAAAAATTATTACAGTAAAAGACACATAGCCATTAATCCCCCTCAAAATACACCCCCTTGCTTTGAACACACTTATCCCATCATTCTTGCAATTTTCTGAAGCAGTTCTGGAAGCCCTCTTTTGTGAGTGTCTTTAGTTGCGCTGTTGTGGCTGCCTTGATGTCCTGAATCGATCAAAACGCTTTCCTTTCGTGGTCATTTTGACTTTGGGGAAGAGCCAGAAGTCACATGGTGCCAGATCCAGTGAATAAGGTGGATGAGGACACACTGTAATGTTTTTATTTGACAGAAATCACTGTACCAGAAGCGATGTGTACCAGAAGCAACATGGAGCACCGTACCAGAAGCGACATGGAGCACTGTCATGATGGAGGATGAAGCAAAGACATACATGAAAGAGAACTTCCAGAACTGCTTCAGACAGTGGCAAGAACAATGGGATAAGTGTGTTCGAAGCAAGCGGGCAGATATTCTGAGGGGGATCAATGGCAATGTGTCTTTTACTGTAATAAATTTTTAAATTTAAACATTCACTGTATTTTCTGATCACACCTCATAAGACAGTAAGTTTACTCGTAGGACAATACTGGGTCTTCTAAAAAAGATATGTAATCATCATAATGTGAACGCTGATTATTGATTTATCTTTAAATTCTTATATAACTGCGTTGAGAGGATAAGGGGAGGGGAAATAAGTATATAAGGAAAACTAAAATTTCATTTGCCCTACCAGGAAGACAAAAGATAAAACCCAAAATTAATAAATCAAGATACAGAATTACAAGCACATTATTTAGAAACTGAATCAATACTAAAGAAACTACTAAAAGAGTCTTAAAGGATTGACCCTGGGAAGTGGGAATCAGAAATGGTAGAGGGCAGAGGGTGACAGGTGAATGGTATTTTTTATTATACTATATAGCAGAGTGTGTAGGTGTGTAGGTGTGTGTGTGTGTAGATGTGTACTTGCTATAATAGTTGTATTATTTGATTTTTTAAACTACGTACATAATTACCTTTGTAAAAATAAAAATTAAATTATAAAAATAAAACTATGATGCATAGCATAGACTTGGATAGGGCAGAAATCAATCATTAGTCATACTTTTATTGAGTATCTCCCATGGACCCAGCACTTACTAGTCTGTGACTTTGGGCAAGTTTTTAACCTCCTAGTGTCTTAGTTTTCTCATCTGTAAAATGGGTATGAAAATAATACATACATCATTAATAGCAAGTGGCACAGAAAAAATGCTCAATCAAGCAAACTATTATTCATTTTATTACGAGTGGGGCCCTGGGCTTGCTACTGGGGAGCAACATGAACAAGAGACAGCCCTGCCTTCCAGGACTTCCGGGGAAGGTGACAATAGTAAGTGGGCAGTTCCAGTGCAAGGCCATGAAAGGGTAAAGGCGTATGGGGGTAGGAGGTATGTTCATGTCCCCCACTTACCCTCAGCAACCCTGCACGAAAGATCAGCATTTCCAAAGTAAATTTCAGAAAAGACTCGTCCCACAAAACACTTCTTAAAAAAAAAAAAAAAAAAGTTTTGTGGTCAAATCAGCCTGGGAAAGTACAAGTTATACCCCCTTTGGGAGAGTTACCACCCATATTAGCATATTTATGGCTCTGAACTTCCTACAGTAAAGAAAATGCTTTGACTTTGTTTAATCCAGTCTTTCCCAAACAAATTTGGCCAGAGAACTCTTTTTTATTCAAGAGGTTCTGGGAGCCACTGCATAGATCTTAAAACTGTCAAGATGTAGAAGCTTCTACTCTGCTCCTCCTAGTTCATAGCCTTTTAAATTCCCTTTTCATTTACCCCAATTATTTTGACAATGCTAAGTTTCCAAACTTTTAAAGTAGGAAAATATTACTTAATAGAAACTCCCCCAACTAAATCACTTTTGTGAAAAGGAATCTGTATTGATGAGATCTGTATATACTTTTGAAGATGATTTATAGTTGATTTCCAATAATTCAGAACCAAGAAAAAGCTCCAATAAAGTTTTTAGAACACAGGTAAAATCAGCAATCTATTCTTTACTCTTAGATTTAGAAGATGGATAGATACTATAAATTGTGGGTGATTTGTGAAATGGGGTGTGCTGTGACTTTTAAAGTATATTTAACGAACCTATATCTTAAGACCTCAGTTCAAACACCTTTTATAACAAAGGTAGCAAGTGGGTTCTGCAGCAGTGTTGCTGTTTTGAACTATGCACGACTTGGATTATTTAACATTCACTTGCTTCTCTTGCCTTTGAGAAAACTCATAAACACATTCTCTCAGTACTGAGGTTTTCTGCGAAAGGGAGGCTAGAAATCCAGTGTTGTTTATCTCATAGAAAACAAAACTGCTTGAATGTGTAAAAAAAGACGAAGCGTTATGGGAGAAGTACTGGGCAGTGGAAACAGTCAATCACCTACTTTGTACAAATTGGATAGAAGACTGTCTTCTTCTAAATCACTGATGAAAATAATCTTTGAAGAGGCAGCAGTGGTGATTTATTTTTCTCCTCCCATGCTTCTCTTCCGTCACCCGTCACGCCATATCCTTTCTCCATGGGAAAGTGGCTTTTAAAAGTACCTCAGTGTGGTCATGTCACTCCCCTAAGTAAAGCTTTTCAACTTCTCCCCTTTGCTCTTCTTCCTAAAACTAAAAACTCTTTCACATGTGTTACAGGGTGCTTTATGCAATGCCGCCAGCTAACATCCTTTGGCAGCCATTCTGTCCCCACATCCTGTCCCACAGGCCTTGGAGCTCCTGAAATTAGTCTTCTCTAGGCTTTCCACAGGCTGCCATTTACTTGTCTGGGGTCCCCAGGACACTGGGAGCTTCTTGGAGTGCTAGGTCTTATTCACCGTCACACCCCCAACCATCCAGCTGCCTGCCCTTCCAAACAAACTCAGCCAGGGCAGGCCACTTGCTCAACTGAGGATGGCCCGGCCAGTGGTTTACTGGGGCACTCAGTCTACCCTCCATCCTGCCCCCATGGTCTCCTCAGGGGATCTGTCACAAAAAAATCTGTGAAGAAGCAGAAGTTTCTGCTTTCTGACACTCCCTACCCAAGTCCTGCCTCGGTCAGGTTCCCCCTCTTCTATATTTCATAACAGCCTGTGTAGTTTTCTTCATGTTTGATTTCATCTCTCTCTCTCCCACTAAACTGTGGGTCCAAGAAGGATCTTTGCTCATCAGTAGATAGCCTCAAATAAATCCCCAGCACTTAGAGCACCATCTGGCCCACAATGAGTGCTGAGTATGTGAGTGAATTCATTTTTAAGAGTCTTAATCTACCTGGAGAAATAAAAACTAAAAGAATTTAGGTTTTGTATGAAATAGCAATGTAATTTAATAAGTGTAATGCAGTTAGCGCATTAATCAAATAAAAATGCAGTGCAATGGTGAGAAGAACACGCCTAAAATGAAAATTTTATGATTTTCAATTCAATTTATTAACTATCGTTGGGAGACTCTAAACCCCTCAGCGGTACACCACATGAGAAAAGTGGGGAAAGGTGACATGGCCAGAGGTGGAGCATAAATGCTGAATAAAATGAAAGCACAAAGTGTAAAGTACAATTTGGCTAAATTACTAAGACTCTCAGCCTAAAACAACAACAAGAACTCAATAAAGAAATATAATTTAAAAATACAAAAATCTGAAATATATTGATGTTAAATTAAGACAGTATAGCAGATCACAAATCCAAAATATTAGGACTATAACGGCAGTTTCTTGACATTAAAGATAAAAGAGAACAGAAGTAAAAACGACAGCTTTGAATTCCCATGCTTAAAGAATGAATATTGTGATTCTTTTAAAACTTGCTTATTTGAGTATTTGTTCAGTAATTTGGTTCCTGAGTTTTTACAACGGGAGATCATTTCTGAGACTTTCTTCTGTCCGTGTCACTAGGTTTCTCCCTCTTCCCGGGGGCCTCATCTTGAGGTCTGGTGGGTGGCTGTGAACAATGCTGCACCCCTACTATGACACCAATAACTTCCATTTCTCCATGAGGACATTTAAAAAATTATCAAAACAAAAATGCCACTACTGCGTGGAACTTTAGTTAGCAGATATTACATTATTTTTCCTCACGATCTCTGAGAATTAGCATCTTATTTCTGCAATGGATAAACTGGGAGTGAGGAGAATATCTAAGATTTACTGAGCACGCCTGAAGTACCAGGGGCTGGACATCACATGTTCTCTCCTTTAATCATAACAGCTACCCAGTAAGTGAGGTCTCATTATCTCAATTTTAAGAATAAAGTATTAATACGTTGATAGATTGTCCAGAGGCTACGCAGTTCCTAGAGAAACAGCCTAAGAGCAGCCTGCCTAATGATGAATGACTCCCCAAACTGTGTGTTGAACGGACTAACTAACGTGGAGCTAAATTGGAAAACACACAACCTGCCCATTTTGAAATGTTACATATCAGTATAAGGACAATAATAAATGTACAACTTAAAAGCAGTTTATTTACTGGCTTCTTCATTTGAAAGAAAATAAGGCACCACATACTTGTTAGGTGTCACTCTCTACTTACCCCAAAATGTAAGCGTGTTACAATGGAGCCTTGTTCTATCAACATAGGATAGCACAGAATCAAGTAAAAAGCCAACTAATTATAATACAATATGCCAGCTGCTACAATATTAGTATGTACGTGGTATTAGAACACACAAGAGAAAACATTCAACCCTGCTTGGGAGAGCCCTAACAAAAATGCCACAGAGAAGGTGCCCACCGAGGAGTCTTCAGGAAGGAATAAAGGGGAAAGGCATTTCAAGCAAAGAAAAATGTGTTTGTATTACAAAAACAGGAAGCGGCAACTATTCCTTTCTTTAACCTTCACAACAACCCAATGAGGTGGTACTAGTAGTAGTATTCAGATTTTACAGATTGGGAAACAGAAGCACAAAGAAATAAATACTTCATACAGCTAGTGGGAGAGGGGGTTCTGTATATAACCAGAGATGAGACAACAGGGTGTATTTTGGGATGTGTGTTGTATGAGAAGCAAAAGACAAGCCAGCAGGGCTAACTACACAATTAGCATACCAGGAAATGCTGGCACCAGCAGTTAAGTATTAGGAATTAAATTCTTGCTACTGTGCTTGGCATTTTTCACATAATCTCACTTAATCCTCCCAACAACAATAATCTCTGACATAGCTCTTCTCACTGTAGTTATTTTACAGTGAGGAAATTAAGGCTACGAAAAGATAGCAAATTTGCCTGAGGTCACAAGACATACATGCTGGCTGCATTCAGGACTTGAAATCAAATCAGTCTGACTAGAAAGCCCATGATTTTAACCACTATACTATTCTGCTATTTTATTAAACACTGAGGGGTCATTTGAAATGATTAAAAAGTGTTTGTTACCTTGAATTTAGCCAATACCTCATATTTATTTGTTTTAGAACAAGACCAGTTATACTTGGGGAACATTACTGCATTCTTACCAAAATCATTTACCCTGAGTGCCCATTTACATAGAAAATATTTTAAATTGTTCCATTTAAAAAACCGTAGTCCTAAGGGAGCTATGCAGCTACATTCAAAATGTATTATTCAGATTTAGAACATTAAGTATCTCATGACTGAAGTTTTTTAAAAAGAGCTTAAAGAAATCTATACTAAAAGGATGATAAGATGACTGCAGTTCTTTGCAAGGAAAGAGGAAATGTGTCCCAGCAAAACAAACCAAATATAAAAGAATACATTACTGAATGAGGACAAGAGATCACTTCCAAAAGCCTTAGAACTTGCATTACAGTATCCTTTAGTTGCCACTAAAATGTTGTGCTGTGATTTCAGGGATGTAAAACAACTTGACTGTGCCATGCTACATGGTTTCCCACAACCCTCTGCAACATTCACAGTCCCCAAGAAAATCGAACCTGCTTTGTTTTCACAAAAGTTTTTCTGCCGAGAAGGGCAATGGGTTCCATTTTCAATGCAAGCTTATGGGCACACACAGTATCTTATGCCCATTAGAACTAACTTAAGCACAACTAGCTTTTGTTCAAAATACAAATGCAACCTGGGAAAGATCTATAAAATCTAAAGGACAAAATTACTTATTCTTCTCAATAAATAAACCATTCTAATCAATCAATAATCAATAAGTCACGTTGCTCTTGCTTTCTAACCAGTGAATGGCTATACTATCACAGCTCTCTCAGCTAAAATGAGCTCTGTGTTCTGTCTCCCCCACCTCCATCCCCCAAATTCTGTAAATAGGACCTCCCTGTGTTTTCACTCTTTGGAAATACAAAAATTTTAGATATTTAAAAAAAAAAAATTTAATTTAAAAATACAAAAGAAATTAGAAAAATAACAAACATCTGCATAGCCACCACCTCAAATTGGCAGTTATTGATATTTTGTCATGATCTTTTTCTAGAGAAGAAATGAAATCTTTCAGGTAAAGGTGTAAAATTCATTGTCTCCATACCCAGAGGAAATAACTGTCATGAACTTGATGTTAATACTTCCGGTACATTTAAGACACTTTTACATATGTGAATGTATGCACAAATGATATCTGATATTTTTTAGGTGCAAAATGAAAGACTTAACTAAATTGTATCATATTGTGTATTGTTCTGTACCCGTGTCTATCTTCCCTATTGGTGTGCCCAGTATCTAGTACAAGGTCTGGACATGGTAGATATTAGATAAATATTTGTTGAAAGAATGAAAACTAGGTTTGTAATAGGGCAGTTCCATAATCTGCTGAATAAATAAATTCTTCCAAACATTCTTTACTAGTAGACATCTTGGTGCTCAAATGCAAATAGAGAACTTATATTTAAATGACTTTTTCATTCATTTTAAATGCATGTCCAAGGTACTCAACAACATCACTAATAATCAGGGAAATGCAGATCAAAACGACCATGAGGTATCATCTTACACCTGTTAAAGGGTAAAGACAAAAGATAACAAGTGTGGGTGAAGAATGAAGAACGGGAACACTTGTACACTCTTGGCGGGAATATGGTGTAGCCACTATGAAAAACAGTATGGACGTTCCCCAAAACATTAAAATAGAACTACCATATGATCCAGCAATTCAACTTCTGGTCATCTATCTGAAGAAAATGAAAGCACTAATTAGAAAAGATACATGCACCCCCATGTTTACCGCAACATTATTTACAATAGCCAAGATATGGAAACAACCTAAGTGTCATCAATGGATGAATGAATAAAAAAATATATGATACATATATATGCAATATATATATATAATATATATAACAATATATATTACATATGAGATCAAACAATTAAGTTTGCAAACACATCCTAGAAAAAGTGCTACGTATCACTATGGTCACCTTTGAAGTGCTCCTCTTGGGAAGCTATGCACCGATGCCTGCACCTAGTCAATCCTTCAGAGCAATTTTGGAACTCTTTTTCTGGAATGGCCATCAGAGCTGTCGTTTTGTTACCCTTGATGTCCTGAATGTCATCAAAATGTCTTCCTTTCACTATTTCCTTTATCTTTGGGTAAAGAAAGAAGTCATTGGGGGCCAGATCAAGTGAATAGGGAGGGTGCTCCAATACAGTTATTTGTTTACTGGCTAAAAACACCCTCATAGACAGTGTCATGTGAGCTGGTGCATTATCGTAATGCAAGAGCCATGAATTGTTGGAGAAATATTCAGGTCGTCTAACTTTTCCATGCAGCCTTTCAGCACTTCCAAATAGTAAAGTTGGTTAACTGTTTGTCCAGTTGGTACAAATTCATAATGAATAATCCTTCTGATGTCAAAAAAAAGGTTAGTGACATTGTTGCAACAAGTTTGTGAACTGTCATACCTCATAAAATGGAATATTATTCAACCATAAAAAAGAATAAAATCTTGCCATTTGTGACAACATAGATGGACCTTGAGGGCATTATGCTAAGTGAAATAAGTCAGAGAAAGACAAATACAGTATGATCTCACTTACATGTGGAATCTGGGCGGGGGGGGGGCGCGGGGGGAAAAGAACAAGTTCATAGATACAAAGAACAGATTGGTGGTTGCCAGAGGCAGGAGTTGGGGGTGCACAAAATGGGTGAAGGGGATCAAAAGGTACAAACTTCCAGTTATAAAATATATAAGTCCTAGGGATGTAATATACAGTATGCTGACAATACTTTAGTCAACTTTAGTTAACAATACTTTATTGCATATTTGAAAGTTGCTAAGAGTAAATCTTCTCATCACAAGAAAAAAGTTCTCATCACAAGAAAAAAACAAATGAGAGGTGATGGATGTTAACCAGACTTATTGTGATGAACATTTTGCAATATGCATACATATCAAATCATTATGTTTTACTCCTAAAACTAATACAATATTAATGTCAATTATATCCCAATAGGAAAGAAGGGAGGGAAAAAGGGAGGGAAGGTTAATTTTAAAAATTAAAAAAATAAATGCATGTTCAATAAATACCTGATGGGGAATGAGATAACCTTAATGTAGTATTTGAGTATTCACTAGAGTTTGGAGGACTCATATGTCAATACCACGTGAACTATTCCAGTACACTCAAAGAAAGGCCTATTTTCTGAGATGCAGAGGGATAGGGCAGCTGCCATCTTCGTTGTGCAGAACCTGACCAAGACACTGCAATAGGGATGAACTAACAAGCAACTACTTTTTTTTTTCTGGTTTAGTATTGCCAACTATTCTGTGAATTATCCCCAACTTCCTATAGAGGTTTAGTTCTCTCCTCTCTCTCTTTATACACTCTACTCTGTTACAGCATTTATGACACTGCAATGTAATTGTCTGTCTTCTGTACACCAAACCATGAGTTTCTCAAGGGTAGCACTGATTTTTAGACATCTGAATCCACAGCACTTAGCTCAACGCTCAGCAGTAGCTACAATGAACTGAATCTCTTGAGTAGGTTTTTAAAAGAATAAAATTCAAGAATGATTCTGTGCTTCCATTGCTCCTCATGTTTTAAATTCTTGATCACTTCATTTCTCTACATTTTTATTTCAAACACATTTTTAACACGAAGAATTCCAAATATTTCAAAGTTGACAGAATACTATACTGAACACCCATGTACTTATCACCCAGCTTTGATGAAAGAGGAATGAAATTCATCCCTCCTTATAGAAACTAAAACTGGAAATCACAGATGATATATTATAGGTATGATTTATTCAAGAAAACCTATACAAACTCGTATGCAAAGAAGAGCCTTTGGCCCTACATCAAAAAGGTGTTTTCAGTTAAAATATTTTAGATTCTTAAAAAATATATGGTGATGGAAGGAGAACTAACTCTGGGTGGTAAACACACAATGTGATATATAGATGATGTATTACAGAATTGTACATTTGAAACCTATGTAACTTTACTAACCACTGTCACCCCCATAAACTTTAATTAAAAATAAAAAATGGCTCCCTGCTTTAGCTAAGTTTGTCAGTTGAACAACTAGTTATGGTCCTGTTGGTATATTGTCAACTTTGCAAACACAAGGTTACTGTCTCATAATATCCATACCAACAATTAATGTTAGTTAAATGATTAAATACATTAAATAATGAAGGCTCACTGTTCTCTTCCAGACTAAACTTTCATCTGGAATAATGAGGCTTATGAAATTTGGAATCTCACGGTTTCTTTTGTATGCCATTCTGAAAGCCGACTACATCCCAGATTTTTTCCAGAAGTTTTAACTACTGCCAGAATTGGAATTCAAAGCCCCAACAATTAGAAGAACTGTTAAGCAATGCTTTTCAAAATACAAAGGAAGAGGCTTATTCCTGTATGAAATGAAAGTAGGACAGTAATAACTAATTTCAAGCCCATAAGAATTGTTTTCAAAAGTTAACTATTAAAAAGAAATGTTTTTAAAAAACCAATGATAGAGAAAATCCCAGTAAATGTCGTCTGTCTCCCCATTTGAAACTGTATTATTCTTGCAGTTCTGCAAAGGCCCCCAGTGTCATTTGTTTTCTCCAGAGGGAACAGTAGTTGCCCCATATTTTACAAACAAGAGCTTTTTTTCTTTTTGGAGTGCCTAAAACGTCCATTTACAAATGTAAATTATGCAATATGGACTTTTTTTTTTTAAGAAAAGGAGGAACATAATTAAAGAGGAGCTGGAGGATCATAGGTGTTTGTATGTAGGTTCTAAAAATGAAAGCAGAACGTGTGAAGTATCTCATAGATACGCGCTCAGAAGAATCAGAGGCCTCTGATGCATAATATCCCAGATCTAACAACCTGAAGTCTGGTCTGATGGGGTAAGTCACGAGTGTTCTAGTGTTATCTAAGTTTTTTTTTTGTTGTTTTAAGCAAGAAGCTTTGCACATATGTATATCACAAATAGGTGAGAAAAGTGTCTTACAAATGTCTAGACTAAAAGTAAATTAGCTGGTCGATCCATCAATGGTAAATTGGATTGTGCCTTTGTTGACATGTCTACTCCCAGTGTCAAAGTTTATTTAACTGTTGGCTGCTGATCTGTTAACATCAAAATTACATCGATTGAGCCCAAATCAAAGAGTCCTCTGTTGTTTACACATTAGGCATGAAGGCTAATTACTTACTAATTCTTGAGGGTTTTAAACACTTTGATGTACTAAATACCCCTGAGGACGATACATATTTTTTAATGGATTGAAGACAGATCCTTCAACACATGTACAATCTAATAACGGAAGAGCAATGGTAGGTTGCCAGGCATGACGACGTGACAAATGTCAACAAGGGAATCATTATGTCTCTTGTCAGAGAGAAATCTTGCATTCTCTCTCTAGCCAGTTTATAATAAAATATTCACGATCTATTGATTTATATTTCATCTCTGTTCCTTCTCATGGAGCTTCTTCATGCATCATACATAATAATATTAATTCCATCTACCATTTGCTGATGACTTACTATGTGCCAGGCTCTGGGCTGAGTAGTTTAAGCACATCATGTGACGTCTGTCTTGTTAATCGCTATATGCTCCGTCTACTCAGTAAGCCCACACCCCCAGTATTTGTGCTCATGAAATATTTTTTGCATCAGTGAAAGAAGTGAAGAGTAGGAAAAGCAGAAGAACGGATGAGAATGAATATTATGAACAAATGCATATTATTCAAACACTCCATCAGTGCACTGAATCCTTACTTCACTACATCATCTCACTGAATCATTAATTTAGTTCATGAAAAAATACACTAAAGATGACATAATGCTTGTTTTGTGTTTTTTTTTTTTTTTTTTACTAACCATCATTCCTATTTCTGGACTATGTAAGAGAAGCTAGATGAGCTTATTTCATAAAAAGAGACTGGCTAGCCATACCAGCTCAAAAAAAGTACAGCAAGCTTTGTGTCTCCTGAATGTTTCATCTCAGTTAGCCTGAACGAAAAGTCATTTTTCTTTGACACGGTATTCCTCGGCAAGCGTGTACTGAACAAATACTTTATGTAAAAATTATAAAACAAAATTTTAAACCATTAAAATAAATGGGGTTAGAAATTTAGCAGAAGCAGTAAGTTTAGAAGAAAATATAATATATAAATTATTTAGGGTTCTGAGGACTAGAACATTCTTAAAGAAGAAGAAAGTCAGACTTTTACATTGCTGATTAGGGAGTAAATATAGTCTAACCAAAATTAGAAAACAATCTTTGACCTCTGTCAGACATCATGCCAACAAGCAGCTTGGGTTATCTTATAGTTTCAAATTAGATTGCACTACATTCCTGGTGACGGCAACATCTTTGAGAAGCCAGTTTTTTGGTGGTGGTTGTGATGAAGAGCAGTATGGTGCGAAACTCAGTGTGGAGCATGACAAAGGGTGGCAGTGTCCAACCCAATTCCCAGGTTTGAGAAGTTATGTAGTGCCCAGCAAGTGCACACATCTTCTTAGTAACTGGAGTTATTTGAGCATAAAATATTTTTCAAATTGCTACTAAGTTTTTAGGATATCACTTACGTACTTATTTAGTCATTTGAATCTAACTAATCAGTAAACAGAATAACGGTTTGTTTGTTGCCTTAGGAGTACCATGAAAAACTTAGTGAGGCATAAAAGGGACCATGAATCCACAACGTCAAGGAACCGGTGGTAAATTACAAAGGTCACGTTAATTTCAGAAATGATAAAAGTGTGCATCTTCAAATGAGGGAATATCATAATTATGATCTCCCCTGAAGCATCTATCATTCCGTTCAGAATTTTCAGGAATACTACATCTCCTCACCACGTCATTTTGCATATGAGGAAGTTGAGATGCACAGCGGTTAAGAAACATGCTCCAGGAGAATACCAGAACCTGAATTCCAACCCAGGACTGTCTACCCCAAAGTAGGCACTCTTCACTCTACCACAGCTCCAGCAACCACTGTGGCACATTATATACAACACTGCAGAGATGCTCAGTAATTATAAAAAAATCTGTTACCATCCGTGGTGGATTGAGTGGCGGCCCCTAAAAGGATATGTCTAAGTTCTAACCCCCAGAAACAATGAATGTGACCTTATTTAGAAGGAGGTCTTTGTAGATATGATTATGTTAAGGATCTTGAGATGAGATCATCCTGGATTAGCTGAGTGAGCTGTGAATTCAATAAGCGTCCTGGAAGACACAGAAGAGAAGACACAGAGAAGAGAAGGAGACAGGCAGACATTGGAGTGGTACAGCCACAAGCCAAGAAAGGCCTGGAGCTACCAGAAGCTAGGAGAGGCAAAGAAGGATTCACCCTTGAGAGCCTTCGGAGGAAGCAAGGCCCTGGTGACATCCGGATTTGACTTCTGGCCTCCAAAACTATAAGAAAATAAACTTCTGTGGTTGTATGCCACCCAGTTTATAGTACTTTTCTAGAGCAGACCTAGGAAACTAATACACCATCTTTAGGTCCAAGTCACTGAATAAAGTTTGTTATAAACGACTTAAAAATCCATAATACCTGGTTAACGATGATAGCTTTTACAAGTCCAAAATCTGAAAACATTCTTCTACCCAGTATATATCAAGGAGCTAACTCTTTTGATCAATTTTATCACATAGCTCTCATTTTTAAAATAATTCATTTAAACAAAAAATATTTATAATCAGTAGCCTATTAAAAGACCAGCATTTTTTAAAATCAGAGCTGAATATAATGTAATAACTGATATTACAAGTTGAAGGCTAGAAAAAAATCTAAAATGCACTTCAAAACGATCATCCTAAAATTAGGCAGAATGTGGTCTCCAAGGTAATGGTAACTTATGGAAACGAAAGTTATCACATTGAAGCCATGGCATGTAAAAGAGCAAACTCTGGGAATAAAATAGATTCTTACTGTAAACAAAGTGATGGAAAAAATAACTCGAAAGAAAACTACCTACCTTATTTAAAAAGAACAGAAAAAAATGGTGGGGACCCTACATGTCACAGGAAAACCAAAAAGTACAGCATTCACTAAAAACTCCTAGAAAAAGGAAATGTTTATAAGATGGGATACAGTCAAAAATATTGTAATAACTATGTGTGGTGTCAGGTGGATACTAGACTTATTGTGGTGATCACTTCAAAAGTTATTGACGATACTATACACCTGAAATTCATATAATATTGAATATCAACTGTAATTGAAAAAAAAATTTAAGATGTGCTTATAAACCAAATGGTTGCTTGTTTGCTCAATTGCGGATGGATTCATTGTAATGGTGCTTCTCAAATTACCCATGGCAAAGGATACTTCTGTAAAATATAACAAAAAATGAATTACTGGAGAGAGATTTCCAGTCAAGGTGGAGGAGTAGGTAAATGCTGTACTTGCATCCTCTCAGGACCACATCAAAATTACAACTAAACTATAGAATAACCATCATTGGTTATTGCCTAAAGTCTAGATAAACAGAAGTTCTACAACTAAGAACAATCAGAAGCCACACCAAGACTGGTAGGAGGGGCAGAGATGTGGAATGGGGAGGTCCCACACCTGTGTGTGGCAGTTAAAAATCAGGAGGGATATCTCAGCTGTGGAGGTCCCTCAACAGATTCCCCAGCCCAGGATTCCAGGGAGAGAAGTTCCCATAACTTCTGGCTGTGAAAACCAGTGGAGATTGTACCTGAGTAGATAGAGTGGAGCTACAGTCCCAGGCACTCCGCTTAAAGGGCCCACACACCAATGTACTTGCTGATGGACTCACTTGCTCTGAGCCCCAAGACTAGGGTAGCAGCTCGAAAGGCACTGGGGAAATACAAAGAGGAACTCAATTGTCTGGATTCAGGGCAAGGATTTCTCCTGGACAGAAGGCTGGCAGAAGCCACTGTTCCTTTGTTGAGCCCTCCTTTCTCACCCAGCATGGAGATGAAGGTGGCCACAGAATCTGAGTCTCCATTAACCTGGCTAACACCATTTGCCCGCCCTGGTGATTCCCTGAGACCTTGCCCCACCCAACTTGCAGACTCACCCAAGCCACTTCCAGTGGCTTTTCCATACAAATGGCCTAACTTGGCTCCTGCTTTGGACTTTCCTAAAATCTCACAAAGGTTTACAATCCCCAAACAAGCAGCATGTGACCTTGGTGTGGCCCATACCTTTTACTGAGCAACCCCAAGCCTGGCACTAGCAGCAGCCAGCCTTGGTTTGCAGCTTGGGCACTCCTAGGCAACCCTAAGGCCAGAACAGGTGATGGCCATCTGCAAACTGCTTTGTGACTTATTCTGTGGCCCCAGGCAGGGCACAGACTAAGGCTGAACTTGGCATGCATTGTGGCCCCTACCAGAAGGCCCAGGAGCAAGCATCCCAGTGGCTGCCTCTGTGGACAACACACCTAAAGGGCAAACTGGACAGGCACCAAAGCCCTGCTAAAGTGAATCCTGTTCTGAAAAGTCAGCCCCTGCACAACAGCTGTAGTCACAGCCAATCCTCAAAATCAATAAGCCCAAAGGTCAATCCCTCCCACTGACATGCAAACAGCAACCAAGGCTCAACTACAACAGGAGGGCACATACAACACACAAATGGGACACTTCTGGAGCACCCAGCTCAGGTGAACAGACTGAGCCACTGGGCTCCACAGGACACTTACTGCCTGAGGCCACTCTACTAAGACTGGGTGACATAGCAGCCCTACTTATACATAGATAGAAAACAGGGAGTCAGCCAAAATGGGGAGACAAAGAAACATGTTCCAAATGAAAGAACAGAACAAAGCTCCAGAAAAAGAACTAAACAAAATGAAGACAAGCAATCTACCAGATGCAGAGTTCAAAACACTGGTTATAAGGATGCTCAATAATCTCAGGGAGAACTTCAACAAAGAGAAAGGTAATATAAAAATGGAGATAGAAAACATTAAAAAAAAAAAACTAGTCAGAAATAGACAAAACAGAAACTGAAATAAAGAACAGATTAGAGAGAATCAATAGTAGATTAGATGAAGCAGAGGATTGAATCAGCAATTCAGAAGATAAGGTAGCAAAAAACTCCCAAGCAGAACAACAGAAAGAATCCAAAAATGAGGATAATTTAAGGGGATTCTGGGACAACATCAAGCATACTAACATTTGCATCTTGGGGGGTACCAGAAGGAGAAGCGACAAGGTATTGAAAACCTATTTGAAGAAATAGTGATGGAAAACTTCCTTAACCTAACAATGGAAATAGACATACAAGTCCAGAGACCCAGTTATTACAAAGAATTTTAGAGGGACTTCTTTAAGAAAAAAACAATAAAAATAAAAAAAATGAAAAATATGAATACTCAAATGGCAATAACTATATATCAATAATTACTTTCAATGTAAATGGATTAAATGCTCCACTCAAAAGACATAAGGTGGCTGAATGGATAAGAAAACAAGACCCTTACATTTGCTGCGTACAGGAGCCTCACTTCAGATTGAAAGACACACACAGACTGAAAGTAAAGGGATGGAAAAATACTGGGGGTGCCAAAAAAGTATACAAGGGGACACTTGGTCAACGTTGCTCAAGCAGTAGTTTGCCGTAATCAGAAGTGTCTGGACACTGATGGTAACTGCTTTGAGCACCTCTTGTAATTGCAGAAGTCAAACGTGACTCGTATTCATCTTTTATTGGTATTTATCGAATATTACAATTTTAATGCAGTTTTCCTTTCTTACAATGTGCATACGTTTTGTTGGCACCCTCTGTATATTTCATGAAAATAGTAACAAACAAACAAAAAAGATGGGGTAGCAACACTTATACCAGACAAAATAGACTTTAAAACAAAGAGACAAAAAAGGACCCAGTAACCCCACTTCTGGGTATTTATCCAAAGAAACCCAAACGCTACTTCGAGGGGACGTGTGTATCCATATGTTCTCAGCATTACTTACAATGGGCAAGATATGGAGGCAACTGGGTGTCCACCAATGGCTAAATGGATAAAGAGGAGGTGGTACATACATACAAAGGAATATTACTCAGCCATAAAAAACAATGAAATCTTGCCATCTGCAATAACACTGATGGACCTAGAGGGTATTGTACTGAGTCGAGTAAGTCAATTAGAGAAAGACAAATACCACATGATTTCACTTATATGTGGAACCAGAAGAACAAAATAAACAAACAAAACAGAAACAAACTCATAGATACAGAGAACATTTTGAGGGTTGATAGATAGAAGAGGATTGAGAGGAAGAGTGAAAAGGGGAAAGGGTTTAAGAAGTACAAATTGGCAGTTACATTATAGTTATGGTGATGTAAAGTATAGCACAAGAAATATAGTCAATAACATTGTAATAACTATGTACGGTGTCCGATGGTTGCTGGACTTACCATAGTGATCACTTCATAAGTTACATAAATGTCTAATCTCTATGTTGTATATCTGAAACTAATATAATATTGTATGTCAGCTGTAATTGAAGAATATAAAAAATTATTTAAAAAATGAATTACTGGAGGGAAAGGAAATGAAAGACCAAAAAGCAAGCCTAATTTTTTTTATTTTTCCAAATTTTTATTATTACACGCAGATATAAAATTACATTTTAATAAATCTATTCAGAACAAATGAAATACAGGAAAAAAGAAAAGACAAATATTACATACCATTCATTGAAAGTGTGTTCACAGATGATTAGAGAAATGCTATTATATTCGTAATTCTTTCTCTTTTTGTAATTGTAATGAAACAAAATTTATGAAATAGTATTCCCCATATTAGATGTCTATACTCACACCCTGACTAAACTAAGTACATCGGGAAAGTTTTTAATATGACAAATGAGCTTGCTTCTTGCTTGTTAATTTACTAATCTAAACTGGATGGATGGCAGTGCTACTTGTAGGGGATAATGCATATCTAAAATGCTTCTGTGTTTTGTTTTAATAATAGTCATAGTAGAGAAACCGGTCTCACAAAAGGAGTGTTAATGGGAATGAAGATTTTAAAGCAATTTCAGCAAGCCTTGGGATTTTTTTTTTTAACTTTCCTCAAAATAAAGCCCGGGTTGCTGTATTTTCAAAATTCATCTTTCATCTTTCATCAGTACTCAAAGCCAACAATTTATTCAGCAGAGTTAGAGCTGAGTTTAAATCATCTATTGATGAAATAAATGGTTTCCAGATTTCGTAGCCTTTCGGGTTACAGAACCTAATCTTGAAATGGAGCGCGTTGTAATGACATCCTACTATCTGATGCAGCTCACATCACACCTGAACCCAATGAGACAGTCCACCAATAACATGCTTGGACATTGCTCAAACGTCAAATTGCTATCACCTTTTAGATACCTACTCTCAATATTTTTTCATATTTTAAACCACTTTATTGAGGTACGACTGACATACAAAAGACTGCACATATGTAATGTATACAACTTGATGGCTTTGGAGATAAGTATACCGTGGAACAGCATATCTATAGTTAGCAACATGTAGTGTATACTTAAAAATTTGCCAAGAAGGTAAATCCTATGTTGTGTTCTACACACACACACACACACACACACACACACACACACTAACAAAGAAGACAGAAGGACATTTTTGGACGTGATGGATATTTTTATATTTTTATAACTTTGATTTCAAGCCTATGGGCATATAACTCACAAACTAAGGAGTACAAACTTATGTATACGGCAAGAGACAAGATTATGTTTCAGATGGCCTTGATTTACACCATTTCTAGCTCTGCCTTCGAAAGAAGACTATTTCAGCTTTACTGAGATATAAATGACATGCCTACTCTCAGTTTTTTGAATGTGAGTCCTCATGGACCTGTCCACCAATACCCACTCCAAGCAGCTCTCAAACCATCCCTATACAAGCACCATGGCCCCATCTAATAAAGGAAGGAACTGTGGCTTCCTGAGTGTTGGAAGTAAGGCAAGAAGAAAATGGTCTTCTCTCCACTGGAAACTCTCTCCTTCAAGTCAGATGAAGAATTTACTGCAGTCTTTCAAGAAATCTATATCTAAATGGGGAACTGAAATGAACTATTATTAATCCAGAATTCTGGATTCATAATTTTTTAATGACAGGTTTTTGTCTCAGCTGAAGCATCCCGTGGGTTAAACAGTTTCAATGTATTTGGGGTTTTCCTTGCATTTTACTAAGCTTTCTCTTAGGCAGGGTGTGACTCAGGGAAGAAAAAGGCCAATGAATATCCTTCAAAAGGAGAGGAGATCACCGCAATCCCCAACAAGGATGCTTTCACTCTGCATCAAAGACGCCCAGGCATCGCTCTGAATGCACAAAAATATGTGCACGTGTCAATTCAAGATACCATCATGATTATTTCCCTCCTTATTTACGATGCCTATTTAAATTCTGTTAAAATTAATAAGATAATGCCGTTATAAGGAAAACTGGTAATACACAAAAGCATCAATCCTCTGGCCACAAAATTACATCTCCAAATGTTTTAAGAATTGTTCATTCTTTAAAAAGCTTTTACAATCATTAGTTATAATGGGAATAAGCGACACCGTCTTTACAAGATATGACTATGTAAGTGGTTACAAGAGATAATACTGCATGAAGTTACGGAATAAGGCAAAGTGTCACACAGCCCATACCTGTCACACGTCCATACCTGTAAGGACCGAAGCAGGCTGGTAATTCTAAATATTAGACTTCCAAAGACCTATATTTCTTCTCTAAATAAACTTATTTATAAGTAAGTGTACTGAAAAAAGTTCTTCGTTTCTCATAATCTGGTTTTTTTCCCTTCATGGTGTTCAGGCACAGTTCTGCCTACAGAATATCACGGGTAATCACAATTTCAATGCTTTGGTCCAGATTTTCCATTTCTGACCAACTTTATTACACTAAAATACAACAAAAAACCCACCATAAGACCTTACAATGTGCCACCAAATTCAATAACCTAGAATAAATGGACGATTTCTTAGAAACATATAGCCTTCCTAGGCTGAATCAGGAAGAACTGGAAAATCTACACAGCCTGATCAATCAACAGTAAGGAAACTGAATCAGTTATCCAAAATCTTCCCAAAAGCAACAGTCCAGGACCAGATGGCTTCACTAGTGAATTCTACCAAGCCTTCAAAGAGGATCTAATACCTCTCCTACTCAAACTGTTCCAAAAAACTGAAGAAGAGACAATACTCCATTAACTCATATTATGAGGCCAACATTACCCTGATACCAAAAATCTGGTAAGGATAATGCAAAACAAAGAAAATTACAGACCAATATGTCAGATGCAAAATTCCTAAACAAAATTCTAGAAAATAGAATGCAACAATGCATTAAAAAGATTATTCATCACGACCAAGTGGGGTTCATCCCTGGGGCACAAGGATGGTTCAACATCCGCAAATCCATCAATGTGATAACATCACATAGACAAAATAAAGGACAAAAATCATATGATTATATTCATAGATGCAGAAAAAGTGTTTGACAAGATACAACATCCATTTATGATTAAAACACTTAATAAAAGTAAAGAAGGAAAATACCTTAATATAATAATAAAGGCCACATATGACAAGCCCTCAGCTAATCTCATAATTAACAGTGAAAAACTGAAGGCCTTTGCTCTATGTTCAGGAACACGACAGGGCTGTCCCCTATCACCTCTGGTTTTCAACACAGTATTAGAAGCCCTAGCCAGAGCAATCAGGCAAGAGAAAGAAATAAAAGGCATCCAAATTGGGAATGAAGAAGTTAAATTGTTACTCTTTGCAGATGACATGATGCTATATATAAAAAAAAACCCTAAAGACTCCACCAAAAAGCTATTCGAAACAATAAACGAATACAGTAACATTGCTGGCCACAAAATCAATGTACAAAAGTCCACTACATTCCTATATAATAACAATAAAATCTCAGAAAAAGAAATTTAAAAAAAAAACAATTCCTTTTGCAATTGCAACAAAAAGAATAAAATACCTAGGAATAAACTTAACCAAGGATGTGAAAGATTTATGTACTGAAAACTATAAGACATTTTTAAAAGAGATTGAAGAAGACACAAAGAAATGGAAAGACATTCCATGCTCATGGATTGGAAGAATCAACATAATTAAAATGGCCGTATTACCCAAAGCAATATACAGATTTAATGCAATCCCCATCAAAATCCTATGGCATTTTTTTACAGAGATAGAACAAAAAATCATCAGATTAGTGTGGAACTACAAAAGACCCCAAATAGCCAAAGCAATCCCAAGACAAAAGAACGATGCTGGAAGTATCACACTCCCTGACTTTAGCTTGTACTACAGGGCTACAATAATCAAAACAGCATGGTATTGGCAGAAAAACAGACACACAGACCAATGGAATAGAATTGAGAACCCAGAAATAAACCCACATAAATATGGACAGATAATTTTCAACAAAGAAGCCAAAAACATACAATGGAGAAAAGACAGCCTTTTCAATAAATGGTGCTGGGAGAACTGGAAAGCCACGTGGAAAAGAATGAAACTGGACTTCTATCTGTCACCATGTACCAAAATAAACTCAAAATGGATCAAAGACCTAAACATAAGACCTGCAACAATAAACTGCATAGAAGAAAACATAGGTACTAAACTTATGGACCTTGGGTTCAAAGTCCATATGAATTTGACCTCAAAGGAAAGGGAAATAAAAGCTGAAATAAACGAATGGAACTATATCAAACTAAAAAGCTTCTGCACAGCAAAAGAAACCATCGACAAAATAAAGAGGCAACCAACTGAATGGGAGAAGATTTTTGCAACGCCTCCTATAAGGGGCTAATATCCAAAATATATAAGGAACTCATACAACTCAACAACAACAAGAACAAACAATCCAACTTTTAAAAGAGGCAGAGGACCTAAACAAACATTTCTCCAAAGAGGACATATAAATGGCCAATACACATATGAAAAAATGCTCAACATCACTAATCATCATAGAAATGCAAATAAAAACCACAATGAGATATCACCTCACCCCAGTCAGAATGGCTATCATCAACAAGATAGATAGTAACAAGTGTTGGAGAGGCTCTGGAGAAAAAGGAACCCTCATACACTGTTGGTGGGAATGCAGACTGGTGCAGCCGCTATGGAAGGCAGTGTGGAGGTTCCTCAAAAAATTACAAATAGAATTACCATATGACCCAGCAATCCCTCTCCTGGGAATCTACCCAAAAAATCTGAAACATTTATCCACAAAGATATATGTGCTCCAATGTTCACTGCATCTTTACTTACAATGGCCAAGACATGGAAACAACCAAAGTGTCCTTCAATAGATGATTGGATAAATAAATTGTTGTATATATACACAATGGAATAGTATTTGGTGGTAAGAAAAGATGAAATACCATTAGTGACAACATGGATGGATCTTGAGATTATAATGCTAAGCGAAATAAGTCAGACAGAAAAAGCGGAGAACCATATGACATCACTGATATGTGGTATATAAAACTGAAAACAGCAAAAGAACAAGACAAACAATGAAGAAACAAAAACTTATAGACACAGACAATATTTTAGTGGTTACCAGAAGGGTAAGGGGGGCAGGGGTGGTAGATGAGGATAAAGCGGATCAAATATATGGTGATGGAAGAACTGACTCTGGGTGGTGAACACGCAATGTGATACATATAGATGATGTATTACAGAATTGTACACTGAAATCTATATAACTTTACTAACCATTGTCACCCCAATAAACTTTAATTCAAAAGAAAAGATCTTACAATTAAGTAGAATAATTTATTACAATGAAGTAAAATAGTTTATTCAATAAAATGAGCTACTGTTAAAGAAAAAAAATTGCAAAACCCTTATAGGAGAAAGAAAGCAATAGACATCAGTCACAGCCCGTAGGACAAACAGCCTTGCTGGAGCAGTTTGAATGAGGCGAATCAGGTGGGCACTGTATCCCCGTTGGAGGGAGAGATGAGACAGGCTCACAGAGACAGAGCAGAGGGACTCCAGATGGAAGAACAGCCTTTGCAGAGGCCAGGAAGAAGACAGCAGGAGCACTTAAACTCAAATTCTATTAGCAGTTGGTCCCCCTTAGGGAGTTGGATTAGGGTGGGGAGGGTTTAGTTTATTTACAAGTGCAGTGTTTGAAATTCCTACAGCAAAGCATTTCTTTTGTAATTTTTAAAAATAACCTTTTTTTTTCTCCAAGGAATTTTTGAAGTATAAATTGTGAAGCACAGAGAGGGTTGCTTTCAACGAAAATGCAGCATGCTTCAGGGTACATAAGGTACCATATACCAGGTTTTCTGCCTTAAAAATTAAGAACTTAAATATTAAGAACCTAGAATAAATTTTCCCTAATTATTACTCTTACGTCCCCCGCCCACAGAAATGCAAACTCCATCATTATCAATCCCTGTGAGAGAAGAGGGGAGCAGAGGAACCCCACAGTTCTTAAGTGTATCCTGGGATCCTGGCACAATGTCAGTCGCTTTAATATATTTTCATCCCCTTAATTCCCAGCACCACCCTATAAATGAGGCATAAGTAGCTGTGGTGCAGGAGAAGAAAGAGACTCAGAGTTTAAAAAGATTTTTCCCAATCATGCAGCTACCAAGTGCCAGGGCTAGAATTCAGTTTGGTTTGACTTCCCCGCGCTGTCATGAAGCCCTGCCCTACTTGTGTCCTGCCACTGACCGCTCATCCCACTTTTTGTCCCTCTCACCTCAGTTTCCCTTCTATTTTTTCTGGAACAGGGACATATTCACCCTTATGATTCTCTGGGGAATGCTACTCTTCCCTAATACTACATTCCAGACCTAGGGAAAGACAACCCGAAATATGAGTTTGCAATAAATTTTTCACATTTTCCTCTTCTCTCTCAGCAGAAGAAACTAAAAATTTTAAGTTACCTCTTCATATCTTTAATGATTATATATGAAACTTTAGACAGCAATTAAAATATATTCACTTGACTACATCCTGAAGACGGTTACGAGGAGTACTTTTTCTGGGCTTGAGTTAACTCACAGATCCAAACCATCACCAAATTTTGTATTTCACACTTTATCCAAAACTTCTTTTTATCTCATAAGAACTATGGCTTTCTCAGACATCTTCATTAACTTTTAACTCCTATCACCAAAAGTAGTAATTGGTATTCTTTTCAGGACCTTTTCCAAAAGGACACCAAGTTTTTAATTAGAGAAGTTGTGGACAACTGTGAGGAGATTTTGTTTGCCGCAATGCTAGAGAGGGCGCCATTCATTGTATGCAGTGGCTGAGCCTCAAGGGATGCAGGAGGTTCTGCAGTGCATAGAGCAGACCTGAGAATGTGTGTTCCTACTTCCCAATGTCCTCATGGACATTCCCTTTGGAACTTATTTATTTGGAATTATTTGTACTTAAAACAGAATTCCATTTTATATATTAACCCAAAACTGTTTTAATAAACACAGCTTTAATAAACACTGAATTTTCCAGGATTACAACTGGACATGGAACAAACTTTGTTTTGTTGGAATGTTGCCTTGCATTGCTGCTCGTTTCGGAAAAGTGTGTCACCAATGGCAGTAGCCATTGTTGGAGCCACTCGGGCAACACAGCTGGATCAGCCTGCGTTTGCACGGGTGGTGAGGCCCCATAAGTGCAAGCATCTGAAGACTTCCTATCTTCTAATGAAGCCCTGTCCTAGCATTTGCATATTAAAATGCACATTACTTTATTATAAATTACATTCTCCGTATTTCCCACTTATTTTACAATTAGTTAACACATTGACTTTTTGAAATTATGAGTATAGGTAAGATGATTTCTGGGTAGGAAAGGAAGCATTACCAAAGTATTTGTTGTAAAAAAAAAAAATAAAAAAAGGTCTGCTGAGGCTAAGAGGAAAACTG
Source organism: Rhinolophus hipposideros (assembly GCF_964194185.1). Taxonomy (NCBI): domain Eukaryota; kingdom Metazoa; phylum Chordata; class Mammalia; order Chiroptera; family Rhinolophidae; genus Rhinolophus; species Rhinolophus hipposideros. The sequence goes on along the minus strand of NC_138050.1, from coordinate 29,398,761 downwards.
CTGCTCTAAATCAAGGAATTGTTGAAGAAAGGAATTTGGATAAAGGCGTTTGTTTTAATTAACGCTGTCACTAATTTCTGTACAACTACATACGTCAGTGAAAGGAGACAGAAACAAAAGATAGGTTATATAAAAATAAAAATGACTATATACTTAAATGAAGGTGCTTGAGTCTTTCTCTGATTTAAGAAAAAAGGGGGTGCAGTGGGGGAGGGCATTCAGGAGCGAGGGGCAGAGATTATTCAATTAAATATCATATTTATATTTTAATCTTTAAATAGGTTAGAATCTGGTTTGAGTTTCTTGTCACTTCCAGCACCTTATCCTCTTTTGGCTGATTCTTAGACACCCTACCCTCAGTTTACTTTCCTCGTTTTAGTCCCCTCTGTCCATTTTTCCATTTATTTAATTTTTTAAAAATCATATTATATTTAAATATCTACCTAAGACATCTAAAATCCTTTTGGAGGAAGAAGGATGAGGTATAGTATAAATAAATAATAAATGCTTTTGCAAACATATGAGTATTCAGGACAGAAATCATTAGTAATACCCAAGTTGGGCACAGTTTTATGACATAAAACTCTCCTGGTTATTTTGTACACATTTTTACGTAATTAATTTCAATAAGATTAAACATGCTTAAGAAGAGCCATTCCCAAATCTACAGTAGCGAATTTAAAAATGAATCACTATCATTTAAAATACCTTGGGGAAAAGTATGATATTTGTATCTGTCCACAAGTTCAAATAAATGTTGGACAGGAACCAGATAATCTGCTTTTAAAATTATCTAGGAGTTTAAAGAGAAATCTGTATACTGACGCATACTGAACATTGTTAAGTTTTAGGATAATATAAATATTAACCAACATTCAGAAAGCATTGTCATATTTACATTTTTTTCATGGTCATTTAGAATGAGAATCTGACTCTTGCCAACTTCACATATATGTTCTAAGGATTCATGGAAAAACATAGGCAAGCTTTTTAGAATAAGAGCTTTATAAACACTAGGTATTTTTGAAGAAGTATTCTGCAAGAGGCTATAAATATTATTCAAATGAGGAGCGCTCATATGGGACATTTCTTTAGTTCTAAAGCTGCAGAAACACCCACATTTTCTGCAGTTCTGACAGGCAGTTGGGAAACACTTGCTGTAGGAAGCTGGGTTTCCCATTTCAGAGCCAAATTTAAGTTACTTCAAGAGCAGCAGCCATACTGCTTTTCATAAGGCTCAAAACAGTAACTAGATGATTCAAGACTGACATGAATCCTTGAGTGAAACAAGGCACTTCTCTGCACTCAAGATCTTTATGGGGAATTAAAACCGTAAGTGACAATACTATTATGTAGGCTGATTTTCAGGTTAACACGGAAATGGAGAAAATGTCTATCAAACATCTCTACTTGCATATCCGCATAAGTACCTCAAACACAACATATCCAACATGGAACTCACCACCGTCCCCTACCCCACACCTTGTCCTTCTCATGCATTTCCATCTCAGTAAATGACAGCACTCCCCTACCCAGAAACTTGGGTGCCATCCTTGCCTCCTCCTTCCGGCTCATCTGCCATATCCGATCAATCACCAAGATATGTCGGTTGAGTCTCCAAAGCCCATCTCACGTCTGCCCAGCTCTCTGCCTCTCCACGGTCATCATAAGCTCCCAGTCATCACCTTCTCGGGCCTGGACCCCTGGAACAGCCCTCACTTGGTCTCCCTGTCTTCCCTTTTGCCTTCCACAATGCAAAGTTTTATTACATCACTTTCTACATGAAAACCTTCCATGGCTCCTTGTTTATTGCCTCTTGAGTAACATGCAAATTCCTTAATCCTTTAAGTAGGGTAACCATGTGTCTCAGTTTGTCTGGGAGAGTTGCAGCGTATGCCTGCTATTCTGGTGTATTTACTAATAGTGCCCCCTTTCACTGACCCACGTGTTCCAGTCTGGCTGATAAACTGCATGATCACCCTGCCTGCAAAGCCATTTCTGACCTGCCTGACTCTCCAGATGCAGCTCTGGCTTCTTACCTTGCACAGTACCTTCCAGGGGTAGTGACATTTTCTCAGCTCCTTTCTTTCACAATAGACTGTAACTCTATGAGAACAGGAGCCTGTGCTTTTTACTATCCCTAGACATCTGGCGCCTAATATACTGCTTACACTGCGACTCTAGGTATCCATGAATAAGTCAACACAACAGAGTACAAGAAATATGGTGGCTCCCTAATAAATATATGAATGATAAATGACGATCGTTCAAGAAATTAAAAGGAAAAGTTACGCAGCAAGTGAGGGTTTGGGTTTCATACAATCATTTCAACAATAAACTCTAGTTTCTAGATGACTATTTTTAAGGGCTATTTTGACACTAATAAAGACACTTTTATTATCCCCCCCACAGATTTTCTATGATGGCTTATGCTCAGTCTTCCTGATTTGAAGACATCCATAGAAGCCACGTTTCTTGGAATATCATACAAGGAAAAAAAAACACAAAAAAAACATTGTAGATACAGGTCAGTATTTGAACTGGGTTTTCAAAAGTACTCAGCGATGGTCTATAAAAATATGGCTTTTCCTCCAAAAAAGAAAAAGGAAAGAAATATAGCTTCATAATATTCTATTATGCTTTAAAATTTCATACTGAAAAACATTTTCCTTTTTAAAACAAAAAATACGTAGCTAGGATACTTAGTTGTACATAGCTGTACAAAAACAATCAGGAAGCAGTGAACATAATGCCAACGAGGCAGCTACTGTACCTCAGATATACATTTAACTACACAAGCTCATCAATAATGCAGCCTTCCACCACACACTAGTGCTAAACGATCTTTTTTGGGCACCTGTGGGGGTAGAGTGAGAAGTGAGAGTTATGAATCCTCAGCAAGAGTTTCTTTGTTTATTTGGTTTTAATGTTTACAAAGGCTCAAAAGAACCTGGCCCGATCTATGGCCAGAGAATCCATCACCTTCTCAGTCTCATTTAGTATACTTGAAATATGCACAACAATCAATTGATTATTGATATAGGTTATATCTCAAAATTACACTCAGGTAGGCAATGACCCAATATATTTTCACTTACTGTAGTATAAGGAAAGAATCATACTTCTTCCAAACCCACCATTCTTTTCCTTGAATTCCTAAAACATTTGTATCTAAATATGTACTGGATTATTCAAGGGAGGGCAACGGTTACCACAGAATCAAAAAATAGCACAAAGTATCTGACTTAATTATAGCTACTTACTTGATATACAGGGTATAACTCTACATTCTTTTGATCTCATCCTATGTGCAATGAAAAAGAAACTAATCATTAGTAATGGATAGGTCCCCAGACTTCAGCAAATTTCTACATTTTCCAATATGACTGTATTCCATATGATGTTCTCAATAACTAAAAATTTTAAGTTACCTTTTTATATCTTCAATGATTATACATGAAACTTTAGACAGCAATTAAAATATATTCACTTGAGTACATCCTGAAGACGGTTACGAGGAGTACTTTTTCTGGGCTTGAGTTAACTCACCAAATTTTGTATTTCACACTTTATCCAAAACTTTTCTTTATCTGGTAAGAACTATGGCTTTCTCAGATATCTTCATTTACTTTTCATTCCTATCACCAAAAGTAGTAACTGGTGTTCTTTTCAGGACCATTTCCAAAAGGACACCAAGTTTTTAATTCCCTCCTGTCTCAGAAACTTTGGGAACAGAGCCAGAGCGCATCCTGAATTGGACGCTGGTGACAGGCTCAGCCCCACTCACTGTGTTAGGGGCCTACGCCCACGTTGACAGGACACATGATTAAAATTTGTGCCTCAGCAAAATTACAAGTTTATTCTAGACCTCCGTCCTGATCTCTCATGAATAACTGAAATCTCCAGTAAATCTCTGAACACCAAGGCTCTCCTCTATGATTCTCTCCATTGTGTTCTCCCCCTGCAATATAAATTTCTCAAGACTCTTGAGAGGGCAAAATCCAAACTTCTTCAGGCACTGAAGTAATTTACCTGTGTGTGGTTTGTTGTTGTTAATCCCAAAGGCTTATCTTCTGCAAATAAAGACAGCAACTGAGGCTATCAACAGTTAGTGGGTAACTGGGAAGACGCAACAATGAACAGGAGGGCGACACCAGATATAAAAAGTGTCCCATTGTCAGAGCTATTCCCCTTTCGAACTCCGGTAGAAGAAACAAATACACTTAAGACAGAGAACCTGAACTGAAAACGAATCTGTTAGAAAGACACTGCCGCAAAGCTGGTAAACAAACAGTGCAGAAAGGAACCACTGAAAGCATACAGTATGGATCCTTAGGGAACAAATCTGCAATTTTGTCCTCTCTGTAGAGTACCATGACTGCCATACTGGTCCTATCCCATCCTCTGCACGACAATCCGTCAACAGCAAGGAGAAGCAGAGCCAAGGTTGTTTGCAGGCGACTTGTTGGGAAGCCTGTGCCCTGCTCAGGGGTCTGCTCACTCACCAGCCTGTAGAAAGTCAGGTACTACAAGGGAGAAGACAGAACAGACTGATGTAGCTCCTCACAGATGTGGAGCCCCGGGTAAGCCCCAGAAAGGGCAAAACAAGGCAATAATTAGGATGTCACACCAGCACACACGCACAACTCCCACCTCCTATCAAAAACATCACTTGGCAACCATATGACTATTAAGTCCTAATTGCTACTTCCATATCAGCAACATGTGCACTGAAAAAGTACCATTGTCTTTCCCCCAAAACCAATCTATTTTAAACACACGATCTAAAACTGCTCCCTATAGGTCAGGGGGATTGTAATTACTGGCAGTGAAGCCTTTCTTACCTGTAAAAAAAAAAAAAGCTATAGTTCTAATAAATGACCCTTTGTTAGAGACCCAATGCTGCTTATCTCCATACTCAGACCATAAGCTTATTATTATTAATGATAACTATTAACTGTTAACGAAGCACAAATTATAAGCCAGGTACTATTCTCAAGGTTTTGCATTTATTAAGCATTTTAATCCTCACAACCCCATGAGTAGGTGCTATTATTATCCCATTTTACACATGGGACACAACCAGGCTACAGGCTAAATTTGTGGTCAAACTCTGGTAGCCTATTCCCAAACCTGGGCCCAGCATCACTCGTTAGCGTTGACTCTACTTTTTTTCAGTGGAAAACCAACTGAAAAGTCTGTGTGTGCAAAGGATTGATAACTAGCTAGAAAAAGATCAGGGTCAATAGCGAGTATTAGCCATCATGACATATTGTTCTGATCCTTATGGTACCCTGTCATATTTGCACTTATACCATTTTTGTTCTTTCTGTTAATAGTATGCTGATGCTTTACTCAATGCCTAGTTTCCATCACCTAATTCTCTTACAGATCTGGTTAAAAACACCATTTGCTTTATTCTAATTCGAAACTAAAGGATGAAGTACTAAAGGTTTTTACTAAGAAAACTTGGATCTGGATTTGAACTCTAGCTCTGACATTTATTAGCTAATAAGGTTCAACCTCAGATTCCTCATTAGTAAATTAATATAATAATAGTACCAACCTTATGGGATTGGTTGTTGTATTGAATGAAAGAATGAATACAACTGGCACCTAACAGGCCCTCAATTAATAAAGGACATTATTATGACAAGTTCTAAAACATTCTTTGGAGATAACAATATTATTATTTATTTCTTCTGTAATACTTATCATTTTGAATGCTTATCTTGAATGTTCCACTTATTTTTAATTTTATTATTTATTTTTACCTTAAATATCATCTTTTTAAATTTTACCTTTTAAAATTATCTTGAATAATTTATTTGTCTTAAATATTTATTTGTATTATATACTTATATGTTATTATTTTTAATGTATTATTTATGAATTTTAAAAACATATCTATACCCATACAGGTGGTAGCATTTCTTTTTAAAAAGAAAGCAAAAAAATGCAAGATGTCTTTAAGGATGCAGCATTCCTTCATCTCCTGTATAACAAACTTGCATTTTAATTTGAAATCTACCCATTTGGAGTTTAGGGATTAAGGAATTGGGCTAGGCTGAAGGTCATGTTTACTTTGATTAGTACAAATAAGTGACATAAATAAGGTTTCCAGGGACCATATCAATTATTGAAGAAGGAATAAAAATAACCTTTATTCAAACACTAAAGGAGCAATCTTTTATATTGCAGCAATTGATATGCTAATTATAAATAATTTATCCATTCCCTAGATTGCGTAAGGACATGAAAGGAATGACTCCATTTCATTAAACATTCCATAAAATTTAAATCTTTCACTTATTTAGACAAGTCTTCCTCGTAATTATCCCAAATTAATGCAATTCCAGTCCTTGTTATATTCATTACTTTGTCTAGTGGAACATTAAAAAATAGCAAGTCCCACCTAACAAAGGCCTAATTAGATGATCAATTTTTCTTGACTAGAGCTACAGAAGAACACAAGAGGTCCTTAAGAAAAAAAATTTTAATGGTACTATACTCAGATTTGAATTATTCTTGAGATAACTTTAAAAGTGAGTTTTGCAATTGTAGGACTACTATGAGGATTAAATTAGAAGACACAAAAGAGTTTGTTGTGCATGATAAATTCTCAATAAATGATGATGATGATGATGAATCGGGAAAAAAAAAGTGAGTTTTGGATGACTTAGCTTGAGGACAAGATTCAAATTTTTGTCTATTGTACTTCTTTCTAATTCAGATTCACCTTTTCAGTATTCAGAATATCATCATCAGAGAACTATCCAGAAGATTAAGCAGAATCCATGGATACCTTCTCATACTCACTTGCGTTTGCATCAAGACCACACCCCCAAATGAGATGTCCAGCTCTGGCTTCAATCCCAGGTTACAACACTGGGAGAAAAGGAACTGCAATTTCCTTGTTACTCTTTTTTTTTTTTTTTAACTTATTGGGGTGACAATTGTTAGTGAAATTACATAGATTTCAGGTGTACAATTCTGTATTACATCATCTATAAATCCCATTGTGTGTTCACCACTCAGAGTTAGTTCTCCTTCCATCACCATATATTTGATATCCCTTACCCTCATCTCCCTCCCCCCATCCTCCTTGTTACTCTTTATTCTAACTGCCAATCCTAGAAAAATCCAAATGTCTAGTTTTTCTACTTCTGCATTCAGATTAAAGATCACCAGTTATGAAAACCACTCAGTTTTAATAAAATTTAATTCAAAATTAAATGCCACCACAAATTCATGGTATCTGTCCTCAGCCGGGCTCTTCAAGTTGGTCACCAATCCATCTACTCATCTCTCTTCTGGTACCAACATAGCTATTTGGACGCCCACCTCTCATAGCAGATGGCTACTTCCTGCTTCAAGGAGGAGACAGACACCATTGGCTTGAAATTCCTGCACATTCTGGCCTCAGTTACCTGCATAAGCATATCTATATCCACTCTCCTCCTACCAGTTTCTTCCTCAATCCAGTTTCCCCCCTGAGCCAGGATGTTCTCTCTCTCTAATGCAAATGCCAACATGTCACACCCGTGGTGAAAATTCTTCTGTGACTCACCATCTTCAAAATAAAACTACAGCTCCTCAGAGTGACATTTAAGATCCTTCTAGATCTTGGCCTCTACTTTCTTTTCTCTCACCACTTCCAACTCGCCTCCAGAGGGAGAGAGTTGCCTGTGAGACCGTCCTCTCCTCACCTCTTTCCTCTCAGTGCTCCTTCCCTGCCCAGATGACTCCCACTGAACCCTGAAGGGCGACCTGGGGCTCACTGCCCCTCTTCTGAAGTCCCTTCCAATCTCCCTGTTAGGTTTCTGTTAGGCTCTCCTGCTATGTGGTACCCCAGAGTCCTTTCCTCAGCTCATGACAGCTTGCATTATATGGTCCTGTAGTTGTTTCCCATGTGTCTCCAGAGAATTGTGGGATTCTTGTAAGCAAAAAAATGATCTTAATTCTCTAAAATAAGCTGAAGCCCTCACACAAGCGACAACTGATACTGGTGTGTTGAATGTGAGAGGAAGCGAGTAAGGGAATGAATAAACTGAGAGGCTCATTGTCCGGGGTAAGTAATGCAAAGTCAGTGTTTACCAAACCTGTAGAGTTGTCCATCACAATCACCTAGGGAGTTTTTAAAAACACAGAATTCTGGGCCTCATCCCAAACCTACAAATCTGAATACTGAGCAATGAGGCCAACACGTGTATCTGCTTAACCAGCTCCCTGGATGACTCTGCAGAAGGAACCAAGTCAACACTGGTCCACAGATGATGTCTAGGAACCACGGTCCACACTGAATGTTCCCATCTTAGCCGCCTCCGGGTGAGTATATTTACAATGCAAGGACAGGAACAACTCAAAGCTAGCACTGCCAAATGTACGTGACAACTTCATTCCGCACCTCTCCTTACCCCTGGGTTAGGACTTGTGACTTTTTACAAGTTCAACCTTTTGTTTCCTACAGTGTGCCTCCCAGTATATTCTGGGCTCTCAACTATGTTTTAAACAACCTAAAGGTAAGGGCTCTCATGTCCTTAATGTGCTGAGGCAGTCCCACAGCACTGCCTCACAGCATACACTGCTAACAAACAGCATTTGAACAATTAGAAGTTGACTTTACCCATATTTAAGTATGTTTGTCATTTTGGGGGAAAAATAAGAAAATAGTATTCGAATAATAGCACAAGAAACTATGAATCCTTTTTTTTTTTTTTTTTTTTTTTGGTATTAGCTCTACCTTTACTTCCTCTGTGCTCATCTACCAGGGGACTGTGGTCTTCCTATAAAGAAAGTCTCCAACACTCATCATGTTTCCCTGTGCAGGAAGTGACCATATAGCGGTCACTCCAATTTCCTCCTAACTTCCCAGAGAACAAAGATTATCTGGAATATAGTGAAGCTATGAATATCGACACTTACTGAAATACATGACTAAGACGACTTTACATCCGCTAGGATGGCAACTATGGAAGGAAATAGGGTGGAAAGCGAGAATAGGGAGAATAGTGTTGGTGAGGATGTGAAAAAATTAGAACCCTTGTACACTGCTGGTGAGAATGTAAAATATGGAACTGCTATGGAAAACAGCATGGTGGTTCCTCACAAAATGAAACATAATATTACCATGTGATCCAGCAATCCCACTTCTGGGTATATATTCAAAGGAACTGAAAGCAATGACTCAAACAGATATTTGTAAATCCACATTCACAGTAGCATTATCCACACAAGCCAAAAGGTATAAACAACCCAGGTGTCCATCAACAATTGAATGGATAAACAAAATGTGGTATATACATATCATGGAATATTAGTCAGCCTTTAAAAAGGAAGGAATTTCTGACATATGCTACAACATTGATGAACCTTGAGGACATTTTGTTAAGTGAAATAATCCAGTCCCAAAAGAACAAATATTGAATGATTCCACTTATACGAGGTACCTAGAATAGTCAAATTCACAGAGACAGAAAATAGAATGGTGGGGGCCATGAGCTGGGAGGTGAGGGGAATGGGGAGTTATTATTTAATGGAAACAGACATTCAGTTTTGCAATATGAAAAGAGCTCTGTGGATGGGTGGTAGTGTTAGCTGCACAACAGTGTGAATGCACTTAATGCCACTGAATTGTGCACTAAAACATGATTAAGATGGTAAACTTCATGTTACATATGTGTATCTTACCATAAGGAAAAAAAGGTGTAAAAAAAATAATGACTAAAAATGAGTCTATAGGGTTCAATGTACTCGTGAGGAGCAAACTATTCATCTTCTCAAAGCAGCAGGGCATGAGGAATTTGTGGTCTTCTGGTTCAAATGACGTCATTTCCATACATTTAATTCACTGAATACTGTTCAACACTTCTCTTCCTTAAAGAAGACGCTTAGCTAATCACATCTCTCCCAGACTGTCTCCTTGGCAATAAGAAGTTACAACAACAGATATGCAAATATTAGAAAGAAATTCTAATCTTAGGAAATTGCATACAAGTGAATTTGACCTTTTACATTCTGTGAGTTTATCTATTTTGGTACTTTGATTCTAAAGTTAAAAATACAGAGAAACTATAAATCACATTTTTTAAATTTAAGAGCTGACAACTTTGTGTTATATTTTAGTATGTTGAAGTCCAGTATACACAGAGAATTTAAGTGGTCCCTAAGTTACCTAGCCATAAAATGGGGGAGGGTTAATAAGAGAGAGAATTTTTAACTATTACATAGTGTTCAGAAGCAATTTTTGGTTTTTTTGAAAGTACACTGTGTAGCATAAAGCTTTGTGACTGTTCTTAAACGTTCTAAAGAAGAGGAGTTTGCTTTATTTGTATTACTTTAAATGTTATACACTCCAAGGATTATGTGGGTGCCTTACTTTGCAAGTCCTCCTACTGCCAGAAGCACTAAATGAAAATTATGTTTTTCGTATCATTCACAGTCACTTCGTTGCTATGGGTTACTGAACTCATCCTCCTTGACCACATCAAAACTGGAAGAAACTGTTAAGGATTTTCTCACATAGTGACCCTCCTTTGGGGAATCACAAGGACACATTTTTTTTTCCTTCTCCCTAAATCGAAGATTTTATAATATACCTCTGATGTACTCTAAACCAGTTAACTGATTTTTATGAAAGATACAGCCCATTTACCCAATTTCAACCATGTATACTTTTTTAAATCATATTCACCAAAATTCCTAGCTTATTAACTTCTTGATTACCTTGGACTTAATCCTATTTTACACCATTCAGACCCATATAAGTCCTCCCTTTTTGCCTCGTAAAACCATCATTTTAAATTATTGTGCTGGGTACTGTCACATTCAATTATTTGGATCCTGGCCTATTGTTATGCTCAGAATAATGTTCAGTCTAAACTCTTATAACAACAGATGGCTCAAGTTAGACTGCACTAAATCTATGTTTCTTTAGCAATTTTTCATAACTAAAAAAGTAAAGAAGAATACAAGAGAAAATGAGTCAGCAGAAGAAAACGGTTTACAAATGAATGAAATTATGTTCGTGTGAGGGACTTCTTTTCCATCTGAAGCTTCAAATGTTGTTGCCAGGTACCTTTGTGCCAAACAAGTTAGCCCTCGGAATTGTGCAACCCCAACTATTTTATCTCCTCCAAGAACCAGGGCTGCTCACGGCATTAACGATACCTCCTGATAACACTGGGCCAATTAAGGAAGCTGAGGAGCTCCGAAGAACGGAAAAGAAACTCACTCCAAGGTGATCCGAAGAGAAGGGTAAGAAACAGTGGCAGGGAAATATTCCAGCCATAGCCCTCCCACTATTCCGCCCCAATCCCCTGCTAGCCTTAGGAGACTACTGTTCTTTGGGTAAGGAAAAGTTAACTCTCAGAACTTCGTCTGGCAGAGTAGAGATTATTGTCAACTACTATACACAAATATTTGAGGTTGGACTTTTTAGAAATGTTCAGGGAACTCTAAAATCGTCCCTCTCAGTACAACTCAGCCCTCTCAAGGAGGATCCCTAGAGCAAGTGCAAGATGAATCCCTGGAGTAGAAGAAAATATTTAGTATTTGCTTAAAAATCAGAAGTTAATTTTACTAACGTTTAAAATATAGACTAACAGTGTATTGTGCACATGATTTAAAGTATATTTGTGTGTGTATAAAATCTGTGTTTTTTTAATCTGTGCCACTTAAAAAAAGTAACTAGGATTGTTGTGAGGCCTAAATGAGGTCATTCGTACGCAATGGCGGCTACCAAGTACATGCTCCACAAACAATGGTTCCCTTCCTTTGGGGGGGAAAAGGGAATTGAGGGCAAAAAGACTCCCTCTGAATATCAAGAGTGCACGGGAACTCTGTTATCTTGTTAGGAAGCATGGTCTCAGACTGACAGAGGAAGCCTGTGCTTCTGTCTCAGGCCCTTCGACCTCTCGCTTCCCACCACCATGCTGATCAGAAGGCTTTCAGGGCCTTCTGCACAACAACAGCACTGCACAACATACACTGTGTAACCACAAACCACACCTTTCACCAGCCAACGGCATCAGTCCCAGCCTAACAACATGCTAGAAGGCTGCACAGCAGAGAATGCGCTTTCACACCTCCATCTGCATCAGACTGCGGAAACCTCCACTTCTGGCCCTTAAGATCAGGATGGTATATCACCACTTATTATGCCTTTGGCATCCCAAACAAATGTTCTTTGAAATTCTCTAAATGTTTAAATCACCCACACCAAGTAGAATAACAGCATATGGGAAAACAAGACCTATAGTCTCCAAAAGTTATGCTAACCACAAAAGCCAGTGTTTTTGTTGTATTTCAGAATCATAATTAGAGGAGGCAACTCTAGTCATAATTAGAGTTGGCTATCACCATGTAAAGCAAGCTACTCAATACCCTTCCGTTCTTCTTTTAGGTACGTTTCCCTTGACTTTAAGGAAGGGACATTGGTGAGGGGGCGAAGTGTTGAAAACGAATAGGTGAAATGGAAACTCAGGTATGGACACAGAAGAAGCAGGAAGCTTCCAGTTCCCAGATCCTGGCTGGCTCTGGTGCCCATGTCTGCGTGGAAAGTGAGGTGAGGCAGAGGTGGTAGCAGCTTTGAAAGCAGTGGAGGAGGGAAACCCTTTCTCCTCCCCCAACTTAGGCTGTTGTCCCTGAGCCCCAAGTCCTGCTGCAAAACCATCTGCTCTTAGGAAAGCTGCTGAACTAATAAGATGTGAAAAGTGGACCCCGTGATCTTCTACCCAACCCAGGGGACATTCTGACCTGAGATGCCTTGGGACCATCACCACGGGGTTTGAGGCGAGGCGACTGGGCTTTACTTTTAAAACTGGCCTTTAAAGACAGACCTTGGTCTCACAGCTTTCCTTTCTCATGCTGCGTTTTGGTGACATCATTTTTATTGTATACTCGAACACACACAAACATACAGCTCAACCCTCAGCTCTGAAGAGGCTTTTTTTCCCTTTACCTTCAATTGAAAAGTCAATATACGAATCTCAGATTAAACCATGTCTGATTACACAGAGCACGACTGCCCTGATTTTAGGTGAAGCTAAGTTCTCTTAGATTTATTATCTCACAGGAATACTGAATACACAACAACACTCGACCATTTTTCCTCAGATGGAAATTCAAAGACAAGCAAGCTCACTTAGGTAAATGATCTGTAGATTCCTCAGAAGATTTCATACCCAAATCAATACGGAATGGAATATTTGGTTTCTGATTAAATGAGTACCAAATCTAAGAATCAGATGTAACTCTACCTGTCTTTAACTCTAGCTGACCCTGGACCAACTGTCCGTTGTCTCCCTTCTTCCTGAACCTTCTAAGTGTAAAACATTTAGGAACGAGTCAATCCTGCAGAGTTATGTCCCCAAAGAACTAATAATATAACAGCAAAAATGTACTAAGTTCTTACTGTGTCAGGCACTATGCTAATTATTTTGCGAGCACTTGCTCACTGTATCCACTTAAGTTAGATATAATTTTATCCTCATTTTACATACGAGGAACAGGATAGATTGATCATATAAAATACCAGGATTACACAGCCAGCAAGTGAGTGCCAGGACACCAACGTAAGGCCGTCTGACTTCAAGCCCCAAATCACAATGCCTAATGCTATATAAAGGCATTTATGAACCTAAGACAGAGCCACCATTACAAATGTGGGAAGACCCACCTGATACCATGACCATCCTCACTGTTTGGCTCTCCTGGGCACGTTCACTCCCTGGCTAAGCAGACTTTTTAAAGGCATTTATTAAATGTTTATCAACAGTTATCCATTGTCTTCATTATAAATAACCAGTTAGCAAGCGTGGGAAGGAAATGTCCAAATACTCCTTTCAATTATTCTAAAACCAATCAAAATGAAAATCCAAATGAATTCACTAGGTTCACAGGAAGCCCCACAATAATTATAAGCTTCAGCACCTGATGTTTTAGCTTAGAGGTTTAGTGGGTCCAAAATAGCTCTATTGTTTTATTAATTTCACCAAAGGTCCATGCTGGAATTTTTTTAAATCCCAAAACAAAAGTCTAGATATGTGTACCACAGTGGCTATCTAACCTGCCCCAGTTCTCTCCTTTGGCCCAGTGTGAACGGATCAAGATTACTGATCAGCCAGAATTACCCTGGAGACCTTTTTTTTTTTTTTAAGTTTCAGGTGTACAAAACAATGTAGTAATCAATCCCCAGGGCACCAAGTATGAATATGGTTAAGGAAAGAAGTAAAACACAGCTTTCACTGACATTATGGGGAATGTTAACAAGACCAGGAGTCCCCACAGCTATACATGTAAACTCCTACTGTGTACTTTCTACGTACCTGACACTTGCTAGAACAAAACCAAATGAAACATGAGCCATGTTCTCAAAGATTGCACAGTCTAGAGCAGGGGTGTCCAAACTGCGGCCCGCGGGCCAACTGTGGTCCGTAATCCATTGTTAATTGGCCCACAACAAATTCCAAAAATATATTTAGTTTACTTAAATAAAGCAGGTGAGGCAATACGTACTTCACCTCGAGTCAGTGGCCCAGCTGTTTGTGTATTTTACCGCATATGGCGCATGGTGAAAAACGTTGTAAAAAGTTTGGACACCCCTGGTGTAGAGGGAGGATCAGCCAAAAAAAATGATGACCGACGTGTAAATCATCTCAGAGATGTACAAAAGGTGCTATGTGACTACAAAGAAGGAGCAGCTTAGTCTGTCCATCAGGCCAAAAAGGCTTCCTCAAGAGCTAATGTGTTAGCTGAGTTTCAACATCAGGAGGTAGCAAGACGCAAAGCAGAGGAAAACTGGGCGTGACTGCAGAAGGAAAAACAAAGCACGCTGAAATCTCATACAAAATAAAGACGACATGGCTGCAAAGCAAAACTTAACTATACTTCCTTGTGCCGCTTAGATGCAATTTACTCTTTATGTCATACTCTGAAGGGACGACTACTGAGATTCTATTTGTATCCTTTGGGATTCTCAGTTATACGTGACAGAAACCAAGCCTGGCTGTTTTAATAATACTAATGACAAATGATACAGATATAATGCTTCCTATGTGCCAAGCTTGGTTCTAAGTGCTCCACAGATATTAATTCATATAATTCATCCAAAACCTAATGGGTATGTACCATTATTATACCCATTTTACAGGTAAGGAAACTGAGAGCCGGAGGAAATAGGTAATTTTTCTAAGTTTACCTAGCTAGCGATGGAAAAGCTGGATTATGAAGCCATCTGGTCTGCGGCCCTGCTCTAAATCACTATGCTACATGGCTTCTCAGAAAAGGGATTTACTGAGATGTACTGAGTCATTCAGAGGATGGCAGGGAGGCATGGCGATCCAGGCTTCCAACTCCACAGGCAGAGACGCTTCGGTGAGGAATCCCCAACCGTCACCGGTAAGCACAAACACTGCAGCTAGCCCCAGCCACACTGCCACACGGGCACCACCTGCCAGCTGCCCCTACTGCCTCCGGAATGCCATCTCCCTGCAACACTACTGCTGCCCCAGGGGCTATGGCTCACAGCCCCACTGCCCTGCCCAACACGTGCCAGATTCAGTCTAAAAGAGAAGTTATCATTGGTGAGACCTAGGTCACGTGCCCGTGCCCTCGAGGTCAGGCAGTCCAAGAAAGCAATCCCTGGCAAGTTCTGCACCTACATGGAGAAATGAGGTTTCTGTCTCCCATGAAGATTCATAAGGTGAGTGCATTTGAAAGTACCATAGCTGGGTGGCTTAAAACAAGAGAAAATTTTCTCTCAGTGAATGTGTCCCCTGCCTCTCTCCTGGCTTCTGGTGGTTGCCAGCCATCCCTGGACTTCCTTGGCTTGTGGACACATCACTGAATCTCTGCCTCCGTCTACACAGGGCCTTCCCCCTGCATCTGTATCTTTTCTGCTTCTTCTGGGTCCATCCTACTCCAGGATGATCACATCTTAACTTAATTTCATCTGCAAAGACCCTATTTCCAAATAAGGTCATATTCACCGGTACCCGAAGTTAAGACTTGAACGTATCATTTTGGAGGATATATTCAACCCATCACAGCTAGAAACTACAGACACAGGAAGGGGGTTCAGATGATGGGCAGCCAAAAAAATGACAAATATCCAGTGTACCTCCATCACTATAGGGGCCTTCATTTCATCTAATAATGAAATGATTTCAAAGCAAAAGCTGGATGTGCCCGAAAGCAATAAAGGGTCTAATAGCTCTCTTAGGGGAATTACCCAGACAGGAATTTGCAGTGCGAGTGCAGTGAGGGTGTTAACTGCAAAGCTAGATGGTGCCTCCCTCTGAAACCATGCCCATCAGGACAGGCCTTTCCCCCCTAATGCCCAACAGACATCTGCCAAACAGCTCACTTTTATCTTCAAAAAGAGTAAACTTGGCCTGGAGGGGCTATCATGAATTGAAGTAGAAAGATAGATGGAGATTTTAACTGTGTATATGAGTTACCTAAGCCATATTTTTTCAACTGAATAGGTATATATGACAGGTGTTTGAAATATACATTACTTACATAGCTTGTCTAGTCTTTTGTGCTGCTACTTAATATAGCTCTCATTCTTTTCAAACCTGACTACAGATATCAAAAGCATACCCCTTTTGGAATGTAATCAATAATGTTATAAATATTTTGTAGGGTATCCGATGGACACTTGTCCCATTTGGGAGACCACCTCAGGGAGCATGACCTGAAGCTGAAGCTGAACAATAATGAATGCCAACTATAATTTTATATATATGTATATGTATGTATGTATGTATATACTTACAAGAAGCGGAGTACAGCATTAGGAATAGAGACAGTGGAAATGTAATGGCTCTGCGCGATGTCAGAGGGATAGTGGATGGGGGAGGGGGGTTCACACAGTGTGAGGGATATAAATGATAAACATCTAGGTATTACTTTGTCTTGTGCACCTGAAACTAATAAAAAATAAATAAATAAATAAATAAATAAATAAATAATAAATGATGCAACATTGGGGGGGGAAACATACTCCTTTTATCAACAATAAACTAGCTTCTGAATAAATGCAAACATTAATAAAACAAATCCGAGAATTAGAAAGCACTTTACTTTTAGAAACAGGAGAGCAGATGATCTCCAAGCAATCCTAACCTTGACTACCCAGGTTTTCAGAAACCCAAGTACCGTGTTTTCCTGAAAATAAGACCTCGCCAGACAATCAGCTCTAATGCGTCTTTTGGAGCAAAAATTAATATAAGACTGGGTCTTATTTAAGACCAGGTATATAACATCACATCACATCACATCACATCACATCACATCACAACACAACATAATATAATGTAATATAATTCCCACGTCTTATATTAATTTTTGTTCCAAAAGACTCATTAGAGCTGATTGTTCTGCTAGGTCTTATTTTCGGGGAACCGGTAGGACTCAAAGTTAAGGGAATCCAACTGACACTTCCATCTGCTGGAAATAAAAATACTCCTGTCATCTGCTCCCCTCTAAGAAGCAAAACATGAAGTACAAAAAGCTAAGCTACTCTTGTGTTTCCAACTAACATTGCTAAGTGGATGACCTTTAAACTATACCTCTAACCTTTACTGTTCACTTGTGTGCCTAAAGGACCCCCTTGCTTGGACAACCACTCCGTTATGTCCAAAACGGAACTCATCATGCTTCATTTCCCCCCAGCTTCCTGGGCATTTACTGAATTCTTCCAGCAAAAATCTCTGATTCACCTTTTATTTCCTTTCATCTCTTAAATCCAGTTACAAAGAACAGTCAGTTCCTTCATTCTCCCAGGCTCTCCCTTTCCTCTTCACTCCCATCTCTCCTTCGGTGGCTGATACAGGTTTTCCACTACCATGGCATGAGTACCACTCAGGTACATGAGGTCATTTTAGGTGGTACCTAGTTGAGTATTTTTCACTGAAAGAGTAATATATTAACTTTAATGGGGATTAGAAAAATGTAATTATAAAATGAAATCCATAACTTCAAACCCATAAAATACAAACTTTCCTTTTTAATTCAAATAAAAAATAGGTCAAGTTAAAGAAAAATATAAAGTAACAGTACAAGTAGTATATGGACATGGTTAAGAAAATCTTGAGGGGGTATGTTAATGCCTAGCAGTATTGGGAAACAATGCTCAGTGGGGTTCCCTCATCATTTATTGTTTGATCACCAGCCACATCACCCCCTCAACTACCTCCCGGTCTCCTGGCCTTGAGACTCTCATCTCTTCCTTCTGTCCTGCAAACCACAGCCAGACACCTTTTCCCAAAATGCTTCTTTCGTCATTTCTCTCCAAAACTCACAAATCTATTACCTACCCCATGAACTCTTGAATTCTACTTAATTTAAAGATCTCACCTGGCCTACTTACACATTATTTCTAGTTTCGTCCCGAAGTTACAGCATGATTGATTTCACAAAGATGTAGATAGACATACATATCGATATATAGATATATCGATATCTATCTATCTATCTATCTATCTATCTATCTATCTATGTATCTATCTATCTATCTAGTTTTTGTTGTTTTTTTTTAAGGAGGGCGCAGCTCACAGTGGCCCATGTGGGGATCGAACCGGAAACCTTGGTGTTAATTAACACCATGCTCTAATTAACTGAACTAACTGGCCACCCCCACAAAGATGTTTTCACTTCCAGCTTCATGCCTGGGTTGCTACTACTTCCACAACCTTTCCCCAATCCTTCTCCTTTTCTGGCTCTTCGAATCCTACCCAGTCCTTCAAGACACAAGCAAGGCGTCCCTCCGGGCAGCCTTTTTTAACTGACACCCTTCTCTTCTCTGAACTCCTATTCCACTTACACCAACCATATCAACCACCCCACTTGACTCTTGATTATATGCTATTATTTACTGGTTTCCAAAGGTCAACTCATTGAGAGTTGGTCCTGTCTACCTACTACAATAGGAGGTACTAGAAGAGTAAATATATACGTATCTTCCATAGTTACTAAAGAAAATGACTCACATTAGGAGTTCAAAAGATCTCTTCATCCAACTCATCCAACTTTTTAAGCGAAGCCATGTTTTATTCATGAATCCAACAAACATTTACTGAGTACCTGGTATGTGCCAAGCTCTGTGGTTACTGGCAAAGTAGAGAAGTGAATAAAACCCAGACTGCCATCGAGGAACTTGCCATCTAGTACATGAGACACACACGTCAACTCCTGGTGCCACACAATGTGGCCATGCTGCCATAACACAAATACCTAACAAATGTCATGTGAGTGATTCACTCTAGAAAGGATCTAAAGGAAAACTGAAAGAGCAGAGGTGTGTCAGCTGGCTCTGGCAAGGAAAGAGTTTCCAGAGCTTGGAGCACAGGGTGGTAGGGAAGAAAGAGAACAAGCGGTGGGAAAACTGGGGAGGTCATGCCATACAGAGCCTTGCTCTAGGGCTTCATCCACGGGCATGAGAGACGTTGACAAGTAACCTGTCCAGCTTTGCTTTAGGATAGATTAAAACACAAAAAACAAAACCAAATAAACCTCTGGGGATATGTGAAGGATGAACCGGACTAGAAGACAGGTCACATAGGAAGATACCGTAACAGAAGATTTCAACAACAGAGATGAAGAGGGAGAGGCAGATTTTAGAAATACTTAGAAGGTAGAAATCCATAGGGTTGTCTGACCAACTGGTTGTGCATTCCAATGTCAAATAAAAATAGTCTAGGGATTAACTACTTAAGGAAAAGTTTATTATCTACTTTAAAAATTACCCATATCATCTCTTTCTTGTGTTACTGTGACTAAGGTTAATGTAGAGTTGACTACACTCTATATTCCTACAAACTACAAGAACTTCTATTTTACACTTTATAGATTAGGCATCACACAGTTTCTATGACTGATCTACAAAAGCTTGTCCTAAATTCAAATGTCCACATATTATCCCACCAGCAAGGGTCTAACCAGATTTTGCTCCTTAATGACATCCACACTGGCATAAGCAATCTTGTTCCAAAGAACTTAACCACTGTCTGAATGGTCCCAATTCTCCGGAGTACAAGGAATTTAGGCCAGAATTGCTCCGAAGGTGTAAAAATGCTAAGGGTTTTATACGATATACTCACATTCTTTTTTTTTTTCAAATAAAACGTTCACAAGAGTGTAAAAGATACTGAACTACCAAGAGAGGTGACCTTTTGTAAGCACATTCATGTTCTCCTGGGAAATAAAGAATAAAGTCATTCACCACCAAGTGTAATGTTCTTCACTTCCACCTGCCTGGTGAAAAGAATCAACACAGGTAGTTTCAAATTAAAACACAGTTGGAGCAGCTAGGCTGAAAATGGTTCTCTGCAAAGAGGGAAACGAAGGCAACAGGGTGCTGTTTATTAAACCTTGCATATGATTATAACTTGCCAGGTCTTCATCCATCATCTCCCCACCTCCATTACTCTGGTCACCAGGACAAGCCCTAAGCTTGCAGACATTTAATGTAACATATGGGGATGACAGGAAATAGGATTCCCTTGCAAAACGAGCACTTTTGCCATATATCCCACCATACGGAAGCACATGACTCCAATAAGTAGAAAGGGCAAAGGGTATTTCTAACAATTTCTGTGGAAGTGCTCGGAAATCCTGTGCTTACTCATGACAGAGCCACTGCGGAGCCGGATTCTGTAATGAAAGCACGGACCAGGCGGACCCGCTGCAGATGGGAGGGAGGTCGTGTTACTCACCTGGGACACGGCTGGTCCGTGATAGGCCCAGATTCCAACCTCGAGTGCCCATTCTCTGCTTCCAGAAAACTCGCACGTCTCTCAAAATAACAGAACATAAGGAACTGGGACACCTTCAACTGCGCCCCAAAATTAGTTTCTATAAAATGAAAACTAATAAACTAATCAAGGTGCTATGTTGGCTAGTCCTCCTTACTGATTATATTAGTTAGATCGGCAGGCAAAGCTGATTTAAACTTTCTTAAGTTGTCAGTTTGGGAGCTTTTATTTTATTTTTCTTTTCAAATCCTTTAAGATCATATTAAAAGTGTCTGCTTCACTGTTCTTTGAAGTGACAAACTAAAAGTATCCTGACTTTGGGGGTGTCTCATTCATAAGCGATACCTTCTTTGCTCTGTAGAACGTTTGTAGTGGAAAAATTACTTTCCAATTTTGATCAATAGAATGCCCCAAATTTGGTGGCATTACATGTGTAATATAAAGGACCAGGGAAAAGAAGAGTGAAGAAAATTAAAAGTTAGCAGCACCCTTTGTGCAAAGAGGTCATAGTTCACACAGTTCTAACCAAAGAGGCTCTAATAGCTTCATCGACAAAAGGTTCAGGGCCTTGAAAATCATTTCATGGAGGCACATGAACATGTTTTCATACACAAAGCACTAAGGATTATACAGATATTTCCCTCTTTGTGGGGAGTTTTACTTTTCTCTCTAGTTTATTAATAGCATCATTTCTAATTTTAGAAAATAAGGATGATCCCACATCCATTTGGTTTAAACCCTTCTCCAGATAATGCACACACATGTTATCATTCATCTTGATTTGAACAAAAGGCAAGATCTCCTCCCCCCCTTTATGCCCAGAAACCACCATAGGGAAATTAATTTTCAAGATGAACAACAAACTCATCTCACAGCCTGTGAACTTGCTGGTTACCCCCAAGGCTTGTGAATTCTTAGGATTATTTTAGATTTGGTAGCATCAATGGGGGGGCTTACACAGTCATAAAAGGCATGGTCTTCAAGATTTAAAGTTTCAGAATTCTCTACCTACCTGTTCTTTTGCAGGATCTCTTTAAGTTTTAAAGATGCCTATTCTAACCTCTTGAGCTTAAGTGTAGTTTATCCTGAAGGTATATGAAAAAAGCACAGGCTAAACGCCAAGGCTGTTGGTGTAAATCACATTTCAAACTGGTAATTACTTATTAGCAGAGAAAAGACTGTTTGAAAGGGTGCTGTCTCATTAGAAAGCTATTATGGAACACCTGCAATTTCGCCTTTAAATAAACAGTTAAACCTGAAGTACCCACTGTGTGATAGGTACACCAGACTACAAGGACAGCTATTAATAAAATTTGCAAGGATCTCTCCTTTCCTAAAGTTTTTAAAAAAAGTTTTTCCCTATATTTTTAAGGAATATTTGTTGGGGAGAAATTTCTAAAAATATTCTCAACTGAAGTTATTTTATTTGGTACATCTCTGAAGAGGCTTATCTTGTCCTTTGAACCCAACAACAAAAAGTTCTTTTTTCTTAAAATGAAGTATAGTAATACCAGTAGTTATTATGGACAAACAGAAAGAAGAAATATGAAAAGCCTCATGTGTTTCTAAGCTGCTTCATTTTCTATTTGACTCTATGTGACAAAGGCTCTGTTTGTATCCAGAGTCACTAACTTGAGACAAGTGGATTTCCTTCACATTTCTTCACAGGAAGGGACCTACTTGTAAATGATCTCAAAGTGTTTCAATATAACATCTATTCTCATCAACACTCATATTTGGAAAGGAGTCATATTTGAAAAGGAAATTGCTGAGACACCCTCCTACTCCATCCCACCCACCCAAAAAAACATGCATATGAGAAAGATTCCACCTACTCTCCCAATGTTCACTGTGGGTGTTTGAAAATGTACTATTTCCTTCCATTAGCACAACACCTTTTATCACATGTATTAGCTAACATTTAAAATAAAGAAGAAATAATAGCCCTCCCTTCCTGGACAAAGTCACATTATCTTCAACCCTGTTAGCCCCATGAGAATCTAGCCAGGCACTTACTTAGTTCTCAGGAGGCACTCCACAAAATGCTGAATTAATCACACAGCTATTCTTCCCCCATCTTTGGCTTTTCTTTTTGCAGTAGTAAACTAACATTAAACCTGCATAGAAAAACCACCAGCCAGAAACAGCTTATCCTTCATTCAGTATCACCATAAGACCAGTTTACCATTTGCAGGTCAAGTAATGAAATAAGAAAAGAGAATCAAATAAAATTAAAAGCTTCTTCAAAAATGCCTTGCAGAACTGGCAATGGCAGATAATTTCTTTAGTAAAGAATGAAAATGTGATCATATGAAGCTATGTCAAGATCGATAAAAACAGACTCCATGGAAATGTGCCGGAAATCATTAGACTCTTACAGGTTTGTTGAAGATTTTTATGGCCACCTGCCCTCCTATAGCTTTGCACTTTGTATGGCACTGAAGAGGGGCAGAAAAAGAGGGGAAGTACTTATTCAGTGTGAAATGAAGACATTCAAACCCGAAGCATATGACACCTGGGATTATCTGAACACTCGGTGAAGACATGGGTGTATGTGTTTTGAGGTTAGATTTGGATTTAGGTGTATTTCAAAATTTACTGTACAAGTCTGAAGAACATGGCAACCACAGCAGTGATTGACTTAAATTACTGAAGTATAAACTGCAGTTGTCACTTCCTTTACAAATCTGGCTTTTCATGAAAGAGAAAATCAAGGGAGCCTTGTTGCCAAAATAGTATAACATCCTTATGTCGCCAGATTTTGCAATAAAAATAGATGGTTATTTTATTTAGGTTTTATATTCATGGAAATGTGGTCACAAGACATTTTTAAAGCATGAGATACCGGCCTCAGTGTTTTAAAACTTGCTGTTTTAGGAGAAAGATAGTAGTGCTAGACTGTCAGTACCAACCGCAGGCTTAAAGCAATCTTCCCAGTTAAAACAGGCCTTAGAATGACTGGGTACATAGTATGTGCTTTCAAATATAATCTCAGTTCTTCCATTATGCTGTGTATAGAAGAAAATTAATTCTTTCACGATGAAAAACAAACAAAAATTGACGTCTCACACATGATTACATACAAGTGGTCAACAATAAGTAAGGAGAAAACAAGGAAAGCGTGTCAGCATTTTCCTCCTTCAGCATTTCCTCCAGGATTTTATCCCTGGGTTCCCAAGTCACACACCAAAGCCCTTCTGTTGTACTTCCAAGGGGAACTGGCTCCTTCGGAAATACTGCTTTGAACAGCACAGCCTTTTGAGATGAAACCTTTTTTGAAGCCTTCATTTCCATTTACCGTTTT
Source organism: Rhinolophus hipposideros (assembly GCF_964194185.1). Lineage (NCBI taxonomy): Eukaryota > Metazoa > Chordata > Mammalia > Chiroptera > Rhinolophidae > Rhinolophus > Rhinolophus hipposideros. The sequence goes on along the minus strand of NC_138050.1, from coordinate 29,374,698 downwards.
GTTTGTCCTTTCTGTCTGACATGCAAATACACGATACAGCCTCCATTCTTTCCATACAACCTAATTCAAAGCAACATAGGTTAAATCCACGCCGAATCATGTGAGCATTCCATGCTCATACACACCATTACCCCACAGAATGCATTCATTGAGCTCCAACAGAGTTCTCTGCGTACAAATCGGACGAGCCGGAGATGTATGCGGAGCTCTTCCCTGACTCAAACCATCCAGAACTGTACATGGAACCTGTTCCCTTTTCAGAAAAGGGGGCTGTATGAAGGCCCACTGGCATCACTGGCCACAATGCAGGCTCCGGCAAGCCCGGTACTGCAGGCGACACTGGATGCAGGCTCTCCCACAATGCTCAAGGAGGCTGCTGCGCGGAGCTTGCAGTCATTTATCTCTCTGCAGCCCAAACGCCGGCACGTCCCCCTCCCTTATTTTACCTAACTAATAGCTCTCAAACCCCATATTGAGAGGGCCTGCTGTGGATCTTGCGGAGGTACAAAATGGTGGATGTGAGCTAATTTTTTTCCTGCTTTCCCCGTAACTTATCGCATCCATCAGCGCCCGGCCTCCCTTGCCAGCACCCCGGCAGCGATGCAGCGAGCACGCCCCGCGGTCCCGGCCCGGGGACAGCAACGCGATTACCAACCTGATGTCATGTAGCCCCGCGAAGCCTGGGGCGCAAAGGCCGCGGGGAAGCGCTTGTGTAGGCGGTAGTCCTTCTCGCTGCGGGACCTCATGCGGTCCGAGGCCCGGTCCGAGAAATCCGAGCTAGGCCAGGCTCGCCGCAAGGTTGTGCTCCGAGTCTTCTTCATGGTGGGGAGGGCGACCTGCTGCCCCGATCCTGGGGCCTCAGCGCCAGGGCCAAGCGCGCGGCTTCATTCGTCTACAGCGGGCACGACCCGGGCCGACTCTGCGCACATTTTCCCAGCCCCTCGTCGTCGGCGTCTACACCGCCAGCAGTGGGTCCGGCCCTCCCCACGCCCCCACACACCCCCACGGCGAAGGCTCCGATTTTACACACGTCCCACAATGCATTACACTTCATTTGCAATCCTCCCGGCTTATAGCTTCCAGATTCCTGGGGGGAAAGGCACGTTAGGAGGCTCCCCGGCCAGGAGGAGGCGGGGAGGGGGCGGGCGGGGTGGGGGCGCCGAGACTTGCAGCGTGAAAGCAATGGGAGCGCAGACAATGGCCCGATTCAGCGCAGGAGTGCTTAGCCAACTGTGAGCCCCGGCACAAAAGACCCAAACAAACGAGGAAGCAGAGGCCTGCGGGGCTGACCCGGGATCGGGCGCCCGGGAAGCCGGAGGGGCGGCGACGACAGACCCTCCGCACCAGGCGGCTCAGCGCGAGGCGTGGGGATGACAGTGTCCAAGTCGTGTCCCCCTGGGCCTACCAGGCGCACGGCTCGCAGTCCCGGACGCAGGCGGGCTCTGCTTCCCCTGCAGTCCTTGGGAGGCAGTCTTCATTACAGAGCCTCAAAGGGGGGGGGAGGGGGGGCGCGTGTGCACGGGGATCCAAGCAGGCTCTGCAGGCAGCAGCTGCCGCGGGCGGGCTCTGCCGAATCCAGGAAGAGCCGGAGTCGTCCTCGCGGCTGCAGCGTCTTGTCAATCTTGGTCCTTCCAAGGCTCAGGGTGGTGTGCGTGCCTGCGCACGTGTCTGTGCGCGCGTCTGTGTGTGCCCCGACACGCATGTGCCCCCATACACATGCATGCCCCTACTTACTGTCCGAGGCAGCGACGGGAGCCATGGCTGCCAAGGATGCGGGAGCCTGCCGATCTGCACCCGCACGGCGGCACCGCTCAGCCGCGAGCGAGCTGCATGGCTATTGAAGGGCAGGAAGCAGCGCAGCCGCCCAGTCTCATGCTAATCATCAAGCTGCCTTAAGTTAAGAGTGCGGATCCCATCCGTCTTCTCATTTTCAAGTGAAACACCCAGCGGAGACGCTTGGACCTGGCTGGTGCCTCAGCCTGGAGTCAAAGTGGGGATATTTACGTATTTTTAGGATGGCCCCTCCCCTCGCAGAAAGGGAGAGCAACTCGTCGGTGGGAACAGGGAGATCTGCGGCGCCTTGCTCTGCCCACCTGCGCCAACCTCGAAATCAGCTAGCGCCAAGGAGGGGCGCTACCGAAGGCTCCTCCTACAGACTCAAACACCCGGACACCTGGTCTACGCCGCCGGGAAAATGCGGTGGAGGTGGCCTCAGCTCTTCCTCTCCCGTCGAGCCCCAGGTGGGAGTCACTACCAGCCCGCTAACCCGCACTCAGGTCCACAGCTCCTTCGCACAGCACGGCTCGGCACAGCTGTTTCTGGTCCAACCACCAATCGCTCAAGGACAACAATGCGCGCTAAGCCGAAGGGAAGGAGGGGAGGAGGGGGCGCGACGATTTCCCAGCCGAGGTGCCGGGCCTTAGACGCGGCCCAGGTCGCCGAGGTCACACTTGTTAACGGAGCTTGGACACACTGCTGCGAACCCCCATGACAAGGCGCTGCTACCGACTCTCCAAAAAAAACCCAAAAACCCGCACATCTTCCCATTAGGATTTCCAAAAATGCTTTAGCATTATAAACACCAAAAATAAACTTGGTTTTTCTTTTTTGACATATTTTATTTTTGCACGCTTGTTTTTTTTTTGCATGCGTGACGAGGCCAAGCTCGTCATTATTTTTTTATGCCGTTGTTTCATATTCACAGACGCCAAGGTGCAGGGAAAAGGATATGAAATACATGGGACTATGCTCTTATCAAGCTGATACTGCAATAAAAACAAAAACCACCCAAAAGCCGGCGAGTTCTAAAAGATTCAGTTCTCGCACAATTCGGTGCTATTCCAAGGCTGAAATTCTTTGGGGGGCAGTAAGGTTTTTGGAGAACCGTGCAGAGGAGGCGGGGTTTAAGCCACATACATTATAGAATCCATAAGTAGAGCTTCCATTCAATTTCTCAAGGCTGTCCTCTGTAACCTGAGGCTAGTGTAACCTATCTCTTGGGATAGCCGGGAGTATAAAAACAAATAAAAATCACTAAGTATCATATGGAACTTATATTTACACTAACCAAAATTTATTAATAACTGTAAACCTATTAGCTAATGTTCAGTGACTTCTTTTTTTTAAAGTTAGGATAGTCTCCCAAAAGGCACATTTTGCTAAAATGTCTTTACTGTAAGAAGACTACTAAGAACAGAAAGATTACAGCTTTAGAAGCTATAGAAGACTAAATGTGTAAAGAAACATAAAGGTAATAAAAATAATTAATGAATGCATGATATTGACATTTAGATATTTCGATTCAATTCAAAAAACAATTACTCAGTATCTCCCATGAGACAAAAGTGGTTCTAAGAATGATTACAGCAGTTATGACTGAAGGCTAATGGTGATTGCTGTGACAACTGTGATATTTATTCATTCAGAATATAATAATTGTGTAGTATATGGCAGCACTGGGATGGGTGCTGGGCAAACAAAACACCACATGACCCCATGCAGCTTATGGTCTAAGTAGTAAGCAAATAAATGCATGACTTGTGCTACATTCTACAAAGAAGAATAACGTCTCTGGAAAAATGAGTTAATCTGAGACCTACAGGATGAGGAGTCATCCTAGCAAAGAGTGGGGAAAATGGTGCTTCGGAAAGTGGGCAAAGCACACATAAAGGCCCTGAGGTAGGAAAGAATCTTGGCTTCTGTTGGAAGAGGTGAAAGAAGGGCAGTGTGACCGGAATTCTAGCATAAAAGAAAGGTGTGTGATGAGGTCATGGAGGAAGGCGAGAGCCAGATCATGCAAGGACTTGCAGGCCATGTTAAGACTTTTGTATTCTATTCCAAGTGCAGTGTAAACCACTGAAAGGTTTTAAGCAAAAAAGTGATGTTTTAGAATTTCTATACAGAAGGGGCTTAGAGGAGGGAATCTGAAGAGCGGGGTCAGCCAGGAATTTTCTGGAGAGTAAGTCTGAATCTCACTTGACTTAGAAAATATTCATTGTTCATATGAAAGAATGGGGTGGGGGATGATGGATATTTTGAAAGAAGAGCTACACCTCCACTCAGCCACCTCCGCATGCAGGACTTGATATCACCATGCGAGGAAGTGATACCACCCAGTGTCCACACTCTCAACAGATGCCCTTGAATGAAGCCTAGGCCAAAAAGCCAGACACAGAAGAATCAGGCAGTATATGGTTGGCGTGGCTGAATCGAATCAGAGAGGAAGGGGCACTTAAGTAATTTATCCATCCAAATCAGGTGACATCCAAAGAGGTTATGAAGGTAAGACTTGACTCTAGCAAATATTATAGCATATTGTGAGACTCGTCCTATCTGAAGAAGGTGGAGTGGAATTCCTGTTAAAATCAGACTCCATGTGTCCATCTGTCCTATGGGACGATTTCTGGTCATATGCAACCCCTAGATCCCTAGTCCTACTTTCAAATCTCTCAACCTACTGGAGACAATCACGTAACTGTCCACCAAGTAAGCTCAGTTGCGTAAATCCAGTATTCAGTACTAGGATAGTTTAGTAAGACATAGAGAAATGACAAACAAATCCATTTTTATAGTAGTAGTATTTTTTTAATCGTGCTTAAGAATAATTTGTACATTTGGTATTTACATATCAGATAGATTAGAGACACTAGACACATTTGCTTTGTGATTCAATTCAAATGTAGAATTGATTTTAGACTTGTAATTTTAAGTTGAAAGGTATAAGCATTTTGACTTCGAAATTCTCCTCATTTAAATCTTTGGTTTATTGCATTTACAACAGTTGAATGAATTTATTAGAGGTGTGAGACTGTAAGCTCCAGGAAGGCAAGAGATACTTTCTGTTTTCTGCATTGTCATTCGTTGTTCTTTTTTGTTCATAATTGTATCGATGGCTAGCAGTGCCTGGCATGATGACCAATGAAGACCAATTAAGAACTCTGGAAGACTGGGTTTGAAGCCTTTCCAGTCAGACATATTAAGTGGTTTTTAAAAATTAAATATAGTACCAAATTTCTAAATGCAATTTAAGTTCTTAAGGGAATATACTTAACCGTGTTTCTAAATGGGCCTTACTATTGACGCAAGGGACTTTAATCTTCCATTTGAGTTGATCAAATATTTTTCAAAGGCCCCCGAGAACTCGTTTTTATTTTATTATTTAAAAAATACCAAATGTACAAACAGAATGAACTCAACTCAAGACTGAAAGAAATTTCGGTTTTTCCATTTTTATCTCTAGTAAAGGAAAATTTGATTCTTTGAATTTGTATCTCTAGTATACCGAACATTAACTGAAGACCTAAATATCTATAAATGATCTTTGCTGTGCACAGAAAGCCCCCCGCAGACATGACAAAGCCCACACTGACTATACAGACTGAGGGCTATAATAGATTAGAGAAACCGTACTACTGAAATGAGTAAGGAAAAGGTGGATATGAGTGAAAAATAAATGTAAGTATGTACATGTAAGGAGTAACGGGCCTGAGCCTTGACCTTGTAGCTAGAGAAGATTAATTTCAATCTGGGACTTCCTAAGGACACAATATACTGAGATACAGAGACCACTGATACGATACTGGCAACTTCCATTAGTACATTAGGCTCATCAAGTTCAGGGCATTCCATTACAACTGGGAATTCTAATGAAATTCCAGTGAAACGGGGGATTCAGGGACATTCCATTGAAACTGCAACCAAAGTTGCCCATGGCCTCACTTTACTGCCAAAGTATGACGTTGGGAAGGTGAAAGACCTAAATACGTAGAAAAGAAATAGGTACCTGTATTTACATATGTATGGGATATACATACCAAACTTTGTGATGAAAATATTTGTTAAATGAAAAATCAGAATCTTGAGTCTGATAGTAATTTATCCTTTTGCTTCTTCCTGAAACACGATTTCCAACAGATGTTAATAGTCTAATTTGACAAATGTGCTGATTAGTCCAAAAAGTACACATAGATAAACCTTGAAGTGGGGCAGTTGTGTGGCCCATGCTATGGAGCTAGATGGAACCTGGAAAAGAGTATGTCTCTGGAACACTAGCTCTTTCAGAAGTCTGTGAGGTGGGAAATTGGGGGGAGTTCTTTAGTGACACCTATCTACACTCATATATTCATATGCATATATGCATGCACATCCATACAGCCTAGGATATTTTGGCCTCCAAAAGCAGCTAACTAAGGTCGCTGACCAAAGAGTTGTCTTCAGGGTACTTTGGGAAGATACATTTTATCTTCCTTAACCCAGGCTCCAAACTGCTAGCTGCAATTTTATCAGAAAGCTTCAACATGTACAGTCTTTCTTAGAAGATGCTCTCTCCTTAAGCATACCGCTGCTGTGTTTGCCTCAGCAGTGGTCATGCGGCTAGCATTTGGAGCTGCAGCTCCCAATAAAGTGTTCTGGAGAACATGTGTTCCAAGATACATTAGGAAATGTGACTTGAAAAGAGGGTTCCATTGTGAAGTAAGTTCAGCAAATGTGTTAAAATTAAATCAGGCCTGCTGGTCCTCTCAGAGCCTTTAATGTGCTAATGCACCTTGAAAATCTACCCCAAAATGCTAATAAAGCTCTAACCATAGGACCACTTTTTGCTGGAGCACATTTTGGTAAACAGATCTAGACAAGTGGCAGTTGAAACATCCTGGGAAGTGAGAAATCCCAGGGTACAACGTGTTTAAGAGAACTCCTAAGAATAAGAATTCATATATACTATTCTTTCCATCCCTATAAAATCTGAGTTGAATTTCTCTTAGTCTCTCCACTTAGCTACATTGTCACCTATAATTCACTCCAGACAGGTATATAATGAGTGATGGTCATCAATGAATTCTGCTCCCAAAGATAGCAATGTTTGGGGATGGAGGGACACACCAAGGACAAAGAACTCATGAGAGGCCTGAGTGTTTTTGAGGCCTGTTGATGGGGTAGGTTGGCAGGACTGTGACATCCCATCTCCAGACTAACTGCAGTCAGAGCAGTGGAGGGCAGAGACGTGTGGTGATGCCAGGGAGATTCATGTCTGTTGGGGGCCTGAGAGAAGTTAGCCTTTGAGTTCCATTTTTTTCAAATGTAATGGTAATAATCTCTCTCTTGAAGAGCTGTAGTAAGGATCTAAGGTAAATATATGCCGTATTTTGCCATGTAAAATGTGCCCTGTTTTGCCCAAATTTGTGAGGGAAAAATAAGGATGTGCGCTATACATGGGTTGTACTAATTCCGTGTCTGTATAAACGTTTTTAATTCTTTCATTTATGCTTATGAGTTAAAAGAGTAAGGCCAGAAATCGATAATGATATCCATGTGCAAAATAATAGCCTGGAATATGATAATCAGTTTTGTTGAACTTACAACGAACTTGCAACGACGAAGAGTTCTTGGCCTTCTATGATGTGTAAATATCGTAGACGTGTTACCAATACATAAAATTTCTTGTACCATAATCTTAAAAATACATGCTAAAATTCCTTTATAATACAAAAAAAAACACCCAAGTACCTAAATATAAACAAATAAAAATTTGAATTAAACAATTAAAATGAAAAAATTTTTCCCCTGAAAGTTTGGGCCAAAAACGTGGTTGTGCGTTGTACACAGGAGCGCATTATACACGGCAAATTACGGTCAGTGTCCCAGTTCACTGCTCACAAGTAGAAGGCATCAATATGTGACACATCTACACTCATATATGCATATATGCACGCTGATTTTATTATTATTAAGAATAGCTGATTTCATTATTACCACTGATCACTAAAGAAGGAAACCACTTCAAAAACCTGAATCCTTTATAGGTCCTTTTGTTCACCGATGAACCCTGCTTTGTATCAAATAACCAAACAAGCTGAATTCCAGTGAGGACCAAAGATGCCACCTGCGAGTCACACTGAGTTGAACAGTTGAAATACTCAGCATCCACAAACCAGGTTTCAGAAACAGAAGAGAGAAAACAATACCCAGCCCAGCTAGTGTATGTAGGAGCTGTGGCACTGGGTGCTCAGCACACCTTGATTAAAGTAGAGAACTTACTGGGATCGAAAATAGAGAAGGTGGAGACAACCCAAGCATCCATCAACAAATGGATAAACAAAATGTGGTCCATACATATGAGTGGGATATTAATCAGCCTTAAAATGAAAGGAAGTTCTAACATATGCTACAACATGGATGAACCTTGGAAATATTAAGTTAAGTGATATAAGCCAGACACACAAAAGGACAAAAACTGAATGATTCCACTTAGATGAGGTACCTAGATTAGTTAAATTCATACGGACAGAAAGTTCAATCATGCTTTCAGGACTTAGGGGGAGGGGGAAAGAGGGTAGTGTTTAATAGGTACAGGGTTTCAGCTGAGGATGATGAAAAAATTCTGGAGATGGATGGTGGTGATGGTTGCACAATAATGTGAATGTACTTAATGCCACTGAACTGTACACTCAAAAATAATTAAAATGGTCAATGTTACGTATATTTTACCAAAATTTAAAAAATAAAAAGAATAGACTGCAAGGAACAAAGTCACAGTGAAGAAGCGGGTTTGTGTGTGCATTGCATGGAGGACAAGACCTCACAAATTGGTCTTTTTAGCTGCACATTCTGGATGCACACGTCCTCTCCTTTATTCTCTCTGAAAACAAAGGCTGTATCAGGTAAACTGCAAACATAAAACAAGCTCTCTCTCAAATAAATTGGCAAGGTCAGGTTCCTCCCAATTATTACTGGGAAATGGGTCTTTCAAGGATGCATCTGAATTCATGAAGATCTAGAGAAAAAAAATATCATTTTTTTTAAATTTACAGATACTGAAGTTTTTGCTCTTTAAAATTTATATTAACAAACACTCCATTTCTACCAGTTAGAGAAAGTAGCCTGAGCAAACACACCATGGGCAGAAATCAATGGAGGAAGCCCTAACAGTCTTGTTCGGCTGAAGAGTCGGAAATGGTATGAAAATTGTGAGCAACTAGCCTGGAAAGGTATATTGGATAGTTGGTGTAGTGGTTGTGATTTGAGGCCAATTAATCTGTGTATAATTCAAAAGGAAAAGGGGCACTGTGAATACTGAGCAAAGGAGAGACTGGGTAGTACTTAAAAATTTAATCCAGTGAGAAGTGGCTGCAAACAGGCATGAGGAAGCTTTCTGGGGTGATAAAAATGTTAAAACTGAACTGAGATAATGGCTGCGCAATTGTATACATTTATTAAAACACACCCAACACTGAAAAATGGATAAATTTTATAGCATACAAATTATACCTCAATAATGTTGTTTAAAAAGAAAAAATTGACCCAGCCACAGAGTGCAGGATAAACTGGAAAATGAAGAGACCAGAGCTTGAAAACCTGTTAGGAGACTACTGCTATAGTGCAGTTGGGAGGATGCGAATTGGAATTTGAATTCTAGCAGAAAGAGTGGAGAAGAGTGGACAGGAAACACTGCCAGGCTAGAACCTACAGACCTACACAGCAGCTCTTAGAGGGGGCATGAACGGTACATAAAGGAGAGAGGATCACGGGTATCTCCAGAGTTGGAGTAGGGAATCCACACAGAAGCTGGGAAGTTGTTCTAATTCTGTATCCTTCCCTCTCCTAAACTTTGTAATACTTACGATTTATGATACTTATTTTGGCTCTTACTGCCATACTTTTCAATATTAAATAATTCCTATATATTATACACACGCGCGAGCACACACACACACATTTCTTCTAGATAATACAACTGATAATCTCTCCATCACCAAATCCATTGATAACTTTAATTCTTATCTGGTTTCTGCTTGGCACTGTTGCCTACTCTCTCCTCTTAAAACATTTGCCTCCTTTGTCTGCTTTATGGAGCAGTGGGGAGGAGCAGAGCCTCCCCACTGGCTCTCCTCCTACCTAGCAGAACTACCTCTGCCCATTCTGGGATAAAAAAGTTTAAAAGCAAAACAAAGTAACAGCAATGCGTAAGAACAAAACCTTTTGTCATGCTAGTGGGAGGAGATAACAATAAACAAATTGGTAACTTATACACAAGATGAAATAGTGAAGAGTGTTATGGAAGAAAAGACAACAGGGGAGGAAGCCTGAGATGGAAGGTTGTTGATTTAAAATGGGGTAGCCAAGGAAGATTTCATTTTATTAATCATTTGATGCCTTGTGTCTTCCCAAAAGTAGGCCCTCCCACCGTACATGTGTGCTCTGTGCGCCAATTTTTGGCCCTCTTCAGTGCTGTGTTCCTAGCAGAGGCACAACAAATGACCATGGATTTATTAAGTGGATTTGGGATCACAAAGGAATTAATATTATATCTACTTCGTTTTGCCTCAGATCCACTTGCAGCTAAGGAATAATAAATAATGCTTCATGTTTGCCTAGGACTTTACAGTTTATTGAGTCTCATAAGGTCTGAGGTAAGCAAAGCAGGAGTTATCATAATTAAAGTTGAAACAAATGAAGGCTCAAAGGCTGTAAGTAATTTGCCCAAAGTCATACAGAGGTTGAAAACCCAGAACTCCACTCTTGAGATTCCTGGTCCAGGGTGTTTTTCTGCTCCACCCCACTGCCTCTGTAATGACTGATGTCAGCAGATTTAGGGTTATTTGTTAATTGCTTTTGTGTAGATTGAATGAAGTTTATATAAATCCTTATATTGCTATTAGGTTGGTGCAAAAGTAATTGCAGTTTTTGCAATTTTTTTTTTTTTTTGCAATTCGCAATTTGCAACCTTTTAAACCGCAATTATTTTTGTACCAATCTAATAGAATGGCCTCCAAATTTCTAAGTTATCTTATTAAGTTTTTATGAATATATGTGCATGTAAAATAGAAGATAAATTTCTTCAGATGACTCAAATGACTCCCTTGGCAGGTTTATACAGATGGTGCCTGAGATTTAGAGTTAAATCCACACACCTTCAGACTAATCAATCTTGAAAGTTTTCTTTTCTCAATTCTGTTTGCAGGTCACCACAGACTCGCTTCCCAAGCCAGTGAAAACCATACTATAACACAGACGGATTTTACAAGGATGGGCCTTTTTTCTAACATGTGGCTTCCTGTAATTTAAGGAAATACTATACATGAACAATTAAAATCATATATCAAAAAAGAAGCAAAGCTCCAATAATTTCCTGGTCTATCAAATTACAATTATATTTAAAAAACAGTCCCACATATTTAAATACCAGATTCTATTTAAGAATAACTAGTTTAAGTCCTAGTGAATTATAGGACTTTTACGTAATATAATTTAATAATTACTAACACCATTTTTAACTTTCAGATCGAATGCAAAATACACAGATGCAATTACTTAATAATTTCTGCTAAGTCCTTTTGAAAGATTTTGTTTTAACTTTCTTTCAATATTTAGGAATTTAAATAATTAGGCTTATGGATAATAATCTTTAATCTTTCTATTATTATTCATTTAGTATATTAAAGGTGCTATGGAACTTCTATTTCAAACACAGAGAGATTAGCTATAACCTAACAATCATTTGCAGTAGCTTTTATTAGGGTTACCGTTATTTATTGTTCAAATAGGACGGTTTTTAAAGTTAAAAAGGATAATATTGATTACGACAAAGTATCTAAAGCAGTACCTTTCTGAGCAAATGGGGACATAGGGTCCCCCAACTTTTAGTGACAGGAAGCTCATCAAAAAATGTTTTGCTCTATAAGAAGAACAAATAAATCTAAGTGGGGAGACATGAAAAACTACCACTAAGATCAGATATTTTAAAATGTAAGATAGTCGTATTTTTGGGGTGTCTCAATCTACTCTTCTCTCTTCTCTGACCAGCAGTGTGAAGATTCAAAGATCTGTAGCAAAAGTGTGATTTTGAGCAAGACATACAGGGGGTGCCAAAAAATGTATATACATTTTAAGATAACATCTTAAAGATAACATCTTTAAGATAACATCTCTTAAAATGTGTATACATTTTTTGGCACCCTCCGTATATTAAATTGGTTCTGTTATGACGCCATTTACAAAAAAATAAATAAAACTGGCTCCAGTGATTGCATAGGACGGCAAAGGCTTCTTGTACCAAGAATATGAAATGCAGCATAATTTGCATTACCAAGACTTCTTCCTTTTCATTCCTCCAACTCCCACAGGGAATGGGGCCTACATTCTTAAGAAGCCAATGGTGGCTCCCTCTCGTCCACAGAGGACACTGGCCGCAGAGCAAAGGGACAAGTGCCAAGTCCTAACATTATACATGTGGAACGCACTTCCAAACACAAACTAGACTAAATTTCACAGTCTGCCCTAGTCTCAGCCTACACTCGGGTTTCCTGAGAACACACCTCTGTGCCAGTCAGGAAACTGCGACCTATCTACCTTTGTGCCTTCTCAGAAGAAATGAGGGGAAATATCCTAGAAATGGGAAAAGGCCAAACCCAAATAAGAAGCTATGAGAAAGACACAGAAGGCAATAAGGAGAAAGTTGAACCCAGATATAAGGTGGGGACACAGTTCATGACAGTTTTCTTCCAAAATCTGTGACTGATTTCCAGAGGATATCTGATCTGGCTTCCTGGCTCCAGGGACATCTCCGAGTCCTTGCAGGCAAGCCTTCTACAGAGTTTTCCAAACTCACTATATATTTTTAAACGTAAATTATTTAAGTTTCAGGCATCAGGAAATCCATCCATGTTCGGTACTGGTAAAGAAATGTTTTCATGGAGTCATCACCCACATGATAATAAATAGATAACATGGCAAGTGTGGTATTTTAATTTAGATCCTGTAACAACTGAAAAATAACTGGCTTGGAGAAGAGGCTAAGTATGTCCTAAATATGCGTCAATTATGAGCAATTTGCTTTTACATGTCATTACAGACTGTTACGATCACCATCACAACCTTAGCAGCTAAAATGTAAAAGTTTAAGAGCAAGTGACTTTAGGTACCTCGAGTTCACAAAGGATCAGAATTTAAGGACTGCATCACTGGGCTGTACCCATGAAATCAGGGCACAGGGTTTCATACTGTCCCTGTTTGGACAGGAGAACAGAAGGGAGAGGCCTCAGCCATCTCGGAACAACACAGTTCTCTGGACTCCCCCTCCAGAATTTTGCCAAGGCAAGGATTTCCCTGCAAGGATTTTGCTAACGCAATATAGTTTAGGAGTTAAAAGTAAATGCTCTGGAATATGTTTGTGAGTGCCTGAACCCCAGTGTCTCCACCTCCCAGCAGAGAAAACGTGAACACATCCTAGAAACACTCTTTTCCCCGGTTCTAATTCTGTATCATAGTGATGATACAGAATTTTGTTGATCACTCTGCATCAATAAAAGCACCAATCTAATGGGCTTGTTCTGAGGATTAAATGAGATATATGCAAAGAGCTTAGCATGGGGTCTGGCAATTGGTGCTCAATAAACGTTAATTTAATTATTTTAAAGAAACACCTTTTACCTGGTCTAGGGTTAAACACACAGACAACTTCTGACTGCCAAGTCAAGTGGATAACTCCTGATTATCCAAAGTTCTTTATTATTATGTCACCTTAATAGTTTAAGCACTCTCTTAATTTCACCTTTTCCTCTCTATTCTTTCAGTGATTACCCAGATAGTTTAACAAAAATTCTTAAATTTTTAAAATAATCTAAAATTAATCCCTAGCTCCACATTCTCCCAAACAACAGAAAGAATTATAATGACTCAACTCTGTACAAACATATGTTAGCTCCCAGGTGATTGTTGTTCAGTGTTTGATTTCTTTTCCTCCTTCTTGCTTCCCTTCTTTCCTCCTCCTCCTGCTTCTTTTCTCACCCTCCCTCGCTCCCTCCTTCCCACTCTCTCTTCCTTCCTTTCTTTCATTACTGTTTTAAATAGTCAAATTTTGTCAAGATTCATCCTGTTTACCAGTTTCCTTGCTCAGCATGAGCAGGCCAGTCCCTTGGGTCTGAGTTGCGAGCTTAATGGAACTAAAAGGTGGATGGAGCTGGATTTGTGTTTTATGAGATCGAAAAGCCAAGAAATACTAGGAAATATTTCACCTAGAAATTTACAGATTTTTTTTTTTTTAATCTTCAGCTTTTCAGGATATATAGTTAGAAATGAAAGCAAGCAGCTCACTTTTTCTTTTCCTTCTTTTTTGGTCTCTAAACAGAAAGGATCTCTTAACAAATAATCATGAAATCTGATTTTTTTTTTTTTCACCAAAAAAGAAAAATAGAGAACTTTAAAAGAAGCACATACACACTCATGGAATGGAAGTATGGTCATGGTCCAAACTCAATGTCTCTCTCCCTCTTCTCCCTCTCCCCATCCCACCATCCCTCCCTCATCAATGGGCTTAAGGAAACATGGCTACTCTGAGACCTACAGAAAGGGCAATCTCTAACAGGCAGAGGATGGACAGGCCTGGGGAGATGGGGCAGGAGTGATGGAAGGTGCACCAAGCCAGGAATCAGGGCTCTTCATCTTCTGCTACTAATTTCCTTTGCCACTTTGAGCAAGCGGCGCTTAACTTCTCTGAGCCTGTGTTTTTGTCACCTCCAACCTCAATGAGGTTCTGGGGAAGGTCAAGACTCTGGTGGGGAACAGTAAGTGTGGAGAGGGAACAACATGGAGTGGTGGAAACTTGAGTTCTACGCCAGACTTGAAGGACTCCTAATAGTCAAATCACAAAACCTCTCTGAGTCGCAATATCTTCATTTAACAAACGTGGGAAGTGCATTACCAGCTAATACTAGGTCCCTTTCCTGGCTTAATCTCGATGACATGTTATTACGAGATAATAAATATGAACACACTTTAAAGTCTATGTAAAACACTTTATCCCTGGAGTACTACTAATAAATAAATAGTAAGTCATTTTTCTGTTTCTTTGTGATTTTTGAAATATTAATGCAGCAAGTAGTGGGAAAATTTTACTTTGGAACAAGAATAGCAAAAAGAAATCCTTAGGAACTCAGAATCGCTGTTTAACACGATCGGTTACGCTAGCTCAAGGCGAAACACAAAATGTGAAATCAGCTTTCACTTGAAGTCCTGGCTCTGCCTTTGACGACCTCTGTGTCCCTGGCCACATTATTTAACCTCTATAAACCTCAGTCTTCCATCTCATCTTTAAAATGAGAACAAAAATACATTAGTGGTAAGTTTACATAAGATAATATATGTAAGCTCTTGGCTCGGTCTTATATCCAGGAAGTCACTGTCACCAAGGATGAGCAAATGGGGTAAAAACTTTACAAAGTACAAGGATTTTCATTAAGTATTTATTTGATTAATACATAAAGTCTTATTTTAGGAGAAAGGTTTATTTTATTTCCCAAAGAGCTCAGGTCCATGGAACTTTGCTAACTTAACGTTTTCATTTTTACTGCTTTATTTGTTTCTTTAAAGTAAGAATTTGTCTTAGTTCGCTAGGGCTGCCACAATAAAATGCCACCAACCGAGTGGCTTAGATAACAGCAACTATCTCACAATTCTGAATGGTAGAAGTCCAAGGCCAAGGTGTTTGCAGGGTTGGTTCCTTCTGAGGGCTGAGGGGAAGAATCTCTTCCAGCTCTCTCCTAGCTTCTCGTGGTTTCCTGGCAATCTCTGGCATTCCTTCACTTCTGCTACATCACGCCTGTCTTCACATGGCTCCCGGGGGGGCGGGGGGGGGGGAATTCTGTGTCCAGATTTCCCCTTTTTATAAGAACATCAATTATGTTAGATTAAGGGCCATCCCATTCAGGTATGACCTCATCTTTACTAATTACATCTGCAACAACCCTATTTCCAAATAAGGTCACATTCTGAGGTATTGGGGGCTAGGACTTCAACACAGGAATCTGGGAAGACATAATTCACCCTCTAACAGTGTGCTCGATGACAATCTTTTGACTCCTTCAGACTCCTAAACCGATGCTGAATTCGCTAAGCAAAAAAAATAAACTAAGCGAGATGGCCTAATAAAGCTTCCAGAACTGCTTTGGCAACTTATAAAAGCAAAACTTCCCTTTTGGGTAAACCTGTGCGTATGACTTACACAGGGAAGGAGCCAACTTGTCTTACGTGCTCTACAGAAAGGGAGCATTTGCCCCTCTCCATCATACAAAGCCAAATTAGCCCAAGGAACAGGGGTAAGTCAGCTCTGCCTTATGGCCACTGGCATAATTGAGAGGCTTGAGTGCAGCCCCAAAGAACGAGGTGGGAAAGGGTGGGAGAAACGTAGCACTGGAAATGTTTAACTCTCATTAACAGGCGCAAGAATTATCTCGTTCCTGTGCAGACTGTGTGAACCTCTAGCTTCTTCCGTGCCAAGCCCCAGGGCCCATAAATAAGTCAGAAGGAGAAGTAACCACGAGATTGGCAAAGAGCAGGCAAGAGAACAAACACATCCAGACTGCACTTAGCTGTGCTGTCTCAGGACCAGCAGTCAGACCCCACAAGGACCTCTTCCTCCAGGCTCTGTCAAGGTCAGGAGGAAACAAAGAGCCCGGGGCCTCACTAGTGCCTGGGATGCCGGCGGCAGGTCAGAGAAGCAGTGGGTACAGGATCTGCAGCCAGCCTGCTCAGGGAAATGCACTGGGCCACTAATCATCCCTGTGCCTCAGTTTCCTCAGCTGGAAAATGGGGTAATAACAGAACTCTTAGGGCTGCTGTAAAGGCTCAAATAAATTAATACACATGAGCTGCTTAGAACAATGCCTGGTGTAGAGTAGGTGCTGTAAATGTTAGCTACTATTACTACTGTTTAGGGGGGCATTGTCTAAGGGGGAGGGGGTCTTGCTTGGAGCTTTGAATCTCCATCCTTTGAAAAATGAAGTTGTCTCAGGAATAAAAAAGAAATGAAGGTCTCTGACATCATATTTTTCTCCCATGGGGTAGGAGGATACAGATGGGTCTAAGATATTTGCCTACCATTCTAAGGTATTAAAAGGAACCTGGGCTTCGGGGCCTGGAGCTAACATTTATTAGATGCATAATCTTGAGCAAAATTCAAAATCTCTGCTAAGCCATCATTTCCTCCATGGTAAATTTGGAAAAAATAGCTTTCTCCTAATGTTGTGTGAAGAATAAATATGAAAAGACATGTAAAGTACTCAGCAGGGTGCCGCTAACAACAACTTAAGTGTTCAGCCATTAGTAGCCATGCATTTGATTATAAAGAAGGAAAAAGAAGGCCGATTTGGGACCTCTAGTAGCTTCTACAGTGCCTTTGTGACATCTAGGGGGAAAAAGTTTCCTTTCTAAGTATACATTACTTCATCTCTCCAAACACTGTTATACAGGTGTGAATAATGTCCTCTGGTTAGGACAGCCTTGTCTAGGGCAGGACTGCACGAAGGGTCCTGAGGTGACCGGCTATAGAAAAGGATCTCAACACAGACAGCAACGTGTCTTTCAAAAGTACCCAGCATTACTTTTGTACACAGAAGGTATTTAATGAATATCTACAGAAGGAAGGGAGGGAAAGAATAGAGGTAGTATGAGGTTGTCATTAATGATTGTTTGTTCTATGTTCAGCTGATTAGATGTCAGTGGGTGGGGAAGTGCTATTCAGAGGGTAAAAGGGTATTTGAGAGAAAGACAGTTGTAAGAGACTTAGTTGTTGCTTCTCCTTTTCTGTGTATCTTGCCCTACTAATTCTAGTCTCATTCTCCCTTCATTCTACACCTGGGAAGCACTGTGACAGTGTGCCAAGAGCTGCAGACACAAAATAAGAGTGCAAGCATTAACTCTTGTCCCTCTTCTCTTGTGTCCCGAAGTATCGTATCGTTAGTGGACACACAGACATGCAGGCAGAATTTATTCCCAAAGTTTGTGTTACTGAAAAGTCCACATAATCTCCCAGTTAGAAATATTCAATTTACAAATCATGTCTTATGTTGAAGACCCATCTGCTAGGATACCTTCCCTTATTCCATCCTTTCTGCTCTGCAACAATCAACTATAATGACCCTTATCTTACATCTGTCTACACCATCCAGCAACCATCTGAAACTCCGTCACAGCCCTCTAGCCTTCCCACCCTGGAGGACCCCCTGTTTATGCCCCCTGTTCCTTACTGCTTTCTAGAATCATCTGTGTCCACCCTGTCACTTGAGCCCCAATCTCTGAGGCCAGGAAAGTTCGTACTGGAACTCACAAAGTACTTTTCCAGGCAAACATTGTTACAAAGGAGTTATGGTTCCCCTTTGTAGGGTATTCTCTATTGGTTAGGGCCTTTGACTATTGGCCAACTGCAATAAACGAACTTTAAAGAAATACGCAATTTTAAAGGAGGGCTTCCTACAAATCCCATAGTCAGAGAGTTACCCACCAACAAGTTTAAAGAGCAGGACTTTGGATCAATGGACTATCAGTGAGGGAGATGCAGAAACTTTCCTCATCCATCAGGCTGGATGTCCACATAGTTTAGCTTCCAGAAGCTGAGGCGTTTCCCCTTCTGTCCTCAGCAACACTAACAAAGCAAATCTGAGGCAGCCTGCCCCAGCACAGCTCCCACAGATGGAGAAGCCTCATTTGTCTCCTCAACACAAGAACTAGAATCGCCATAACTCAAACACAGCAAGGAGGCCACAGACAGGAGGCGACGATCACAGAAAGCTGGCCTTTGGAGAGCCAAGTGTTCAACTCTAGTCACAAAACAGCTGTTCCAACTGTAGGATTTATCAGCTACGTCATTCCTCCTTTTCGCCCCGCCCCCGAAACACTTGTGCTTCTTAGACCAGCCACAACCCATGGCAGAGAGAAAAGGTAAAACATACAACAACAACACACACTACATGAAAGATGAGGAAGGACTTCTTCCAAATCTGGAAAGGTTATGGGAAGACGACTAATAACTCTGAGAGGGGCGTGGGATAAAAAATCTTAAGCAAATCAGAAGGTGTGTCTGTAGCCCCAGTTACCACACGACACTGGTTTTTATGATATCCTGGAAGTCAGTCTGACCTAGATAGAGCACGGCTTAAACTAGCTTCAGATCACACTTCTCTCCACTGCTGGGTTCCGGAAGTGAGATGACAGGACCCAGCACCCAAGCACAGGCTGTGCTTCCTCAGCTGTTTTTTACTTTTCTACCAGCTGGCTTATCCACTGGGATGTTTACTTTAATGACTGTTGCTTTTCAGGAAAACCCTGCTTCCTGCTTCTCACTCCCAGGACCCAACTCTCCCTAATTTTTCTCTAAGGAAGAAAATGTCTCCTGTGAACATTTCTGGTTTTAGCCAGCTTGACAAAATTCATGGCAGACAAACAAGAAGGAAATTTTTGTTTTGTTTTGTACTCTTTATCCTGCAACACAAAATTCTGTGCCAATCTGGATGTATTAATGAGATGTTCATTGAAAACTTGCTGTTGGCTTCTATCACTAAAGAAACTGAGAATGAGAAGTTAAAGAAATAAATGCATTTTCAACCATGTCCCCAAAAAGGATCAACCCTTCTCCCCTAAAATGCTTTCCTGGAATATCACTTGTAGTGAACAGAACATGTCTCTAACCATAAAATATTTTATATCCTGTGCTTGTAAACTAGAGCTCTACTAGGAGCTCAGGGTATTCACATCTGCTGACACGAAGGAAAAACATGTTACGGATCCGCCACCAAAAATAACCATGACTTTTTCCTTTTCTGTGGTGACAAGTTTTTTTAATATTCTGATAGTTAACTTAAAGGGATACAAGAAGAACAGCTTCAATGTCTTTGGAAAACAATGTATTAAAATTTACTAGTCTAGGTAAAAAGGAGAATTAAAACACTCCAAAATCAAGTGAGTATCTAGTAAATTCCTCAGTAACTCCAAAGTCATGGCACATCTTATCAGTGATATTCAAAGTCCTTTATTGCTCCTCTCTCTTTTGAACTAAAACACCCACTATTCGTAATAGTTTGCTTCTCCCTTGACGGGGGAGGAGGGCATATTATATTATATTTTATATTTCATATTATATTTATAGTAGATTATTTTAAAAGACTATAAGAAATTTGACCAGTTTTGGAATTACCGCTAATTTATTTAGGTTAATAGGATTACGGTTATCTTTTTCAAAAGCATCTTAATCTTTTGGAGATTCATACTGTAATATTTATGGGTAAAATTGTATGTCTGGGTTTGCTTCAAAATAATCTGGGGTGGGAGAGTAGGTAGGGATATAAAAAAGATGAACTATAAATTGATCATTGTTGAAGCTGGCTATTGGCTTTGTGTTTCTATTCTCTCCACTTTTGTATATGTTAGAAATTGTGCATAATAAAAAAAAGTAACAGCTACATAAATCGGTCTAAGATTTAAATCTCCAACAATAGCATGCATTCCTTGGAAAATTCTCCTCCTGACTCTGGACAGAGGTGAAAAATACCACTAAATCCTATTCAGAAATAAGTGATGAAAAACGAGAGCAGAAGTTAGGAAACTGGGGTTCCAGTCGTAGCCTGGTGACTTACCGGCTTTGTGACTTTCAGTAAGTCTCGTGACTTTTGTGGGCATCATTGCTTCATTTCTAAAAGAAATAGGTCAGACCAGAAGTTTTCCAAGGTCTCTTCCAGCTATAAGATTCAATGAAATATGAAGCCCACTTAAAAATAAGCAGCGAAATATGTCAGACAAGCAGTTTAAAGTGCAACCCAGGCATAGTAAATCCTAACAGCTGCTAAAACTCTACAGTCCATTTGTTCAACTACCAAAACTAAACATTCAACCTAAATGTTGGAAGAAAGACATTTTTCTGACATCAACCAAAGTCTTGGCTTTGTTCCTTTTTATGCAGCCAGAGGTATACTCCAGAATTGGGATAGAATGAAGTGATATCATTTAATTGAAATAGGTTCACTGAACTCTTGCTATATCCCAGGATTAACTGACCCACTGGGAAATGAGAGTTTTATGTCTGGGAAATGCTGTTTTCTCTTTTATAATTGCTTTAAAAAGCGGGAACTCAACACTCAGGAACCCATAAAGATCAACGTGTATGCAGAGTAAAGGGTCAATGAACAGAAAACTCTATATACAGAAAAACAAAGAGGGGTCTAACTGGGATCAAAGGAATGGCATTTCATCTCAGGGATTCAGTTTCCCAAATTCCATTTTTGGAGTCCTCGTAAAGAGAGAACAGGCTGGAATCTGTTTTAGAGCAAACATTTTCACTGTAATTTTTCAGAACTGTGAGTTGGGTATTTATGTACATTAGACCTGAAGTCCTAATGTCTGTCACTTACCCATACTTCTCACATAGCGCTGTTGGTCATAGGGCATATGACAGAATGGTACTTTAGTTGAAGCCCTCATTACATCTAATTAATTCAGTTCTAGGTCAGTTCAAGTTCAGACCAGTTGAAATAAACTATTTTAAAGTTGTTGGTTCAAATTAAGTTCCACCTCTAGAATAGAGGATGCCTAAAATATCTCAATCTATAATAATTCTGGTCATTATTTGGCAGCTACACGGATGAAGGCTCACATGTCATACAAAGAATGAAATCATAGAAAACTTAAATCATAGTATGAAATAGGCTTGAGTGAGGGTGAGAATAACATAATTAAACAGAAAAATTACACTTCCTGTACATTTCTGCCTAAAAATCTTCTTATACAGAGATTTCAATATTTTTACTAGGTTTTTCTATATACCCTGGGTAATAATTATGTGGAATTCTAGTTTTTAAAAAAACAACAACAATTTCATTTAGTTATTTAACAAAGACTTAGCCTAAAATGTGCCACAGTGATGTCCTTTCAATTCACTGACTAGGCCTTTTCTTGTTCTCCATGGTTGGGCCTGAGATTTCCTCTCCTTCTTGATTCCTGAGGTGGTACTTCTTTCCTGGTCAATCTCTGAGCTTATGAGTAAATTAAACACCCCTTGGAGCACAGATAAGACAGTTACTTTAGTCCCATTGAAGGCAGAAAGGATCTTAAAGGGGCCTGCACCAACACACAGCATCGTTTGTTGTATTTAGAGAATGTTTTCAACCTCATTCTTTCACTTGGTATCTGAAACATGAATAACCCAACGAATGAGACAAAGCTAGCTATTATATACAGTGGTCTAAATTTTATAGACCAACAATACATGTATTCCTTGGAAAAATTTCCACCTGAGAATATATTGTTTTATATCCAACAATAACATGTATTCCTTGGAATAATTTCCACCTGAGAATCTGTACACAGGTTTGAAAAAAATCCACTAAATTCTATTTAGAAATAAGTTACCAAACAGTCAAAATTATTACCCTACAATGTTCTTTATCTGTTGGAGGTAAAATGCTAAGATTTCACACTTTGGTTGTTCAAATTTTTTAATGAGAGAAAAATAACAAACAGAGATATTGTCAAATCTTTGTTATCTCTTTAACAGTCTTCCCTGGAACTATCCTTTTCTCTCCATCTCTCATCCTTAGTGGGCATAGGTCCCAAGTTAACTGTAAACTCAACATTTCAGTCTCGTCTTTTCCTAGCCTCCAAACATACTTTTTCTGGACATAATTAACATGGCAAAATTATCTTTGTTCTTGATCTGGCCACAACATTTTTTTTTAATTCTAACAGTATCTATGAATTCCTCTGCAAAATCAACACAATGTTTTATCCTCCATATCAAGACTTTTGGCTGGTTTGTTTGTTTGTTTGGTTGGTTGGTTGGTTGCCTGCTAGCTTGGTTAATTAATTGGTTGGTTGACTGGTTTACACCTGGATACATTAGTTTAGAATCAAATAGTCTGATAGCTGGAAGAGAAGACTTTTAAAGCTATCTGCTCCTACACGTGCATTCTGTGAGTGAACAAATGGCACAGAATGACTTTCCCAAAGCCATGCAGCTAGTTGGCAGCACAAAGCGGGCTAAGTCTCTGACTTCTGAGTCGGTGCTCTTTGTACCATATCATGCTATCACTTTCTACAGGCCTCATTTCTATGCTCCTCCATTCCACTCACAGAGAAGTAATTCCTGTTCTATCATCCTGCTCCCATCCCTGGCCTTCCACGAAGCCGTCCCTACACCTACAATGGTTCCCACTAACCTCTCCTTCTACTCCTTCTACTGCAGCAGCAAACCAATGCTGCCACTTCTGACTCCCAGAATTGTGCCCCAGATTTCTCCCAAGAAGACAATATATGCATCTAACCATGGAAACATGGGGACAAGGGCCACACAAACGCCAAGTGTCTAACACTGCCAATGATAAAGGATGTAGTGGCGATGTATCTTGCTTTCACTTAGGCTACACAAGCCTTACTGACATTAGTCACCATTAAAATACTAACTATCCCACTGTCCTGCCACATTCTCAACTCACGCAAGTTGTATAAGAGCTTGTGAAAACACCCACTGAATGAGTTCTGTGGCTTCCCCCATAGTATGCTTCTGGTGAGTTCTTATTCTGTGGAGACACTATGTGATACACTCGCGTTTGATGTACTGACTGAGAGTAGGAAGGTATGTGAGGAATATGTGCAGGGCCCATTGGGATGGGAAAGGGTGGGACGGAGAGGCGGTGGGGATAGCGGCAAAGTCAGTGGACGCAGGGCTGAGGCTGCTTGAGACACTACAGTTCATTTACACCAACAACACACATGTACCTTTCACACACTGAAATAATGCCACATACAAGATAATTTAAGAAAGATTTATGCTTCTTTATCTTGTATGAAAACAGGCTGTGAACACACAAATTTGACCTACAAGTGCATGCCCTTTCATTACTCCAGCTATTATTTTAATGACAGAAACCATTGCGCAGATTTCCTCATAGTGTAGAAGCTCAAAAAAAGAAAAAAATCTGTAAGTAAAGAACAATTCCGGAGAGTGGAGCTTTCTTTATAATTCTTTGGAGAAAAGAAACACAAAGCAAAACAAAACAAAACAAATGAAAAAAAAATCGGCTTACCTCTTATGGGCTATCCTTTCTGTCCCTAATCTCAATACAAAGGTTAGGATTAAAACCATTGGCATTAAAATAGCCTGCAGTTTCTGCTTTAAAGTCTAATGATGACAATAGCTAAAACCTTGGCAACTTTTGAGAAGGCCCAGTCCCTCACAATCCTTTGAAATGTTAAATGCTAAACTGAAGCGGTCGTTATAGAGAAAAATTTTCATAAAAGGTGCACAATGAACATGCTTTTTAAGTTCACACTCATTCAGTTTTCTTTCAACACCAAGACGCATGTATGTTCCCAATTTGCTATTGTCTGCAATTCCAATTCAAAATCAAAATCAGGAACCAACTTCCTGGATTAAGTGCAGGAAACAACTGTTAAAACAGAATAATTGGTCCTTATGAAGTGACAAATACTTCTTCTTTTGGAGCTGCTTTCATTTTTTACTAGGCAAACTCACCAGTGATGAGCTACTAAGAAATAGTCTTTTGCAAAAACAACCAAAGATTTAAACAAAATGAATAAATTTGAAACAGTATTATAAAGCCTGCATTTTAGTCTTTCTCTGTCCTGGAAATTCTACACGTGGCACCTTTAGCAGACAGGGGCACTGCATCTGAAAACGTCTCCAGCAAGGCTAAGTCGTGGCAAAGTTCTATAAGAGATGCTTGATCTGGACAGGTCTTTGGCAATCCAGCTCTCCGGGGTAAAAATCACAGCTCTTTCTCCTGCTAGCAAGTGGCCTTGTACGATTTCTTAAGCTTTCTGAAACTCAGTTTCCTTATCTACATTCTTACCTGAAAATGCTGTTGGTAGGACTTAATAAAATCAATTATGTAAAAGTACTAAGCACAGCATAGCTTCAAGTAGGTGTTTAATATTTTCAAAGTTTAGAAGAAATCTTTTATCCTCTACTAGAAGCTCAAAGCTTCCATGCACCCCACTACGCTGCCCGGAGAATGCAAAACAGAATCATGGCCGACGTCACAGGCCTTATTTTCTCTTTCCATCAATGCTAATCTTCATATATTTTGATCCATTTATTCTTTCCATCAGTGAATTCATCTAAAGACTGGATTCATGCTCACATACCAGTAAGTGTTCACATCTTCCCTACTTCAAAACATTTTAGCAGGATCTTTGCTGAAATGGTGTTCTAATTTAGCACTTCTCAAACTGCACTGTTGGGAATCTTGTTAAAATGCAAATCCCATAGGTCTGGGACAGCGGCTGAGAGTCTTCATGTCTCTCGTGCTCCCCGGAGAGGCTGATGCGCTGGTCCACAGACCCCACGGTGAGCAGCAAGGTTATAACACAGGAGCAGCAAAAATAAAAAACCCACAGAACTTTGAGCTAAAAGAGAACTCAGAGATTGTTTTTGTTGCAAAGATGGAAAACCGGTCAAATTCAGTTCACGCATAGTTTTTAGTTTTGGTCTTCATAGTGTTTTTAGAAATTGGGAAATTTCTAAATTTTATAGGAGATGTATAGCATAAAAAAAAAAAAGAAGAAAGAAAGAAAAAGAAAAAAGAAAACTCCAACGATATCATAGCATAGGCATTCATTCCTGAACAGCGATGGATGCTAGAGTAGGGGCCTTATGGATGGAACACATGTCCTCCCCGACAAGAAGGCCAACTATCAGTGGTAATGAATTGTGGTGCATGCACTGTCGTAAGCTTTTCTTCCACTAGAGATATAATCCCCAAGTCACAGTGGTACTCAGAGGGCCATGTGTTTCAAGAAACAATAGACAAGAATTTCCATTTGGCCACTTCACTTATTTATATTACCTACTTGGCAATGCCTGATGCACCCCACTTGCTCTGAAGACAAGAAAGAGGGCGGCATAGCAGTTAAGTGACTTGGCTCAGGCCACAGCTGGTCAGCAGAGAGAAGGCGGGGGGGGGGGGGGGGGGTCCCAGGTTTCCTACTAGATGCTGAGAATTACTAACAGCTGGGCAGAAGGCCTGAGGGGGTTGCTTTTGTGCAGGTGGGGCCTTTTAGCACCTCTCAAATCATTTCATGTTGGCAACCTCCTCCTCCCAGCTTAACGTGACTAACTACTTTCATTTGTAAAAATCTCCTCTCTGGTGGAGCTCCATTTCTGGTTATTAATACTATAAACAAGGAACACCAAGAAGCCTTGTTGTCATCCACTTACTGGTTAGAGCCAACCAGGTAAGCTGCTGAGCCAAAGCTGGCATTTCCCCCAAAGGAAATGAAGCTCACACTTGCCAGGCCTGCCGCACACTCTCTGGAGGCTGGCACACAGTACCTGCACGCACGTTTGGAAGGCTGCCAAGAGCTTGGGGCCTGGCCAAGTCAGGGGTAATGAATGACTCGGACGGCTTGGAGTCTCCCTTCAATGTTCAAATTATAGATCCAGTCTCTGTCAAAGACGTGTGTATCAGACACAGGACTCAGGAGTCCCCAAGAAACAACTTGGGTGGACAGGAGGTCTGCACCTCTTGGGAAGTGCTTGGAATTCAAGGGAGCACCGGCCAAATGTTCCTGTAAAACTTCTAGCTGCCTTGGGGTCTCTGGGTCAACACGACCCTAAAGTATTGATGTAAAACTAAAATAAGCAAAACGCTATCCTTCTCAAGAGCCGGATTTTAAGCTGACCTTCCTCACATCACTATTTTGACAAAACGCCTCCTGTTACTCAAGTCTCTCAGAGGGCTTTGCAAAGAGGCACCAACAACTGTTGTGTGAAATGCAAAGGAAGAGCTGGCTTCCCAGAGCCATGGGCTCCAATGGCATGTGAGGGACAACCCTCCAGTAGCACAGCTCCGAGGATGCAGTCCCAGGCTCTTCTGCCCAAAAGGAGACCGGGCCTGGGGCAAAGGCAGAGACTCCTTAAAACAGTGATTCAGTCCCAGGGAAGCACTATCAATAAGGACGAGGAACAGAACCACAGTGCCTCTTCCTCTGCCCCATCTTCTAATACCCTGACCATGGTACTCACCACCACCTAATATTAAAACCTGTAAAAAGTGGAGGGAAGACAGACAGGAAGAACCTCCGTGTGTTTAAGAGAGTAAGAACTAAAAGCAGCATTGGAGCTCAGTTTCTTCATGATCCCTGTCATCTCAAGGCCCTAATATAGGCTTTGCTGACAACTGCTTAGGGCAGAATGTTGTACAGTGAAAGAGACAGCAGAGAGCCACTTGGGGTCAGAGGACTGGGAGCTCTTGAAATGTCTGTGACTCTGCTCTTGAGTATGCACAGAAAACAAAGATATCCCAAAACATGATGATTTAATTATACTGTAAAACTATAAGATATATGTGTAGTTTCTGCATAAGTGTGCACAGTTCTACAAATCAAGAAAAAAATGCCATTAGGAAGAGTTCTGTACAATTGTTTAAAATAATAAGTACATTTTAAAACACTCAACAAAGTGATAAAAGCTCTGAAGATTAATAATCTTCAGCCCTCCTGAGACTCTCTGAGCTTTCCAGGAGTCAACCCAAGATTGCAGCTGCTCAAAGAGAATTCTGGAAATCTAAGTTTAGGGCTCATGGCTCTCCCCTGCTCGAAGATAAATACAAAATGATTTGCTTATTCAGTTCCAACTGCAGGGAGGGCTGGGGTGAAGAGAATAGTTAACATTCAGGATACTCAAAGACAATGACTTACAAAAGGGTCACTTGTCCCAGGGGATGAAGACTTTCCCATAATGTCACTGATAAAGAAATATCCCAACTGGAGTTGTGGCTCCAAAGTGGGTTGAATGCACTCCTGCCTTTTTTTTTTTTTTCTGCCAGTCTCTGCACTCTGTATTTTGCCATTTGCTAGGACATTGGTACAACCACATCTGAGTCAGAACACCCTTCTCTAAGAAAGATGAAATGAGTGACCACTTGCTATTTACTGAATAGGAATCACAAGTAAAACTATCTCAGATATCCAGCCCATGTGGGAGGAAGAGTGCAACAAAAAGAACAAGCCTGGACTTTAGTTGGAGGAGACAGCAAGTCTGGAGAAGAGAGTTCATCCACACGCTCAACTTGAGAAGATGTCATTTCAAACCCACAGCAGCATGGGAGTTACAATCTGGGAAAAGGCAGCCATTTCTATGCCGGGCAGCTCTGGCAGCTTCGTACTTATACAACAACACCACTGCATTAGAGTGGAGCGTCCCTGGGCAATTGTTAGAAGAAGCACAAATAATAATGGTGATGGAACTAATTATATGCCTGGTTTAAATAGCTCTCTTCCAGGGAATTCAACGACTATTCGCATACATTGTTCGCTTATCCTTTCCACATACCTGTGTGATAGTAAAGGGTGGTATTATTATGACCACAGTATCTATAAAAAAAATCCCTAAATCACAGTGTTTCAGAAGAAGGTTGCATGCCGTGTGTGTTACTTGCACAGTCGCTGTTTAATAGTTGTCAATGCAGTCTTCAACACCCTCCTAGAAATCTAGAACAGAGCACCCAAGGAAATAAACCAATTCTCCAAATTTTTATGTGTGCACAGTACAAAATGCTTATGGACAGGTCTGAACACGCCAACAGGATGTAACATGCAGGGAAAAGACTTAGAACTCCCTTTATATTAAAAATAAAGAGACAGCTTCTAGAAAAAATAAGTAACACTTTAAAAATCCGAGAAGTAACATTCACAGCTTATACACAAGTCTCAGAACGTGACTTTCTGAAATTTTTGTATCTTCTGGTTGATTCCAGGGTATTTGTGATTCTTCAAACTTTCACTGAAAAGCAAACAGCAGAACCACAAAGATGACTGACTAATCTCATTATAGCAGATCTGAATTCCAAAGTGTCAGATACATAGATATTGTAGGGTGAGAAAACACAAGATTAAAAAAAAAAAAATTAACAGATGGTCAATGAGTTATGAGGACCAGAGCCATCAATTTATGTGGGTTTATCTTGTTTGTTTACTTAGCTTTTGGCAAAAGCAGTACCCTTACCCTAGCAACAGCTATATCGTATGCTTCTTAGGTTACAACATACCCGGCTTCTAATTTTAAAAACCATCACTTCGCAATCTGCAAGAAGCCCCTTCTGTTATTAACGTTAAATATGCTATTTCAAGTCTCTGAAACATAGACTTTGTATTTCTCCCTTATATTTAAAAATTTTTAATGCATTTGTCTTTTAAAATATATATAATGTTTATACGTGTTCTGCAATCTGACTGTAATTCTTCCTTTAGAGTGTGTGCGTCACTATAAGCTTGAACTGAAGATATTTCTAATAAATAAGTCATCTTGAACGAGATCCAAATGGCTCGCCTTGATGCCATGATGTCTTGGTACAAGTTAGAGTTTATCCATATGATAGGGTTGTTTTGTTGTTGTTTTTTATCCTGCAACACTTCATATTACGTTATTACATTAATATATGAGGTGCAAATTTTCATCCTTACAAAAGTAACTAACTTGGGTACATAAGATCTACTATCATTCTATTATAAACCCATATTTCTGTAGTGAATTATAGCTGCACTTTTTTTTCTGTTGAATGTTTCATAAGAAGAGCTCACGGTCTGTCAGAGAAATTTTCCAAACGATAACTTATTACATGAGGAATTCATTTTTCTCCCCCTAAAAAGAACTGGGCCTGAGGTGGTAGTTACAAGGCAGAATAATCACAAGCAGATGTAAAAATACTTGCACAAAGTAAAAAAATAAAATAAAATAATAAAATAAACTTCATATGTTTTGCTCCTTTAAAAAAATGTCAGATATGGCAGGCAGTAAGTTGGCCCCTGATTGTCATTAATTGCCATTATTATGTGCTGCTGATGGCTCCTAATGGCACTATTTTTCTGAGGAATGGTTTTATATTATTTTTCTGGCACAAAAGCCTGTTCACAAATATCACAATGCTCTCATACCAAAACTAAAGTGACTAGGAGATTAAAAGCAATTAGTGTAATTTTACTCACTGGCATTAGTACTGCAAGTAAATCAGGATATACATTTTTCACGATTCAAAAACTTTTTCAAGTTTAGCAAAATTTGAAAACAGAATAGGAAACGCCTATCAGAGGCACTAAAAAAAGACATTCCCTCTGAAGGACAAGAAGAGGGCAAAGAATTTTTATTCCCTGAAGAGATTTCATAGTCAAAAGGAAGAAAAACAGTTAAAAATAAAAAATAAAAACCAAACCCAAAAACCTGTGGCCATACCTGGCACAGCAGATCTGACTCCGAGGATTAAAGACTGTGGAAGGATGGCCCCTTTTAAACCCAGCCAGGAATGGTGTCCACCACCAGAATAATAATCACTATTATCCCATGTTAGTTAAAGCAGATAAGGGAATCAAAAAAATACAAAGCTCCTAAATAAATGTAGGCAATCATCAAGTAAGCCACGTATAACAATATCTGCATGATTTCAGGATTTCTGAAGTTTTTCAGGACAGAATCATGGAAGATTTCAAGAAAGAACATTTTCGCATTCACTAAACTCCATGAATGTGAGCTTGCTAAAGGAAGTATAACTGGAATTCATAAAAACTTTGAAATAAAGAATCCTCTTTGAAAGGACACTCACATTTTTAAGAATAAAGTTCTGTCAACAAACAAGGTTCTATTAACCAACAGTTCCCCCTTCAAAATAACCGAAACTCTTACTATCCCACTCAGTGTAACCACTGAAATTCAAACTTATGTTGAAAGACCTTACAACAATAGAAATGCTATAAGAGTCACCTGAGTTTTAAATCTAAAGATTCTTATTATTAAACAGAATTTACTCTCATTCTCATAATTCAAATATGTACACAGGTGTTCTTTGACCTAAAAAATGTATTTACCACAATCCACTGTAAAATGCATTGTCCCAAGAAACGATATTATAAATGGTAATTCCCGTCACAGTCAAGAGTACAAAAAGCCAACATAATGCATAATGTAGGTAAAATAACTATTGATACTATAAAAGGTAAAATACTAATATTATAAAAGTAAAATTTTATTCATACTGTGGTTTTAGTACTCTAGTTCTAATAGTATAATTCAGAGATATTAGTATTATAATATCACAGCTGCATTAGGAATGAAACAGGCATTGGGAGGTTAGTCTAAAAACTTATTCACTATTTTAAATGATTTTCTTTCTTTGGGAATATGAGTTCTGAACTGCTCCAAATAAATTCATAAACAAATTTCAGGAAAAATCCATGTACCACAATGTGAACTGCCTGTTAATCAGAAGCCCATTCCTTGACCCTGCCATAATAAAGCCTAGAATTAATACATCACACACACACCAAAAAACAGCATGTAAAAGCAAACCATCTCCAGGATTCCTTTACACTGAGAGAAATCATTTTTACACAGCTTATCAATGGTTTCAAGTATAGCGGAACTTTCCAAGAATAGTCTCTTAAGTAGCTTAAAAAGTCACTGCTTGTTTCTATTTATACAATTACATAACTTAACAAGCTTTTCACAAATCCCACAAAGGAAACCCTAGTCCAACTTTTATCCAAATAATCACAAAATTTAAAATTAGTGAAACGGGTCAAGATGTAGGTAAATGTAGGTAAATTTTGTGCTTGCCTTGTCTCATGACCACATCAAAATTATAACTAAACCACAGAACAACCATCATGGAGAACTATCTGAAATCTAGCTGAACAGAAGTCATACAACTAAGGACATACAGAAGAAGCCACTTCCAGACTGGTAGGAGGGGCAGAGACATGGAGCAGGTTGGTGCTACACTCTTGTGTGACCTATAAAAATCAGGAAGGATATCTCAGCTGTTGGAGGTACCCACCCAGAGGAGTGAGGGGGTCCAAGCCCCACACCAGGCTCTCCAGCCCAGAGTTCCAGTGCTGGCAAAATAACTCCCCAAAACTTCTGGCTGTGAAACGAATGGAGATTGTGGCTGAGAGAGACAAGGTTCTGCTCGAGTTCTAGGCACTCCTCTTAACGGGCCACATACAGACTTACTCATTTAAAGACTCACTCACACTGAACTCCAGTACTGGGGTAGCAGCTCAAAAGGCAGTAGGGACATATGGGGAGGAACTGAGTTGTCTGGCTTGAGGGCGAGGGCAGGAGAGACAACTTTCTCCCAGACAGAAGTGCTAACAGAATCCTTTCTTTCTTTGTTGAGCCCTCCCCACTCCCAGCATGCAGACCCAGGCAAATACCATATCTGAGTCTCCATCAAACTGGATAATACCATTTGCCCCACCCTGGTGATTCCCTAAGACCTCAATCCACTCAACTTGCAGACCCACCCAAGCAGCTTCCAGAGGCTTTTCCATACAAACGGTCTGTCTTCATTCATGCTACAGAACTTCCTAAAATCTCTCAAATGTTCACAAACCCCAAACAAGTAGTAGCAGGCTTCAGCATGCCTTGTACCTCTCGAAGAGCAGCCCCAAACCTAGGACTCACGACAGCCAGCCTCGGTTCACAGCATGGCTTCTTGAGGCGCCTCCAAGACCAGCCCTGGAGGTAGCCATCTGCAGATTACTTTGTGGCTCATTCCAGGGGGCCCCAGACAGGGAAAAAGCTGCAGCTGAACTTCTCCTGTGATGGGGCCCCTCCTGGGAGACCCTGAGGTTGAAATGCCCAGTGACCAGTTTCAGATTGAGCCAGAGCATCACACAGCCACCACTGAGGATGATACACCCAAAGTGCAGAGTGGAAGGCACCAGAGTCCTGTTAAAGTGAATCCTACTCTGTAGGTTCAGCTCCTGCACAACAGTTGTACTCATGGACAGTCCTCACAACTAATCAGCCTGAGGGTCAATCCCTACCACTGATATGCAAGCAGCAACCAAGACTCAATTACAATAGGAGGGCAAACACAACCCACACAAAAAACACACCTGCAGCACCTGGCTCAGGTGAGCAGGGAGACTATGCCACTGGGTCCCACAGTACACCTTCTACATAAGGCCATTCTACTAAGACCAGGAGATATAGGAGCCCTACCTAACACATAGAAACAAACACAGGGAGGCAGCCAAAATGGGGAGACAAAAAAATATGTCCCAAATGAAAGAACAGAACCAAGCTCCAGAAAAAGAACTAAACAAAATGGAGACAAGAAATTTACCAGATACAGAATTCAAAACATTGGTTATAAAGATGCTTAATGATCTTCAACAAAGAGATAGGAAAAATGGAGATGAAAACATAAAAAAATAACCAGTCAGAAATGAATACAGTAACCAAAATGAAGAATACATTAGAGGGAATCAACAGTAGATTAGATGAAGCAGAGGATGAAATCAATAATTTAGAAGATAAGGCAGCAGAAAACACCCAATCAGAATAGCAAAAAGAAAAAAGAATCCCCCAAAATGAGAATAGTTCAAAGAGCCTCTGGGACAACATCAAGCATACCAAGATTTGCACCATGGGAGTACCAGATGGAGAAGAGACAGAGCAAGAAATTGAAAACTTGTCTAAAGAAATACTGATGGAAAACTTCCCTAACCTGGGAACAGAAATAGATATACAAGCCCAGGAAGCGCAGAGAATCCTAAACAAGATGAACCCAAATAGGCCCACACCAAGACACATCATTAAAATGCCAAAGGTTAAAAACAAAGAAAGAATCTTAAAAGCAGAGAGAAAAGCAGTTAGTTACCCACAAGGGAGATCCCATAAGCTCGTCAGCTGATTTCTCAACAGAAACTTTGCAGGCCAGGAGAGATTGGCCAGAAATATTCAAAGTGATGACAACCAAGGACCTACAACCAAGATTACTCTACTATCATTTAACTAAAAACTATCATTGAGAATCGAAGGAGAGATAAAGAGCTTCGCAGACAAAGAAAAAGCTAAAGGAGTTCAGCACCACCAAGCCAGTATTACAAGGACTTTTAAAAGGACTTCTTCAAGACAAAAAAAAAAAAAAAAGAATCAAAAATATGAATAACAAAATGGCAATAACTATATATCTATCAACAATTACTTTCGATATAAATGGATTAAATGCTCCAATTAAAGAACATAAGGTGACTGAATGGGTAAGAAAACAAAATCTTAACATATACTGCCTACAAGAGACTCACTTCAGATTGAAAGACACACACAGACTGAAAGTAAAGGGATGGAAAGTTATTTCATGGAAATAAAAACCAAAAATAAAGCTGGGGTAGCAATACTTATACCAGACAAAATAAACTTTAAAATGAAGTCTATAACAAGAGACAAAGAAAGACTAAGTAACGTCACTTCAAGGTATTTATCTGAAGAAACCTAAAATGCTACTTCGAGGGGACGTGTACATCCATATGTTCATTGCAGCATTGTTTACAATGATCAAGACGTGGAGGCAGCCTGGGTGTCCATCAACATAAGAATGGATAAAGAAGAGGTGGTACATATGTACAATGGAATGTTGCTCAACCAGGGAAGGTAATGTTCTTGCCATCTGCAGCGGTGTGGATGGACCTGAAGGGTACTGTGCTGAGTGGAGTGTAAGAAAGACAGATGCAATGTGATTTCACTTATATGTGGAATCTAAAGAACAAAATAAACGAAAAACACTCATAGATACAGAGAACATATTAACGGTTGCCAGATGGGAGAAGGGTTGGGAATGAGTGAAAAAGTGGAAGGGATTAAGAAGTACAAATTGATTGGTACACAGTAATCATGGGGATGTAGGGTATAGCATAAGAAATACAGTCAATAATATTGTAATAAGTATGTTTGGTGTCATATTGGTACTAGATTTGTTGGGGGTTGAGGGGACAGGTTGAAAAAGGTGAAGGGATTAAGAAGTACAAATTAGTAGTTATAAAATAGTCAAAAGGATGTAAAGTAAAACACAGGGAATATAGTCAACAATATGGTAATAACTATGTATAGTGCTAGGTGGGTACTGGACTAGTCAGGGGATAACTTCTTAACTTACATAAATGTCTAACCACTATGCTGTACACCTGAAATTAATACAAAATAATATTGAATGTCAACTGTAATTGAAAAATTAAAAAATGGGAGCAAGTTGAAGGAGAATAAGAGGTCTAAATTTCCAGATATAAAATAAATAAGTCATAGGGATGTAATGTACGGCATAGGGAATATTAGCCAATACTATTGTGATAGCAGAGTGCAGTGTCACATGGTTGCAGGACTTATGGTGATCGCTTCTTTAGGTATATAAATGTTGAATATCTATGATGTACATCTGAAACTAATATAATAGTGTACATATGTTAGCTATATTTTAATTAAAAACCTTAAAAATTTTTTTAATAAAACAAAATTTGTGAGACTAAAATTAATAAAGGTAAATGCTGCGTTAATAAATGTGTGATAAATGACTACTCTGACAGTTATACGGAACTCCACCTTTACTGATTAACTAAGGAATGAAAACATTTCCTATTTTCCAAACAGTGCAATCATGTGGTATATAAATACATTAACACAAATACCTCCAATGATGAAAATATAACTTAGCAAGTTGAAAAGGTGAAACATTATCTTAACCTTTCATGGGATTCCTCTGGCTACAGTAAAAAAGAGCTTAGACAAACCTTGAGAACATCTGTTTCTAGCCATCAATCCACATGCAACACTGATGACAGACGTGGATTCTGAACAGCTTCCAAAGATGGTCCATTTCCAGCCCCGTTTCATGACTCTGACAGTAGTATTAATGGTGGCTTCTAGTTTCTCTGTTGTCTGTTTTCTTTCCTTTTGACGGCCAAATTGTGGTGTAAGATAGCAGAGTTTGCTTTGTTATGCTTGCCATGTATACTAAAAACAGCCTGCCTCATACTGTACTGGTAAACATTAATTACAATAACCAGAACCTTCACATAGCAAATTAATACATAATCAGTGTTTATTTAGTGGTTTCAAGTTACAGAAAATAATCTGAGTTTACGAGAGCTACGTTCTCATGTCTTACCACGAGGATTCATACCAAAGTCAAATGAACCTGGGGAAATCCTCAAAACACTACATAAACCAAAAAAAGACTCCTGGATAGTCACTGTATTGTATTAAAGACATATTTTCATGGACAAGAGCAGAGAAGGAGGAAAAAAAAAGGTATATTTTTTATAAAATGGTTTACTCTTTTTTAAAACAAAAGAGTTTACTCTTAATAAACCAGAAAATTCATTTAAACCAGGCACCCTATTTCTGCTCATTTGAGGTTTTGCTACATTCTGTAAGGTCTTGAATTGGATTAAAAGATGGCATTGTTGCATTCAGGAGAAAAACTGAGCATCTGAACCCTCTCAACAATCTGGATCAGTGCTGCGGTTAACAGGCCTCCCACTAGTTTACTGATCCGTTCCTCCTTTCCCTGGGCTTTTCAAGTGCACCTGGCAACCTTCACCTCAGTGATAACATTAACCTTTGAGTAGCTTCTGCCCCCTCACCAGCGTACCCAGGCAGCCTAGTAAGATTTGGATAGGCCTCCCATTACTCAGCCCGTAGATATAAGAAGGACTTAAAGAAATTATCATCCCTGGCTATTTGGGATTCTAGGGTCTTCTCTAAAAGTGTCACTACATTTTATTAGCAAAATCGTCTCTGTGATTTATTGGCCTGGTGTCCAAATGTTTTCCTAACATTTCACCTCAGATGTCACTGAAAGGCTGCAGTCATGGTGATAATGCTGAAAAGAGGCATTTAGGTAAATACAGACATGCTGAGCAAGTGTCCAAATCCTAGACCTCAGATACACTCCCGCCTACCAAGGGCATCAGCAGACACAGCATAATAATTTCATTCCATAGCATACAAATTCCAAACTACATAAATAAAAAGCTGAAGGAGTTCTGACTCTCCCAAGCAGTTCTTCCTTCCTCTGCACCCCTGGAGCTCTGTGGGTGCTCCACTCTGACTCAGCACTTTATGATGATTGCTTCGCTATCTGTTTCCCTCTATGGGGCTGTGAGATATCCCTGAGGAGAAGCTACTCACTTCCGTATCTCCTGAACCCAGCACAGGGCATGGACCAGCAAAGGGGCTCAGTGAATACCAGTAGACTTAATTACACATGTCAAGAATTAGCTGTATGGGACAAGAGCCTGGATGGGAAATGCTCCCTGAGTTATTAAAGGGAAACCCCTACTCAGGATGACAAAGGACAGAGAGCCGCCAGTTCTACTGTAAAGCAGGATTCTGTTAGATGGACCACTGCTCTATGACATTTTTATATGCTTGTCATGATGATCTGGCCAAGAAAAAAAATAAGACGTAGCATTCATTGAAAGTTCATTTGGCAACACTGCCCTCAGCAGCGCTGTCCAGGAAGAGACCTGTCACCATCTTGGCCTTTGTGCCTGGGCCTCAATAAGTTCTATTCTTTCATCCTCTTTTCCTATGTCATATTTCTGAATCTCTCTTTCAACTCTCAGTAAATAGCCTCAGTATGTTTTTAAAGACAATCTGGGAATTTCAAAATGTTGGTGAAATTTCCTAAAGCACTATCAGTAAATGAAAATGAAGGTTTAGAGAAGAACTGTTTCCTAAACCCTCAGGAAATACACATACACATACGCACGGAGTGTGTATGGATGGTGAACAGAGTCTTGTCCCCATCTATTCAATCTATACAGTTGTTCCCAGGAGGCTCTAGAGCTGAAAGACAGAGGCGGAAAGTTTAGCCATCGATTCCTCGATGCATACAACAGCCCCTATTCGTGGAAAAAAGAACTATAAACAAAAGATAGCTTTTTTTTTCTTTCCTCTAATTTGCACTACAGATATCAAATGTGAGGTTGGGTTAATTGCTGCAACTTCTAGTCATGTCGATTTACGAAATAAAATACACTGATCATATACTATATTTAGACCTCTATGCTCTACTTCACCTCCCCATAGCTGTCCATACCTAGTACTTTATACCCATTAAAGAGAATCCAGAGCTTGAGTCCATCGAGTCAGCAATGAAAAAAGTTTAATTTACAACCAAACTGGCAGCCCAAATGCACCAACATAAGAAACCAAACTTCAAGGACTTCTACTACTGACAATTATTAGGCCTAGGTAATTCAATGTTTACATATGCCTACATTTTTATCTATTCCTAGATTTTTTTCAAATAATATTAAAGAAAAGTTAAGCTTAGAAAGAGCAATAAGAAGGGGATCCCAAAGAAGTTGGGATACCATGCAACAAAATGTGACGTTTTCAGTGCAAATAATAGATCCACTTCACACATCCTTTTTGTATGGAAACATATTTCAGTCAACAATACTATAAGACACCAAAGAGAAATCTTACATATCAAATATTAAATTTAGAACGGGAGTAACAATCTGATTCAAAAGTCAGAGCTACTCTAATAGTATCGCCATGGAACACAATCGGTTAAACATGAATTGTTGTCAAGATTTTGGCCTCAAGTTAAATCTGATGCATAAACAAAATTAGCAACAGGAAACAAAATGCAAACTCCTTTAAGCTTTGTTCCTTATGTTAGTGATCATTAGGCTTGTGCTAAGAGGAAACGATGGTAAAATTCCAAATGGTAGTCATTCATAATCTGAACAAAAACATAACTCTATGAAACTGACTAATCGCCAGAAAAAGAAAATACATTAGTACAAGATGAAGGTTATGCAACTAAAGGTTGTGCTTCTTTGGGAGACCCCATCCATCCTGCTCTGCCTTGCTCTACACCTTCCAGCAAAGTTCTATGAGGTGTGGTCGCCCTGGAAGGACCTAGCTCTGATGGTACATCTCTCTCCAAGGCAGCCAGAACCTCTCTCTCTCCTGTCCTGTGTTATGGCTTCATGCAACTGTAACACTGAAATCCGTTTACACGTAGGGAACAGGTTCAGGAAAGTTAAGTAACCAACACGAGGTCCCACGGCTTCTCTGAGTCAATGCTAAAATGAAAACTCACTTGTTTTGACTTTCAAGTCACCCCACTTATCTATCACATTCTAAAAACCACGTCCACGTTGTGATGTTTTATATCACTTGTATTTTCCACAAGAATTTCCGGGAAGGAAAGGGATAAACTTAGTGGGAAATACATCATTCCTATCTGGAACACTATTTCTATTTCTTTTAGAAAATGGCACTAGCAGCCTCTTTCTACATGGCAGCAAATGTGAAAATGATCTGAGAAAAGGTAATATAATGGAGTGTTTATGAGCACAGACTGCGGCCCAGACTGCCTGGGTTCACGTCTCAGCGGTACCACGTCCAATGCCATGACCTCTCAGTTTCCTGATCTATATGATGGTGATAATAATGCCAGCATCCACTTCAGTGGGTCACAAGGAGAACTGCATGAGGTTGTCTAAGTTGAGAAGTAGAGCAACTCCTTGAACACGGTAAAGTGCTATAAAGCAATTAACTAGTTCTATCATGTAGGGAGGTGGTATATGCATTAAATAAATGATGGAAGGAAGACTCAGTAATTATTAATGTAAAAAAAAAAAAGAGAGAGACTTCTTCCAAAAATACAAATCGTTGGCAGTTTTAGGAACACTCACAAGGGACTTTGAAACTTTAAGCTAAAGAGCAATTAAAGGAAAAACAACAACGACATCAAATAATACAAACACATCTTTGCTTGGGCCTCTCGCACCTCAGCAATGATTCTGATCTAATTAGAATATAGGATATTCCGGCTACCTGCACCCACATCCTCCTCTTCTCCATAAATCACACAAAATGTCTGATTCAAACAGATGGCTCTTCGCTCATGCCCTGAAGCTCTGAAGCCTGAACCATCCTATTCATAACACCAGGAGAAACAGGATCCAAAGAATGTCAGAACAGGTTCTCCATGGAGAACATTCTGTCCTCTCCTCTCTTATAATATATCTTGAAGGTTGCTGGTTCGAGAAATCTGGAGAGAGAGACCAAGAGGGAAAGCAGCAATCAGGTTTCTGGGCAAGTGAAGTACATGCTCAGGGCTCACTTGTCCTCTTGAAGAGGATAAGCACCTGTTATCAGAGAGCATGCAAAGGAGGGGCCCCCAGAAGGGAGAGAGCGAGAGCTTAAGGACCCGTGTTATCATCTTCACTAAAATAGCTGAAATCCCCTTTGAAAGGATGCGTGCAATATCCTTCTCTACTCCAACTAGACTGGAAGTTTTCTCTACTCCTTTTACCCAGGTCTGCTGGGAACAACCAGATAATTGGATCCATGCCATCTCAGCTGGACCCTAATTTTTTTCTTATCTGTGGTCAACTTCCTCTATCATTTTTCCTAAAGCATAAATTTGATCCCATCATTTACTGGCTCAAACTTTGTTTTAATGGCCACTCTACTGCCTACATGGGTAACAGCCTTCCACAGTCAGATCCTCCAAAATTCTACCCTTGTCTCTACAATGCTTCCCCATCTAGCCCACACTGCAAGTTTTTCTTGCCTTCTCGTCTGCATTGATACTGTTTAACCCTTGCTTGGGACCTCCTTTCCCTGCTCTCTTCCAAAGTCCAAGATCCTCCTAGATCTTTAGCCTAAATCACTATCTCCTCTTTGGTAAACCTTTTCCT
The DNA here is from genome assembly GCF_964194185.1 of Rhinolophus hipposideros. Taxonomy (NCBI): domain Eukaryota; kingdom Metazoa; phylum Chordata; class Mammalia; order Chiroptera; family Rhinolophidae; genus Rhinolophus; species Rhinolophus hipposideros. Next base: position 29,334,420 of record NC_138050.1, on the reverse strand, counting down.
TTACATCCTTGAAGTTCCTTGTATCTGCCTTCCTGCAGCCCTCCTCACCCAACTTAACCATCCTTGATTCTGTATTCTTATAATGTTTTCGGTACAACTAGCATTTTTATTTAACTGTGCAGCTCCCCCAACAGACTGTAAGCTCATTTAGGGAAAATAACAGTGCTTTTTATTCATAGAGCCTGGCACCCTCCATGCACTTAATATGTTTTTTTGTTGCAATTTCTACAGCAATTGTTCATTCCTTTTCTGTAGACTCTGTCCACCTTGTGGACCAAGAGGTCAGTAAACCAATAACCCCACCCCTCTCCACTCCAAGTATCCAGAAGAGAGAATGAATCATTAGTCTTCAAAACAAAATATAAACTGTCCTTTCCATTCAGTGGAGTCTCTACTGTGTGCAGAGCTCAACTAGAGATTAAACACACACACACACACACACACACACAGAGAGAGAGAAAAAGAGAGAGAGAGAGAGAGAGAGAGAGAGAGAGAGAGAGAGAGAGAGAGAGGTTTTAGCTTTCAGGAGCAGAAAGAGCATATATGTGATGAACCAAAAGGCAACAAAATTCATAATATAGTACTGGCTAAAGGTGTGGCACAGACAGTACCAGCTCCAAGAGAGATTCTTGGTGAATTGCAGTGATCAGGAAAGTCTCCCTAGAGGAGCTGGGATCTGAAGAACTAGGATCTCTCATATAGGTACAGGGGAAAAAAAATAAAGCATTCCAGATTTGCTAGCAAAGATCCCTGCATCCATGGAGAAGAGAGTGAGAATATCATGAGAAGAGGGAAATGCAAAGTTTTTCAGAGATTATGAAACAATGCGTTTTGCTGGAACGGATAATCAAAGGGGCAATGGGACATAATGCTGGTTAAGGAAAATACAGGTCGAGAGGTTTGGGTTTGATCTTACAACAGCGTTTTCGAAAATGGGATTTACAGAATAACATTCTTATAAGTTGCTGCCACAGGGGTTGAGGTAAAGGTTTGGTAGTTAAATTAGTTTAGAAAATCCTATTCTATCTCCCTTCTGGAGATTAACAACACATATTATAACAATAAATGCACTGAGAACTCCTGCAGTAAAGATCCCCATGTACCTCTGAGTTTCCTCATATTTCAAACATTTTGTTTTGAGAAACTAATTTAAGAAATGCTGAGCTCCAGCAGACTATTTCAATAAAGTAACATTTCACATTTTTAAAAGTGTATACCACAGAGCTAACATCATGAAGAAGACAACACAGATGGAGCTGGGGCTAGGGAATGGAGAGAAACAAAGGTGTTAAAGAGATGTGAAAATCTGTGCGGAATTATAAAGTTGAAGTTAGAAGTGAATCCGGCACTTTTCCACCAACTTTGCCAGAGTTCAGTGGGGTTTTTGTGAACATATATCAGAAACATTTCCTGCCAGTTTAGATACGGTTATGTAAATCCCTAGGTAAGAGCAAGAAAAAATACAAAAGAAGCATCTGTATGGATGCAGATACAGAAGACTGCAAGTGATCTATATATAAAAGGACTCTTTTCTATGTAAATATATAACCTTGTAGATAGTAATCTAAAATCAAAGCCATGCGTGGTTTAGTGAATTTATCTTTTAAACCAGATAAGACTGGTTCCTGCGTGGACATCTAGAATCCAGAAGTATAAGCCAACCATGACACAATACGATGAAAATGCTGTGAGTTCAAAGGGCAAAGTAATTAACATTAGTGTGCAAAACAGGAGTGGATTTATGATTTTCAACACTTTGAATCTCCATTTATCCAGGTTCTTCATGCTTAGCATATGGAAGTACTTTACAAATGTGGTTTCTTAATTCTTTCACAGAGAGGGGAGATTCAGCCTCAGATAATAATTTAATTCTTTCAAGAGACCATTCAGTAAACACTAAATAGCAACTCTCTGGGCAGGTATTTTCCAAGGGCATTTCCAGAACTTACATTCCTTGAGATGTCAAGGGATGCTGCATATAAAAAGAATTCTATGGCCAGGTGAGGGAAGTGGGAAGGTTGATATATTTTGCTTCTTGGAGGCTTTACAACATTTTACATTGGGGATCTGGGCACCACGTCCACAGTCACTCAACCGGGACCCCTTCTTACATGAGTTTGCATGTGACTGATGCTCCACAAATAACCTTTTGGAAGATATAAGCCTACCTGTCCCCCGCAGAAGTGAATTAGTTTCTCAGGCAGGAAGATTCTGAGCCATCATGATATTATTAATCCAAATGTGTGTGGGAGGGTGCTCCCTGATGTGGTAAAAAGAGCTCTGCAACAAGCCTTAAGCCTCAATCACCTCACCTCTAACAGGAAACAATCATACCTTTCCTGGGGACCTCACAGGGTGTTCATGAGGATCTGAGGGACCCTACATGGGAGTGTGCCTTACAAAAGGAAAACGCACCGTCCCGTGTTCAGAAAGACCCTGTTAGAAGGAAGAAGACTGGTCACCATCTCTTTCTCTTATGAATCTCCTCAGGACTTTATTTCTCTCATGGCACTGCTTACTGTTGATCTGAAAACCCCTTTCAATTAGAACAAAACCCAATTTTTTCCCACAGTTTATCAGGCACTCAAGATACGGACCCTGCCTACACAAGGACGACTTTCTCATGCCATTATGGCCTTTTTCCTGTTCTTCAACAACGTCCCTGACTCATGCCCACCTCATGCCTCTCCATGAGCTGCTCTTCCCCAGGTCTTCCCAAATGTCATCTTCTTTAGGAAGGTGGCTTCCCTGACCACCCTTTTAAAAAGAGCTTCTGATGGTCATTCTCCAGCCCATTAACCTGTTACTTTCTTCATAATACTTAGTATTAGCAGAAATCATCTTATTAATGTATTCACGTGTATTCTGTCGCCTGGCTCCTGCCTCTAGAATGTTAAGCTCCATGAGAACAAGAAGCCTGGTTGCCTTGTCCACTGTGGTCTGGTGCCTGGAACCCAGGAGTACGAGAAGTTTAAGGAAATGGCTACTTGGTGAGAAGGGAAGGGGCAGTCATGCACCTGGGAAGGATGAGAAGCTTCTGTGATTCTGCTAATGCTCCTCCTGTTCTTACCTACATGGTAGTTAGATGGGTGTGTCCACTGTGATAATTCATTGAGCTGTAATTTTATATTTTGGCTCTCGCTGAAGTCTTAATTCAAACCAAAATGGTTTCTGATGGATTAGTGTTCATATAATCATGACTATAGGAATAATGATCATTGTTCTTCTTTTTGAGGACCCAAGATGAGCTCTATACTCTGCTAAGCACTTCATCTATGCCATCCCACCAAATCCTCAAAAAAAAAACAAAAACAAAAAAAAACCCTGTAAGTAATCACCACAACCATTTTATTGATGAAGAAACTGAGGTGCACAGAGCACAAGTAACTTGTTTATGGTCACACAGCTAGTAAGCAAAACCGGGATCCCAAACCAGTTTGTTGTAATTCTAAAGTGCATATGTGTTCTACTAAACCCTACTAAAAGTCAGGACTGCTATTTTGAGGTGTCCTTATCTTCCCCATGTTTCCTCCCTAGAGGCTGTCACAGAGGGGCTGCATGCCCCCACCACGTTGCACCTTCTCAGGTCCCTATGAATGCCATAGCTCGACAAACTTCACCTCTGCATCAAACACACCAGAAATGGTCTAATCTGGTACAAACACAGACAGTGGGCAGAAAGGCCACTGTTTGCCCCAGAGCAGCAGGGCCAAGGTCAAGGGATGGCCCACTTTCACCTGGGGATTCGTGGACTCCCCAGGAGTGGGGTCGCTTCATCTCTGATCTGGAGGCTCATGTCCGCTCCTGAATTTGAAATCTGACCAAGTTCTGGTGTTTTTCCCCATGTCACTTAGAACTTCTTTGGAAGAAACAGCAAATCTAGTTAGGAGAGATCTGGGAGAACAAGCAGTAGTGAGGATAAAAGATACTTTGATTCTTTTCCCCCAGATAACTACTTGCATCGTTGGATTACAACAACTGAAAAGGATTTGTTTCTCCACATAGAGGATCACCTTGGAGTGATTAGCATGGCTGCCAAAATACAATCCCTTAGCAAAGGACTAATGGTGGCACTGACAAGTTTCTACAGGAAGAAGTTTGGCAGGCGACTACTGCGGGAAAGGCCCTGACTTCCAGCCGAGGAAACTCAGATGGAAATGAGATTGTTTGCTTTTCCTTCCATGTGTCTGACAGATTCTCCCAGTTTCTATGGGGTTTATTATAAAGGTGTCAGACCCTATCAGAAATTCGATGGCAGCCGCACATTATCAAATAAATAAAGAGAACACTTTTTTGTCATATCTTTGAAGTTTTCTTAAGTTACTCTGAATCGCATCTCCCTCTGCCAAGTTTCCTGTGTCTTGTATAATGAGATACTTTCTAATTAGCATATCACAAATATTCCTGATCTTCTTTACAAGTCCGGATACCTTTTTAAATGTTGCTTTTAAAGTACATCAGGATTTTTCACACTCTATAAAGAAATAAGAGAATTAAAGCAATATGTCGGCTCAATTCTCCATTTTTGTCCTGTTTCTTTCTTTTTTTTTTTTTTGCTTTGTTTTTTTAACTAGGATGGCAGCACAGAGTGGTGGAAAGGTCACAGGATTGGAAGCCAAAAGTCCTGGATTCGGTTTTGGCTGAGCTGCTCATTAGCTGTGACACTTTGGCAACTTGCTCCATCTGTGAGGGTCTTGAATTCCTTTTCAGCAAAATGAGGAGGTTGGACCAAATGGAAAGTCCCTCAAGGTGTAAAACACTGGGGTTCTATTTGTGAAGCTTGAATAATTAATTCCTTGTCTCCTTATTCAAAAACTGGAGCCAGTTATCTTCTTTGATTTAAAAATTCACAGTTATACCTATGTATACAATAGGTATAAAAATCAGCAAAAGGAATATGATTTTAAAGGGTCACAGATACTTAATTGCAGAATTATGTATTACTTTTGAACAGAAAAAAGGTTCTTTGCTTCTTCCCTACAGAGGTATAGTTATATTTTTGCTTAGCTTTAATATGTTGACAAATATATAAACACATGAACACACATTCTAACCTGCCTTTATATCAGTGACTTTAACTGACACAAACTAATTCTAATAGAAGGAATATTGGGACAATGAAAACAAAGTCCTAGATATTAGAAAGGCGTTGTTGTCTTTTGGTATACTGGGGAAAAAAATTCTAGTCAGTTCAACAAACTAATTTGGATTGTCCAGTAACATCTGGGTTTCAGGATTTAATTTATAATCTCCAAATTATAAAAATCTTGGTTTTGATTATGAGCTCTTGGGGAGCAAGGACCATGCTGGCTTTCCAGGCCTCACCATTTAATTTGGCTAATCAAAACTGTCTGCTGGGGGCCTGCCCGGTGGCTCAGGCGGTTAGAGCTCTATGTTCCTAACTCCAAAGGCTGCTGGTTCAATTCCCACATGGGCCAGTGGGCTCTCAACCACAAGGTTGCCAGTTCAATTCCTCGAGTCCCGCAAGGGATGGTGGGCTCCGCTCCCTGCAACTAAGATTGAACACGGCACATTGAGCTGAGCTGCCACTGAGCTCCCGGATGGCTCAGGTGGTTGGAGCGCGTCCTCTCATCCTCAAGGTTGCCAGGTCGACTCCCGCAAGGGATGGTGGGCTGTGCCCCCTGCAACTAGCAACGGCAACTGGACATGGAGCTGAGCTGCGCCCTCTACAACTAAGACTGAAAGGACAACAACTTGAAGCTGAACGGCGCCCTCCACAACTAAGATTGAAAGGACAACTTGACTTGGAAAAAAGTCCTGGAAGTACACATGGTTCCCCAATAAAATCCTGCTCCCCTTCCCCAATAAAAAAATCTTCTCTTAAAAAAACACACAAAAAAACTGTCTGCTGGGTGGGTGGAGACCTCCCCATCCAGGCCTTCATCCCCGGACTTGACATCTCTTTCTCCATGGCCACACCAACACCCTCAATCGGGGACCCTACCTTCCTTTCAGGGACTGCCCATTGCACCCATTTTGTGGACTTCCCGCCCTTGTCCTCTTTAATCATTGCCAACTTCACTAGGTAAGTGCCTCTCACACTTCCAGGCTAGCTCCGTTGTCACCCCATCAGGGCTTTTGCTCCCATGCACAGTGGTTCTGCAGTATTTTATCTGTGTGTTTACACAGCTGTCTCCTGCTCCCGCTGAGACAGAAGTCAGAGCTCAGAAGTGCCTTGGTCACATCTGGACAGCAACGTAGAAAAAGAGAGAACGGACAGAGGGGAAGCCAGGTGCTGTGGACATTCCAAGACCTGTCCCTCCATCATCCTGGGGCGCCACCTTCCTGAAAGACATTCGGTATAAGGTGTTCATGTATGCTAACCACCAAACTGTGGTCTAAATGAGCTCATTCCTGTTGCGGGAAGGAATACTGCAAACTGAGAAAGTCAGAACCCTTTCTGTATCAAGAAGAGAGTGTGTGTGTGTTTGTGTGTTTGTGTGTGTGTGTGTGTGTGTGTGTGTGCAATAGAAAGCCACTGATGCTTTTTCCACAGAATAGCAAGAATGAAAAAAGTTTTACACTTACCTAGCAGTAGTAGATAAATACACTGAAATGGCTTAAAGTATAAATTATTCCAAATTACCATGAAGTCATGAAAAATTATTTTAGATAATTATATTATAGATGTGAAAAAGCAATCATACAGGTTAAATATTAAAAAGTAGGCTACAAAACAATATAGATAATAAAATCACAATTTGTCAGATACTGTCCACATTTTCACCTGTGAGAATATTTAGATATATAGCTATTTGGGACAGACAAGTTCAGGAGGATAAATATCAGAGCATTAAACAGGGATGTTATCTAAGTGGTGAAATATATGATTTTTCCCTTCCTTCTTTCTCTTTATCTGTATTTTCTAATTTTGTCTACCATGAACATGAACCACTTGGGTAACTTTTAAATATCTCCTCTGAATAAGTAAATAGCCCATTTATAAATATTAAATAGTGCAGCAATGAGGTGGTGATGATTTGGCCGCAGGCAGCGGCAATGGGAATAGAAAGTAGGAAACAGAGTTGAGAGCAATTACAGAGCAAAAGCTGGCAGAAGTGGGTGACTGACTGGGTGAGGAATTTATGGGAAATCAGACATCTAGTGGGATTCCTAGATTTTCAGCCCAAATAAGTGAGGAAAAAGCTGATAAAATTGCCAAAAATGAGGCAGTACGCAGGGCAGTTAGCTTGGAGGAAAAATGATTTCCTCTTACACATGATCTGTTTGAAGTGCTGACAGATCATCCAAGAGAGACTAAAGTTCAAGGGAGAGGTCACAGCTCCAGGTGGCTGTGGATTGGAGTGCCCCCCACCCAGGTCTGGGTAGGTGTCCTTCCGTGGGCTCCCACAGGAGGCGTATTCCTCCTTGTGGTGCTTTTAGGATTTTAGACGGGAGACTCCAGGAGGCAGAGACCCATCCTGTCGTCCTTCCACCTTCAGGCCCAGACAGAGGCCTGGCGCAGAGTAGGCAGTCAGTAAGCATCTGAGACGTGGATTCAGGAATCCCCTAAGGGGACAGCGGAAGTAGGAAGAGTGGACGGAGCATCCGAGGAAGAGGATAAGAGCCAGATGTAACTGAAACCTAGGAGACACAGAAGCATGGAGAAAGCAGTACTGCCAGCACAATAGATGCAGGTCCAGGACCATGGAAATTGCCAGAAACCAGGGAGGGGGAGAGGCCGAGAGCTGGAAGAGACAGGACTGAAAAAAGTTCATTAATTGTAAGGATACTGATGAGTCAGCAGAAAATAATTTCAGGAGAAAAAGGAAATGAATGAAAGCAGGAGAGTCTTTTCAGTTGCCTGTTGAAGAGGTACCACAACATAGCTCCCGGAGGAGCTAAGTCAGGGCAGAACTTCTTCATAGTCCAAGAGGGGACCTGCACATGCTCGTATGAGGGGGCAGAGTGTAGGGGGCCGCAGGTGCTGGCTCAGAGGGTGACCCCTCTGGGGAGGCAGAGGTTTCCCCTTTCCAAGGAAGAGGAAGACCAGTTTGATCTGCCTGTCCTAGATCTAACCCTGGCGGCACTCCCAGCCTGTACCTCACAATTTAGCTCTAATTATACACTCATATTGTTCACTGCTGTTTCATAGGTCTTCTCTCCTCATTTAGATGGCACAGCCCAAACCTTCGGGACTTTCCATAGTAAGTTCTCAATGAGAGTTCGTAGCTGACTTTAAATCCCATAGGATAAGTGCCAAAGAGAAGACAGCTACAGACACGAACACATATGCAATAACTTTTAAATAGACACTACTGCAAAAACAGACTATTTTTAAATCTTCCCCCTTGGCGTCTTCCTCCTCTCTTCTCCTAACAGTAAAACACCCCATTATACTTGGGCAAGAGGGTTATCATCCCTCAGGATCCGTGCCAGCTCACTGCAAGGCGACATTCATGTGGACCACCTTACTGCCATCAGCTATCATTCAGCAGCAGGGAGGGAAGAGAGGGCAGAGGCTGGGCTGCCTTTTAGTTTGGATGCAGACTGATCTGTGATTGGCCAGGTCCGGATCCCAGAGTGCACACTTAGGATGTTTCTGTGAGACATACCTCCCTGCGACAAGACTCCCCTGAAACCTCTTAGGGAACCCCAGCGAGGCCAGGAATGAAACTCTAGACCAGAAGTTCACTCAGAACAGACCTGCCAAGGCAGCTGCCCTGCTCCTGACCCACCACGATGGAGCAGCTAAGACCAGAGCAGTCCCAGAATATGTGTGATGAACTCAAGATTCTTACCCAGCAGGCACCACTGGGCAGCTAAAATGCCAAATGTCACAGCAAAAAGGAGGAGGATGGAAGTGAAGGGCCTGCATTTGTCCTCCATTCGCACACTTCCAGACAAACCATTAACATTCCCCAACGTGTAATTCCAACCATACCTCCTGCTGAATAAAACCCGGTTGCTTGTTCACATGTACTTTGCAATAGGAGAAATCAGCTATGCCTCTTTAGCACTTTTTCCTTAAGCTTGAAGATATTTATATGGACATAAAGAGTATATTATAAACATGTTCGTAATAAACTTTACAAAGATTTTTCCCACACTGAGATATTTTCAAAATGTATGCTAAACATATGACCATTAGTTTTTCTTCAATAATGAGCTTGGATTTCCAAGCTACTCCTGCCATAAGTTACACTTTCCAGCAAGAAAAAGTGAACATGTGGAAATTACATGAGCTTTTTAGGACACTGGGGTCCATTTAATATTCTGAAGTTATAATTTACCAATAGGACCCCAGTGTCCAGAAAGCCTCATGGCCCCTTTCCCATATACTAAATTACTCCCCCAAGACTACTCTAAAGACGAAGACTCTGCATCATTAATTAAAGAAATGGAAGGTGCTGTACCAACAGGAGGGAGTACCCTGCAGTAGGAGAGACTTGAATAAATGACTTAATTACAACGTGAACAGTTTGGGAGAGCAATTTTCAGACCTAAGCACTTAAACTAATGTGTGTGATTCAACTTCCTTGCTAACCTCGTGTTCAACAGGTGTGGGAATTCATTCTGTTATTTCTACCCGCCCTCATTTCAGTCTGGCCAAGCGCTCCATATTGGATTATCCTGAGAATTTTAGGTTACCAATGAAAACAATTGGGGTGAAGAGCTTCTTGCTAAACATTAAGATTTCAGGGCTTGCAGGGAAAAAACAAATCTATCCATGGAACATTTTATATCCAGGAGACTAGTCTAAGTTTCAAAGATCTAAGATTTTAATGTTGCCAAACTCGCCAAGAATTGCCAAGTATGATACTAAATTCATATGCACATTAAAAAAGTACTCCGTGTTTATAAACAATTTCCATATGCGTTGGATAGAAAAGCAGTAAGTGACAATTAATTGGCTGACTTCTGCAATCTGTCATTAATTGCTATTTTCAAGTTAAAATTATCCCATTACATTTTATTTTCAGTGCCCTATAGCAAACCCATTTATAAGAAAGTTTATTTCTCAGTGAGATGTCAAATAATTTACCTAATGGTCCCATTTACATAGGCTTTAACTCTTTTATGTAAACATTTTAAATAAATGGGCCTCTCTCATTCACTACTTGTTATTTTAAAACATACATTCACTTTTTGTTGGGGAAAAAAAAAAAGAAGACTCATATTCCACCACCACCCTTAGTTCTCCTGTAAATCTAGCTTTTCAAGGGCTAGAGTTTATAATTTTAGGTGGAAGATCTCTGAACAAATATACGTCCTGATTAAAGCACACACATGTGTGCACAATCTAAAACTTTTGTGTCCTATACTTAGTCTCTATATAGGTCTCAACTGTAGGGAATCTAGCTATTGACCCAAATTATAATGTCAATCAAACACAGGGCAAATAATTAATCTGAAGATATTAATACAGGCTCATCCAAAAGTACCTTCTTTTGAATAATAAACAGAAAGGTCCAAGCTAGGTCATCTATGACAGCGATGAAACAATTTATTATTCAAAACATTTAAATATGTTTTAGGATGACCCTTCCATAAGTTTCTGGAAAGAACACAAAAACACATTGTATAAGAACAATGTGAAATTGGAGAGCAATTTACAAATAATTCTACATTTACAGAGAAATCATGAAAGTTTGAAGGCCTGGTGTAGTAAAAGTTTATAGCAATAGTATTTCCCACATGAGACACACAAATAACTCCTCCGGATGTTCCAGATTTTAGACAAATAAAGTATTAGTACCACTGTCGCCAGAAAAAAATTGTCAGGTTTTATGAAGTATTGTATTTAGAAATTCACACCAGTTTCTCCTGTCTAACAACATACTCCAGAGTTCAATATACTTACTCTCCAGTCTGGGTCCTGGCTCTCTGGTTTTGCAAGAGGTTTGTAAAGTGTACAGATGGTAATAATCTGTGGCTTGCTTCAAATCCTGACGACTGCTGCTTTTATTCTCTTGATTTCCTTTGGTGCCAAAGATGTCGTTCTCTTCCAGAGTTACCGCATGTTAAGCGAAACTGCTGTCAACATTTTATTACATTCAGCATTTCAGGTTTCCTGATAGCTAACTCCAACATTAAAGATAGCCATGCTCTGTATATTTTTCAATCCTCTTTTTCTTTTTTTCCCTCCATGGAAAGGTGCCTGGGCTCTCCTTAAGCAGCACAGAGATTTAAAGTGGTACGTTTCCAGACTGCATTAAAATAAATACTAATGCAATTCATTTCCACCTTCAGACACTTCTTTCCTTCCCTGGTTGCTCCCGCAGTGTTAATTTTCCCACACTCTTCCTGTAATGGTGAAGGGCTTGTCTGGGCAAGTAAGATAACACTTGGGCAGGAGATTAAAAACCCACACTGAAGTCATTACCTACAGGGCTGGGCCCTGAATCCACTCAGCACAGTTTCCAAACACCTTCATCTGACTTGAAAAGCAACCAGAAAAACCTAACAACTAAGACAATCTCATTTAGGCATTTCCATGCCCAGGAATCACTTGTATTTTTATATAACAAATAGTACTTCAACTTAGATGCCAGAACAAGGAGGAAATGCCTTACTTTCATTTCATTTCACCTTGAATGATTTGCACTGTGAAGCACTACAGAGGTCTAGAATTAGGGTGACCATTAGTCTTACCTTGCCTGGAGCAGTCCCAGGGTTTAATTATTCCTAACACTGCCTTCCACTCTCAAAAGTGTCATGGTTTCACTGATACATGGTTACCTTATCTATGGCTCGGACCTCAATTCTGAAAAGTTCTTTACATTTGCCATGCGTGTTTCAAAAACTAGTTGACACTTCTACCCCCAAAATCACAGGTTCAAATAACTATTCAGACATTCTAACTGTTATACCTTTCTCCTATACTTAGGTACCCTTACACCAATTTATGAAACCCTTAACTTTCTTATTATTAGGTTTTTATAATTTTTCTTTTTTCTTATCAATATAAATCTTTAAACGCCAACCTCTAACTTAATATAGAAAAAAAGAATACTTCCTGACTTAAAGGAATTCTTCTTCTAAGGCACAGGGTGTGGTCAGATGGTTCAACCGAGAATAATTTCGAGGTGGGTGTGATAAGACAGGATCTGCCTGTATCCCATGTGTTGCATGATTACAGAATGAAGGAGAAAGTGGCACCCTATTCTTCATTTATCCTTTTTAAAAGAGATCTCACTAAAGAATATTGTGGATTATCCATAGGTAACAATAATTATAAATAGAAATTATAAAGAATAATAAACACGAATCCATGTCTGAGGATGGGGAAGATGGTATTCATAATTTGGGGGGTTTTTGTTTGTCCTTGAATAATCTAACTAAATCTTTAAGGCATAAGAAAATGCAGGTATTGGGGGAAATTAGGTATAATTAGGAAATTAGGTATAATAAAAACATTAGGAAAGAAGAATCAACGAGAAATATAAGCGACCTGGAAAAAGAATTCATGGGGATATAAATGAATAGAAAACAAATACAGCCCCTTAAGGGAGTGGCTTCTCCTTCATCGCACAGAAACAGAAACGTGCTGAACTCTTTCCCCAAGCCTTCTCTCTATCCAGTCTAAATCCATCACTACCCTGACATGGATGACTCCCATGTTGATTTCTATCTGTACTCTCTCTTCCAAGCCCAGCCTCATAGAATCAATGACTAACATCCCTACCTAGATGTTCTTTGCATGGCTCAGACTCATGGCTTAGCTTCAAAAGTGATTGCTGCTTGGACAGTCCATGTTTTTGGGAAGGCCAACCAGCGAGGCTCAAACCTCAACGTTGTCTTCCTCTTGCCAAGTCCTATAAATGCCATCTCCAAAATATTTCTTGGTCTAAACCCCTATGAGGGCACACCCTTCCTTCCCCACTGTCCCCAGCCAGGACCACCTAACACCCATCTGTAAGGAAGCTCAGCCTAATCTTCAATTCCCACAACCAATCCCACCCTGAGATGGGAGACCTTTCATTTCACCTGAGCCAGCTCCACACTGGGTCTCACATCAGATAGCACTGACTGCTAGTTTCTCCCTAAATCCCAGTTTCAATCAAAGAGCTCCTAGTCCCTCATCCCAGCCTGCCTCCAAACCATCAAATAACAGGGCTTCACCTCTGTCTCTTGTTCCCCAAGCTCCTGTTTTGGTAACTGCCCGGTATATTGGGCTCCTCCTAGAGCTGGGACTCTTGCCAATTTCCTGAGTTGGTTCTGAAAAATCTTTCCCCCACTTCCAGTTCAATACTTAGAACCTGCTAGACTCTGCCACACTGTGTTTATCCCCAGAGGTGACCAATTGCCTGCAGGCCGGGAGATTGCCACACCAGCCAGAAACTGCTTGCCAGATCTGACAACATAAACTCCCACCAGGCAAAAACCAGGGCCAGAAACCAGGCACTCAGCAGAATTCTGCTTGCTCTGTCTGGGCCTTGACATGGGCTCTGGGCTTCTGGTCCAGCTTTGGCTTACTTTGGCTCTGAGTTGACACTTCTGGTTGATACCCCAATTATATGACTGGACATTTTGTATTTCTAACCTTCATTTCTAACCCACCAGTTTCCCAATAACAATAACAACTTGCTCTGATTTTGGGCACGACTGAGGACACAGCAGAGCAGCCCGCTGCCACCCGTCCCAGCAGCCAACTCCACCCTTTTCTGCCATCTCTCCTCGTACTGCCTATGGTCACTACTGTCCATTGCCTACCTAATAGTTATTTTTCTTCATTATCCTTGGCTTATAGAACCCTGACCCTTTCATCTCTTTAAGGACAGCCCTTTCTTAGCAATAGAAAAGGAACCACAATTTCTCATGGAAATGTCATTTTTTTAGTGACTACTATGAGTGGGCATATGACCTATTCATGGCTAATTAAATATAAGAAGGCTTCTGTGAAGGGTTTTCTGTCAACTTAAAAAAAATCACCAAGAAAAGGCCTTGTGCCAATTCTCTGCCTTGAATGTACAGGAGACATCTAGAGTGGCAGCAGCCATCTTGAGATCAAAAAGCAACAACAGAGGATATAGGAGCCACTACTCTAATGACAGTGCAAGAAAAAGACAGATAGGTCTTGCGTTCTTGGTAGCATCATTGGGCTACTTCTCTAACCCTTGCTAGTCCATCCCACGTTTTTTATTATGCAAGTCAAATAAATTCCTACCTGTCTGAGCCAGTATTAGCCAAGTTTTACGTTACAGGCAACCAAACACTGTTCCCCTAATAGAACAAACACGTGAACTACATAACTTTCTAGGAAGACTGTACTGTATTTTGGTGCCTGAAGTTGGGTAGATCAATATCCCTCCATTCCCTACTCCCTTCTTATTCAATCTCTCTCCTGTCCCATTTGTTGTATACCAGAGGTATCATTTTGCACTTATCTCACACATATGTTTTCTCTTACATAGACAATGTTTTTAAAGCACACGTGCACACAGTAATATCAGTGAAAATAGTGGAGGAGGATAGTCCATGGGCTGGTCTCTCCACAAAATAGCTAATAAACTGGCAAAAACTGTGAGAATCAACTGTGTCTGAAATCTGGAAGCTTGTTAAGGTTTACAGCAACCACGTGAACAACCAAGAAAAAGGCAGCTAACTATCAGTAGGACAGATTTGTAGCATTTTTACTTACCCTGACCCTATATCCCCACACCTAGCTCAACAGTGGTCTGGAAGACAACAACCACTTCCCTGGTGTGGTTTCCTAGTACTGGAAGAAACAGAGCAGATCTTGTTTTCAAATGTGGTTATTTGTTTTGACCTGTCTAGTGGTTCCTCAAAGGACTGGTGCAAAGGGTTTGTCTTTATTTCTCCTAATTCAGGCCTCTCCTTGGGTAAAGAGGTGAGTGCCCAAGAGGCATTTGTAAAAAATGTTTAAAGACTAATGAATTATCTGCTGCCAACTGGGGCAAGTGACACTGTTTGGGGCAAACAACAGATATACCAAAAAGGTAGGAGGAAAGGCTGGCAATAAATCCTTCAGGAAATAAAGACTTTGTAAAGCTCCCACATATTCCTGGAACTCTGGAAGCTCATGCACATGCCCAGATCAGGGCATATGCTCAGAAAAGACCTGAGAAGCCCTAATCTCTCACTTCTAGCTGACTTTCAGTCTCTGCACAAGCAAGAAGTGAAGGCTAAGGCAGAGTTTTGAAGGCATGACCCAAGTATTAAAAAACAAAGGGAGAATCTCGAAAGCAGCAAGAGAGAAAAGACTTGTCACATTTAAGAGATTCACTGCAATATTAACAGCTGATACCTCATCAGAAACGATGGAGGCTGAGATTTCTTCTAAGTGCTAAGAGAAAGAAACTATCAACTAAGAATTCTATATTCAGCAAAACAATCATTTAAAAATGAAGGAAAAATTCAGACATTCCCAGATAAACAAAAACATTTACTGTTGCTAGTAACCTGTCCTACAAGAAATGCTAGAGAGTCCTTCATGCTAAAATAAATAACTTCATAAATAAAATTAGCAATAATTTCATCTACAAGAAGTAAAAACACTGGCAAAAGTAACCACATAGGTAAATATAAAAGTCAGTGTTAGTGTATATTTATTTCCTTTTCTCTATATGATTTAAAAAACAACCACATAAAACAATAACTATATTTCAATGCACACCCTTGTGTATAAAGATGTAGTTTTAATAAAACACACGTGTACAAGAGAAGAGTAAATCTGCAGTAGGGTAAGAGGTCGCATTCCTAAAGCACCAAATGGCAAAAATACCCTAGAGAAGACATCCTCTGTTTTTGCCATATCCTCTCCACTTTGCTTGTTACTTGCTTGGTCTTTACAGGCATTTGGGTTTGCAACTCCTGTGTTTAATACTGCTGCCATATTTTAAATCACACTTCTACTTAGAATACTCAAATCATTCTCAATGTCCCAGCAAATAAAATTCAAAATTCAAAGACCTGGAATATGTGTCTCCTTTCCATCTTTTTGGCCTTATATCTAATAATGCTCTGTTCAATATTCCACACTCAAATTGAACTGTTGACTATTCCTATTTCCAATCTCCCTATGCCCAATCCCTATCCAGCTGAAGCTTTACTGAAGCTTTTCCAGGTCTAGATGGAATAACCTTCCCCATCTCTGTAATCCAGCCTGATTCAAATGATATTTCTTTATCCATCCCCCTCCCAAAAGTCATCTTTTCCTCTTCTAGATCCTGTACTGCTTTAGCTGTACTTCTCTGGTTATATGTATTGCTTTCTATTTTATATTCCGCAATGGTGGACATTTCTTATTGGTTTGAGATGATCAGAGAGTCATCTCTAGAACTTGGAAAGATCACTTGACTGGGAATCTAAGAAACTGTGTTTGAGACAGCCATGGGTAGACCACGATGTTTTCCATGTTTCAGTTTCATTACTTAAAAAATGAACAAATATCTGCTTGAGATTCTCATGAGAATGCAATGGGGTTAACTGTCAAGTTCTGGGCACTGTGAAGTAACATTTTATGCTGGGGTCAGAGTCCATATTTTAGTCACATTTATATGTCTAACAAAATACTCAACACATAGTGGGGGGGTGTCAAATAAATTTTTGTGGAATGAATGAACATGCTAATTCTGTGGCGAGATGAAGCTGAATAATTTAAAACAATTTGCAAGCATTTTTATTAATGATCTTAGCATCTTACCCACAATCTATATCAGAGGTAAGCAAATATTTTAATGGATACCATTAAATGATTCACTTCTAGTTTTAACACAAGCAATGGACTATTTTACTACTAATATAACTTTTTTGGTATCCCTCAATGTGAAAATTCTCTGAACTTAGGGCTACTTTTCACAATCCAATAATAAATTGTCAAACAATAGAGAGAAGGGAAATTGATCAGGTAGAGCAAAAGTATATGTAGTTTTTAGTTTTTAAAAAGAAAAACTTTTTAACAAAGAGATTGTTTAATTGATTAAAACTGTTGATTTTATAGTGAAATAAGGCAATTACTCCCCTTGGTTTCACTCACCTACAAATGTCAGACAACCTAAAGAAGGAAATGAGTTCACAGATTGGTTTTTCTGGGAAATCAACTGTTACTTTCCTGAATACATTTCTCAGCACAAAATATTCAACTGGATTATGGGAACTTTCCAAGACAGTGTTAAGAGTGAAAAAAATGACTGCCATCCTAATAACCACTTGTTATGGTGTGTGTGTCTCCTTTTCAGAGATTTACATTTCAGAATACCAACAAATACAAACTCATGAAATGGAATAATGACTTTGTTTTCATAAAAAAAAATCTATTACACTTTTTAGATTAGAAATTGGAACTGTGTATACATAAGATTAAAGAACTGACAATTCTTAAAATATTATAGCTCTACCATATAAAATTGATTATATATAAAGGAATTAACTGAGTAGAAACAGAAGTACAGAACTATAGGTCAACTATAATTACAATTAATAGAAAATGCATTGGCATATGAAAACAACAATATGGAATAGATTATGAAATTATGGATGAGTTTATTTCCTTTTTAAAATTTTCTATCGTGTTATTACCATTATAGCAACTAAAATTCAAAGGAGACAAGAAAATCTAGGGTTTCTGTTGTTTTGTTTTGTTAAAATTGGAAAGAAAAAAACAAAAAATTTTAAGCACTCAAGTTACTGTATGCTGTCCCCAATTTTAAATACAAATTATATCAATGTATTTGTAGGGAACCTTTAGGAAAATTACTTTTCTTCTGCTAACATTATAAACAGTTCACACCATTTACTTGCACTGTTATTCTCTAAATTGTTTCTAAAATTTAAATTTAAGAAGTGTGAGAATAACTGACAAATCATGTTCTGTATTTTTTAATTTGGAACAGAAAAATTCCTTAGCTCCAAATTTGGAGAAAACCAAAAGTTCTTGGGTTTGAAATAAAACATTGAATAATTAATCTTTTCTTCTTCTTTCTAATATTGGTGCTTTCTATTTAAGGAAAAGATTATAAATCTTTTTTTCAAATGACCCTCTCAAAGCATTGCTTTTTACAAATAAGAGAGAAACATGCACTAATTATTTTAACATGTTTGTTTTGTTTTCACGTAGATAGTCCTGACAAAATACTAAACATCTTTCCTTTCATTTGCTTATGTACTTCTGCTCCTTCACTATCCTCAAGAAATTGGAAAAGCCACTGGACCACAACGTTAATGCCTTGCAATATTTCTATGTCACTTATGTTTAGTGATTTCAGATACATCTTTACTCTAAGAGCTAAATAAAAGAAATGGCTAAAATATTCACAGATACATTTTTTTAAGTCAGAACGCCACCCAAGACCTTAGTCTTCAGAGTACACACTTATCACCACTGATATATATGTGCTTTGTTCACTTGGCATTGGTTGTTGGCTGTCAAGTTCTATTTTCTACATGAAATGTGATATTTATAAATATCTGGTAATAATCTTGAAAGAATTCTCTTGGAATATTAAGACAGAGAGAGAAAGTTCTATAATGCCATTAGTAGTGGACATCTCTGAGTATTGATATGCTGAATTGGAATTCATTTTTAAATCTACTTTTTCTCAAAATCTTTACATTCCCGAAATTTAAATACTTGAAAAATTCACCCAGACTTCAGCCAAATGAATTGTTTATGCTTTTTTAAGACTGTGGAAAAACACTGAAATTATTACACAATAATGTAAGTTCCATGAGAACAAGAACTTTTACAGTTCTGTTCACTGCTGTATCTCAACCTCACAGTATAGTGGATGGTATACAGTCGGCACTCAATAAATGTTTTTCACATATTTGTTGAATTTGTTGAACTGAAGCACATAAAGATTCAATTTAGTAGTCAAAGAATTACAAATAGAAATGTTATCAATTTTGCTGTCAACAACAACAAAAAATATTTCTCATGATTATTTCCTAAAGCTGAATCTCTTAAACTCTGAGGCTCTTTTAGAGCCAGACAGAACAACATTTAATCAGTGTGGGATAGCTCACCTTGCTAAGGTACAGGGGTCGTTGCAAAGCACAACTCTTTTAGGCAGTAGGATCCATTTAGTAAATTGTCATTTAACTACACTTAATGACAACCTATTCACCTGTGGGAGCAAATGTCTCTCCAAGAGGTGAACAATAGCTCTCTTTGCCTTGATAGAAAGAGACTCAGTAGTACATTTGAGCCTTATAACAGCCTTCCTTTTTATAATTAAGAGTACTCTCAGTACTCACACCATCACCAATGTCATTAGATTCTATAAATATATTAATAAGTGCATCTCCCCTGCTTTTCTTTTTAGTCTTTGCACTCATTCTTTTCAACTTGCATTTTAAAGTCCTAAGACGTGTTGAGAATCCTGAAGTCTCCAAATGGCTCGTGGAGATGATACATTTTCCTTGGGATTATAGATTCTCCACCCCTTACCCTAGTAGACCACCAGTATAACTCACTTTCCTTTTCCTTTATTTTCCAGGGTTGGTCTGGCTATCTAAAGAAAAATAGCTGATGTCTCTTTGGAGTAAAATTTAAATGAAATGCCTGAGGAAGTATAACGTAATGCTGGGTGAGGAATAACTCTTTCTGGAGACCCTTCCCTTTTTCACTGCATCTGTTCTGGGGGCATCTCTCAGGTCTTCACGACCTTCCTGCCCAGCACCGCCCCTGGGCAGCGACCTCTCATGCAACCACGATGGAAGCAGACCGCAGGTTCCTTTTCCTTGTGCTTTTTCTCTCACTTTCTTCCCCTCCAACTACCTTCATCTTCCCACCCCGGGTATATCCCACTCATCTCCAATCTTGGAGGTCTTCCTTAGCTGCTCCAGCCACAGTAATCTTTTCCTGCTTTGAGCTCCCATAGCATTTTACCTGGTGGCTGCCATAAGTCCCCTCCTGGATGGGCGGGGCCCCTTGCTCCAGTTTCCACTAAAACACTCCCATGTTCATTTATTCTATTGCATTGTTTATATATTCGGCTCCAGGTAAGGCTTTATTTGAAGAACGGATTCTGTCATTTAAATAAATAAAAATGAAATCCAAAGACCATGAGTCTACAGTGCTTATTTTGGTCAACAATTTGTTACTGGATTATTTCATGTTTAATCTGGTCTTGCAAACCACATCAGGAGGCTCTTGGAGGGCAGAATGTGTACTATTTTTGGTAGGTATCCGCCTGGGTATGTAGCATAATGCTACATATAGCTGAGAAAGTTAATTTTAATGTTAAAATTAGAGTATATAATATAGACACTGCCCTCTAAAAATGAACCTTATGGGGTGCCAGTAATTTCTATACTTTAATTTGGTTGGTTGTTAAATGGGTATGTATGTATGGACATATGTATATGTATAAAATCATTTAGCTGTATCCTTAAGTTTAGTGCATGTTATGTGCTTCACCGTGTTACGTTAGCCCTCAATTTTTAAATAAATAAACCGAATTAGAAAGTAAGAAAAAAAGCATTTACTACTAGGCATTGAGTCCATATTATATTCCCAGCTCTGGACAAAGCACTACGTTCCACATTCATCCACCCGTCAGTCATTTTTGTGATTATATAGAAGGCACTGAGCGCATCTATGAGGTTTATGTGGTCCTTATCCTCACAGAGTTTATAGTCACATTAGGAGGATAAACTATTAAATAAGCAATTATACTCAAGTACAAAACCTGTAAAGTGATACAAGCATCTAATTTATAACTCGTAGATATTTAAATATTGGTTTTCACAATGTAAATGGAGCAAGCCAGATTCAGATACAGTCAGTCACTTATTATTTCTGTGGCAGGTTTTCTGCTCACGGGGTGACTTCATCGGGGTCCAGAACAAATCCAGCACCACCTCAGAAGGCAGGAAAGGACAGAGATGGACTTGGCTGTCCAGGGTCCCTTGACCCCACATTCCTGGCTCACTGGCCATTTCTGGGGTCTTTTAGCCTCCTTTGTCTTCAAGGGTCACTTTGTCCTGGTAACACATGGAAGAAGATGATGGGAAAGGAGAAAATGAACTACCTTTTATTGAACAGCTACTCTGTGCCAGTTACTGCACTAAGAAATGTGCAAACTGTTCTCATTAATCCTCAAACTTTTGTCAGATTCTATCATCCTCGTTTCATGCGCAAGGAAAATGAAGATTACCTAGGATAAGTGACAGGGCTCAGACTGAAATCCAGTTCCAGGACCAGGACTAGAGCTGCCCCAATAGTTCCTCCTTCAGAAAGTTTAAGCAACTCCTGGGGGTCCATGTCAACTCTTTTTATGGACCTAGAACCTCCAGGAGAATGGGAAGGCTGCATGCAGTCCAGCTTCCCAGCTCATGAAAACCAAGGAGACTAGCATCTCCCTCTCTCATTCCCATACCACACTGAGCTACAGGAGCCAGCCGGCCAGCCCAGGCTTCAGAGGCCTATATTCCAAGCTTTGATGAGACAAACACATTTGAACCAAAAGAAGTCATTCTACAAATGCAATTCCACTGTAGGAGGCTACAGCCTAGTAAAATAATTCCATTGCATAAATGTGAAGATATTCTTGAGGTACAAGTTTTAAAAGAGAACGGAATACTTATCTTGAATATTTGCTGTCATCAGAAAATGACTTATTCATTTCTTGCTTTTTTAAAAATTGCTTTTCCATCAGCATTTTGTTTTTTGACTCTCCTACACAAGTTTCAGTCTCAAGCAGCATGCCAAGAAAGCAAAATTTAAATTTTAAAATCCTTTATTTTAGAAAAATCTGTCCAGTGCACCAAAGAATCAGTTTTAATTTCCTAACATGATAAACTTGTCCCTAACATCTTAGAAAATCTAGCATTAAATGACTGCAACACAATGGTGACAAGTCTCTTGAAAAAGGTAGAAGGATTTATTTCTCCAAATTTCCCCAACACTTAAATTGAGACGCAAAATAGCAAGAAGATCAAATATGACAGAGCTGGCAGGACACGGGAAGCTGAAACAGGAAGCTCTGTTATCTAGCTTCAAAGATAAGGTTTAGACATGTGCTTTCAAAGACCCAGGAGATTGTAGGAAGGAGCTGATGTGACAATCACACACTTGAGCTTCAGGCCTAGGTTCCATCTCAGCTCTATCACTAACTTGTGATGTGACCTTGGATAAGTGTGCCCACACTCTGGTCCTGATCTCTACAGGGGAGTCACACCCTAATAACACTGGCCAAGGGACTTTACAAGGTTGCCAAGAGTCACAAATAACACAGCAATTATCACACACACATACACACGTGTGTGCGAAGGTGCTACACAACTGCCAATGGTCATTACCATTATGGGAATTCAGCGTTGTGCTTGGGGTGGCTGGGGAGGAGCAACATGTAACAAATCCTAAGACGCAAAATTGGGCATGGGTGTTTACTGACAGAGAAGTAAATTTCAGCCCACATCTCATTCAGTTGAGCTCTTCCTTGCTTCTGTGTCTTCTTTTCAACTCCTCTCCCAGTCTTTATAGAACCTGCTGCTCAGCTCAGAGAGAGACACAAACTGGAATTTGACTTTATGGCAACAGATGATGTGGAGTCTTGGCAAGAGCAAATATAGGAACGCACTAGCTCTCTGAGAGTACTAATTTCAATTTTGTTCTTCTCATGAAAATGGCAATAAGGAAATTGGGGCGTATTATGGACTGAATGTTTGTGCCCCCTCCCCAAAATTCCTATGTTGAAGCCCTAACGCCCATGTGATAGTATTTGGAAATGGGGGCTTTGGGAAGTAATTAGTTTAGATGAGGGTGGGCCGCATGATGGAATGAGTGTCCTTGTAAGAAGAGGAAGACAGACCAGAGCTCACTCTTTCCTGTCATATGCGGACACAGCAAGATGGTGGACGTCTGCGGGCCAGGAAGAGGCGCCTCACCAGCAAATGGATGTGCCAGGGCCTTGATCTTGGGCTTCCCAGCCTCCAGAACTGTGACAAACCAGTTTCTGCTGTTTAAGCCACCCAGTCTATGGTACTATGTTATGGCAGCCCAAACAGACTAATAGAGAGATGATGCAAAAAATAGTGATCTTTTTTAAAGCTGGGAAGTGGCCATTGTTAATAGAGCAGATTCAAAGGACATTTATTGATAACCTACAACATGCCATGTGTTTTTCCTACCTTCTGTCTGCCAATCAGTGAGCACTTACCAACGGCATTGCGAATATTGTCTCATTTAGCCCTCACAGCTCTTCTATGAAGTAGTATTATTTCCCCCACTGGGCAATGGAAAAAACTGAGTGCTCAGAGTCTTGTCCGTGTTAGGATGGAGAGATCTGAGCCCCCCACCCCCCCCAGGGGAGGGGAGGGTGAACTGTCTGCCTGATGCTGGCATCTTTGAAAATCTCACGAAACTCAGCAGGCAGGTACCTGTACTGTCACCACTTTATAGATAAAGAGATAGCGACTGGCAGAGCTGGATGTGACCTCAGAGCATCTGACTTCAAAGACACTGCTCCCTCCAGAAAACCAAGTTGCCTTTACCTGGAGAAAAGAAAGCCAAGGCAGCCACCAGACAGGCTCCTCTTCCTCCCTCTTCACATTTAATCTGTCACTCAATTCTCCCATTATCTCTCCAAACCTTCTCATCCATTTACTATCACTTTATACCCACAGCCAGCTCCCTAATGCAGGTCTGGGTCAGGAAAACAGTCTCCTGATTTTCCTGCCTCCTGCTTTTGTAACCCATCTTCTAAGAACAATTAGAATTCGCTTCCTGTGTGATCTATTTTCTCACATCACTCCCATGCCCAAGAGCCCGCAGTGGCTCCCAGCTGTCCATCACTTCCACTTTAAAGTCCAAGGCCACCCATCACCATCCTCCTCCCCTTAGCCCGACACATTCCATCTGCCTAAGCTCTGCCGGAATTCCCTGTGCCTCATTTGGGGCCACCCAGATTCGAGGTCACCAAATACTCACTCTACGTCTGCGTCTGCGTGCACTCCAGACTGCTCTTCCCCAGAGGAAGCCCTTGAAAGGGAGGAAGGAGGATGAGGGAAATGAAGGAAGCTGGATCCTCCAGAAACCATCTTCTATAAGGCTTTCACCTCCTCCCTCACACTCTCAAACAAGCAGGGCTGTAGGGCGGCAGGGAAGAGACAGGGAGGAGAGAGCTCAGACAGCTCCTTCAGCGGACACGACTGCATGATTTATTGTTGTGTTTATTTCTCACTCACTTGGTTGTTCACTATATCTCCTTCTCCTCTCATACTTCTTCATCTCTTCCCCACTCTGGTAGTGACAGGAGTGGGTAAGGCTGGGAAGAGAAACCTAGGAGAACAAGACACACATTTCTCTAGTCTGGGTTTTGACCTCTATTTCCAAGAAAATGTCTGTTAGGAAGGAAACATAAGACACTGAGAAGAAATCAAATATTAAATAAAAAACAATTTCTTTTTAATTATACACACAGCAATTTAGCTATCCTGTGACTTAGGTCAGTGGCCTGTCATCCTAGTCTATATTTAACTACCTCTAAGCAGCGAACTCAAGAGAACATTGGTACCAGGATTTAGCAGCCTCTGAGCCACAAAGCAGACATATACAGTAGTCTGAGAAAAGGGGAAAGAGGTCTCAGAGAAGGTGAAATAAATGCCCAATTTGAACTTCAGCTAAACACATATAATTTACTTCTTTTTTTTCTAAAGTAATAGCTATAGAATGACTAAAGCAAGAATCATCAAACTGGCCCACAGACCAAATCTACCTCTCAGTTCTATGATCCATGAGCTAAGAATTGTTTGTCCATTTTTAAATGGTTGAAAAAAATCAAATAATATTTCATCACATGTGCAAATTTTATGAAATTCAAATTTTGGTGTCCATAAATAGAATTTTATTGGAACCCAGTCATGCTCATTTACATATGTCTAGGCTGCTTTTGCACTACAGTGACAGAGCTGAGTAGCTGTGACAGAGACCATATGGCCCATAAAGCTGAAAATATTTACTATCTTGCCCTTTACAGAAAAAGTTGGCCAATCCCTGATCTAAAGTCAGTTCCCAGGAAGGACAAAATGCTTCTGTACACGTGTGACTGAAGGAGTATAAAAAGTGAGTAGAAAATACATAGTACTTAAATAGAGAAACAATTCCAATCTTCTATTTCAGTGTTTGACACACGGAATTCTGAGGAGTCCTATAGGTCAGGATGACGTCCCTTTGGGATGTTATCTGGACAAGGTTCTGAGATTACCCTTCCTCCCAAAGAGAGTAGTTTTGCTCTCATACTTATATATTGGGATACCATGTGTAATTTTATTTGAAAAGGATTTTGTTTAAAAAGGGGGGGTGAGGGGTTGAAACTCATTGTAACCTATTTTATCTGTAAGAGATGACTGCAAACTAAAGCATGTTTCAAAGGTTATGAATGAAAAAGAAGCACTATGTAGCTTAAACCCCACAAACCAGCACTGAAAACCAGTCAGCCTTGTTTGCTGAGCACATCATGCAATAGAATGTAGGCAACCAACATGTCATGTTATACGAAGACATGATTTTTGTCATAAAGCACTTCCTTCCACCTCAGCTTAACCCCATTTACACACAGCCCTGGTGTATGCTTTATTAAATATATAAAATTACAAAGCAATTTGATTCATATGCCCATATTATTGTCACACACCCATTTTCCTGGTGGTAGCCAAATCAAAAACGTTAAAGAAATTACAAACAGGGTTACAGAGTACCTATAATTTATTTTTATAAGTAATGAGTCATTAACAGGTACTTCAGGAGGTAATTAAAGGGAAATTGATAGGAGCTGACTATAAGGCTCAGAATTTTCATGTTTGCTTTTTCAGTAAAGCAATAATCTTCTAAACGCCATTCAAAGCATGTGAAAAATTAGTTTAGTCATGTAGTATGGAATGAGTAAACTTATATAGGCTAGGTTCCATCTAAAAAGGCAGCTCGAATATATTCATAAGAAAACTGAGTCTTGCAGAATGCCTGGGGCCGTCAAGAGCAAGACTGGCTTCTTAAATACCCAAGTTCATAAAGGTGGTAAGAACTACTAAGGAAATAGGGAATTACCTGTGTGTTATATTTTAATGAATATATGTTGTAAGGAGCATGAAAAGATCAAGTGACTTCATTATCCATCTAATTTTTTTACAGGGATTAGTGAAAAAATTAAGTACTTAGGCCACACACCGGCAAGAACAGAGCACTTGCTGAAAGCAATACCAGTACTCGTAATTCCACAGTCAATTTTTTCCCCCATATAAATGACTCTCTGAACTTTTATGACTCATGGGAAAATAAAATTCCCAAGTAAGTATTTCTCTGACCCACTATTTTTCAATATCTTGATTAATGCAAGACCAACTCTGTATTTGTTTTCATTGTTCATCCAATAGTACATTCTTAAAAGTGAGTTGCTTTCTACAGTCATCAGGGATATATTTTGGAATGCCTTAATTAGTTGTTTATTTTTCCTACCCTTATTTTCTAAACTCCTTATGTGTTCTAAAAAGTTGTTCTACACTTCGCACTATATCTATGACAAGTCATATGACAAGTAATTATGTAAGAATTTAAATGTACCTTAAACTTGTACAGTGCTGTATGTTGATTATTATCTCCATAAAACTGAAAATAAATACATAAATTAAATAAATTGTTCTGAATGTTCTAAGATAGTGAGCAAGGTAACTTCCAAAAGAACCTCACTTTCAAATAAGAAGTAGGTCAGCCAGTAAGAGACTAGGGAGGGGCCAGCATGCTATAGAAGGTTCTGATGATTTCACAGTATTAAGTTGAAAACCCTCTCCCACAGATCTACAGTATGCAGTGTCTCTAATAACATACTTTTACCACATTCCTAAGTATTTTTGTAGCCACATAACTGATGAAGACCAAATCTTAGGGCATGGATGAGGGGCTCTGGCAAGTTTGAAATATGCATATGAGACAACACCACAGTACTAGAATTTCCATTGAAACTGCAATCTGTGGTATCATTTTTAAAGGATTTCTATTAATAAGAGGCCGGATGGAAAATCTGGCAATTTTCACAGTCAAAATATAGCAAATAATGCCCTCCCTTGGCGCCTCTCTCTCTCTCTCTCTCTCTCTCTCTCTAACTCACACACACACACACACACACACACACACACACACACACACACACACACACACAAACCTCTGGTTGCTGCATATGTGCTAGGAAAGCGTCCCTGCAGTGCCTTTGCAGTGACCAAGTCATGTCAGATGGATTCTGCTTTTCTTCGCTCTCCCCCTGGTGGGGAGACTAAACCTGAGCCAACCAGCTAAAGAGCAAGACAGAAATAGCCAAGAGAATTCATCTTTCCAATAACAAAAGTTGGCTGTGAAAAGACAAAGAAAAAATATCTGAAACGGAATGCAGGATTTTCGAAATACTACGTTAGGAATCTTTATTTTAAATCACCCATCCATTCTCAAAAAATTCGGCCTTTCATACACATCTCCTATTTCTAATGATACATACAGTATTAGAACATTCCAAGGAGAAATGGTGTGATTCCAAAAAGTGAAAGTATTTTTTGGCATCCCCCTTCCCCCTACACACACACCCTAGGAAAGGAAGGATCTTTGTCTGCTGAGTCTTCACGTGCCACAAACCCCTTCTGTGTTCCTCGAAGGTAATAGTTTACAAAAAGAAAAACAAAACCCTTACAGTGTTCACCAAAACTAGCTATGGACCCAACACCAACACAATTTGGGTATCCTGAAAGTTTACCACTTCTTAATCCATACTTCAAAGTTATATGGATTCTTTACTCATGGAATCTGCATCACATACAGGTGCCACTTCATGTGTATTTTATCAGACCAAAATAACTCACCTATGTTTCAAATTATTTCCATTAAATCATTAATGATTTAGATTTAGGTTAATTATTATATAATTAATAGAATTGTTATATAATTATTCAAATAATCGCCATCATACAATTAATATAAATTATTAGCATGCCCTAAAATGGAAAGAACATGAGATGCAAAGTCAAAAAAGCCCCAGTTCTGTCTGTAGCCTCTCTCATTAATGTGCCGTATAACCTTGCAGTGCAAACTTGCTCCCAGTGAAAGTAACTTTCTCAACTGGAAAATTAAGGATTTGAGTGGAGTAATCCCCTCGGGTTCCTTGCAGGACTGATGGCTGTAGAAGAAAACAGTGAATGAGCCACACCTCCCATTGCCTTTGTTCAGAGTGCCCTCCAGTGGCTCCCAGGCAAAAGTAAGTCATTTTTACATTTTATTTTTCCGAGAATGTTCAACTCCATGGTACCCAAACTTTTTAGATCATTGTGATGGTTAATTTTAAATGTCAACTTGGCTAAACCATGATACCCAGATACTCCGTCAATAGCTAATCCGTCAGATTAACATTTAGTCAGTAGACTTTGAGTAACGCAAATTACCCTTCATAGTGTGGGTGGCCTCATCCGACCAGCAGAGGCTTTAAGAGAAAAAGACGGAGGAAGGAATTCTGCCTCCAGGCTGCCTTCAGATTCAAGACTGCAACCTCAAGTCTTCCCTGGGTCTCCAGCCTGCTGGACTGCCTTGCAAAATTCCAGCTCGCCAGCCCCAATAGTACGAGCTAATTTCTAAAATTAAACGTATATAGATATATACATCTATATATATATATCAATTTCTACATATGTACACATACATATATATGTACACACATATATATGCATATACCTATACATACACATTCATACCCACACATCCTATTGGTTCTGATTCTCTGGAGAACCCTGACTAATACAATCAGTAATTCTTAAGCGCTTCCCAGAAGATACTCATGTATCTTTCTCTTCAAAGTGAAGATTTCTGCAAGTAATGAGACATGATGATGAGAGTGTGTAACTCACGTGAGGGGTGGAGACAGGACAAAAGTTGAGAGCCACTCTTGTATACAAGTAAACAGGTGCCTGTCCTGCCCGCCCCCATTACCTGTCAGCCACCACTTGTCAACAATAGGCTGTCCCAAGTGGAGGCAGCATACAGAGGCCAAAATTTCTGAAACTTGAAGCCCTGTTTTGAGCAAAAGTATCACTGTGCTGGCCTTAAAGAGACAGCGTCTCTTCCTACTCCGCTGTGGCCATGAAGAACTCCCTACTAAGCAGCCAGGCCATTTATATGCTCCTTGAAATGTTTGTATCTTGGATGCAGCAATTTCATATCTAAGTAAATAATAGACTTATCAGCAAAGATTTATACAGATATGTTCATCTCAATATAATTTATATTAAATCTCAAAATTATCTAAAATAACAATAACTTGGCACACCCACAAAATTATTTTATAGTGATTAAAAATACTCTAAATAAATCTAATGATCACAAAATAATGTTCAAAGCAAAAAGCATGATAAAAAATTTAATATAGTGTTTCATAATGTAAAAAATATTACTACATATAAAAAAAAGTCACTAAGTGTATTTGACTAATGGCATTATCAGTGATTTTAATTTTAATTGTCTTTAATTTCTAAATAATCTACAGTGAAATGTTATCTCAAATCTAAAATAAAATCTTTTTAAAAAGTGAGTGTCAAATAGATATTTGTACACCCATATTCAAAGCAGCATTATTCACAATAGCCAAAAAGTGAAAACTCAAGTGTACTTCAACAGATGAATGGATTAATAAAATTTGGTGTATACATAAAATGGACTATTATTCAGCCAATAAGAAGAATGAAATTCTAACACTTACTACAACATGGATGGACCTTGAAGACATTATGCTCAGTGAATTGAGACAGACACAGAAGGATAAATATCATAAGATTCCCCTTACAAGAGGTAACTGGAAGAGGCAAATTCATAGACAGAAAGTAGAATATGCGTTCCCAGGGGCTGGGGGAGGGGGAATGGGGACTTAGTGTTTAATAGGTACAGTTTCTATTGGGGATGATGAAAAAAAGTGAGTGTCCGTAGGTATCCGTAGCAGTGATGATTAGACAACATTGTGAATGTATTAAAACAATAAATATTATGTTGTGTATATTTTATCACAATAAAAAGAAAGTGAGCACCCTGGGATGCTTTGTCCTACTCCCTGAGGCACCTCCTGGGATTCCTTCCCCTCTGCTCTCAGAGGTCCTTCCTCCTTTAGCAAAGTACATATACCGTCATTCAGCAGCATAATTATTTCTCTATATGTCTATTTCTACTTTTTTACTATGAGTCCTAACAGACAGGAATGAGCTTTAATCAGTCCCCATATCTTCAGCACACAGCATAGCACCTAGCACATAGGAGGTGCTCAAAGAAACGTTTTCCAGAATGATTATGTGAAAGACAGAAAAGGCAGCCCGTTTAGTGAACCTGCTTCACTAAATTAGAAGCAAACATTCCAAAACAATTTTAAGGTCACTAAGTGAACTGTCTTAGTTTCACTGGGTCAACTAGGATACTTTCAGAAAATATTAAAATATAAAACCATTCCCCCTCTTTCATCTTATGAGGCTGTCACAAGAGGTCACAGACTCCTATAGAGAATGAGAGTTGGTGACTGAGCTATACATTACTGGTGCTCACTAACATCAGATCTCCCCTTCCTGGGACATGGAAGACTGATGACACTTCCTAGCTCCCTCTCCATTGGGTGGGGTCCCATGACAGGATCTCATCAACGGCGTGTGAACAGAACACATGTATATCTCTTCCAGGCTGAGGCAATGAAAAGTCCCTGAACAACTTTCGAGAAAAAGTAGAATGGAAAGCAGAGTAGAACCGTAAGATCGAAGCAGCCTGCGTCACGGACTTTGTATGAGGATGGATAAAGCTGAAGGTGTTAGTTAAGTCACTGAGATGCTGGGATTACACTCCTGTTACTTCGGCATAAAATGACATGGGCTTTGCCTGTGCTGACTTCCGGTGGTCCTCAGGCACTGAAGCCGCTGGCAGCCCCTACGTCACCACCAGAGCTTCCCACATGAAGAACAGGATCTGTCTACCATGCTGCCTACAAATAATAAAAACCACTGACTCTCAAAAGGGGCAAAGGATTTGAGTAGACATTTCTCCAATGACAACATATGAGTGGCCAATAAGCACATGAAAGACGCTCAGCATCATTAGTTCTCAGCATCAAAACCACAATGAGATATCACTTCATACCCCCTAAGATGGCTAAAATTAAAAGGATGGACAACAACACATGTTGGTGAGGACGTGGAGAAATCGGAGCCCTTATACATGGCTTGTGAGAATGTAAAATGGTGCAGCCATGCTGGAAACAGTCTGACGGCTCCTGAAAATGTTAAACGGAGTCATTATAGGACCCAGTACTTCCACTGCTAGGAATATACCCAAGACACATAAACACATATGTCCACACAAAAACGTGCATGTACATGTTCAAAGCAGCAATGGTCATTATTGTGAAAAAATGGAAACAACTCTCACAGATCCCACAGAAGGTCTGCAGAGGGGTGTTACAGCCCCACATCCCTAGTGTCACACAGGAGGTTGGTGGCAGAACCAAGACTACCAATCTACCAATTCCAGTGCTCTTTCTACCATGATAATTTTCCTCCAGTAATGACATGAAGGGCAGTAAAAGGAAGGAAGCAAGAACAAATAAACATGAATTAATTAATTTTTAATATGTTAAAAGCCTATTGGTTGTGAAACATTGTGCCAAGGTCTTTATTATGTTTTTTGCCCATTTGCAGACGAAAATGCTGAGGTTCGAAAAATGATAGTAACTTGCATGACAGTCAGACAGTTGGTAAGAGGAGGAACTGAAATTCAGACCCAGCTATGCTCTGCGTCAAGACACGCGTTTTTCCCTACGCCACCACATTGCATCAAACTCGGAAGACTATTTGCTCTGTGCACACTTTCTATCCACCCCAGACCAGCCCTAACACCTGAAGATTCACGGTTCATCAGCGGGCTCTCCACTGCCTCTGCAACCCTGGAGCGCAAAGATTTCATGTCTCTTCTACCACAAACTCAAAGTTCCTTGAGGCGGGGCCCTCAGCCCCTAGCGCAGTGCCTGACACTGAGTGCGTGCTGTACATGTGGTTTGATGAGTGAATAAATGAGTAAATGAGTGAATGTCTCAAACGGAAATTCAAAGCAAGACGCTAATGTTCAAGAGACTTTGTGTTCTCCTTGCCTTACATTAACGACATTGTAAGACAAAAAGGCAAGACGTTCATGATTTTTTTCTGAGTGACAATGAGGGACTGTAAGGAAATGTACAGCCACTGCCTTTTATCCCCTTGTGTGAGCGCACAAGCCTTGGATGCTTTGTGCAGCTGATCCACACAGCGGGAGACAGCAGCCCTCCACCCCCCTGGCTCCACTCTGCCTCCCACTCTGCAGACGGTAGGAAGCATGCGAACCTCTCACCCCAAAGACTGCCAGCTGATCCAGGCTGCTCGGGGCCCAGGCAGGATAAACCACAAGCAAGGGAATCACAGGCTGACCAAACGCCCAACAGCCTTCCCTATATAAAACCTCAGAGGTCCAAAAAGGTTTGTTGGAAACATCTGAAGTATTCAGAAACCCATCAATTCAATACACACTGAACACTAGAATATTTTGGTACCATGCTAGGCTGTGACAGGGAAACAAAACAAAGGCTAGTGAATGCTTTACTGCTTAGGAAATGTTCCTCTCTTGACAAGCAAATAACGGTTGTATCCATTCTACAGATGGGAAAGTTAAGACTAGAAGACATCAAATGACTTGCCTGAGGAGGCTCAGGTGAGTATAAATGGACGAAGCACATTCATGCCTGGATCTTGTGACAGCACATTCTCGTGTTTTTTCTACCTGCCTTGGTCAAACTGTTTATGTATGGAATGAAAAACCTCTCCTAGAAATGCCAAGGTTCTCGTCTGCTGACAACACTTTCCTTGGTTCTAACTCCACCCCCGTGGCTAGGGCTCTGTTGTAGCAACCTGGAACAATTCTTTCTGGTACAGCACTGTGTGTACTTGGATTTCTTCAGGCTATTCCCTACATAATGAAGGTTTGAAGGGGTGGGTTATAGAGAAGAGTTGAAGGAGCATTTGACAAATGATCTTATTCTGTGGAAAAAATACCCATGCTATGAACTTCCTGGGGAGACAGCTTTTTAAGATTAATTCAACAAACCCACCAGCTTTGTTATTACCCAAACAGGTTTTGACTTGGATGATTCTGGACCCGAAGAACCATAAAGAGAGTCCTGACACGGCACATGATAAACATGAATCAGGGTGCAAAGCACAAAAGCTCTTATAAAATCAGAAAGAGATTTTTGGCCCTTTAGCCTGGACTTGACTTTTGGCAAGAAGTTACTAGATGCAGCAAAAAGAACTTGAGCTAAATTTATAGAGAATTAAGAACTAAACTCATCAGTGTTAAAACTTTCTGAACCATATCCACCTCAGAGGAGAAATTTTAGGTACACTGTCATCTTGGATAATCTAAACTTGGTAACAAATTAGCAAAATATTCTTAATAATGGACTAATCTTTCAAAGTCATTTAAGACTGAAAAAAGGCAGCATGGCGTCGCAGAAAGTTTTAAAAGTAACGGAAGCAATAGTGTTTGGTCCGCAGAAGTGAAATTTAAAAGAGACTTATACTAGCCCTTAAATATAAGGGTACCATGTATGAAGTTTACCTTTTCACTTTAGTTGAGGAAAGATTTGGAGAAAAATTATAATAATAGAGGTAAGAAACTAGTAATATACTACTAAAGATCTACAGAATCTAGTTTCCTGGAGTTTAAAAAAATGGATACATTCTTATACTTCTTAGATAATGTCAGTAGGGTCTTCTCTAAAAGGTGACATAGATAATTAAATGTCAGAATGGGTAGTAGTTTAACTAGAGCCATTGCTTTCAGAGACAAGCAGAAATCAACAAGCTCCAAAATTGCTAGAGTTGGCTCCAGGGAGGAGATGAGAAGATGGCTAAAGCTGGGTGACTGGGGAAGCTTGGGCAGAGCAGTAAAGAAACAGGCAGAGCAATGACTCAGAAGTCAGGACAGGGTGATTGGGGCCATCCAGAGAGAAAGTGATAAAAAATGAGACTAACAAAGTGTATTAAAAGTTTTGTTTTTTTATAACACAATCGAGGTTTGTTGTGATGGTAGATTAATTCTTCAGTACACCACAGAATTCCAACATCTATCAATAGATTTCTTGACCATCCTTTTCCCCATAATTTAATTCTGATATTTACAAAACATTACATTATTTCTAAATTTTCCATCAGGGTCATCAAAAACTAATTCTCATGACCCACATAACTATTTATTTGCATTTTCAGAAACTATCACTTGTTTCCTGATAGGAGTTGCAATTTGGCAGTGACAGTAAAGAAAGAGTCCAAGTTTAAGGCAGAACCAGGGGCAGAAATGAATATAGGCAAAAGAGCCAAGTGCTTTTCCTGCCAAACTTTTCCTTACACTTGTACAATTTTCTGTGGACGTGTGTTATACAGGACAACCCTTTTAACCTTCTGTATCCTGCCTCTCATATCCTCTTTCCTCCTGTAGACCTCTACTAGCAAACAAATCCCACTGGAATCTGCCATCCCGCTGTGCCCACCCGCACCTGCCCACCCCTACCAGGAAAAAAAAAAAAAAGCCAACACCCTCCAACCTGTTGAGCAGGCCAGAAGTTCAGCCAAACTCTTTGGACATCTCCACTGAGAGGACCGGACCCATAGCCCCAGGATCCTCCTAACGTCGGCCTAGGAATGATCTAAACACAAGTGGGTACAACTTCAGAACTTAAAACAATTTAATTGCATGCAACTAACAACAACAACAAAAAATTATTTTCTAAAAATGCAGACCTGCCTGTTACAACAACCTTTTAAAATGTTTTGCAAAGCATTCTTATTCAATAGTCCCCTATTATTGTGACTTTCCCAAATGTGTTGATGGTGGATCAGGTGACACTAAAACCATTACAAATTTCCTTAATTATTGCTTTTCAGTTGTGATGAAGCACGTGACTAATTTCTTTTCAATGAGCCACTGGCCTATGATGAAAGGTTTCCACTCCAGTTCATTTCAACAAACAGATACATTACCCATCACCCTCTAATCCCTTCATCTAACCTCCAACGAGAAATCACCAACAGCCAGGCCAGACCAGCGCTGCACAAACTGAAGGGGGGGGGGGGGTAAAAGGTGAAGCCAGTTCCAAGGTCAGAGTACAAGGACCATCGTAACCACCTCTGCCAACCCTGGCATTTAGGCCCTCACTAGACATCTTCCTTTCTCCCCAAGGAGCAAGTATACAACTATAGCTACACTTCGTGGCACTGTGGAATTTAGAAAATAATAGCATCACCCGTACTAGTAATCTTTCAGTGCATCTAGAATGTACTTCAGCCAATTGAGAATTTAATAAACCACATCTGCTTGCATTTGGCCAATGGGAGGAAAATCTTTTAATTTTTAGTCAAAACATTAAGTTATATTTGGCTCAATTTTCTATCATGTGCAAGGAAAACAAACTGGCATAAAAGCAAATAAGAATGCACCAGGTGGCCCATCCTAGTACCTTATTAGGTGTGGAAGTGAGATTAGTTCTTCTCACAGATACTGGCTAAAAATCCATTGACAGCACAGAAATAATCACAATAAGTATAACTCCAGCAGCAATGGGAAAAGTAGTATAAAGGACTTGCAATCTTACCTGTATCACTCATAACTGCATGAACAAATGGATATTTGTGCAGGTAAACAGGCAATATGCTTGACACACAGTAGGTGCTCAATAATTGTTTGCTTTTCTTCATGTCTCTTTGGGAGTATAAATCCCTTGACCCAGAGAGGAGAATTACTCTGTTTCAGTGAGAAACAGAAGATCTGTGTATACAGTTCATTACAATTAGAATAAGTTAAGCACTTTTGGTTGCAAGTAATAGAAACCCCAAGTCAAGCTGGCTGAAACTGCAAACTCCAGATGTAGGGCTGGAATCAGGGTGTGGCCCAGTGGCTCGGACAACGGGCCAGACACGTTTCCATATGAAATTTAAAACGTTTACCGTTCCTTACCCTAGCAATTTACAGTATAATACAAAAACACAAGAAAATGAGAATCAATTAAATAATTTCTTGCTTAAAGAAAGTTTCTAGTGATATACAGTACTGGTGGGTTCTGTAGGTTGGAAAGATCCATACAGGCAATAAAATGACAATGGACTAAAACTTTTAACGGAAAGGTAATGGAAACAGGCTTTTTCCATGTTTCTCCTTTTTTCTCTCTGCTAGTACTAAAACTCAGAATCCCAGAGCAGTCTTTTTTTTTTATTAATCTATTTTTAATTATAATTGACATATAGTATTATATTAGTTTCAGGTGTACAACATAGTAATTCATTTCTATACCTTATAAAGTGACCCCACAATAAATCTAGTAACCCACCTGCAGTCTTTAAGATCACAATAGTCTTAAAGAATACTGAATATAGAGATTAATATTTTTAATATTTCAAAAATAGGAACTTGAATGCCTGAAGTGAAGTTCAAAGCACAGTAAGTTCACTAAATGTATCGCAAACAATCGGGTAGTTTCACAATTCAGTTTTGAAAATAACTTTTAATGAGTATGAAAAAATGATTCAGACAAAGAACAAACAAAATTCTACAACCAATGAAAAAGATAGATTAAAAAACTAAAAACTGCCTCTTTGAATAGGAAAAGAGTAAAAGTTTATTTCTAAAGTCTCTGGTTTCTTAATTTCAGTTGGCAAATTTTAGCTGGCAAAATATCTTGGAAGAAATTAGTCAACTTTATAAATGCTGCTATAAAATAGTTGAAATAAGCAAATTGCTATTCTAATCTCCTGGTTGGCACCAAAGCCAACTTGCTTGCTTTCTTATGCCTGTTGCAACTTAAAATCTACTTGATGAAACTCATATGTCTGCAGCAGCAGGTTTCAGTAGTAGGTTTTTATTGCGTATACATGATTCTGTCTAGTTTTAAAGTGAGATCTTGGTTAAATACAGAAAAAAATTCCATCAAATGCAAGGTAAATCACAACTCTTTACTTTGAAGTTAGCAAGGTCCCCCAAACAAAGGGATGAATAATTTCAAAGCAAACAGAAATATTTCACAAATTTCATTTTTCCAGTTCTCTGAATGCTTGTTCATTTGACAAGACTTTTTCCAGTCAGTACATCAGAGCCAGAATGAACAATACAAACATGTGTCTTAAAACTTACATCTGTCACCACTGGGATTGTGCCAGTGAAATGCATGGATGTACCTCACCACACTTATTTATTTACTTCACTCAAAGACTGTCATCATTACGCATATCCAAATTTCTACCAATTTTTTGAAGGAAAAAAAAGCCAACATAGTGACTTTCCACTGAAAGAAGAATCAAATGGAAAGGTAGAGATGAAAAATGGAATGCAGAAAATATACATGTAGGACAGAATATGATTTTAGATTCTAAATACAAATCCAGGCCATACCCATCATATTTTCCCAGGCTGTTTCTTCCTTCCACCTTCCCTATCTTGATCAAGAGTTCTACTCCTATATCACTTACCCAAGGTTATAACCTTGGAGGCAAAATGAGCCAATACCCTCCACCATTTTCTGAATCCAGTCGGTCACCATGGCCGGGTGACAGCTCTTTGCAAACACCTTTCACCATCCTCAAACTGAGGCTTGCAAAATGCAGACGTATGATAAATATTCACAGAATGAAGTTCAGTAAGTACATGTTTTCAGGTACTCTACTTTTAAGATCACTATTAAAAATAACCTATCTTTTGTTTGGCTCCTGATTTGAACAAATGAACTGTTAAGAAATGTTTATGCAATCATCAGAGAAATTTAAACACAAACTGGATAGTCGACATTAAGGAACAACCAGCAATATTTTTATGTGTCATGATGGCGTTGTGATCACACTAAAAATAAAGCCATCCTTTAGAGGTATATACAGAACTATTTACACTGAAACTATATGGTGACTGGGATTTCCTTCAAAATAACCCAGAGTGGAGGTGGGGGAGCAGGTAGTGGTATAGGTGAAACAAGATGGGCCACATGCTAATATCAGTGAAGCTACTTCAGTAGGAATTCATTCTATCATTCCCTCTATTTCTGAATATGATCAACATTTTTTCATAATAATAAAGTGGACTTTTTTCTTATTTAACTGCCATAAGAGTACAGAGGCTGCAGCCAGCCTTTCTGAGTTCAAATACTGGCTCTGCCTAATAGCAGTTAGTTGACCTTGGGCAAGTTACTTAATCACTCTGTGCCTCAGTTGCCTCCTCTTGTGTTAACAGTAGCACCGACCTCAAAGCTTTTGGGGAGTAAGAAAGTAACTGTAATTAATGGCTGGCATATCACACGTACTTTATAAATTTGCTATTGTCATTGCTATCACTTCCACGGTTACGATTACTACTTTTTGCATTATTATCACCCACTGAGCAGTAAGCTCTATGCTGAGAATAGAGAGGTTCATAATGTGCAGAGTCTTTCTCTTTTGAGCTCTTGTGGTCCAGGTGGGGATTCAGGACACATACAGAAGAGGAAAAAGAACATTTACCTAAACACATTCTATGTACTAGGCACTGAGCTAACTACATTCCTTCAAGTGTATTAGTTTACTCACGCCGCACCAACCCTGGGCAATGGATTTTATAGGGGGAAGAAATAGAGTTGGGGGGGGGGGAGCGACCTGCTCAGGATGACGGGGCTGCCTGAGTCAAGGCCCTTTCTCCTTCAACAAGCTGGCAGCCCACGCTTCATCATAACTAAGTCGTGTAGGTAATAGAAGCCACAGAAATGGATGGAAAAAAACGTCACCACTGACCGCTCTGGGGAGGCCAGGGGCTAAGCTTTCTTGGGACAAGGAACAGAGCTCGGCCTCCAATGCCAGGGATGGGCACAGGGAACCAGAGGCATGAGATGGACCTGGAGGTACGCCCTGGGGTAAAGGAGCAGGCCATTCTGAAGGGCTCAGGGTACGGCGAGGGAAAGAAGTTACGGGTAAGGTCTCCTAGCGGCAATGAGAAGAGAAAGAAGGCTCCAACTGGAAAGGCACAAAAAAGAACAAAAGCTGATGAAACCTGACATTGACAGACTGGTCAGTTTTCTCAAAGGTGGTGGGTCCTCAGATCCGTTAGAATCACCTGGGACGCAGACTGAACAGCCTGGTCCCGGCCAGCTGAATCAGAGCCCTTGAGACGGGCCCAGGAATCTACGTTCCTACTATCTTCCCTGAGTGAGTCTGCTGTTCACTGAGACTGAGACTTTCTAATTAGATAAACAAGGAACAGCAGAGGAGAAATCAAAGATCACCAGTATACCAGTATCACCCAAGTGGTACAGCACTTCTCCTGACCTCCCCCCACCATTTGTCACCCTGTTGCCCGACTAATCTCCCGCGAACGCCACGTTTCTCATTCCCCACCTCAGCTTAGGTGCTCATTGCAGCTTTCTGCTGCTCAGCACATCAAATCTGAACTCCTCTGCCTGCTTTCAGGACTTTAAAGGGAGCCCTGGGGTGAAAGGGGGACAAGGAGGAAGGGGGTGACATTCTCCAACCCATGATAGCAGGCAGAAGCATTCAAATACGAACACTTGCAAAAAGAAGGTAGATGCCTGGCACCAGCTCCCCCCGAAGGTGGAGCCTCCTCTCCACTCTTCCTCAGGTGGCCTGGATGCCCAGGGCAAGCACATTTCCCTGAGACAGGGATGCTAGCAGATGCCGAGAGCTGAACTCTGCCACGCGCACCCAATATGAGCGTAACACAGGCCGAGTATGTGACTGCCGCCTAGTCCCACCTTGCTTCTATTGCTTTGGAGGCGGCTGCAAGCTGCCGCTCCCTCCTTAGAATGCCCCTCTTACTCCCCCACAACCTCTCCACTAGGGTTTCCAGGCGGGAGGGAATTCCCGCCCATTCTCAGGAATTTTTTTCGCTTTCCCGTTACCGAATCCCAAGAAAAATTGGTCGGGAAACCAGGAAAATCGGCTCATTGAACCCAGTAATATCCACAACGGGAAACAAACGTACTACTCACAATGTATCTCTCAGACATTTTTCCTATTTATCGCTATCTAAAGTTACATTGCGTTACAATGTTACACGCCACCAGACATGCATGCTGCCACACCAGAATCAGATATCACATGACCAGCTAATTTTAGCTCTTGTAAATCAAGCACATTTGATAATGGAGAACAGAAAAGAGTTTGTATTTACACAGAGAAATATTTATTTCCAAAACCCAGGATTTGACTACAAAGTTATCTTCAGGTGAATTAACTAAGGAAATCTAAGGTAGTTTACCTTAATATGACATTGTCGTCAAATCCTGGGCTGTGAAAATAAATATTTCTCTGTGTAATACAAACTGTTTTCTGTTCTCCACGATGAATCATTTCCACAAAGTAATGGCTGATACTACCAACCACATTCAATCAGCTGACGATTGTGATGTATGTGAGTGTTCTTGGCTCTCTCGGCTGCTGTGGGTAAGTCAGTCTATTTAAAAACAACTTGCACTGCTAATATTGTATTCCAATATCACAATAATTTCCAATCTCGTATCATAATGTTTTGTGGCACTTTTCAACTATAACTATTCCCTGCACAATATAGGTCTTTCTTAATTTTATCAATTATTATTTTTAATAAATACATAATTTAATATATTTTATAGTTTGCCATCACAACGAGTAAAGAGTATAAAGAATGTTGGGAATATTTTAGAAAAAGATAAAGATAACGAATCAGCTCGTTGCCAGATATGCTCGAAAACTTTGCAATGCAAAGCATCATCAACCAGCAGTCTACATGGGCACCTAGAATACATCCATGGAATGAAAAGGAAGAAAAAGTCTGAAATGAATAATGATGAGCCAATGTCTTCATCTTCTAAGAGACAAACGACAATTTTACATTATGTCAGGGGACTGGATTTAGAAGAAACCATAAGCAAATTAGCAGCCTGGGATGGGAGATCAGTCAACACCATCACCAAAAATGAGTTTATTAGGGAAAGTTTCACAAGCAAAGGAATGCAGTTGCCAAGAAGTCCGTCTTCAGTTATGACACTAATGAACACAGTAATCCAGAAATTGGATGTATTCAAATGTGATAATAAATAACTGAGTATTTCAATAGACGAGTGGATCAGTTGCAAGAATCGCAGGAATGTGAATGTCCACGTATACTGCGATGAGACCTCTATGAACCTTGGTTTAATAATAATACATGGGAACTGTCCTGTGAAAAAAGTGTTATCCTTGCTTCGGGAAAGATTAGAAAACTTTCAGTTAAAACTTGAAAGTGATGCAGTTGTAATTACAAGTGACGGTGCAGCTGTTATGGAAAAATTCAGAAAATTAT
Source organism: Rhinolophus hipposideros (assembly GCF_964194185.1). Classification (NCBI taxonomy): domain Eukaryota; kingdom Metazoa; phylum Chordata; class Mammalia; order Chiroptera; family Rhinolophidae; genus Rhinolophus; species Rhinolophus hipposideros. Next base: position 29,293,127 of record NC_138050.1, on the reverse strand, counting down.
CACGGACTATTCAACAGTTCTGCTACAGCCATGCGCTACCTCTAGCTGTGACAAAAGTATTTTAAGCTAGAAAGTTGAAAGGTGAAGCATCAGTGACTTGTAGCAGTGATAGTGAATTCAATGCAGATTCTGAATACGAGCAAGATGGTAACAGTGATTCTGAGTTAGTTGGTGTAGCCCGAGCTGATCAGTAGGATTTGCAAAATGATCTATCTTCGGCAATTAGCAGCATACGAAGAATTGCGAAAATATTTAAATATTCTCCAGTAAAAAGTTCTCTTTTGCAGCAAGAAATAACCAGGAGTGAAAAGAGGGAACTAGAAGTCGTTTTGGACTGTAAGACATGCTGGAACACACTGGAGAGAATGATAGATTTTTAAAGATCGTAAATCCGATTAAGACTGTTTTACAAGACTTGAAATTCGATCACTCATGGGAAGAAAAGTATTATGAAATATTGAGAGGTATGTTGAATTGCTTACAACCTGTAAGATTAGCAGTTGAAGACTTAAGCAATAGAGAAGCTAATATTCTCACAAGTAAAGGAATTTTTAAGCTCCTGTTCAGTAATTTAGAAAAACAGAATTCTTCAATGATCCAAATGCTTTTAAAGGAAATAAAATTAGAGTTGGTTAAACGTAGAAATAGAAATCTTATGTCTCTCACAAAGTACTTGAGCAACATTAGTTGTCTGTGAGATGAAAGAGGATGAATTTTTTGCCTTGTCAAGTAAGAATGAAATTACATGATTGGCAAAGTCATTAATAGAAAGACTTTTTAAAGGAACATTTACAACAGAAGAAGTTACAAGAGAATAAAGGACGTCCTGACAAAGAGTTCTGACATTAAATCAGAATCTGATATGAAGTGTGAATTGACTAAAGCAATATCAATTTCGACATCAATGCCTAGCCCTATGCATGCAGACAAAATATTTGCTTCTTTAAGGAAGGAAATGAGCTTATATGAAGCAATGCATTCTCTCACTCCCAACTTGAAGATGTTTTTAGACGCACTCATAACAATTCGACCAACGTCTACAGAAAATGAAAGAAATTTTTCCACATCAAGTATATTTGTTACAAAGCGAAGATCACGATTGTCTGATCGGGCAATTAATGGTCTATGTTTCTTAAAGTTCATTTTAAAAATGACAAATAAAAACTATTTGAAGTATTTTTTAAAATTTCAAACGAATAATATTTGCATTTGTTTTCTATTAATGTTTAATTTAATAAATAACATATTTAAATGAGATTGGGAATGTTAACTACATTGTGTGACATATGTAAAGACTCACTGTATACTATAAAGTTTGGTTAAATAAAGTTTGTATTAATTACATTGTTTACATTTTGAGAAAACCTGAAATATAACAGAAACCGAGCCAAAATGATACCGTAGTGACCCCTGTTTAGCTCCCAGGGCAAGAGATGCACTAATCATGAAATTCCGGTCGACCACCATTTAGGAAATTTTATTTACTCAAGTTTTGCGTCAACCTTTTACATATAAGAGTGTCTCAAACCTCTGAAAGACTGCGCCGGGGCCGAACCCCGTTGCCCGACCTTCTCTACGGTTTTTCTGTTTATTACCATTTACTGTTAAAGCCATTATTACAGATGATCAACGAAAATTAAATAAAAAAAGATTATTTCGGGAATTCTCAAGAATTCTCAGGAAATACGATTCCCTGTTCTCAATTCCCGAAGGTTCCAAAATGTCGGGAATTTGGAAACCCTACTCTCCACCTCCTACATGAATAATTAACTCAAGATCTTCAAAGCACAATAAGGTGGTAAAGAATGTCCCAGCTATGTCGGATTATCCACCCTTGACCTCCTGACACGGTGGAGTGATCCTGGACCCTCAGTTCAACCCCTGCCTCTCTAGCAAGCGCCCATGTGGTGCGGCCTCCTTGGTCTCTAAGAGCCATGGCTTATCCACCACGTTTCTCCCCTGTCCCAAAGCTCTCAGCCATGTGAGGAGAGAGGGGACCTGGAGGGCATTCTGGATGTGCAGGCCAGGGAGAAAGCCAGTTTGGGATCATCCCATACTTAGTAGTCAGGGTTCAGAACCCTGGCTGGGCTGTACTGACCTACCTGTATCCCCTTCTGTGAACCCATGGGGCTTGTCCAGCAACACGATTTGGATCTTCCACCACCAGCCAGCCAGTCCATGGTTCCACATGCTCCCAGTGAAGCCGGGAGCCCCCAGGACCGGGGACCAAACGCGTGACGTCTCTGTTTCTCCTATGGCACCTACGTAGTACCTGTGCATTGCATACTACATACGGAATAAATGCTCAGTTGGCTAACATACTGTTATTTTCATAAAATGTACATTTTTCTCTCTTTGCTTCCCTCTGAAGTTTATCTCACAAGTCAAATAAAGGGAGTGTTTGTTAACCGATTTTTTCAAGAAGAATTTTTTTTTTTTTACAATCACAATATTTTTGTGGTTGTTAGTGTGAGAAGCTGTTGAAGTTCGTCAAGATGGCTGTCCTTCCTTTTCGGCCGGGGCCGCCATCTTCCAGTAACTCGTCAAAATGACCAACACAAAGGGAAAGAGGAGAGGCACCCGCTATATGTTCTCTAGGCCTTTTAGAAAACATGGAGTTGTTCCTTTGGCCACATACATGCGAATCTACCAGAAAGGTGATATTGTAGACATCAAGGGAATGGGCATTGTTCAAAAAGGAATGCCCCACAAATGTCACCATGGCAAAACGGGAAGGGTCTACAGTGTTACTCAGCATGCGGTTGGCATTGTTGTAAACAAACAAGTCACGGGCAAGATTCTTGCCAAGAGAATTAATGTTCGTATTGAGCATATTAAGCACTCTAAGAGCTGAGACAGCTTCCTGAAACAGGTAAAGAAAAATGATCAGAAAAAGAAGGAAGCCAAAGAGAAAGGTACCTGGGTTCAACTGAAACGCCAGCCTGCCCCACCCAGAGAAGCACACTTTGTGAGAACCAATGGAAAGGAGCCTGAGCTGCTGGAACCCATTCCCTATGAATTCATGGCGTAAGTGTAAAAAAATAAAAGACCTCTGTAAAAATAAAAAAATAAAAAATAATAAAAAGATGATTGTCTTGTTTGGTTGACTCTCTCTAGTATGCATTTTCATATCAGATACAACTGAAACTTATCTAAGGAAATTACTCAAGACCCATGGCCAAGGAAAATAAAATAAGCGTAAGTGAAAGTATGATGTAGGTGAGAAATAATTTATATTAAAATAGAGGGAACAGTCAAAGGTAAGATTATTTTATTAGCTTTATGACCCAGAAAAAAAAAAAGTTTAATATGAGAGCATCCCTGCTTAAATTCTCCCATTCAGGCCAGTCTGAATTTATTACATGATTATTTTAATCCAAAATAATTTTCAAGTAGGTGTCAGTTTATGGGATGAGGCTCAACAAAACAGTAACATAAAACTGTTAAATTACTGCTTTAATACTTAACACCTTCTCACACAACAAAATGTATCTTGTTAAAACCCACTTCTCTTGGAAAGCACGGTAGTGGATTTTACAAGATACAAGGCTCTACATGTCTCCATATCTAGGAAAAAGATCAAGACCCAAGGCTGCATTTAAAGGACAAGGTTGTATTGTTGTTGCACCTTTTTTAATGTACAGTGTACACCACCCTTTACAATAGTTAAAATGTACCAAAGAACAAAAGCTTTGCCCTAGAGCATTTACAGTCTAGAGGCCAGATGGAATGAGCCACGGAAAACCCCAGGAACATTGTAGAAGCCACTGGAATTGAAAGGCTTACTCATCAGGCAAGTTTTCATGCTTGCTGAAGCTATACACCAGACAGACGTGGGGACATTAAATTCCTTTAGACACTGCTGTCTCTTTGGTTTGAGAACTATGAGTACATGCTTTGTTTTAACCTCTTGTTACACCAAATCTCTGGCAACAAGATTAGGGAAGCAAAGGCCAGAGCAACATAATTCCACATTTGCTCATTTTCCAGGTCTGGGAGATTAAGGACTATTACATAGGCTGGTGGGAAGAGAAAACCATTTATTGTACGATTTGCCTTTGACAGTCTACATCTAGACAGCCATGGCCTCCAGATAATAGAGTTTTAAAAGGAAAGGAGTATTTTTATTAGAACATTGCAGTTAAATTAATATTGAAGGGGGAAAAATTGATTGAATAAGCTTTCAAGAGCTCTTGAAGGTTCCAGGAGACTCAGAGTGAACTGGTCAGAAGCAGGTAAGTGTGTGAGAAGAAATGGGCCCCTGTCGGAGGCGGTGTAGGGGAAGGTCCATGCTGGAGACAAGCGGATCTGGGTTGAAATCTCAGCACTGTCACTCTTTACCTGTCTGACGTGGGAAAAGACACTTAACCTCTCTGAATTTCAGCGTCTTGTAAAATGGAGTTAAGAACCTCACTGGGTTTCTATGAAGATTAAATACAGTCATGTATATAAATGGGCTGCTTCAGCATTGAACATATAGCAAGTATTCCATTAATAATAGCTTTTCCCAAGCTCATTCTTAAGCAACAAGGAGGCCTGTCATCTCTGGAAGACACAGGGGTCCCTTCCAGGCGCACAGTGTATGGGGTGACCCACCCAGGCCAGTCTTGGAAAAGCATTTCACGGCCAGCACGTGGGTGACAAAGACACCCCCGGCCAGAGCCTGAAAGGCCCACTGGGCCAGGGAGGGAAGGGAGTGGAGGAACATCCCACCCGCTTCGGGCAAAGCCCAGATTCCTGGGCCTTAGCCTTGGTTCTGAGTCACCCTGGCTGGAGACCCTACACCAATCTACACTTCAGTGTCCTGTGGGTGAAAGGCAGGGGTCGGTGGCGGGGTGAGACACTGTCCTGAGGTCCTGTCTGGATCTAAAATCCTAAGCTCCTACTCTGTAATCTAGAACCCCCACCTGCTCACTAATAGACCCTGCGGCAAGAGTGGAGTCAAGCCTGATGGGGACAGGGATGGGTGCTCTGCCAGCTATAGAGGCGGAGGCAGAGGCTGCTTGAGAGAGCAGAGGGCCTCCCCCTTCCCTTTAATCAGGACCTGAAGGGGGGATGGGAGCTGAGAAGGCCCAGGGGATGGGGAGTGGGGGGTTGGGCTGGAGGCTGCTGCCTTGCAACTGCAAGGAGGAGGCACTGCCAAGCCTCACCATGGAGACCTAACTGCCCGCCAGCCTCTGTAAGAGGCCCCAGGCCCAATAATTGTGAAATCAAAGGACACAGAAATGCGTGAAGCTGTGACATCTAACCTTTAACATTAGGGTCCAGATCACCCCCAATTCTCTTCAGAGTCAGGGGTGAAAACATCCAGAAAGTTGTAGGAAGAGAATTCCAATTTTCTGAACACATTAACAGTCTGCTTTGCTCTAGCATGAATAATACCAGTATAATGCTTTCATTTGTACTTTATAAAAAAGCTCTTCTACCTGCTAGCACAGGTTTCCTCCTAGTAAAACAGAGAGGGAAATGAAGCCATTATCTGCATTCCGTGAAGTACCATATGGTTACACATGGGCATCCAGCCAGGGGAGGTCTCTCACCAAGCCTCTGTGCACAACTCAAAAGCTAACTAAAGTCGTTACACTATATTGGATTCACATCAGAAAAGGAGGACCAGAGTGCCGACAGGACGGCAAGCAGAAAACGCTTTGGCTTAACTTTTCTTACCTTCCAGTTTCAGGGTTACCTGGAGCATCTCAAAAACCACAATTGGAATTAGCCAAATTTTACTCTACCAACAGCTTGTTACTTAGTCAGCATACTTTGAAAGCAAGCATGAAAAATTCAGTCCTTTGCAAGACACATCATAACGTAATAATACTGTACGTATAAGTAGTCAGACCAAAAACAAACCAACCAAGAAGGATAAAGAATAAATGGACATATTTGTATTTTTCACGTCATTTAATCCCCCGATGGGACAGGGACTCGTCTGATACCCCACAGCAGTCAAATTCAAAGCGCAGATGAGAAAGAAATCCGCCCAGAGGTCTTGACAGGGCACTCAGGTTTATCATTTGATGGGGGCTCATCACCACCCAGCGCAGTGAGCTCAGTGACCTTGAGATGCACCTCCTTCCCAGATAAGACCCTAATAGTAGGAACACGTGGTAAAACAAACAAACAAACAAACAAAAAACAGAAAATGAGAGACATAAGCATAAGCCTCATGGACATAAGTTATTAGCCACATGGACAGAGAATATTTTAGTAATGAAATTTAAAAAAAAAAACAAAACCTGGGGTTTTCAGATTTTATTGACTGGGCAACTAGAACACACCTCAAAAACAGAATGAGGGAACTGTGCAAAATAATTTTTTAACCACTAATATCGATTGGAGTTTTACTTTAATTCTGATACTTATCATGCCGTAATTCACATTCTCTAAGCACTCCAAATGTCAACTATGCTGCAAAACTATTTTCCAGAACACTTACGAGCATAACGCTATTTAGGAGTAACCCTGCCACCTTCTCTTCTAGGGGCAATTTGAATGAGAATGAAAACACAGTCTTAAAGTTAGCAAGTCAAATGGAGGAAGAACTTTATTTTCCTACTTGTGATTTACTCTGGCAGTATTTTTCAAGCTTTTTCAACTCCTGCTTCCTTCTGGTAAATAAACATAAAAGTCTCATGCTCTCCTTTAATTTTACTTGAAGTTACAAAATTAAATATATTAATGAAAAATAACAGTATGACATTTTAAAAATATATAATTATAGTAACCTTGAAATACACATATTTTTCCTTCACATGGTATTTTTAAAGAATGCTGAGGATGCTTGTTCACCAAAAGTGCAGTGATAGCCACTTCAAAATCGAATGTTCTGCCACTTATTTTCATAGTCAGAAGGGAAGGGAAAAAAACAGACCAGCTAATGTACGTAAATGACAGAAATAGGTTAATACCTGGAAAAGTATGTTGGCTGTTGCAGTGCAAATAAGGAGATCGCCAGTGATCTATAAAGCATGTCTGACATCTGAATCAAACCCCTTTTCCAAACTCCTCTCCCGAGTTCTCTTTTCAAGAACACTGGTGAGAAAGGTTTCTCCTCACAAGCTCACAAATGCACCTTAACACCAGTGTCGAGAGTAGATTGCCTAATTCATCCAGCAGATTGGATGTGATGTAACTTCTTAAAAATAACCTACAGGAAGCCTGGAGAGAGCCATTCAATCAAAAGTAATTAATTAATTAATTAAAAGGTGGTTTTAATTTTTTAAATTAGCTATAAATGTATAGACGGTAATGTTGGTCTTTATCCCTTAGAGCAGGGCTGTCCAAACTGTGGCCAACTTTGGCCCGCAATCCATTGTTAATTGGCCCACAGCAAATTCCAAAGATATAGTTAGTTTACTTAAATAAACCAGGTGAGGCAATACGTACTTCACCTCGAGTGAGTGGCCCGGCTGTTGGTGTATTTTACTGCATATGGCCCTTGGTGAAAAACGTTGAAAAAAGTTTGGACACCCCCGCCTTGAAGTATCAATTTTGGTGTATTCAGAGTTTTAATTTTTTTAAATATGCAATGCTCCAACTGAAAACAGTTGATAAATGCAAAGAAGTTGGTCTTTTCCCTGGGGTTCCCCAAATAGGGCTATTGTGTCTTTCTCCTCACCAATACGGCAAGTATATTTCCCACTGATGACCCATCAAAGGATGGGCCCTGTAATCAGCGTTCAGAGTTTGACAAAGGACCATCCTCTGGTGGTGAGCACACCCTTTTGGATGCAATGAACCCCCTACTTAGTAAGGATTGAGGTCTCCCAGATTACTGAGTAGTTTTGGAAATCAATGTTTTCTAATTCAGCCCCAAAATAGTTTGATGTTTTTTTCCTTTGATTCAGTTCACGAGCTTCCAAGAATGTTGACACCATTTCAGAGCTTTAGCAGTGGTCTCCTACCTTAAGAAAACAGTACAGTCTGTTTTTCTTCTATCATGACTTCAGGTATGGATTGCACCCAGACTAAGTGAATACGCTTCAATTATCACAGCAGACAGCACAAGTGATGTTTGAGCTAGCTTCACTGGAAATTCAATAGCTTTAACTGAGTCATCAATTCAGACAATTCAGCACCTGCCTTAGAGTTGGACAAAGATATCATCTGGAATTTCTCCTCTGCTTACTCTCTAAGCAGTTTTGACAAATGTAAAAATGCTGGTTTTTCATGAGAATGTCATTAATAAGGACGCTTTTCTTTTCAATTAAGAGACTATTTAATACAAAACTTTCACAGCTTCTGTGGATTTCTGGTAATACGTTTCAGTTCCATCTGATCTCGTGTAGAAGAATTTTTTTTTCTCTGAATTTTTCAGAGAAAAAAAAATGCCTCCACCATTTTTAAAATAAGATTTTCTTGAGTAAGGCCAAATGACATCAATACGCAGCTTTTGAAAGGATTTACAACATGCACCTTATTCTTCACAATAGACATTCATGAATCCATGCGTGACACACACCTCATGAAATTATTTATCTTCTGAATTGAGCCAGGAATTCTAAAGACTGTTGGCCAGGCCTGCAAAGTGAAGATCTTGAAGTTGGGCATTGGCGGTTAAGGCTGCTCCAGGCATCCAATCCTGGAAGCAAACTTTTTGATCATTTCATATAACTGAATAGATACAAAAACATAAGCTTTTGTACATTTCCTTTTTAGGCAATGCACACACAGCTTGTCTAATTTTGACACCTTCCTCTTCCCTTCTAAAAAGCAGAAACTTTTTAGCAGTGCTTTTACTTTAAGGTACCATATTATTATTCCTGCCTCAGGGGTGACCCAACATGGCAACCTGCAGTGTTATAGAGACCTGATTAAAAGGTCCTGTGTTTACCTCCCCACATTAGCGTCATGTGGCTGAACACTAACAATAAAGCCCATTATTTCCTGTAATTATGATCTCATTTCACACCCTTTCCTCTCAACTATGAGAAAAAAGAACTCTTTTCCCCTTCCTTGGCCATGGAAATATGCTGTGATCATAGTTTTCTCTCTTGCTTGTCAAAGACCTAAACAGACCAGTTTCTCCAGGGCTTTTCTTAATTATCCAATGTACTTATTTTATTTTCAATTGAAATATAATTAACATACCATCTAACTTATTTTTTTTAATTTAGTTCAAGTCTTATTTTCTAAGGTTGAGCTGTAACTCAAATAAACTTAATATATTACTAACAACTGTAATCATCATTAGACTGGTATATTCTGGAATATGTTGCCAAGATTATGCTTCTTTTGGATATAATTCCATTTTCCCCATTTAGTTCCCTCAGAACGAACTTTTTAAAAGAAGCAGCATATAACATCTCCCCGCCAAAATAAATGGTAATCATTTCAACTTTTGTGACTTGAGAAGGAAGTAGCTTAATTGAAATGCCAGAACAATCTTATTGGCACAAGGACCAAGTCAGCACAATGACCTACCTACCTGGAAAATGAACTATATTAACAATATTACAAAAACTACATTTACTCATTCGAGTCCACATGCTTAAGTCATCGGAACTTTTGAGTACATAGGGTCAGGGCTTAGAGAAAATTACTCAAATCCTCTCTCTTTGCACAAATGTACAAACTCTAATTCCCTCTCCATGAAAGTAAAAGCATTTTTTGAATAGATCAGCCTCCCGACCCTCAGGATGGCAGGCACAGATTTACATTCTAAAGAGGAGACAGTCTTACAAAGAGTCATAGAAATTTATGTGGACTCACCAAGTCACATCAAACACCTCTTTAGAAATAGCTTCAATTTATATTTTGTTTGCATGTGACTGATCCCTCCCTCTTCCACTAATACATTGCCAGAAATTTTAATGGGAGAGGAGGGTTTCGAGTTCAGTGTGGGAAAAGAGCTGTCCAGTTTGGACAACTGACTTTGTCTTTTTTAGCTCTGCTTTTTGGGCAACAAACCAGACACTTCTGGACTTCTCCCAAGGAAGTGAAAAGATGATACAGCTCAATGAATCTGCCATCCTTCTGGAAAGCAATTCCAATTCTTATTTCATTGATTACTGTCACACTGATGTCAAACTCAACATCTGCAAAGTGCAATAAAGTGAAGTGCAATAAAACAAAGTGCGCCTGTACAATCCTTCAGTCTCTGTGAGGGGATTGGTCGTAGGACCTCCATGCAGACCAAACTCTATATAAAATGGTATAGAAAAATGCATAGTCAGGCCATCAAAAAAACACTGTTTCAATCGAGGTTGGTTGAATTTATGAATGCAAAATCCATGTATATGGAGGGCCAACTGTACCTGCACAGTATAAACTGGCAGACAAAAAAAAATGCAAATTCTCATGACGTTGATGTAACCTCCTTAGACTATATGGGTGCCACTGCTGTGTGCCCTCTGTCACCTCTCCCTGTGCTGAGGCCTGGTAAAGCAGGAGCGTCCTCAACAGCCTCTAGTCCAAACCAACACTGTCCATAGGGGGATTCTAGGCATGGAAGTAGTTTGACCCACTCATGTCTACACAGCAAGGGAGCAGCTGTGGTTCTTTCTCCACTTCATGTCCGTAAGTTTGATGGTGGAAAATGCAGGGTTTACTAAGCTATAGAATAATCAGGTTTGCAAAACCAATGGTCTACATACAAGGTCAAAAGGAAAGCACTAAAGAAAGTACTTCATTCTTCATTTGTAAAAATGGCAGAGGCCACTTGAAAATGGCATTGTGCTAGTTCAGTTCAATGTAAATGATTTATAAAAAGCTGATATGCACCTCCTGCATCAGAAGCTCCTGGCTTGGTTGATAAAAACCCAGATACCTGAATTAAAATCTCCAGGGCTGGTGCTGGGGAACCTGTGCTTTTAATAAGCCCCCCAGCTGATTTCTAGGCCTACCAACATCTAAGACCCTCCAGGGGGTAAGGAGAGAGGCTGAAAGGAAACTGATTCGTATCTCAACTGGCAAGAAGCACTGTAACACCTGTGCATGTCTCTCAGGCTCAAAAAAATAGGAGAAAACAAGGGAAGTGCTGAGCATGGGGAAGGGCTTATGTGTCTATTCCTCCTGAGCACAGCTATGGTGAGTGTAAGTGGTATTCTCATCCCGTAGGGTAGTCTAGCATTCTTGTGCGTGCAAGGTTACACAGCCCTCCAATTTCATAGCTTTAAAACTTTATATATTAACAATCACACTTGTACTGTATAAATCATAAACTACCCAATGTATTCACTCACAGAATCTACATCTTATATTGCTGATTTTTTTAAAAAGAAAAACTTCTCTGGCATCATAACCAAAAGTAATTGAAATACACTTTCACACCAAATTAAGTTTTAAGTAAGGAAAATTCAAAAGGAGTAATTCTTTCAGACCTAAGACTCTTAGTGTAACTTTTTATGCAGAAAACAAAAATACCTGGCTGTAAAAACAATGACTTTAAATTAGATTAAGTAAAATAGAATTGATAATGCCCTTACTTGTAGAATCTGAAAACACAAAGGTTAACAGCTCAGGCTCTGGAGTCAGATTGCTGGATTGAAATTTGAGATCTCTTATTCAGACAAGGCTCCACCCTGAACCTCAGCTTACTCTTCTGTAAAATGAAAATACAGTAGATTCTCACTTAATGCCGTCAATAGGTTCTCTGACTTTAAACGAAAGAGCATATAATGAAATCCATTTTACCACAGACTAATTGATATGGAAATATGGCAAATTCTCAACGTTCTCCGTGACTTAAAACAAAACTAATTTTACCATAGGCTAACTGATACAAACACGAGTTTCCTACGTATAATTCCTACGGTATATATACATCAGATGACTGATGATCTGCTGTAATGTTAGCGCTACCTCTGTAAGAATTAAATGAGACAATAAATTAAAATGCTTAGAAAATTCCCGACCCACAGCAAGCATTAATAAAAGTTCATTCTTCTTCCTCCTTTCCCTTCCCCACCCACCCCCTCCCCAAAGCTGAAGTAGAGCCAGTAAACATTTAATAAAATGAAGGAGCACATGGCATAAAAACTGTCTTCTAGAAAGCTCCTTCTTCAATATAAAAGAAAATGTTAAAGATACGGGAAAGAGTAAAAGAAACTAGAATAACCCCCATTATCTGGGAGCAGTCAGAGACATGGTTTATAAAGTACTGCTTTCATTTTTCTACATCAGTGCTTCACAGTCTACTAACTTAAAGCCTTTTTAAAAAAAAACAAATTAATAACCAGACTCTGATGAAAGAAAAGTCATCAACCTAGACAAATCATGCAGCTCACAAAGTCCCCCATAAGAAAAAAAGAATCATTTATGTCTCCTGCGATTCTATATTAACTCCAAAGTCGGCAAGCTTTCCAAGTCTTCCCAACCTTATCAAGACCCAAACATAACAGACCAAGGGGGAAAGAAAGGCTCCGCCACTAGAACCTAGTGGGCAAGAGGATACTTTAGAAGAAGAAGGGTTGAGGATCTAGATGAATACTGGTAATATTTATTTGGTGAGATACAGTTGTATGGTTGTGATAATGAGATCATGGCATCAATGTGACAATAATCAATGAAATAAAGAATTGGAATGTCTTTCCAGAAGGATGGCAGATTCATTGAGCTGTATCATCCTTTCACTTCCTCAGGAAGAGCGCAGAAGTGTTTGGTTTGTTGGCCAAAAGCAGAAATAAAAAAGACAAGGTCAATTGTCCAGACTGGACAGCTCTTCTCCCACATGGGGGTGGGGGGGTGGGAACCCTCTATTTCAGCACCACATATTACAGCCCACAGCCCTCCTCCTAATCTTGGTGAGATTGGCAGAGAGAATGCAGAGAGCTCAGACCCAAACCCCAACCCTGTCAGACAGATAGACAAAATTTCCAAGAGGAGCGTCCAATTCACAGAAAGACGTTTTCCAACCTGCAATCACCCTGCACCTCACATAACTCAGTTTCCAATGCTTCCATGGAATCACTGTGCCCCTTATTTCCCTTCTTCTTCTGTCTTCCCCCTTTGCCACTTTTCAGTCATGTCCTGTCTCACCTCCCGCCTCCTCCCTTCACTCATGGTTTCACACATGGTCCATCCCACTTGGCCCAGGATCAGCCTCTCCCAGCTCAATTTACCCACCAAGGGCTTCGGAACAGGCAGGAAGTATTAAGATATTGAGCTGGAAGGTTGCTGGATCTAGGACTGTGTAGACAAAGCACAGCTGCCACCTTGAGAGGTGTCACTTAAAGTGGAATTCAGAGGGCAGGAAAGGAGCACTGGTGCCGGAGAGGCTGCAAACACTGACCTCACTCTGGGACAAGCATGCCACCAGCTTTGGCGGACAGGTGACTTCCAACTTCAGGACTGACCCAAGAGTAGAATGCAGCCTAAAGGGGCAACAACCAAAGATGAAGGATCTCTGTAAATAAAGTCTTGTTTTGAAAGTCCCCTCTAAAGAATTAAACATGTAGAAAGTTCTCCTCTCTTTTTTATAATGAAGATGTTAGAAAACTATCTTGAATTTGTGAATGTCACTTTCAAGGGTGGTGGGGGTGATGACTGGGGGGAGGTGGCGTGGAATCTCTGAGGACAAGTTTCCCTAGAAGAGAAGGTGCTGAGCTCTACTGTCCTGGAAAATGGACACATAAGACTTTTGGTTTCCAGAAAATTCTGGAGGGGAGGGGGGATGACTTTACTTAGAAGTAGAAAGGCAGAGACCTACGAGTAATCAAAATCTTTTGTTGCAAAGGTTTGAAAGGAAAAATTGCCCAAACCCTGGGGGGCGGGGGGAAGGTGGGGAGGAAGGGGTCTGATACGATACTGGAGGAAGGGTGGCAGCGACAGAAGGAAAATGCGCAGTTCCTCAGTAAGTAACCCCACAGAGGACCACTGCACGCATAGCATCCTCGGAGCCAGCCTCCTCTCGGCTCCCTGTGTTCACTGTGAAGACAGAGGCTGCAGCAATCGGAGCGGTAGGAAGATAGAGCCCATCAGACTGGATCCCACCCCTTACAAGACACCGGCCAGCCTTTAGGGACCTGCAGAGACCCCTAGATTCATGAGAATGCGGCTCTTTTAGACGTACTACAACTCAGCGAGCATCCACACAGACTGAGGGACTTTATACGCTCCCCACATGTTTAACATTTGGGAGGGTAGAGGGGACATCCTGGTTTCAGAGACAAGTCATTTTACACGAAGCGATGAACTCTTGTGGACTCTCATTTTAGAAAATCATAAGGCCTTCATAAGAAATTGAGAAAAAAGAGGAATTTCATTGTGTTTGTTTGAGCAGAGGTATGCTTTCCTATTGTGAACATCACAAGGACATCTTAAGACCTTGCGTCTGTTCTACGTGGGGTCCACACTATCCTGTGGACTTCTCATTTGCTGGATCTGCCCTCCTAGGAGGGTTTACTCTCACCTGCATCCCCAAAGACTCTGATGAATCCCTTTACCTCTTATCTCAGTCATTCATCAAATTCTTCAAAGAGATACTGGCTCTTGGGGCCGGCCAGGTGCCTCAGGCAGTTAGAGCTCCGTGCTCCTAACTCCGAAGGCTGCCGGTTCCATTCCCACATGGGCCAGTGGGCTCTCAACCACAAGGTTGCCAGTTGGATTCCTCCACTCCCGCAAGGGATGGTGGGCTGCAGCCCCTGCAACTAGCAACGGCAACTGGACCTGGAGCTGAGCTGCGCCCTCCACAACTAAGACTGAAAGGACAACGACTTGACTTGGAAAAAAAAAAAAAAGTCCTGGAAGTACACACTGTTCCCCAATAAAGTCCTATTCTCCTTCCCCAATAAAATCTTAAAAAAAAAAAAAAAGAGAGATACTGGCTCTTGACAGTGCCCAAATTCACTGTTTTCTATCAAAAGAGACTGATTTGAGACTGATAGCAAAATATCAACCTTCTTAAAGATATATACATGCGTATTATAAATGTTATACGTATTCACAGCTTGTACCTTATCAGTACATCTATTTAACCTCCTCATTGAGATAAACTATAAACTAGATAATTGGTGCATCCAAATTAAGAAGTGTCTGAAATGATATTATGTCTACAGCTATTTACAGAATGGAAGGGTTCAAAACCTGTTTTACAAATGTAAAACTGAGTAGAATAATGATACAAGCACAATCTCTAAACTTCAAGTGACTATGGTAAAGCCCACCCCACATACAGCACTAAGTGAGATATTTTAAGTGGAATGAAATGTTTTAAATTATTTGTAGCAAGTAGTTTGTTCATAACAAACCTCCGTCAGTTTTTTTACCCCAAAATGCGTGATCGACCTCAGGACTGAAAGCACCCAAGTGCTGTCACTCCAGCACAAGAGACACAGACAGAGATCCTTTAGTTTTACGCCCCTTTGAAAAGAATTTAGTGATAACCAGTAGATTTACTTCTTAATGCGAGAGGGAAACGAACATGTGCTCAAGATCAGAATTAAACAAAGAGGTGAAACTGAAAAATCTTTGCAAAGCCTCTCAGCGTTCACAGCAAGGCCTTGAGTCTCCGAAGTTCATTCTAAATGCTTTACTACAATGAAACTGACACACCTTTACTGGAAATATCTTTGCGCCAGAGTGAGGTAATTCACAAAAATATTTTTATGACTAGCTAGAAATGAATAAAACTTGAAGCGCATCATTGTGTGCTGTTTAGACTTACACTCTGAGATTTTAATATGAGAAGTAAGTTTCCCTAAGAGTGAGGCCCACGTCTGAAACTTTTCTGGATATTGTAAAGACTCCAACCCAGTGCTCTACATTTATTAGATGCTCGATGCCATGTTACTACAGAATAAAATCCCACGAGACCCCACATGACCTGGAGTCGGCCTCAGTTCCTGTCACACCTTCCGTTCTTTTGCTGACTCAACAAGCCCAAGGCACCCTGGCTTTCTTTTCTCTTTCTGCAAGGAGTCAAGCTGATTTCCATCTGCTTCTTGTTCATTGCTGGCCAACTGGCCATCGGTCAAATGCTACATGAAATGAAGTATTGTTGAGCTGTCACTCAAGGCACCGGCTCTACCATCTTGCCCCCTGGGTCCAAATCCTAGCTCTATCATTTACTAACTAGGTGTCCTTGGAGAGGAATGTGTCCTTCTGTTCCTCAATTTCTTCAATTGTAAGATGGGTAAACTAAAGATACCTACATAGTATAGATGTCTTAAAGATGAGTTAATAAAGTACTTAGAACACAGTTATCAATAAATGTTACCTATGATCTCATTTCTTCCCACCACTCCCTATTCTATTACCGGCTTAATTTTTACAGCACTTAAAACTATCTGAAATTCTTATTTCTTTGTTTGATTATTGAAATGTCTGTTGCCCCACTAGAATGGAGCCTCCAAAAGCACAAGGACCATCTGACTTGTTCTCCACTTCAGTTCCCAGAACAAATCCCAGAAACTGGTAGATGTCCCAGTTGTTGAATGAATCAGTAATTCAAAAAGCTTTATAACACTCATGAAGCAATCCCAGACATTAGTCGAGGAAGATCATTTATTTTTAAGTTGACTTAACTAAATCAACTTTTGGGGAATGCATACAAAATATTTTAGAGTATACATTTTTTAATAAACAACTTGGTCTTAAAATTTTACTACTTGGAGAAATTACTTTTAAGAGAACAACTCTTTTTGAGAAAAACCAATAAAGATATTGGAATAGAATAAAATCTTGATGCCCATACGTTCTAAACAATTTCATAATGTAAAATATGTCCGATTTAAAGCCTAAAAAGCATATTTGGTCCTATTTAAATATCAAAGGATAAACTGGGAAAGTATAAAGAGCAACTGGAGGGGACAGAGACGCTAACCCATTCATTCTCCCTGAGATCTGAAATTAGGGGAACCTATGGAGATTGACCCCGGGATTTGTATACAGCTGAAGGTCATAAAGCCCCATGAGCCCAGGAGGGAGGAGCACCCATACTCACACAAAGGCCTTTGGGTTCAACCAAGTTACAACGGTACCTTTGTTAGGATAATAACCCTTGACGATGGGAATATACCCACGGTCATAAGAGAGCAGATGCTCTGATATAGCACTTATGATCTTTCCCCACAATTGTTTCAATAGACTTTCAGCTGGTACCTGTGTCTAATCCCCTCCCCATCCCTTCCATTACCTTCACTGGCCCCAGAAGACTCATGCCAAAGATCAAACCATGTCACCTCTCTCCCTGATTAAAAGCCACCAGTGGCTTCTAAACCTTCATATCTGGCGCTCGCTTCCCTTTCCATTGTCTTATCATATCACTCTCCCACACACACCCAAACCAGCCAGTTTCCAAACATGTCATGAAATCCCAACCCCGTGACTTTGCTCATGCTCTCCAGGGTAGGACAGCTCTCCCATTCTGAATGATCCACTCGCGCCGCACATCTACGCAAGGCTGACGCCTCATCTCTGGGAACCTGGTTACCAGCTCACAAGGCAGAAGGAACTATTTCATGCTCACTGCCCTCAAAGCACACAGCACACTCACAGTTCCGCTGTACATATCCCAAAAAAGACTGCATGCCTCATCAGTCTTTATAATCTCAGGAGTGACACAGGCACCAGTAGCACGCAATGAATATGTATGGGATTTAACTTCATATGATTTACTCAACATACACAGCACAACTTTAAAACATTACTAGTTTCCTGCACACACGTATCCCCTTTGAGGGTCCTGGAAATTAAAAGCCTGAACTTTTCTACATGCCCAGAGAAGGTTATTTCTAAAGTAGTAGATTTGAATATTCCGAACCAAAACTACGTTTCCTTTTTGAGTTGCTTAATTCCCTGCTTCTTGTTGAAACCGATAATCATCTCCTCAATGTCCAACCCCTACCTGAAATTTTATAGTTGGTTAGAACCATATAGGAGTACTTTTGGAGTTACAGGCACCAAAACGCTTGCAACTTCAAAACAAATGTCTCAAACTGTTACCAAACAAAATGTTCTTATCTTAGTCCAGCTGTAGCAGTGTACATAGACTTGCCTCCACTGTTCTGTAGCATGGCCAGAAAAGGGCACCTGCGCAGACCTCTTCTCCACTCCGGGTTGTGCTGGAGCACACATCCAGGAGAATGGAACTTCAAAGCTATTACTCTCCTTCCCTCACTGCCAGGATCTAACGGAGCAATTTTATTACCACTCCCTAAGATGGGCTCTAAGAGAACACTTAGAAAAGAACCAAATTTTGTGAATAATTATTTACCATAATAATAATAACTTAAACTGGCATTTGCCTACCAGTTATTTAAAAGAACATCTGGTGACCGATTAATTTCATCAAAGTTCAACAAATGGGAATCCAATGCCTTCTGTAATGTTTATCTATGTGTCTCGTTTTCTGGCTGTTTCATACTCATAAAGGAATTAGCCCAAATCACAAAATAACATAGAAGTACCTGATGGTAGCATAGGTAGTATTGAGAGATCGGTTGAAAGGGATAATGCAAGAAATGTACGACTAATAACAAACTATCAAGGGATAATAAAGATAGTGATTCCTGCTTTTGAATATAAATTAGACAGATTCAAGGGTATTCCTGATAATATCACTCACTCTTTACCGAGTAGAGTTACAGCGAGGCTCCCTCTTAGTATACCATTGTATGTTTTTTGTTTGTTTATTTGTTTGTTTTGTTTCTTCAACATATGAACTTGACGAGATGCATCGACTATGACTCAGAATAAAAGGTTGTGAGCCAGTCATCAGTGGCTCCCCGACTTTGGAATTCCAAAGCTCAATAAAAGAGCTTGCAACAAAAAAATCAGGAAGCTTTGCAGCAGACAGAAAGGTTCCCTTAGAGAATTTTTATAGTAGATGAACTTTTTCAAACAATTCAGCCTTTTACCATCATTACTGAAGCAAAACTGGAATTCTACATAGTGGAGACTGTGAACCCCCAAGGCAGTTCAAAAGAAAGTCACCTCTTGGATCCCAGCAGGTATCATCCCTGCTTCTTTATCTGATGCCTTCACTTTAGGAGGTAGTCCTTTGCTTCCTATCATGGTACTGAGTTAAGGGCTGAGCTGGGCAAAGCAGCTGCCACACCAACCAACCACCTGCTGGTCACCTTGAGACGCTAAGGCTATCTAATCAGATGAGGGCAATAGTCAGTAACTACAGCAATCTGGAACTTCAAGATTGCCAAATAATTGCCAAAATAATTGCCAAATAATTGCCAAATAATAATTGCCAAATAATTGCCAAAGTAATTCTCTTGGTCAATATGACAGCTCACCAGAGTTTACTAATTCTGCTAAAATGAAAAATATATACTATATATGAACAATAAAAATAGTTACAAATCAAATGATACTGATATCATATCTGGAATTTCAAAATGGTGGAGGCGGATGGGCAATGGGGATATACATTACTTTTGAATATGTTTGAAATTTGCCAAAATAAAAAGTAAAAAATAAGCATGAAGCCAAGTTTAAAAGAAAATCATTAAAATGCAATCTATTCAGTGCATACCAATGACTACCTGTATTCTTCGTGTGTTGCAGTCCTACAGTACAAGAGCAGATTAAGTCTCAGAGGCATTAATCTTAGCCCCTTTGCTAAGGCAGCTTAATTACACGGACGCTATTGAGGTTTTTGCTAAAGTCAAAAGAGAGAGAGAGAGAGAGAGAGAGAGAGAGAGAAAATTAAGACGCCTTTTGAAATTCAGCATAGATTACAAAACACACAAGCTGCAAGCCTTAGTAGTTCTTTTCTCTACTCAACTGTAAAGATTTGTTATGTAAAAACAGACAAAACACAACAAAATAAAAAAATGCTATACATGGGTCACATGCATTGAGAAAGACACATTAGCAGGTAAAAGCCAATCCTTCAGAGGAAGGCAGCAAAGCAACAGCGGGTAACGAAAAAGGCGGCTTTACAGTCTTTTAGCTTCTGAACTTTCGACCTCCTCCCAAAATGTCACGAAAGAATTTCTACACCTCGAGACTAGAAAGAATGCTTTCTTTCTTGCAATCGTTTCATCAAACACTATTTTACTGTACACGCGTTCAGCCACTGGCCCCAAGGTACAAAACTGAAAAGTATGTTCTAGAAGAGACGCACACTGGATTAAGAGATACACTCATAACGTGGTGCAATAACAAACAGCTAGTCGAGCACCGCGGGAAGTGGGCGGCGAGTATCACCTGTCGGGCTCTCTCCCCCGGTGCAGTTCTCTCTTTTGTTGAGGATCAGACTGTCCCCTGTGCTCCCCGTGTCCTTCCCTTCCTCAACACACAACGTGCCCTGAAGAAAGCTGTACCGGAGGAGGCAGCCTATCTAAAACGAACTCTACAGCTCTGCCTTGCACAGAAATGCCGACGCTGACCAGTGAGGCAGCCAGCACACGCGGCGGGACGCGTCCTCCGGAAAGGGCGCCGTCCGGGGAGGGCGGGTGCAGCGCGCACCTGAGCCGCCCGCGGGGGAGCCGGCCCCCACCTGAGGCTACCTGAGTCCTCCCTCTCGACTTCTCTTCGGCTCACACGCACTTCGCAGCCCGAGCAGCGCGGAAAAGGTGAGACTCGCAGATCCGGAGCCGCGCGTCCCACCTGCCCAGCCCCCACCTGGGGCCGCGGGCGCCCCCAGGAATGCACGGCGGGCCGGCCGGGGGCGCGAGGGGAAGGTACAAACGCCCGTTTCAGGTGCCAGGAAGCTCCCCAATCCCGGCTCTCTGAGGACGGCCGGCCCCTCCCCCGGCCCGGGCGCGTGGGTGGAGGGAGGCGCGCGGCGCTGGGAGCCGCCGTCCCCCGCGCGGAGCCCGCCGCGGGCTCAGGGCGGGGCGGGGGCCCCACGGGGCCGGGACTCACCGAGGCAGCGGATGTGGAAGCCCGAGGGCGGCCGCAGAGCCCGGCGCGTCCAGCCCTCGCGCAGGGCCTCCAGGTGCTCCTCTTTGCCCTGGATCAGCAGAACCTGCTCGTCGATCCAGCCCAGGAAGAAGGTCTCGGCCACGGCGGCCGTGACCCGCTTGTTCCAGAAGTGCTGCATGTTCTCGGCTTTGAAGTCGGCGAAGATCTCGTAGCCGATGTGGTGCCGGGCGAGCTGCCGGGGCTTGGCCGGGGGCGCGGCCTGGGCGGCGCGGGACCTCTCCCCCGCGGGACCCTCGGCGGGGCCCAGGACGATGGCCAGAGAGTGAGGCGCGATCTGCAGAAACTTCTCCATCTTCAGAGGCACCGCCGCCCGCCGCGGGACCCCGTTCACCGCCGCCTCCTGCCGCTCCAAGGGACAGCCGCGGGAATGCCGCTGCGCGACAGGCGAGGAGCGTTAGTGACCCCCAAGGCCCGGGCGGACATCGCCCCCCCACGCTGCTCGCCAACCGCCCAGGACGCCCCGCGCAGCCCCTGGGCCAAGCCCACGGACCCGCGCGGGGCTCGCGGCGCCACCAAGCTGAGGGTGTGCGCAGCCTTCTTGGACCAAGGTCGCGCGCGCATTACCTGCGGCTCGGGGCCACCCTGCGGGCACCGCTCATTTTCCTGCGGCGGCACCCTCGCCTCCCTCGGCGCCCGGCGGCCCTGGCAGGGGGCGGAGACGCGGGAGGGGGCGGGCAGTTCGCGCCGAGTCCCGGGAACCCTCTCGGCCAGAATCGGCCGAGTGATCCCCCGCAGTCCGCTGTGGGAGGTGGCCGAGGTGGCGCGGACGGCCGGCATGGGGGGTGGGAGGCGGTGGGCGCTGAGTTGGCGGGGCTCGGGGGAGACCTGGAGGCCCGAGGGCACGCACAGCGACCCTTGAAAGGCACCGATTCCCCAACTGTGAATGTCGCTCCTCCCCACGCTCCATCTCCGCCCCCACCTCCCATCTCCTGCTGGAACAAGTGGATTCGCTGACTGGTTGATGTGCCCTTGGAAGTGGCTGTTTAAAAAACTTAACTAAATCACGAAAAGTTGTCATCAGTTCCTCCTTCCAAACTCACGGAATTCTGCTCTCGCATCTCCATCGCTTGCTGTGCTCCTACTATAGAAGAAACCCAATAATGCCCAGTGTTATTATCTACACAACCCCCAGTTTACTCAAAGGATGCAGAAACTTACCAGGAAAGGTAATGATTATGCTAAAAAAATAAATTAAAAAAGAAAACTTAAAAAAAAACCTCTTCTTATGATTGTTTCTCCACAAGGCTCTGTTTTGGTTATGTTTCATTGAGAAGGACTATACAGGCATACTTTGGAGACATGGTGGGATTCTGTTCCAGAGCACCACAAGAAAGCCAGTATTGCAACAAAGGGAATCACATAAATTGTTTGCTTTCCCCATGCATGTAAGTGTTATTTACATTATAATGTAGTCTGTTAAGTATGCAATAGCATTATGTCTAAAAAAAACAAGGTACATACCTTAATTTAAAAACACTGTCTTGCTAAAAAATACTAACCATCAAGTCGTACTCGTTTTGCTGATGAAAGGGCTTTCATCAGTGATGGCTGCTCACTGATCAGGGCTGTGGTTGCTGAAGGTTGGGGGTGGCTGTAGCAATTTCATAAGACAACAAAAAGTTTGTCACATCCATTGATTCTTCCTTTCATGAATGAGTTCTCTGTAGCATGTGATGCTGTTTGACAGCATTTTACCCAGGTAATACTTTCAAAATTGAAGTCTCAAACCCTGCTGCACCTTTATCAACTAAGTTTATGTAATATTCTTAATCTTTCGTTGTCATCTCATCAGTCTTCACAAGATCTTCACCAGGAGTAGTAGTTTCCACCTCAAGAAACCGTTTTATTTGCTCATCCATAAGAAGCAATTCCTCATGGTTAAAGTTTTATTATGAGATTGCAACCATTTACTCACAACTTGAGGCTCCAGTTCTAATTCTCTTGCTATTTCTACCACATCTGCAATTACTTCCTCCACTGAAGTCTGAACGCTTGAAAATCATAAGGGCTGGAATCACTTCCTTCAAACTCCTGTGTTGAATGTTGAGGTTAATGCTGACATTTTGACCTCTGCTCATGAATCACGAATGTTCTTAATGCCATCTTCAATGATGAGTCCTTTCTAGAAGGTTTTCGATTTACTTTGCCCAGATCCATCAGAAGTAGCACTATCTATGGAAGCGATAGCCTTACAAAATGTATTTCTTAAATAATAAAACTCGAAAGTCAAAATTCCTTTTTGATCATGGGCTACAGAATGGATGCTGTGTTAGCAGGCAAGAAAACAACATTAACATCACAGTACATCTCTTATCAGAGCTCTTTTTGGCCTGTGTTGGCTTTTGACATGCCTTCCGCACTAAACTTAATCATTCCTAGCTTTTGATTTAAAGTGAGAGACGTGACTCTTCCTTTCACTTAAACACTTAGAGGCCATTGCAGGGTTATTAATTGGCCTAATTGCATATTGTGTGTCAGAGAATAGGGAAGTCAAGGGAGAAGGAGAAAGATGGGGGAATGGCAGGTCGGAGCAGTCAGAAAACACAACATTTATCCATTAAGTTCACTGTCTTACATGGGTCAGGAATCTAAGTACAGTCCAACTGGGTGCCTCCGGCTCACGGTCTCTCATGAAGTTGCAGTCGGTCCAGGGCTACAGTCTCATTTGAAGGTCCACCTGGGTGTGGATTTACTGCCAAGCTCATTCATGTGGTTGTTGGCAGGACTCAGTTTCTTGAGGGTTCTTGGACTGAGGACCTTAGTTCCTCACTCTCTGTTCCTAGCAATATGAACCTCTTTATAGGGTGGTTCACAACCTGCCCGATGGCTTTCCCTAGATCACCCGAGTCCGAAATCACTATGCAATCTTGGAAGCGACATCCCAACACCTCTGCTGCATTCTATTTGCTAGAAGTGAGTCACTAAAGCCAAACCCCTCCTCAAAGGGAGAAGAGTATACAAAGTTATGAAAACAAGGAGTTAGGGATCATTTGAGGTCATCTTTGAGGCTATCTACCACAACATTTATAACCAACCATGAAAATGTTCCATTATTAAGCTGTTCGCAATAAAGTATAAAATTCAGAGAACAACTTCTAATAAAAACGTTCCCTCTCACATACAGATAGCAATAATATTTCGATGACATCATGAGTGTGGCATCTATGGAAAGTCAACTTTTATAAACAAAAAAGGAAGTCCTGTTGTTATTTTCACATCACAAGACTTGGTAGTGGATTTAGACACGTAAGTCTGTAATTCAGGGCACCCATCGATTAATGTGTCAGAAAGAGTGGCATCTGAACAAACCACTCAATAAAACCTTACTACAGTGGGAGACCACAATTTCCACAGAGCTTCTAGAACCATGGGGTTACCACTTGTCCCAACTGAAGGCCTCATGATGGATCCTTTCCAGAGTGACCCACCTCCACCCTTAATTGTGTCACACCACTTATACGGTATAGTGATTCTATTTGATGCTTATGACTACATGCTTACCTACTAGCTGAGAAAAATAGCATCGATCATTGATGCCCTGAATTACATGTCTGTTATTGCTTATCCCATATTAATAATAAAAATGGCTAACATTTACATGGTGCTTCTTAGGTGTCACGTAGCATGCAACTACTTTGTGTACATTCATTCATTTAATCCACACGACAACCATATGGGGTAGATACTGTTGTTATCCTGACTTTAAAAATGAGAAATTGATTCCCAGGGAAGTTCAGCAACATGCTCAGGGTTACAGCTGGAAGTCACTAAGCCAGGCTTCAAATCCAGGCAGTCTAGTTCCAGAGTCTGAGCTTTTATCAACTACACTGCCAGACCCCTTCACTCCTCTTCAAAGTGTTTGTGAGCCTCTTGTTATCATAGCCACACATGTGTGAATCACTTACTAAAGACTATTGGCTATGTCTTGTGGTTGAGAATTAATCTGATATTGAAAAGAAAAAGTATATCACATACTGAAAAAGATACACCACATATTTGACTTCTCCCGACAACCTACCAGAGAGAGACATTTACCTTAGTCAAGACCTATATTGATCTTCCTTACAAGGAAGACTTTTTGACTGCCTGAGACACTTCCTCAGGAAGACTCAAAGTGCTCCTAGATGCTACTCTGATTCAGTTGTCCCCGAAGAAGTAATCTTTTCTAGGGCAAAGTTTAATATTGCCACCATATCTGATAGCCTCATATAGCCTTAAAATGAACTCTAAATAGTTCTTGAGATGCTTCTGAATAATGCCTCTGTTGACAATCACCCAGCCATGACCCTTTGTACTCTGGCCTTCATATGGTACAAGCCCTGGCATTTCAATTACAATGGCAGCCCATCCCAGTCCAAAACCAATTTTCAAAGAGCAGTATGCAAATATATATTAATATTTATAGTTATATACAGAGGGTGCCAAAAAATGTATGTACATTTTGAGAAAGGAAAACTGTATTAAAATTGTAATACTCAATATATAACAACAAAAGATGAATACAAGTCACGTTTGACTCCTGCGATTACAAGAGGTGCTCAAAGTGGTTACCATCAGCGTCCAGACACTTCTGATAATGGAGAACTACTGCTTGAGCAACATTGACCAAAGTGTCCACTTGTATATATTTCTTGGCACCCCCGGTATATATGCACACACATATATATACATACATATTTATTGTACATTTTTGTCTTACGCTTCTGTTAGTGGTTCATTTATGTTTAATTCCTGTAGTTATGAATGGAACCAATTAAGAATAGAAACCAGTCTAAAATAATACTTTTCCCCATTAAAGATTTTACTCTTTTCCTGCCTGTTATTGTAAACCTAACTCATCAACACACCACAAATTTCATGCTAAATCTCATTTTTATTGGAACAAAAATTCCATCAGCCCCACCAAATTATTGTCTTTTTCCTGGATGTTTACATCCTTAGCATGCAGACCTCAGGCTTTAACTCTGAGTGATTGAAAGTTAATAAATATTGCTTCCATTCATTAACAGTCATTTATCAAACAACTATTCTATACTAGGCAATGGGGGGTATTAGAAAGAAAGAAATATGACATAGTCCTTACTTAGAGGGAGTTTACAACTTGTAAGAGAAGACAGACAAATAATCCTTCCCAAAATGAAATCATACAATGGTAGAAGCTTGTGCATACATACCACACAGAAGCACAAAAGAGGAAGGGGGATAAAAGGAAGGAGTGGCTCATTACCTGGGTGACATCAAAAATGAGGTAAGATTTCAGAGTGGGGAATACTGAGCCAACAAGGGAAAGATGAGTACTGATTATATGATCTTGTTGTATGAGATACAGCATTTTCTAACCTAAGAGGTATGATCCATTGGTGAGTATCCATCATTGGGAAGGGTGTAGAAGAAAATGGTTATTAACAATAGAGTATCAATTTGGGATTGAGTCCTTTTATTTATTTTTAAACTAAGGTAGATTCAAAATTCCTCCAATAGTTTGTTCTCATTCCTTCGCGTACTGCTAGGCTTTGTTTGATAGGAAAGAAAAGGGGTGGAGTCATAACTACCTGCCAGGATTTGTACCCTCGGGTAAATGGCATCTCCCCATAAGGGCTATGAGGGATAGGGGCTGGGAACATGGCAAACTGCTGCTATAGTACATACTATACTGTCTTTAATTCCATCAGTACATAGATGAATATATGTAACACTTTGTTGGTATTTTCTGAGAGATAATAATAGGCAATATTAATAACAAAGCAACATGATAAAACAGACACAATTTATATCTATTTTCTCCTACTCACTAGAATCAGTTTGTCATCTGTTGATTTTTTTTTAAAGATCTAATTGCCAAGTTCAACCCTTGATTATGTCTCCTCCAAAATAAGGAAGTGGATGCTGAATTTCTAAGATTCCCAGTAGTGGAAATTATAACCTGCCAGGATCCTGACTTCTTGCCCAAAGTATAAATTCTCCAGTAAACAGGCTCTCCCTCCTCTGAGATCACTGCAGATGGCAGATCTCCAAAGGCGAGGGAAAGGCTAGCTAAAAATAACAGTTTTAGGAAAATGCTCTGGTTAATCAGATAACTGCTATCTGAAATATGCAGTTATCAAAACATTCTTAAAGGCAGAAACAATCATTCACAAGAGAAAGCTTAGTGATCTAATTCATGTTGTGTTTATTAAAAGGTAGAACTTCAAAATCATCTACATTGGACACTCAATTATACATGGAATTAAATTATTATGCTGTTTTACACTTAATTGCTTTACAAATGTGACTAACCAAAGAATTTAGAAAAATGTTATACATGCTCTGATAATTAAGTTCGCGAACTTGTTGCAATGATGTTGCTAACATTTTTTGATATCAGAGGGATTATTCATTATGAATTTGTACCAACTGAATAGTTAACCAAGTTTACTATTGGAAATGCTGAAAAGGCTGCATGAAAAAGTTAGACGACCTAAACTTTTCACCAACAATTAATGGCTCTTGCATCACAACAATGCACCAGCTCACACGGCACTGTCTGTGAGGGAGTTTTTAGCCAGTAAACAAATAACTGTATTGGAACACCCTCCCTACTCACCTGATCTGGCCCCCAATGACTTCTTTCTTTACCCGAAGATAAAAGAAATATTTAAAGAAAGACATTTTGATGCTATTCAGGACATCAAGGGTAACACAATAACAGCTTTGATGGCCATTCCAGAAAGAGTTCCGAAATTGCTTTAAAGGGTGGAGTAGGTGCTGGGATTCGTGCATAGCTTCCCAAGGGGAGTACTTCGAAGTTCACAATAGTGATATTCAGCAATGAGGTATGTAGCACTTTTTCTAGGATAAGTTCACGGACTTAACTGTCCTACCTCATATGTAGTTGGTTACTCTTGATACTTCAAGATAAAGTCATTAACTTCTAAACATTTATTCTGTTTGTTTTACATGAAAAATATAGATGTCCTCTTTTTCAAAAAAGAAATTGTGGTAGTTTCATTTCTAATTTGCTAACATTTCCCTTATACTATCAATGAGGAATGTCCTGGTAATTTAGAAGTGGAAAATTAATGGCACATCAACAAGACTTCTCTGCCATCTGTGATAGTTGCTGCAAACTTGGTATCTTTTCAGCTCACCACTTTTAATTTGTCCTATTTGTACTGCTTAAATATTTTAAAAGGTTTAAATATAATTTGAAAAAGTAATTAGATAAGCACCCATGTCTAAATATTGTATTTCATATCATAATTAAATATACACAACAGTAAAGATAACATGTTT
Organism: Rhinolophus hipposideros; assembly: GCF_964194185.1. Classification (NCBI taxonomy): domain Eukaryota; kingdom Metazoa; phylum Chordata; class Mammalia; order Chiroptera; family Rhinolophidae; genus Rhinolophus; species Rhinolophus hipposideros. The sequence goes on along the minus strand of NC_138050.1, from coordinate 29,265,029 downwards.
TAATAGAAAACATAATATCAAGAAAAAAGTACATTTTGGCCTTCTATTTCTAGCAACAAAGCACACTAGATCTCCTAAAAATTTCTCAGTACAAGCACTTAAAAAAGATGTAAATGAAAAACAACCACTTCTTTAGAGTAATGTAAATTAAAACCACAATGAGATATCACCTGACACCTGTCAGAATGGCTATCATCAATAAATAAAAAAACAACAAATGTTGGCAAGAATGTGGAGAAAAGGGAACCTTTGTACACTGTTGGTGGGATTGCAAATTGGTGTAACCACTATGGAGAACAGTTTAGAGTTTCCTCAAAAAATTAATGTAACAACCTTTTGACCTAACAATTCCACTTCTGGGTATTTTTCTGCAGAAATCCAAAACACTAATTTGAAAAAATACATGCACCCCCATGTTCACTGCAGTGCTATTTACAATAGCCAAGAGGTGGAAGCAACCTAAGTGCCCATCAATAGACGAGTGGATAAAGAAATTTTGGCACATATATACAATGGAATATTACTCAGCCATTAAAAAGAATGAAATCTTACTATTTGCAACAACATGAATGAACCTGGAAGGTATTATGCTAAGTGAAATAAATCAGACAGAAAGACAAATACCATATGATCTCACTTATATGTGGAATCTAAAGAACAAAATACATGAACAAAACAGAAACAGACTCATAGATGCAGGGAACAAGCTGAAGGATGTCAGATGGGAGGGGGATTGGAGGACAGGGTGAAAAAGATGAACGGATTAAGAAGTACAAATTGGTAGTTATGAAATAGTCACGGGGATATAAAGCACAGGGAATATAGTCAATAATATGGTAATAATTATACATGTATAGTGCCAGATACATACAAGACTACTCAGGGATCACTTCTTAAATTCTATAAATGTCTAACCACTCTGCTGTACACCTGAAACTAATATAAAATAATATTGAATGTCAACTGTAATTGTAAATTTTTAAAAAGGGGAAAAAGGTGAAGGGGAATAAGAGGTCTAAATTTCAAGGTATAAAACAAATAATTCATGGGGATGTGATGTACAGGATAGGGAATATAGTCAATAATACTGTGATAACGTGGTACGGGGTCAGACAGTTGCTGCACTTACCATGGTGATCACTTCGTTAGGTCTATAAATGTTGAATAACTGTGGTGTACCCCTGAAACTAACATAATATTGTGTGTGTTAGCTATATTTTGAAAATCTTTTAAGACAAGGTTAATTTAAAAATACCACCTCTAGTACTGACCTTATGCTTCTAGGTAGGATGTAACAGCTTGTATCAGATCAATGATCCTGTCGGAAAATCTACCGTGTTTCCCCGAAAATAAGACCGGGTCTTATATTAATTTTTGCTCCAAAAGACACATTAGGGCTTGTGTTCAGGGGATGTCATCCTGCAAAATCATGCTAGGGCTTCTTTTCTGGTTAGGTCTTATTTTCGGGGAAACACGGTAGATAAAATATAAACATCGTTTGCCTAAAGGCATCACGTAGTTGCTGAGACAACAAGGACAAAGAATAGTAAAATTTCAGAGGGGAGACCCATGAATCAGTGATCTGACTTTCTGCAGCCACCTTTCCCTAAGGAAACTGGGTTAAACCCACTTCCTGGGTATGAACAAGAAGCCAAAACTCTAGGCTTTACCTGAGTGGAGAGCTGCTTCTGGTTGACAGAGAAAGCAGCAGACTTTTTTGCAATTTTGTGCAGCTGGAGTGACATAATTGAAAGGCCTCAAATAAGGACAGTTTTCCCATGGAGACAGCTGCAAAGGATGAGAGGATAAAAAGCTAAACGAGAACAAAGCTTTGGTAGCCTTGCAGTAATGATGAGACAACAGTTGGAGTTCATGGTCAGCCAGGGAGAGGAGCTCGAGTACACACATCAGGTTCCCAGTTGAACTATAATTTGATCAAGGAAATAGAAGAAAAGATGAGGGGAGGGAAACAAAACAATGGAGAATTCTAGTAGCGAATGGAATTGTTTTTTCAAAATTAAATGAAACTCTAAAATGGAAAGTAAAGTCTGAAATTAGAACTTAATACATTTAAGACTAGACATAGCGTTTCTTACCTATGGGGGTGGGTATAATAAAAAAGGCAAACAATAACAAGTGTTGTCAAGGAGGTAGAAAAATTGGAGCCCTCACACAGTGCTGGTGAGAATGCGAAATGGTGTAGCCACTTTGGAAAACAGTTTAGCAGTTTCTCAAAAAATGAAACACAGACTTACATAGGACCCAGCGATTCCACTTTTAGTTATCTACCCGAGAGAAATGAAATGAAAACATATGCCCACACAAAGACCTGTACACAAAGGTTATAGCAGCATTAATCCTCTAAACAGCCAGAAAGTCAAACAACTAAAGTGTCCATGAACTAGTGAATGGAAAACAAAATATTGTATATCCATGCAATGGAATACTATTTGGCAATGAAAAGAAACGAAGTCCTAATACATGCTAAACAATAAAAGAACCTCCAAAACATGATTCTCAAAACCATGAAGCAAGCCAGACACAAAATGTCAGATATTATATTTTTTTTATTTATATGAAATACCCAGAAGAGACAAATCTGTAGAGATAAAAAATAGATTAGTGGTTGCCTAGGGCTGGAGTGAAATTGGGAGTTGACTGCTCATAGGCAAAATGTTCCTTTTTAGGGTACTGAAAATGTTTTATAATTAGTTTGTGAAAATGATTTACAACTCTCTAAATACACTAAAATTCTTTGAATTGTAGACTTAAAAGGTGACTATTACAGTATGTAAACTGTATCTCAAGGATGCAGTTAAAAAGAAAGATTAAAAAAATAAATCGAATTAAACAGTTTGTTAGCTTGGTTTAAAACTGTGGAGTATCTAAACATGTGTGGTGTGTGGGTGTCCTTTGTGTAAGGGACAGGCTGTCTGTCATTGTCACCAGTGAGGCCACACACAGAGTGCTGTGTTCACACTAGGAACCAAGCACTGACTGGCCCCCACTTGACAACACAAGTGGGGGGCACGCGCCAGGTTTAGAGAAGTTCTAGTCACGCTGGTGGTGCCTTGCACCACACAGGACTTGGGGATGTCTTTACTCGAGGGTTCCGGGGGTTGCTGCACAGCTGAGCGTATAGATTCCCAGCTGAGAACATATTGCAATTCATTTACTTCCATGCTTCTCCGAGATGCTCTGGCTACTGTCTCAATTCCTATCCTAACCCTAAGGAACTGTTCTTCTAGCCACAGCTGGAATTAACGCTTTCTATGAAAATGTGATCCGTCTGTAGGTGCACTGCTGTCCTCCTAACTCCTAGAACTCGACCATGGAGATTTGTGGTCCATTTCATAAATTACTAACCCCTTTAAGTCTATTGTCATCAATTCCATGGGTAAAATTAAAGAATAATATATTGAAAAGTAAACTTACTTGGGCATAATTGGGGTATAATTCAGCATCGATACAGAATTGCCTGATATCTAGTTATCACAATAAGGTGAAGCTGGGGGAAGTATCACAGCTAAACAAAAGCAGTGCTGTCGTTCTGAGTATGGTCAGACCAGTTCAAGTATTGCATTCCCAGAAAGGTAAAATGCTTTTCTTTTTTATCATGCATTAATGAAGAGCCAAGTGCTCTTTCATAAATCGTTGTTTGGTGGCCCAAGGATCTAAGTGATTACCACCTGGATTTGATGAGTCAGACTTTAAATATTAAAACATCGCCGCAGGCAAAATCTGTTGCTCAGATCTGCCCTTTTGTGGCTAGAGCCCCTAACTGTTTGGGAGGCTCAGATCCTCAGGCACTTATCCACCCTGCCAGCTCTGCTCTTTAAGGGATCATCCTCCATAGAGCTTGCTTCTGCCCTAAGAGGAAACCCAGGGAATCTGCAAAGGCACAGACTGTGGACTGGGAGTCATGAGGCTGTGGGGAAACTACCTGATGGATTTTCTCCATTTCCCCTTCAGACTCCTTCTCCATTCTCCTCCATCCTGCTGTCCACCCAGGAGCCCAGCTGCACCAAAGTACTCTCTTGCCCTCTTATTTCCAGTTAGATCGGGCCAATGGCAGAAATTGGCAAGACATGGAGGCCACAAGGAAAGAGACAATGGGGTCCTTATTCCCCCAACTCGTCTTGCTCGGGCCCCAGGATGGACAGTAGTATAATCCTCTACCTAAGGCCATGGTTCCTCTCCAGGCCCCTTTTCCACAATGGCCGGTCTTGCTGGGTGGCAACAACTCCCTTACCTGCTCCTGGAGGCCTCGGAGAGTAGTACAGAGTCCCTGCTGCTACAAGACCTAGGAAGCTTCACTCTCCTTTGTGAGTCTCTGAACCCTGCCCACAACCTTGTAAACAGTCCCTTCATAAAACGTAACTCTATCACCATTTTGAGAGTACATCTGTATTCTGCCAAGATCCAAGCAATTAATAGGAGTTACCATTGGTGAGTGGAATTGGGAAGAATTAATAAAGGGTTTAACATTTGATTTTATCCTGCTGTGTATTTTTTTATAGTTAACAATGAGTATGTTTTACTTTGCTAATTAAACACACACATGCTCAAAAAAAACTAAACTAAGCTAAAAGTATGTAAATAATATTACTCATAATCGAACACATGTACAATAAGTACCTATTTCTTGTCACTACGGAAGAAATTCAAAGATGTAGTAGATTTGTTCTATATGATAAAAGATTTGCCTATACGTGTGCGCTTGTGTTAGGTTGATAAAAATCTGTTTTAAGTCCCTAAAAATGGAAATCATCACCAAGTATGGACTCATGAGCAAAAAGGAAACTTTAAAAATAGTTGGTAAGAGCAACAAATTAAGTGATATATTATACTATTTACCCTGAATAGAGTATTCCCAAAAGATGTATTTGCTAGGGGTTTAGTGAAGCACCAACATTCAGGTGCAGCTAAATGAGATATTGTCACAAAAACTATTTCTGTTTAAAATATATGCTGGTTTTGATTCAGTTGCATTTGTACATACCAACAACAAACTATCAGAAGGAGAAATTAAGAAAACAATCCCACCCACAATTGTGCCATAATAAAAAGAACTGGTTCTGGGACAACCTCCTGTGGATTATGTACACATGGAAAGGGACCAGAAGTCCACTCTAGACAGTGGTCACAACAATCAAAACAAAAATTGTCACACACTTTCACATCAGTGTGGTAAAACCCCTGAGCCAATATTTCTCCTACTGGAATGAGCAGAAACAAGTTGCTGCCTGTGTTCAGAGAGTGACCAACACATTCGCCTAATATTAATCTTCCCTGAGAAGGAAAAACTGATTACTTCGACTTTAAAAAATCCTCATTTATTAGACACACTACATTTTTCTGATCACTTTGGTGCTGATATTCCTGACTACAACACAAATGTATATCAACTCACCTTCCCTTAATGTGATCATTATAATGACAAATGACAAAGAGCTTCTATCAATTCATTATGTTTTCTCACCTTGCCATCCAATTATATCATTTATAATACAGAGAAAAACTCTTTGTAACATGCTTTCCATTCGATACATTTGCAGAACTACATTTATCTCTTTTGAGTTAGTCTAAGGAAGCACAAGATTTCCATGATTGAGGTACTTGGTGGCGCGTCACCTCTCCTGGTGGAGGAAACCCTTACCATCGTCTCTTCCCCCGTGAGAGTTTAACAAGCCTGTGAGTGTGCATTCTCCTTACGTTTACATTGCTCAGGCATTTTTTTCTAACACAAGGAAGCTTGTGGTCCAAGAATTTATTTCAAGTCCATGACATGGCAATTTTGCACAGTGCTCTTTCGAAACTCAAAACTCGAGAGAACAAATGGTAATGGTTGGTGTATTGTAAACAGTTTCACCTCAGGTAGACCAAGTTCACCTGCTCAAGGATTCTAAAGACATAAAATTGCTTTATTGTTACTTTTTCTTTGTCTGATGCTTTAATCAAAAACACACAACTAAGTCAACGTTCAGGCCTCAGATTTCAGCTAAAAGCTTAACTTGACGCTATTGTAATTCTGGCCCCACTTACTTGGATTTGAAGGCCCACTTATGAAACTCACTTCAGTCTGAGAACCTTAGACTCCTGTCCTGTTCTTGCTTTGAAGCCCATCTGGCTGTTCTCTGAGCAGCTATCTGATTGCCCCATGAACTTGAGCTGACCTGTTACTTCTCTCTGGCTCCCCAAATGATAGAAATTCTCCTCATGAATTCCTTCATTCTCATTAGTATTTTTCTATCTTCTCCAATTTCTGTTTTTGCCTTCTATTTTCCTTTCTAAGTTCAATTTTTTCTCAGTGAAAGTACTTTCTTCCAAACACTCATAAGGGAGTTTTAAGTGTAACTCCAAAATAAAACCAAAAAAGGCATAAATTGATCAAATCGAATAGTAGAAATATTGGTTGAGTTGTCCAGAATCAAGATGGTTCCTTTTCGTATAACTCAGCCACAGGAACCACACCCCCGACACACACACACTTATTCCACAAACACTAGTGTGGAAAGCACTTAATTTTACATTTAATACATATGCAATCCTCATTCTCGGAGCAAGAATTAGGTCTGAAATGTTATATATATTAGTAGCTCGTCCATATCTCAGTTTAGTTTTTCTTGCACATTCAGATGTAGAAGAAAAGTAGCTTTATTTTTCTGTAACCCATAGTATTTCATCTTTCAAGCCAGCATTGCACCATTATACCAATACTATTACATCAGTGTGGTAGAAACTAAATTTCATTCATCCCTTTGCCCGAAGCTGTATCTAGGTTTTGGTAGGCAGGTAGCAGGGGTCACATGTGATACCAAGGCTTCCAGAAGAGGAGAGTCAAACAGACCCTCACTGTCACACGTCCACAGGCTTCTGCTCAGGCACACGTTGCCTGCCTGGCCCTTGGTCTTTGGTCTACACAGGTCATCACAGAGAAAGTTTCCTTTCAATCCATTTGTTCCTTTCAGTATACGGGTTCTCTCCCTGAATTCTGGGCTCCCTGTGAGTGCTTAAGAATTATTTTGCTGTGTCTGTGACATGCTGAGGTATAGAAACTCTTTGTCACTCTCTAACCCATCCCCTAGACATCTCTTCTCCAGGATCTAGTGACTTCCCTGGGTGGGAGGAGAACAGGAAATACATTCTCACTGTGCTTTGACACTCAAATTTGTCTGTGGTTTTGCTGCTGCCCCAAATCTTAATCAGAGAAACAGATGCAGGGCTCTTCTTTCTGGAACCCACCAACATCTACACTCACTGCTTTCTCTCACTTTCATTCTACTCTCATTAAAGAATAATGTGTTCTTGCATTTTTTTCCTTTTTAATGGCTAAACGTGGAGGTCAAATTGCAGTGCGATTTAGATTCCATTGGACACATTTAAAAGAGAAATACAATCGCTGTAATTTAAACTATCAGTTTTATAATAGTCTAGAAATTAAATCTTATGCAACTATTTAAACTTAGTATTTAAAAAATTGAGAGTATCAACTTGACCATCTGCAAGGGCCTACACAGTTTTCCGAAATCTTTTTAGGAGTTGTTCTATCAAAAAGGTTGAAGAGCAACTACTCTGGAAAATAAAGGAAATGATTAATTTTGAATGGAAGTTAGGAAGACTTACATTTGAGATGGATTTTGAAAAGTGAGTCAAACATCGCAGGGTGGACATGGCTGGGGAAAGGAGGTCAGGTTGAAGGATGCCTTCAGAGCCTTCGAGAAATGAAAATGCAAGATTTAGGAATCTAAGCTGGTGTAACTGGAGTCTGTGAGGAGGGCTTCACTTTGTCCCACTGATGAGCCTAGACTTGTTCTTGGGCAAAAAGGAGAAATGAGTATGTCAGGTCAAGATCAACCCTTGGCCAATACTCGTTAAAACTTCTGGAAATTTAATGTCTATGAAAACTCACACAATTAAACAACAACAACAACAACAAAAAACCAATTAAAAAATGGGTAGACCTGAATAAACATTTCTCCAAAGAAGACATACAAATGGCCAATAAACCCATGAAAAGATGCTCAACATCCTTAATCACTAGGGAAATGCAGATCAAAACCACCATAAGCTACCACTTCACACCCATTGGGATGGCTATTGAAAACAAAAGAGGGGTGGCCAGTTAGCTCAGTTAGTTAGAGAGTGGTGCTCATAACACCAGGGTGGCAGGTTCGATCCCCACCTGGGCCACTGTGAGCTGCGCCCTCCACTACTACCTTGAAACAACTACTTGAGTTGGAGCTGATGGGTGCTGGAAACACACATGTAAAATAAGTAAAAGTTAAAAAACAAACAAATAAACAAACAAAACAGAAAATAGCAAGGATTGGTGAGAATGTGAAAAAATTGGAACACCTGTGCATGGCTAGTAGGAATTTGCAGTCACTATAAAAAACAGCATACTGTAATTCCTCAAAAAATTAAAAATAGAATTACCATCTAATCCAGTAATTTCCCCTCTGTGTATATCCAAAATAACTGAAAGCAGGTTCTCAAAGAGATAGGTGTACACCCATGCTCAGAGAAATATTGTCCATAATAGCCAAAAAGCAACCCAAATATCCATCCCAAATATCCATCAACAGATGAATGAGTAAACAAAATGTCATATATACATACAATAGAGTGTTTTTCAGCCTTAAATAGGAAGGAAATTCTGATACATGCTACAACATAGATGAACCTTGATTAAGAAGACATTATTGGTTAAGTGAAATAAGGCAATCACAAAAAGACAAATACTGCATGGTTCAACTTATATGAGCCACCCAGGGTAGTCAAATTCATAGAGACAGGAAGTGGAGTGGTGGTGGCCAGTGGCTGGGGTGACGTGTGAATGGGGACTTAGTGTTCAACAGGTATGGAGTTTGGGAAGATGAAGAAAGTTCTGGAGATGAAAGGCGATGATGGTTGCACAACAATGTGAATGTACCTGAACTGTGTACTTATAAGATGCTTAAAACAGTAAGTTTTATGTTATGCGTATATTACTACAATTTTTAAAACATTCTAAAAATGGGTAAAGTGATAAGTTGTATGTAATGTATACAGAGGGTGCCAAAAAATGTATACACATTTTAAGATAGAAAAAAAACTGTATTAAAATTGTAATACTCGATATATACCAATAACAAAAGATTAATACAAGTCATGTGTATACATTTTTTTGGCACCGTTGGTATATATTTAATTAATTAAAACATACATTTAAAACATTTCTAGAAACCTCTTCCTTTGGAGACTAGAAAAGACCTGTTCAGGCTCCACGTGGAGTTTTAGCTTATTTTGAACTAATCACCTTTGCCCTTTGTTAAAACCCAGCAATGCAGTGGCTGCCAGTATTCCTCTCTTGCCAGTGTTTTCCTTCCTGCTTTCCTGTGTCCTCCATCCCTGCTGACTACAGAACAGAGTTCAATAAACTCTTTGTTTGAAAATAAAAAATCCTGATTTTTTTGTCTCCAAGACTGGGTCATTAGCGCCACACATACTCCCTCGGGCTACCTTCCAACCTGCTTCAGCCTCTGCCTTAACAACATTGAAATCTGTTTCCTCTCTTCCCCTGATACTTGCCAAACTCTCTCACTTGCCTCTCACTCTTGAAAAATAAAACACAAAATAAAATAAAAACAAATCCCACTACATTTTGTTCCACGTGCATTTAAACCTTACTACACCAAATCTTTGGAAGTTTATGGTTTCTGGGGTTTCATTTAACAAATACGATTGTATGCCCACTAGTGGCAGGGATGGAGCTTAGTAGTATTAAGACTCTGAAGGCAAACAAGACACAATTTCAGCCACTGCAAAGAACATGGTTCAGTGGGGGAAATAAACAGGATATTACAACCCAGTGTGAAAATGCAACCGCAGCAGTAAGCCCTGGTGGGTGGGGGCGCAGAGGCTGGGGGTGAGAGGCATGCCCAGTTGAAAAGATGGGGAAAAGGGTATTCTGGAAAGGGGAAAGTGAGTGCAGAAGCCTAGAGCAGAGAGAAGAGGCTGAAACACAGAGTGTAAGCAGGTAAGCCTCCCTCAAGTTTCTAGCACCAGCGTGGGTGCTGGATAGCACTGCCTCATTTCTTCCCCTGTGAAGTGTGCTGTGGTTCTTTCGTATGAGTGGACAGCGCCAAATTAATTTTTCCAGATTTTCCTGTTCAAAACTTCAAAAGAGCCTTAAAGTTCAGCATGAGCAAAACAAGGCCTCAATCTTTTGAGCTTGGAAATACTCTGCTTTCAGGACATTCCATACCCTTTGTCATCTTCCTTTCCCTGTTATTTTCCTCTTTCCCTAACGCTAGGGTAGAATGACGCTGAAAATAATATGCATTAGGTGAAAGCAACTTGAATGGCCAAAAGTGTGATCAAAGTGTCAGGTGTGAATCACTGTAGTTAATAACAGGATATGTTGTACAGTGGAAAGAGCAGAGCCTGAGATCCCAGAGATCTGGGGTCTTGTCCTGCTTCTCTGACTCTGTGTCCTGGAGTCAATCCTAATCCTCTCCGCAATGCATCTTGTCATTTCCCCTGTCTGGCACTCTATTTTCTTAGAGAAACCTCTTTCCTGACCCCCCCCACCCCCCCCCCCCCCCCCGCACACACACAAAACACAGAGATAGATAATGCAAATGTGGGGATATGTTAAAATTTTTAAAATATAAATAGTAGGTATCTGGGTGACTGACACAGTATTCTTTTAATTTTTCTGAATGTTTGAAAACGTTTATAATAAAAAATTTGAAAACAAAATTCCTATCCTCCAGTTAGTCTCCAGTGTGTGATCTGTGATTTTCTCTCCATCCGGGGCCCCCTTTCAGGTCCTGTGCAATTTCCCACCACCTCTCCCTCTAATATCAAAATTTGCTCAGGAATTATTACATCTCCTTAGCTTGTGGTATATTTATGCTAACTTCTTGTCTCCAACAGCTACACAAAGGCTTGGTGCCGTCTTTCATGGATTTGAGGATTAAATCCTGAAGTAAGAGAGGGATGGCGAGATAAGGGGGATGTCTTCCCAGAGCCCCATACAGCATGTCACAGAGGCTACGTGTACCTGTCTACACCCACGTTTGCACAACAGTGTCACTCTATAAGCGCATGTCTCCGATGGGTTCTGCTTTACACTGGCTGCTGGTCTGGGTCCATTACCTCTTAGACCACCAATGGCTCGTTTGTGAAATAGGACTTTGTACCAGCTGGGCATTGGCCTAACTCAGCTGGGCTGCACATTAAGCATGTGAATTCCTGGGCCCCATGTCCTGGCACGGGTGGTCAACAAAACAAGCAACACAGGGCTGGATGAACTCTAGGGCTCCCTGGAACTGTCATGCACCATAAGTTTATGACAGAATAGGGTGGGTTGTGTCCTCAAAGGAGAGCGTCTCTCCCATGCCTTCTCTGCCTTCTTCCCCACTCATCCTCTCTGCTCCCTAGTCCGTTATTCAGTGTGAACTGGATCCTGTCATTCCAAAGGGAATGGTTCTCCTGAACTCTGCTGGCATGTGAGCCTCAAGCAAGAGAGTTCAGAAGAAAGTGGAGTCAAGGCAGATATTCTAAAATCCAGAAAGATTTTTTCTGGTCATCCTTTAAAACAAAATTGCTTGTCTCTTTCTCATTACATTAAAATATGTTTTATAAGCTAAGCTGACTTAACTATGATTTAAGAAGTATTTTCTGTTGTTTAAAACTCTCTTTTTTATGTATTTTTTTAAGGAAAGCTTTGTAAAAGCAGAGTTCAGTCTAAAAATATAAATACTTTCCTTTAGGAAGTCACCGCTCCCTTCCCCTCACATATTTGAGGAAATACTGCAGACCTAAATGTAATGATGGTTTTGTGGGTTGTTGTTTTTTTTTTAATAAAAAGGAAATCCAACCACAAAACAAATTCCCTTCCAATGCTTTCATGGAAGCCAATAACAGCTAATGCCAAAATGATGGGTGGTGGGTGGGGGCCTCTTTCCCCTCAATGTCATACACTGCCTTCCGTTTTCTGTGGGCTGAATGTTAAATAAATCTAAACGAAAGTCAACAAAGGTCCTTTTCATTCTGGGGGCATACAAAAACGCAGGATCTAGGGCTGATGTTTCAAGTCTCTTAGACCTTCCATCGGCTGAATGAACTACAGGAACTCATTTACTAATCCTCTGGAAAGGTCTTTCTTCATAGTAGACCTAAGCACCACCTGACCAGCTTCAATCTGACCCCTCTTTCTTCCTGACTGTTTTCTTGCCCTGACTCCTCTGGATTCTGGGGTTATCACCAGACCAGCACACAGGGAACACACTTTCTCTTTTCTTCAGCACATTTTTAAAAAATGACAAAAGCCATTTAGAAAAGATGTCTTTCAGATTTCATGGGGCTCAATCCACAGGTACATACTCTTGCTCTGCCTGACCAAGGTACGAAGTGCACAAAACAAGAAGTCACAAGGTGTCAGCTGAATGTACACCATTAGCAGCTGAAACGAGTATGCAAAACACTTTCACGTTATCTATCAGAGTTTTATATCCAACTGAGGAGATAACTATCAATAAACACAACATGGTTCAAGGACAAAACAATGTGAATGCGATAAATCACTTTAATGATTTTAACTAGCACGCCTGGAACCGGAAACAAAAGACCACATGAGCCAACGTTCGACAAGCGGGAGGACGGAGGGTACCTGAATTCAGTGCCAGTTCGGGGAGTCTCAGCACCTCCTGCCCCAGAAACACTCGTCCTCGAAAATTGCAGCAGAAAAAGAAGCCCTCATGAATCTAAGGAATAAAGTGAGCTGCCTGAATCGTTCTTTTTTTAAGCAGATTCAGTCCCCAACTGCTCTTTGTACTCTTAAATTCTGCTTCTTATTTTGAAAAAAAAAAACAAAACAAAACAAAACATACTTTATCTTTTTTGACAACTATTATGTAAAAATCTTGGTCCTTAAAAGGAAATTTTCAAAAGATCAATTATGCAATGGCCTCTTAAGAATCTAAGTCTCATTGTGAGACCTAAATGAATAATTCTTTTTGTAAGTCTAGATATAACTAGGAAGAGGAAAGTGTTCTGAAAAATCATTGCCTAATGGTTACACCATGTATAACATCCACCACTTCCTTGACATCACTTGCCAATTTAATTTTAATTTCTTTTAATTTATAATTTTTATTTATAAAAACTTATCCTTTATCACACCAATATCATAGTAGGAAAGTTGGGCTATCATACTGAGGGTGAGGGTGTTAATTCAACAACTAGTATTTATTTGAATATATATAATTTAAAAATCTAAGTTTTGTTAAATGCTACACCATGTCACCCCAACATGTTCTAATCCCAATTTATCAAATTATGAAATTCAGAACAAATTCGTGCAGTTTTATATTTTCCCAATTGTAAAATTAAAAAAATATATATTGACTGCTGTCACCACTGTACTAAGAGCATGAACAGAGTTTTGCAAGCACAACCTGCTAGTTAATTGCTTAATAATCCTGCCCTGATTTATGCTACTGTAGCAATTTTATGCTGGATTTTCCAGTATCTAAGCAGGGATATGGTCATTCTGTAAAGATAACAATTATGCAAGTGCAAATTTAAAGAATTCTGCTTACCAGAATTGGCAAACTGAGACGTCCCTTTAAAACAAACACAGAATATTCAGATAAATGTGTATATACACACACACAAACACACACATACGTGCATGTGTAAGTGCGTGCATGTTGTGCATATATATATATATATATATCATATTATATATTATATATACCACCTTTACTCAAAGGTGCCTTCATTTTCTTTTATAAAGTATTGATAATCTTACTTTACGGTAAATCTCATTGTGTAACAATCATTATGTAGTAAATATTTTATAATAATTTCTCATATACTTGAACAAGTCAAAAATGTTTAAGATTCACACTTGTGAACTTCCCTCAAAATGTTTCTAATTCAATGGTAAGATTCGTGAAATGTAAAGATTAGAAGGTTCTCATAAAATATCCAGTTCTTCTCACATTTGTTCTTCTCTAAACATTTTCTACAATTTTGGAAATTTTTAATAATAGAATTTAAACATTATTTCTTTTCTTCCTGAATCTCTCTGCCTTGGCAGCTATAATTAGATTTTTAAAAATTGATTATCATTACATCAAGAAGTTCTTTGTCTTGGTTAATTTTTAAGCATTTGGATGCCCAAATTATGTAAAAGTCCCCTTAAATCTCATTTAAATGACAACTCATGGACTGTGTCTTACTTTTGGCTGTGGATTAGTGCTTTCTGAGACTTTTAGTTGAATTATATAAGTAGAGTTGCCATATAAAATATAGACATCCAGTGAAATTGGAATTTACTTTCTGTCTTTATAGACTATTTTATTTTCTGTCTTTATAGATTTGCCTATTCTGGACATTTCACATACATGGACTCATACAATATATGGTGTTTTGTGACTGGCGTCTTTTGCTTACGATGATATCAAGGTTCATCCATTTTGTAGCATGTATCAGTACATCCTGTATCTTTATTTGCTAAATCTGGCAACCCGAATCATAAGGCAATAGAGAGCAGAATCATTCTGCCTAGTACAAGGCCAAGAACTGTTCTTTATTCCCAGACTCAGATCCAAACCGATCCCTGAAGCCACTCTTTCAAATTCTTACATCTCCTTTGTACTCTCAGCACTTGCCATTCTGGATCTGGAAACCTGGGGTCAGAACCATCCTCGAGGTAATAAGACTGGGACAAGTAGAGGAGAAGCTGACAAATGTCAGAGGTAAAGAAAGGGTGAATAAAGAGCTAGAGGCCTAGTTGGTGGGAAAACAAAAAAATAACAAAAACAAAAGAAACCCCTGAAATAGCCAAATACACAGTTACCAGGGGAATCGGAGCTGGATATCTGCCTTCAACACCTCCGGGACTTTCAGGATGTCTTCTGCCCTTCTCTTTCCTTTTAGATCTCCTCTTGATGTTGGTTGTCACCATCTTTTCCCTCTATGAAGAGTTAGGGAGAAAGGATAAGTAACACAGTGGGATTAACCCACAACCTGAAGTTCAGGTCACGCTGGCCTTGGTAGTGATAGTGGTCTCGGGGTAGGAGGATGTGATTTGAGGAAACAAAACAGTTTCAATGTACAAGTCCAAAGAGCTTGAATTCACATCTGCCAACATTGCCCTTCCCCCACCTGGGACCCCAGTCCCAAGCTTCCCCACACCCCAGCTCTGACTCCCACCACTGCTCCTTCCCTACGCATGTTAGCTATTTTCGAGGACATGGAGAATTAAGACCCAAGGCTCTGCCTGTGCCCTGATAGTCCATTCTGCTCATGGCCTCAAAAAAACATTGGTCTATGCACGATAAACTGCTGCTGTAACTCCTCTAAGATTTTCCTATTAGAGTACAAAGGAGAAAGCTTTAAAACCTCAGCAAACAATTTAGCCAAATGATTTCTTTCCTTTGTTCTTTCTTTCTTTGTGTAACTTTACTCTTTGCCTTCCTGGATCTGTTTTAGGAGAAGTTATGTGAGGGTGAGTGAGAGAGGATTTTTGTCTCTCAAAGGATTTGAGCAATGAGTTCAACCCCCTGTCTACCTTGAGTGACAGGAGGCTCTGGGCATGCCTGACGGAATTCAGGACACCATCTCACGCCCTCCACTTGTAAAATACGTATTTCAAACTTGATGTATCTTTCAGCTTAAGCCTTTGTCAAAGCTGTAGCCGTCACCAAGAGCTCCCCCTGAGGGCCTCACTCTAACTTTTCCACAAAGAAAATAACCTGCCCTCACCCCACATGCTCAACTGGCAGAGTGAATTTTTAACACATTAAAAGAAAGAAAAAGAAAACACTAACCATCATGGTCTCCAGAAATTCTTGCAAAGAGGTCGACTTTAATGCAATGCCTATTAAATGCATTGCAAGGAATTCAGGGCCTGGTCAGCTTATTCCCAAACTTCAGTTCCTTAAGGTGTTTTGTGTTGTTTAATTCCCAATCCACTTCAAATTTCAAATATTTATGGTTCCCAGAAAGCGGGCTGTCATCCTTTGTAGCATGGGAGCCCTGAGGCAGCATTCTTGCCTATCAGGATTCTAGAAGGAGATGAAAGAGTGATAAATAGAATTCATCATGTGTAGGTTTGGTCTAAAGAAGTGTTATTCCTTTTGTGCTGTGGGAACAATATCCGTGATCCAGGCTGCCCCTCTGACATGCACAGGACCAGACAAGCCTTGTAGCCTTCAGGAAGGTGCTGCTATCCAGGTCTCATCTCTACCTGGCCACTGCACTTCTCCACTGACTCCTCATTCCTGACCAACACAACCAAGAAAATACTAGCATTTTTCATATTAGATTTAATCACATCCACAAACAACAGTAAAATATAATGAGACTAAGTGTACGTGTAAAACTAAACAATACCTTAAAAATGAGAAATGCATAAGAACAAAACCCAAAGCCACTGAATGATCCAGGAGATTTCCTTTCTATCCTTGGGCCCGATAATTTCTGAACATATTTTCCTCAAGAGATCTCTTATAAGACATCAATTATAGTTATTTAATCAATCTATCCATCAATCATTATATATTGAACATACCTATATAATACGTACAGTGCGGGGGCTGAAATGGATGAAGGGGATTAAAAGGTACAAATTTCCAGTTATAAATACAAAAGTCCTAGGGATGTAATGTAAAGTACAGTGACTATAGTTATTAGGCTGGTGCAAAAGTAATAGCGGTTTAAAAGGTAAAAAATAATTGCAAAAACCGCAATTACTTTTGCACCAGCCTAATAATAATACTGTATTGTATATTTGAAAGCTGCTGAGATCTTAAAAGTTCTCATTATAAGAAAAAAAAAATTTGTAACTATGTATGATGACACATGGTAACTAGACTTATTGTGGTCATCATTTCACAATATATGCAAATATCAAATTATTGTGCTGTATACCTGAAACTAGTATAATGTAATATGTCAATAATACCTCTGTTAAAAAAAAAGTACTGACAGCATTTCTTGCAACTATTTGTAATTGTCTTATTACCTCAAAACAAAATTCCTAATTTGAAAAATTCTAATTTAAAAATATTACTGAATTCCAAGATTTTACAGAGATGTGTTACCTCATAAATAAAGAATGAATTTCCACAGCAAAAATTCCTGAGGAAGATAATAGCTCACTAATTCTCCTTATTTGGTATACTGCTACCAGTATGTCTTGGGTTTGGCTCATTGAGCCAAAGAGATAATTTCAGCTGTGTATCATTTTCCAGGCAGGTTTTTTGAAGCAGTAAACCTTTGATATGGAGTGATTGGGGGGACTCCCCAAAAAGCACCCTGTTCTATGTTATACCCATATTGTATCTGTGGGTGTATGTATGTGTGTACATATGTGCATGTGTATACACATATATATACACATACACATGTATGAGTATACATACATCACTTATCCTGCTCTTAACTAAAATTAATCCATCTAAAATTAATTTATCTCCAGCATTCTTTTGGCTTGAAAAATTCCAGGATTCTGTGTTGTGTTAGTCAGTGTATAGCTCAGCCGTGAAGAAACAGAACATAGGACAGGACTGTGCTTTTAAAAATGGGAAGTTCTGCAGCCTGAGGTGCTGCCTAAGGGAGCGAGCTTCAGCGGGGGCCTGGGGCAGAGAAGGGC
The DNA here is from genome assembly GCF_964194185.1 of Rhinolophus hipposideros. NCBI lineage: Eukaryota > Metazoa > Chordata > Mammalia > Chiroptera > Rhinolophidae > Rhinolophus > Rhinolophus hipposideros. The sequence continues at coordinate 29,247,373 of NC_138050.1, read as the reverse complement.
CTGTCCAAAAGGAGGAGAAACAAAATGGGAGCTGTGAAGGCAGCAAAGTCAAACTTGGCCATGACTACAGATTTACCTGGAGCTAGGCTTAGACCTGCAAAACTGGGTGTAGTGGCAAAGTATGTAAACATGTGTTCAATGAAAATAGTCTAGGGAAGGATCTAAGACGGCGGAGTAGATAAATACTGTGTGTGCGTCCTTCCAGGAACACATTAAAATTTCAACTAAATTATAGAACAACCAACCTGGAGAATCATTTAAAGTCTCCCTTAACAAGAGATTTTTAACTAAGAATACAAACAAGAAGTCATGTCAAGATTGGTAGGAGGGACAGAAAAGCAAAATGGGCTGGCCCCAAACCTCCACGTGACAGTTGAGATCAAAAGGGATATCTTGACGGTGGAGGTTCCCCCCAGAGGAGAGAGGGACCCCAGCCTCACACCATGCTCCCCAGCCCAAAGTACTGGTGCTGGGAAGAGGAGCCCACACAACATCTGGCTGTGAAAAACAGTAGGGATTCCTACCATCTGGGTGGGACACAAGCCTGCAGGAAACCCAGACATCCTCTTAAATGGCCCTCACACAGACCTCTCACTCCCAGGCACTCACTGTGGTCTCCGGCAGAGGGACAGTGACTCAGGGAGCATCAGAGACATACAGGGGCAGACTGAGTTGTGAGGCTTCCCAATGAGGATTAGAGAAGAGTCACCACATTTTCTGCATGGGGTCCTTCTCCTGTGCAGCTGGCAGGCAAGGGTCATCTTTCCTGTGTTGAGCCTTCCCCCACCATTGCCTAATCTGAAACTGATTGGCCTGATGAGCTCCGATGAAACCCACCCAACCCGACGCCCCCAACGCTGGAGGCACTTTCTCCCGAGCAGCTAGCCCCACCCACATTGCACTCTTTGAAAACTACTGGCATCCGCGTGCTCCAGATGGGTGGCGACAGGCCTTGGTGTGCTCTGAGACTTTTGCTGAGTGCTCCAGGCTGAGTACTGGCAACAAGCCAGAGTCTACTTTAACCTGGTGACCACAACTCTTCCCACTTTAGTGACTCCCTGAGACTCTTCCTCACCCAACTCACATACCACATGAGGCTTTATTGGTGGTTGAACCTTACGGGAGTTGGCAAGTGGCACTAGGCCTGAAGGTGTCCTACCTTTTTGCAGAGACACCCCAGCCCTAGTTTGGTGTCAGCTGCTCTCAGTTTGTAGCATGGCCTCTCCTACGTACCTCCAACTTTAGCACAACTGCAGTTGCTTTGTAGTTCCTACTAGGTAGTCCCTGACCAGTCACAGGCAGTGGGTGACCTGGTCCTGCACTGGAGCCCCAAAAGGCCCCAAAACAAACATACTTAGAGGTTGGCTTCATACACAATGGAATACTATTCGGTGGTAAGAAAAGATGAAAATAAGTTGGCTTCAGACCACACCAGAGCACGAACCTAATTAGCCCCACAAGTGGCACACACAAAGGGTGGTCTCAACAGGCACTCAACAGAATTCAGCCTGCTGGGGTGAATCCCACTCCATGGGGTAAGCCCCCTGCACAGCAGCCCATAAGCGATGGGTGTGGCCAAACTTCACAGTCAATCAGCCTGAGGGCCAGTGCCACCCATTGGCATGCCAATAGGAGAGCACACACACCCACATAAGAGCAACTCCTGGAGCACTTGGAGCAGGTGACCAGGGAGACTGTGCCAGGGTCCCACAGGGCTCCTACTACATAAGGCCACCCAGCCAAGACTGAGAGACACAGCAGATCTATCTAATACACAGAAACAAACACAGAGAGGCAACCAAAGTGAGGAAACAAAGAAATACATCCCAAATGAAAGAACAGGAGAAAACTCCAGAAAAAGAACTAAACAAAATGGAGGCAAGCAACCTACCAGAGACAGAGTTGAAAACAATGGTTATAAGGATGCTCAAGAAACTTAGTGAGAACTTCAAAAGAGAGATAGCAAACATAAAAAAAGACATTGAGACCATAAAAAAGAACCAGTCAGAAATGAAGAATACAATAAATGAAATGAAGAATGCACTAGAAGGAATTATCAGCAGGCTAGATGAAGCAGAGGATCAAATCAATTTGGAAGACAAGGTAGCAGAAAACACCCACTTGGAACAGCAAAAAGAAAAAAGAATCAAAAAATTAAAAATGAGGATAGTTTAAAAAAATGAAAAAATGATAGTTTAAAAAAAAAATGAGGATGTTGTCCTCTGGGACAACATCAAGGGTAATAACATCCACATCATAGGGGTACAAGAAGTAGAAGAGAGAAAGCAAGAGACTGAGAACTGATTTGAAGAAAATGACTGAAAACTTTCCTAACCTGGAGAAGAAAATAGACATATACTTGTCCGGGAAGTGCAGAGTCCCAGACAAGATGAATCAGGCCCACACCAAGATACTTTATAATTAAAATGGCAAAGGTTAAAGACAAAGAGAGAATTCTAAAATCAGCAACAGAAAGACAGCTAGTAACTTATAAAGGAGCCCCCATAAAATTGTCAGTTGATTTCTCAACAGAAACTTTATAGGCCAGAAGGGATTGGCACAAAATATTCAATGTGAAGGAAAGCAAGGACCTACAACCAAGGGTACTCTATTCAGCAAGGCTATTATTTAAAATCAAAAGACAGATAAAGAGCTTCCCAGAAAAGAAAAAGCTGAAGGAGTTCATCACCACAAAACCAGAATTACAAAGAACAAAAAAAACTTAGAGGGACTTCATTAAGATGAAAAAGAATCAAAATTATTAATAATAAAATAGCAAACTACTTATCAACAATTACTTTCAATGTAAATGGATTAAATGCTCTAATCAAAAGACAAAGGAGGACTGGATAGATAAGAAAATAAAACCCTTACATCTGCTGCCTACAGGAGACTCACTTCAGATTGAGACAAACAAATGAAAAGTAAAGGGAAATGAAAAGAAAAGGTTATTTCATGAAAATGGAAACAAAAAAAAGCTGGGGTAACAATACTTATACCAGAAAAAATAGACTTTAAAACAAAGGCTACAATAAGAGACAAAGAAGAATCCAGCAATCCCACTTCTGGGTGTTTATTCAAAGAAACTCAAAACACTTTGAGGGGACCTGTGTATCCATCTGTCAATGGAAGAATGGATAAAGAAGAGGTGGTACATATACACAATAATATACACAATATATACAATAATGGAATGTTGCTCGGCCAGGGAAGGGAATGGGTTCTTGCCATCTGCAGCGGCATGGATGGACCTGGGGGGTACTGTGCTCGGTGCAGTATGTCAGACAGAAAAAGACAGATGAAATGTGATTCACTTATATATGGAATCTAAAAAAACAAAATAAAAATAAACAAAACAGAAACAAATTCATAGATATAGAAAACATTTTGTTGGTTGCCAGATAAGAGGGAGGTTAGGAATGTGAGTGAAAAATAGGGAAAGGATTAAGAAGTATAAATTGGTTTTTAAAAAATTATGGGGGGCTGGCCCAGTGGCTCAGGCGGTTAGAGCTCCATGCTCCTAACTCCGAAGGCTGCCGGTTCGATTCCTACGTGGGCCAGTGGGCTCTCAACCACAAGGTTGCCAGTTCAATTCCTCGAGTCCCGCAAGGGATGGTGGGCTCTGCCCTCTGCGACTAAGATTGAACACGGCACCTTGAGATGAGCTGCCTCCTGGATGGCTCAGTTGGTTGGAGCGCGTCCTCTCAACCACAAGGTTGCTGGTTCGACTCCCGCAAGGGATGATGGGCTGCGCCCTCTGCAACTAGCAACGACAACGGGACCTGGAGCTGAGCTGCACCCTCCACAACTAAGACTGAAAAGACAACAACTTGAAGCTGAATGGCACCCCCCACAACTAAGATTGAAAGGACAACAACTTGACTTGGAAAAAAATTACACACTGTTCCTCAATAAAGTCCTGTTCCCCTTCCCCAATAAAAAAAGAAAAAAAATTATGGGGATGTAGGGTATAACATAAGGAATACAGCCAATAATATTGTAATAACTATGTATGATGTCAGATGGGTACTAGATTGGTTGGGGTGATAGATAGGAAGGGGTTAAAGGGAGGGTGAAAAGGGTGAAGGAATTAAGAAGTATAAATTGATTGTTACAATTTATTGGTGGTTACAATTGGTAGTCATGAGGATGTAAAGTAAAGCACAGATAATATAGTCAATAATATGGTGATAACTATGTATAGTGCTAGGTGGTACTAGACTAGTCAGGGGGATCACTTCTTAAATTATGTAAATGTCCAACCACTATGCTGTACACCTGACAATAATTTCAACTGTAATTGAAAAATTTTAAAAGGTGGAGGGAATGTGAACGGGGAATAAGAGGCCCAAATTTCCAGGTATAAAACAAATAAATTATGGGGATGTAATGTACAGCATGGGGAATGTAGTCAATAATATTGTGATAGCATGGTACAGTGTAAGATGGTTGCTGGACTTATCATGGTGATCACTTCTTTAGGTATATAAATGTTCAATAACTATGGTGTACCCCTGACACTAACATAATACTGTATGTTAGCTATCTTTTTAATAAAAATCTTTTTAAAAAAATGTCTCCTGACCTTATTCTCAGAAGAAATTATTGCAGGACACGATGGGTTCAGTATTGGGACCTTCATTTTAATACCTAAAAGAATCTGCATTTACACAGTCGATTTCCTCGTACTCCAGAGTTCAACTTTTGACTTTTTCATTGAATCCTGGCAGAAAACGGATCAGGGTTTAATGGACTTGTGAATCCAAGGCTCAGGAACAGCAGAAGTGCACATTCCATTCTCACTTGAGCATCTACACATTATCAGACTAAGTAAATACCGTGACACCTCACTCATCTATGACCCAACAAGATAGCAAATGCATCAGTGGGAATCAGGAAAGTAGAAAAGGGCCTTACAATAGGGTGGAGATGGCAGGCATTGGAAAAAACAGTGCTTGGGGGCGGGGGGCGGGGACTGAAAAACAGACAGACAGACAGAGCATTGAGTAGCCATTCCTGTAACCCAAAGCAGGCAGCCCACCTTTCTTAAAGTATATTGGAGGGAAGAAGTCTTCTAAAGAAATCATTTACTCAAGCTTCTGTCCTCCAGGATTTTGCTTTGAAGAAATGCACAGAGCTGTGATTAGTGATATGAGCCTTAAAGGAAAAGGAAGGATTCGATGCAGAAAATGAGAGCCAGCAGCCTGAGGACAGTGGAAAGACGAGAGGTACTGCAGATGTCTGGGACCGCGTCTGTGCCCTTCGCTGCAAGGCTGACATGTGATCAGCTGATCCCGAATCACAAGGCATAGGAAATCAATAACAATACCTAGAATGGTTTATATCCCTGTCTAAATTAGCTATAATATTGTCTCAATGAGTTCTAGCTTTCTCAACAAGTTCCTTTAGCATTCTGGCTTATTTCTGTGTGTCCTACAGGCCACATTTGCATTAAATATAATTTACCCTATTCAAGGGAAGATGCTTGGTCTGTTAAGATTGTTTAAGGCTAAATTTTGCAGTTATAACAAACTTGGAGCCTGGCTTTCTAACTCACAGACATTAGAAGTGAAGGAGAGTCTGTACAACCACAAAAACTAACATCAGCAAGAAGTGACAGATAATAAAAATACAGGGAAAGAAAACACATAAACTCTAACGTGCCAACCCAAGAATCAAAGAGCCAGCCGACTTCAAACATCACAGACTTCTGTGACAGATAAGTGATAGCCTAAGTCTACCAAAAAGAAAGTACAATTGGAGTCAATAGATTTGATTTTTAAAGGTTGAAAAGCAAGCAAGGAAATTTGGCAATATTTTGTTCAAGTGGGGCTAAAGAAAAACAGAAACTTGGCTATCTACAGCAAGTCGTCAAGAGATGTAGACCATTGAGGTCTATACTGGGTTGAATAGTGTCTCCCCAAAATTCATGTCCACCCAGAAGCTATAAATATGCCATTATTTTGGAATAGAGTATTTGCAGATGTAACCAAGTTCAGATGAGGTCATTCTGGAAAAGGGTGGGCCCCACTACAGTGACTACTACCTTTATAAGAAGGACATTTGGTTATGTGAAGAGAGGGGAGATGGTTATATGAAGACAAAGGCTGAGATTAGACTTATGCTGCCACAGCGAAGGGGTGCCAAGAATTTCAGAAAACACCAGAAACTAGGAAGAGGCAAGGAAGACTCCTCTAGAGTCTTCAGAGGGAGCATGGCTCTGCCAACATCTTGATTTCAGACTTTCTAGCCTCCAGAACGCTGAGACGGTGTAATTTTGTTGCGTAAAGCCACCCAGTTTGTGGCACTTAGTTTGGCAGCCCCCTCCCCAAAATAATACAAGGTTGTGTTCTTCCTGGTTCATTCAATTAGACAGTTGCTTTTGAAATAAATAGATGTTGCCTGTTGAGTGATTACCGTTTTCCAGACACCATTTTAAGCATTTTGTATGAGTCAACTCAATCTTTATAATAACCTTCTGAGATGGATATAATTGTTATGAGAAAATTTTGAAGCTCTGTTGTTACAGATGAGATTATGAGGCAGAAAGAAATTCAGAAACTTGCTCAGGTTCCCTTGGCTAGTGAATGTTGGAATCAGAAATTGGACTCAGGCAGATTAGTTTCAGAATCATGCTCTACTGCCCATATCACACACTTTGGACACTAAACCATCCAAATCAGTTGTTTTCATAGAGTAAATGATCCAAATAATTCACTTACCTTCATTGTGGATAATTCAGATCAAAAGTTGGCAAAATAAAATGTAGTGAACTTTATGGTTCACTGGTGATTCTCTGCCACTTAACCATCTACTCTAGCAATGTGGTGCTTGTCATTCATTCACTGACCATATCATGCCATTCATTGGTGCCTTTGCAACAGTTATTCCTATTTTCTGGAATGTTCTTCCTGGCTTTGGCATATTTTAAATTGCATCTTATCTTTCAAATCACAGCTCACATGCGATGGTTCAGTTAGGTGAATATGCTCCTAACTATAGAGCTTCAAAATACACGAAGCAAAAACAGATAGAACTTAAAAGAGACTTGAACAAATGCATAATTTTAGTTGGAGATTTTAACATTCCTCTCTCAATAATGGAGAGACCTAGTAGTCATAAAATCAGCACGGATTTAGAAGAATTGAACACCACCGTTAATCAGTTGGACCCAATCTGACACTTATAGAACACTCTACCCAACAACAAATGACACATTCTTTTCAACTACACATGAAACATTCACCAAGATAGACTATATCCTGGGTCACTGAACAAACTTTTATAATTTAAAAAATTGAAGTCGCAGAGAATATGTTCTTGGACCATAATGGAATTAAACTAGAAATCAATAATAGGAGGAAATATACCTTAAAAAATCCCCAGAAACTTGGAAATTACACAATTCACATAATTTCTACAATACCCGTGTGAGATGGATACCATTTTTATTCTCATTTACGAATGATAAAATGAGGCAGAGAGAAATTAAGAAGCTTGCCTTCACTCAGCTAGTATTAGAGACAGGAATTGGACTCAGGCAGGCTGGCTTCAGCGTCATTCACTACTGTCTGTACGATACACTTTGGAGCAGCCTAAATCATCCAACCAACATTTATATACATCACGTGATCCAGATCATTCACTTGGCTCCATTTTAAATAATTCAGGATACGTTTAATGGATATGAAATACGAAGTTGACAGGTCCCTCCTCCCCCATAAGCATTTTAAAGATGTTTTTCCATTGTCTTCTGCTTCCACTGTTTCTGATTATTGTTTTTCCATATGTAATGTGCCTTTTTTCTTTGGCTATTTATCTCTGGTTGTAGGCAGTTTGCCGATGATTGGCCTGCTTGGGATTTGCTGAGCTTCTTGGGTCTGTAGATTAAAATACTTTTTATCAAACTTGGAAATTTGGAGACCATTATTTTCTTAAAATAACTATTCTGCCACATACTCTCTCTCTCCCTCCTCTTCTTCTAGAACTCCATGTTAGATATTGTCCCACAATCACTGAGGCTCTGTTCATTTTTTTAAAACAGTCTTTTTATTCAATTTGCTTCAGCTTGAATGATTTCCATCTATCTGTCTTCAAATTCACTTATCCTTCTGCAGTTAAGTGTATCCAATAAATGTTTTATTTCAGATATGTATTATTTAATTCAAGGAGATATATTTAGTTCTTTTTAAAAATCTCTTGGCAGCCACTAGGATATAACCTCATATGGTTACAAAGGCAGGGCATTTTATCCATTTATTCACTGCTTTATCCCTATGCCCTAGAATTGGCATAAAATTTGTTCATGAACAAAAATGTGACTTCATTTCCCTGGCTGTAGCTAATGAGATAAGGAAAAAACAGCTGACCTAGTAAACAATATTTGGGAACAAATGAGAGCTGCCATGGTTCTTCTTCTGTTCCCTCCAATGTGTGATGATCGCAAGTTCTGCTGACTCTTCTCCTTATAAAAATCTGTATTTGGGACAGTTGCTGACTGCATTAGTTTGTGTTCCAAAGAAGCAGACCCTGGGAGCCCTGAGACAAGTATTCAAGTGCAAATAGTTTATTTTGGAAAGGATTCCAGGAAACAGATATAGGTAAGTTTGGAAGTGAGACAGGAATAGATGGCAGACAAAAAAGATGTGTTATTAAGCATATCACTTTCTGGACAACTGGACCTTAACTCCAGTGGAGAATTATGAGTCAGTGTAGGGTTATCCCACCCAAGGGGCAAGGGAGCTTTGGCTTTTGTACACTATTCCTATCAGTCATTGGTTGAGTGTTGCTGGTGTTGGGGTGAGGGAGTTAATTCTCCTGTACTTCTAGTCTGCCATATTAACATCCTTGGGCAGACGGGCTCTGGAGCCAAAGAAAGACCTCAGGTATCAGAAAGCCTGCAGAGTGTGCTACAATGGTAAGGCATAAAGAGATATGGGTGGGGTACCTTTATCAGGTGTTACATGGATAAACTTACTCTAAGAATATATATCTAATAAGACAAATTTTAATACGAGGGATGATTCAAAAATATGGTGAATGTTTACATTTTAAGAAATTTATTACGATAAAAGACACATTGCCATTAATCCCCCTCAGATGACCCCCCTTCACTTCAAACACACTTATTCCATAGTTCTTGCCACTTTCTGAAGCAGTCTGGAAGCCCTCTTTCATGAGTGTCCTCCATAATGACAATGCTCCATAATGACAATGCTCCGTGTCACACATCACTTCTGGTACAGCAATTTTTGTCAAATAAAAACATTACAGTGTCCTCATCCATTTTATTCACCGGATCTGGCACCATGCAACTTCTGGCTCTACCCCAAAGTCAAAATGGCCATGGAAGGAAAACATTTTGAATAGATTCAGGACATCGAGGCAGCCACGATAGTGCAACTAAAGACACTCATGAAAGAGGACTTCCAGAAGTGCTTCAGAAAGTGGCAAGAATGATGGGATAAGAGTGTTTGACTAGAGGGGAAGTATTTTGAGGGGGATTAACAGCAATGCGTCTTTTACTATAATGCGTTTTTTTTATTTATTTAAACATTCACCGTAGTTTTTTTTTATCACACCTCATACAGTGCTAGACCCATATAAATATTAGTCTAGAGTAGTAGATAAATCACAGATTTGGAGTCAACACAACCTGCGTTATAATCTCTTCTATATACCTGTTTTGTGACCCTGAAAAAAATTTTCTTAAGTTCTTTGATTTTCAGTTCTTTCATTCATAAAAGGGTGTAATGCAAAAGACTGATGAGAAGAGTAAATAAGATTATACCTGGCACATAGTCAGCACTAGAAAAGAGATTTACACCCTTTTCCTTCTCCTAGCTTTAAGCCAAAACAATAAATTATGGAATTTCAGGCATCAGTAAACCAGAAGGAATTTGTATTGAGGGCACAAGGAAAAGGGAAGAGAACTTTCTGGCATTCTTGAATTACAGATGGCGGGAACACCTCTTTGCCTTACTTCCTAGTTTTAAGTTTGAGTGCCCAGGAGAGTGCAGCATAATTTACAGAAATGGAGAAACTAGAGAGAGCTGTTTTGGTGCAAGGATGATTAATGAAGCAATTCAGTCAAATATTTGGATATTTAATCCATGAGAGGTCAATGATTTGAATATTGCCCTAGATTTTAACAACATATTAGCTCACCTTAAGTATTTTTAGCAAATGTATTTACTTGAATAGAGATCACTAGATTAGAGTTGGAAAACCCAAGTTCAAGCTCCAACTCTGCCACTTTTTAACTGTAAATAAACAAATACTTTGACTTGCATAAGCTTCAGTTTCCTTACCCACAAAATAAAATTATGCATGCTCTCTCTAGATCATAAGGGGATAACATGAAAAGTCTATGTGAACGATAAAGTGCTACTAAAAGACATGAATGTTGTTGGGACTGCAATTGGTAGAGCCACTATGGAAAACAGTATGGAGGCTCCTCAAAAAATTAAAAATAGAACTACATTATGACCCAGTAATTCTACTCCTGGGTATTTATCCAAAGAAATCCAAAACACTAATTCGAAAACATATATGCACCTCTATGTTTACTGCAGTGCTATTCACAGTAGCCAAGACATGGAAACAATCTAAATGCCCATCAATAGATGGTTGGATAAAGAAATTGTGGTACATTTATACGATGGAGTGTTACTCTGCCAGAAAATAGAATGAAATCTTACTATTTGCAATAATACGGATAGACCTAGAGAACATTATGCTAAGTGAAATAAGTCAGACTGAGAAAGACAAATACCATATGATCTCTCTTATGTGTGGAATCTAAAGAACAAAATAAATAAACAAACAAAACAGAAATAGACTCATAGATACAGAGAACAAACTGATGGTTGCTAGATGGGAGGGGTGTTGGGGGATAGGTAAGAAAGGTAAGATTAAGAAGTACGAATTGGTAGTCACAAAATAGTCACGGGGCTTTGAAATACAGTATGAAAAATACAGTCAATAATGTTGCAAAACTATGCATGGTATCAAATGGCTACTAGGCTTATTGGGGGATCATTTCATAAATTACATAAATGCCTAACAACTGCACCGTACACCTAAAACTAATATAAAAGAATATTGAATGTCAAATATAATTTTAAAATATATGTGTAAATATATGTTTATATATAGTCTATATATGTATATATAGTCATGGGATGTAAAGCACAGCATAGGGAATAGTCAATGGTATTGTAATACTATGTACAGTATCAGATGGGTAGTAGACTTGTTGGGGTTATCACATTGTGAGGTGTGTAAATGTCTAATCATTGTGTTGTTTTGACATACCTGAAACTAATAAATAAATAAATAAAGACATGAACATTGTTACCATTAACATTAAAAGATATTTCTGGGAGATTTCAGTCAGGGCAAGATCATTATAAATACAGAGAGTGCTGAAAAATGCATGCACAATTTAAGAAAGGAAAAAGCTATTAAAATTGTAATACTCAATATATACCAATAGCAAAAGATAAACACAAGTCACGTTTGACTTCTGCAATCACAAGAGGTGCTCAAAGTGGTTACCATCAGCATCCAGATCCTTCTGATTACGGCGAACTACTGCTTGGGCAACGTTGACCAAAGTGTCCATTTGTAAACATTTTTGGGGGGCTCCCCTGGTATTTCCAAATCCCCACAGCAATAGGATGATAACATTTTTAAAAACCTCAGACAACATTTTCAATAAAATTTGGTGACAAGTTTTACTTAGGCACCACAGCATAGCTGTAGATAGGACCAAACCACCACTGCCAACAAAACCTGCTCACAACACTTAGAGGGTTAGCAACTGTGTGAGGAATGGAAGGGAAGAGGAAGGAGCAAGCTGATGGTGCCGGAGCCAGTGCCGTGCTGCTAAATTAGCTCTTCAAACACACCCAAAACAAAAGCAAATAAACACAAAACTCAGAAACCAACTTGACTCAAATGTTTGCTGATTTTCAGGGTTTAAATACTCCACCATAGTTAATGTCACTGATGGCAGACTTGGGAAGGGCTACCACAATCTAGTCCTGCCAATCAGTGTAACCTGAGAGCTTTAGAATCCGAGCCTTAGAATCCCTGCTGAGAGCCTTAGAACACAGGCTCTCACAGACTCTGCACTCTGAAAGGAAACTGGAGTGACCTAGGTCCTCAAGGAGCTCATAAATACTCCACAGAAATCCTATTCTAGGAGGAAAAACACCTACCCTGAGTAAAAGCTTCTGGCAGTAGAATCTAAATTGATCAGAACAGGGCACTGGGTGTAACCAGAGAGAAGGTGCAAAGAAAGAAGATCTTATGACTGGGGGTGAAATACATGGAATGGAATACTTTGACAACAGAGACACCTGCGAACCAAAAACCTACCTTGGTCTATCCCCTATTCCCTACTTGACAATATTGTTTTTAAATTACAAAGAAACCCATCTTACATACATACAAACACTAGAAAAGAAATGTAATCAAACTCCCACATGAAGATATTTTAAGGAAAAAAAGAAAAATGAACTGTATACTGTATCAACAGATAAGAAGGCACACCAAAAAAAAAATGGCCACAAAACAGATGACAATTGTTTCCTAATATAAAATGAACCCAAATAATTTTTTAAACTGAAAGAAGTTACAGAAACATGGCATAAATATGATATATAAAGTTCAGAAATGAGGCAGCAGCTAAACAACAGGGATGTGTTAAATAAGAGCTGAGAGAGAGAGAGCTCAGACAAAATTTTAGAAAATATTATTTTATGAATTGAGACTAAGCTAGAAGTTACACAGGAGCAAACAGAGATCACAGAAAGCATAGCAAGGGAAATTGAGATTAGGAAGGAGAAAATTAAGAAATCAAACAGAAATAAAAAACAAAAAGGACTTCTAAAAAGATAGCTGTAGAAAATAGGCAAAGAAAATGCAACAGTGTACAACTGGAGCTCCTGAAGCAGTAAACCACATCAATATGTCAGAACAATGCTAACTGAAGAAATCTTTTATGAAATAAAGACTTTGGAGCATAAATATTGAAAGGTCACACTATGTACCTGAGAAACTCAGCCAGAATGGTCCATACTGAGACACATTCAAATTAAACTACTGGAATTGAAGGATAAAGAAAAAGTCATTTGGGTATCCGGACCAAAAAAAAATCAATTATAATGGAGAAAAGATCAGATTTGTGTCAGACTTGCTAACAAAAACACTTCATAACAGATGGCAGCGTAACTATATATTTATAAGACTCAAGGAAAGAAATGTGAGCCAAAGATGATATACCCAGGCAAATTTTATATTCTTCAAGAATAAAGGTCACAAACAGTTATAAACATGCAAGACCTCAGATAGTATAGTTCCCACATGCCCTTCCAAGGAATCTATAAAAGTGAGCTCCAGACAACCCTTCAAAAAAATCACATGAAGCTTCAGTACAAAGTCTTTGATGAGTCTTAAATATATTTGTCCATAGAACTAAGACTAAGAACTAATGGGAATAAAAATGGAAGAAAGTATTTCAATACTCTGTGATCTGACAGTGTAAATATAATACTAATAATAACAATGGAGAATGAACAAAGTACGTGGAAAGTAGAACAAACTCAGCAAGTAAGTCATAGATATTAACTGTGAGTAACAGACTATCACTTTAATTTTGATGCTGGATGAAAGGGAGAGAGAAAAAATTATATTTGTTAATTTCATTATTACCTATAGTTGTGGACAAATAGACTATATATATAAAAAGAGGGGCTTAATGGTGTTATACAAAGATACTATTACAAAGATAAAGATTAGAACAAAAACACAAACTTTCCTAAATATTAAAAGCAGTATAGATACCAAAAGCAAAGTAAAACACATTGTGAAAGCATATACAAAATTTTTGTTATGTATTATAAGGTAATATGATAGACTTGTACGAAATGGAGGATAAATATAGACATTTGATTAAATTTGCAAAAACAAAACCAAGGAAAAAAAAACCCAAAACTAATAAAAAATGGTTACCCGTTGGGTTGGAACGCAGGAGATAATTGGGATGGAAGCAAGACTTAAGTGAAATGTACCATGTTGTATTAACTTTAGAAACATCAAATTGTTTACATAATTAAAAATAAATTAAATAAAAAACAAACAAACCAAAAAATAGAAAGAAAACCTGAAACTATGAACGTAACTACATTTAAAGCAGGTGGCATCTCCATATAGAGAAAGCAATTATTTAAGTGAAACTTTAAAACAGAATTTTACTGCATATTGTTGGAGTAATGTAACCTAAGGACACAAAGAACACCAAAGAAATTTTAAAAATACAGTTAGTGTTTTAGTAATATTGGTATTCTTATCTTTAGACTCTTATAGGTTTAATGTAGGATAAAGTAAAGAAGTAATTGTGTTAATGTTGTTAGGACCTAAGATTTTCAGCATAAAAGAAAAGCAAAATAAGCTAAAAGAATTTTTTAAGTAAAAACCATGTAATCTTAAGTCTGAATTGGAAATATCAGTATGAACTCATATTTTTTTTGAAAATGTAAAAAGTATTCCTGCAAATTATTTTGGGATGCCACCTCAAAATGGATCATAGACTTAAAAGTAAAAAAATAAAATAAAATAAAATAAAATCTACAGTAGTCCCCCCCTTATCTGCAGGGAATATGTTCCAATACCCCCAGTGGATGGTTGAAACAAAGGATAGTACCGAAACCTATGTATACTATATTTTTTCTATACATACCGTACACATTTACTATAAAGTTTAATTTATAAATTAGGCACAGTAAGAGATTAACATCAACTAGTAATAAAATAAAGCAATTATAACAATATACTGTCATAAAATTACGTGACTGTGGTCTCTCTCAAAATATCTTATTGTACTGTACTCACCCTTCTTCCTGTGATGATGTGAGATGATAACAGGCCTATGTGATGAAATGAAGGTGAATGGCACAGCCTCGTGACCTAGGATTAGGCCACTATGACTTTCTGATATCTCAGAAGGAGAATCATTGAATCATGACAATGTGTGTCTTCCACCCACAAACGGAATGCCTTTTCCATCTTAACTAAGCACTTATCACTCACTGTGGCCATACCTTTGGCAGGTTGAGGTGTAACAGCAAAACTAGCATGCATTTCATTTTTCTTCTTCACAATTTCACTAATAGAAGACTTATTCTTACTATGGATCTTATTAACCTCAGTATCTGATTGCTTTCTTATTACGTCAAGAACTTTCTTTTACCTTTTCACTTAAAGGAAGTACTTCACAGCTTCTCTTTGGCACATCTGAATGGTCAGCATCACTACTCTTGTGCTTTGGAGCCACTACTAAATAAAGTAACAAATGAACAAGTGACTTGAACACAAGCACTGTGATACCTTGACAGTCAAGCTGGTTACCGAGATGGCTAATCAGTGAGTAATGGGCAGGGAGCATCTACAGTGTGGAGACGCTGGGCAAAGGGATGATCATTACGTCCTAGGTGGGACGGAGCTGGACCCATGAGATTTCAGAACAGTATGCAATTTAAAACTTATGAATTGTTTACTTCTGGAATTTTCCATTTAATATTTTTGGACCACAATCGAAGGATCATTTGTGCCCTAAAGTAAACTACAATCTGTATTTTGCTGATAACATTCTTATAGTGTCACTAGATATTTCCCTGTATTTCCTGTAAATTGGTAGTTAGATATAAAAGCATGATCAAGAATTATGTTCAGGTTTTTGGCAAAATTACTTCATACAATTGTGTGTTTCCATCAGGAAGCATAGAGTGTCAGGCTGTCTCTCTTTTTGTGATGTCACAAGCTACTGATGTTCATTGCCAAGGTTCATTATTAGTTGGAATGCTCCTATAAAGAAAAAAATTATTCTATCAACTATTTAGTTACCCTCAAGTACAATTCATTTAGGAATGGCACGAAAAAATGCTTCATTTCCCCCTTGTTTATCAGTTTTCAATATAATAAGATGGCTCTTTAACATCTTCCAACATGGCCAATGAAATTTGTTTGTGTGTTTCTTTTATTGGAGTGCCATTATGAACTGAGGGATCCATTGGGAGCCTCTTCAACCTGGCTCCTAGGTCACTTTGGCATGACTCCAGCAATATTTGATAACTTCCCTGGTTTCTGGTATGAAAAAATGTGCCAAGCTCATCTTTACATTTCTTATCTTCAGACGTGAAATCAGCAATTTCTACAAGGATTAGCTGCCTTTTAATTCCATTCTTGGCAGGAAGTACACATTTTTAAAAATTTTTTCTGCTTGAGCAGTAAATAAATCCTCATTCAACTCTAACAAGTACTAATGTCATTGACAGAACACCTACATCCATGAGCCATCAATTTCCAGCACAAAAGTTCCTGAAGGCATCCAGCTGGATTTCTGCGTTGTCTGGTTGGAGAGTTTCCTCCCTACTCAATCAATCACTAAGGCAGCGGTTTGGGGATTCTCTCTCTTCTCTATCTCCAGTTCAATCACTGAGTTTGTATTTCACCCATATAACTGTTCTTAGTAATGTGCAAGGACAGCACTGGCCTCACACGTCTGAGCATCTAAGTCACCTCCCGGCCATTTACAGCTGTGTACCTCTGAGCCCTGAGCCAGGCACTGGAGAGGAAAGAAGTGAACAAAGAGCTTCTGTCTGGTTGGGAGACAAGAATGAATCTTTCAAAAAGTCACAAGATGGACAGTCTGGAGGACCACAAAAGGACCCTTAAAGGGTGTGGGGGAAGGTGGAGATGCAACTGAGCCTTGAAGGGACCCTATAGCAGAGACGATGCTCTGTGTCTCTCACAGCTTTTCCCCATCCTGGGCCCTCAGGAAGCTGGCGGAAGCTGGCATTTCCCTCCTCTGGCCACTGGAATGTGGCTGGACATTCTAAGTTTGGCCTTTAGCAAGGGAAAATAATGAGCCCTCAAAAATTTCCTTTGTCTCCTTCCCTCCACGCTCTGCCCCCAGCATCGCCTCACAAGGCCTGTGCCTCTGGGGGGATGCTACTCACGCAGGCCTCTGTAATCACAGCTCATAAGCAGCCATCTGTGCCGCAGAGTTGAGTAGAATGTTCCTTGTCTCACTTAACAATGCTTTTGTCCAAAGGGAGTTTTCAGGGTTACATTTTCAGACATGTTGGGTCTTTTCAAATCATACAGAGGATGCCAAAAAAATGTATATGCATTTTAAGAAAGGAAAAAAGCTATTAAAATTGTAACAATATATACCGATAACAAAAGAGGAATACAAGTCACGTTTTACTTCTGCAAGTACAAGAGGTGCTCAAATTGGTTACCATCAGCGTCCAGACACTTCTGATTACAGCGAACTACTGTTTGAGCAAGGTTGACTAAGGTGTCCACTTGCACACATTTTCTTAGCACCCCCAGTATTGCTAGTGTGACTCCTCTGAGAACTTCCCAAATAGGAAGACAGAATTCAGTGTGGGGATATAAATTGGATAATCACTTCCTCATCCTAGAACATTACACAGCCGTCACACCTGACCTCCTCCTGGGTGACTGTCACAGGTCACTAAGGAACAAGATAATGCACAGGACCCATTCACTGACTCTTCCCACTGGTGCTGTGATACATTCCTTTAAAAAATAGCATGTATCATTTTTTTGTTGTTAGAAAAAAATACATTCGCTATAGAAAACAGTTTACAGCAGGCAATACGAAGAAAATTAAAATCACCTATAATCCAATAATCCAAAAAAATTGAGCTTGTATACATCTGGTCTTTTTCCTTTGGGTATGTGTCTGTGTAGTGTTTTGTTTTGTCTAACAGAACAAAATCATATCACACATACTGTCTTGTAACTTGCTTTTTTACTCAACAATATATAGCGACCATTTTCCCATGTTATTAAATATTTTTCTATATATTTCTATATATATATGTATATCTATAGGCCAGAACTATATATCCAGAATAAAGGTGATTTCACCAAGGAGGAGGGCCCTTCCTACAAAAGCAAGATTTGTCTGTCAAGGCTCAGCCCCGCTGAGCTCTGTAGATTTGCCAAACCAAACAAAAAGAAGAATGAAAGAGGAACTTGGGTCGGGCGGTGCTGGCATCAGCCAGGCAGGCGACTCTCCCTTCTGGGAGCGGAAATGCCAGAGGCTCCGAGTTTGCCACGAGGCCTTGCTTGCCACCCACTTGCTGTTCTTATTCTCTTGCCTGCTTTTCAGATGCCCTGGTCGCTGTCATCTGGAACTCAGCGTTTCTCACTTGTCTCCAATATGCATGGGAGGTGGATGGTGGTGAGGGGAGCTTGCAAGGGGAGAGCGTTAGGACACCTTCAGAAGGTGGGAGACTCCAAGCTATCCATACGCACCCTTTCCCTTTCTGGACCATGTTTTCTCTGGAAAGAGACGGTAAATTTAATGCTGCTTCACCTCCTCGGTGGGCTTTGCCAAATCCTTAGAAGGCGTTTTGCATTATGCCTCGGAAACGCCACGAGGAGGCGCTTGTCTGAGAACTGCAGCTGTGCCAGCTTTCTCGAAGGTGCTGCACCATATATAAGACAGAGGCCGACACCAGCGGCGCAAACGTGCGCCTCAGAGGCGCTTGGGGGATTGTGATCTCGCCACCGCCACCGCCGGCAGGTGACCGGGTCACCGCACCCCCGCGGCTCAGGCGCGAGCGGAGCGGGCAGGGCCCTGCCTGGGACCCGTGGCTAGAGAGCTGCACGGCGGGGCGGGAATGGGACGCACTCAACCAGCACGGGCTTCTAGAGGGTTTTCCAGCTAAGCACATGAAAGCCTGTTCCTTCACAGCTGGGTTCCTATTTTAAAACATAAAGGTGTATTGTCCTGAAGTCACCCAGCCTGTCGGACCACTTTAGAAATTTCTTTCTGCTCCGCAGAACTTGGAGTCCATCAGTCATCCCACCTCGTCCTGGGTGGTGAGACCGTGCTTTTCATGCAGGGGAGCCTCCCCCAGCCAGCCTCGCTAACGGGCGGCCTGGTTTCGTTGTCTGTGAGGGACAGGGAAGCAGTACTGGAAAAGAAGGGTTCTGCTTACCAGCGCGCTCAGACTTGGCTTTCAGAACAGTCAACACCTCCAGTACTTGACACTCACTTGTATACAGGAGGAGGTATTATTAACCTGAAAAATAAAACGTTGTGGTGAATAGTTCTGTATATTGACCAAGACTCTCTCCTTGGACCAAACTGGCATCAGGCTCCTCGGACCCTCCTGCTCCAAGAGGACCCACCTTGAGCTTCCCTCTCTCCGTGGGGAATCCCATTGGAACAAGAATCCTGCTAAATCAGCAGAAAACCCTACCCTTGGTCTCTGATCACCCTGGCCTGCCTTCAGCAAGAATCCCCGTCTCTGATGTTTCCTCTTGACAATTTTCTGTCCACTGACCCCTTCCCTACTCCTTGGCTATAAACTCCCACTTGTGCTCGTTGCAGAGCTGAGTCCCATCCCTCTCCCCTACAAAACCCCACTGCAGTAGCCCCCCTTGAATAGAATCTGCCTAACCCTCCTGAGTAAGTGTCCTGAATAATTTTTAATGTGTGTGTGTGTTGAAAAACCTATCATTGAATGATTATCTGTTTCCAAAGAATTAATAAAAAATACATTTGTTAAAAATAACTTAATCTTTCCCTCATGTCAGGCTCTTCCACCATGTTCCTAAGGTAATCATTCAGAACATCTATAATACAGATTTTTAAATGTGCATGGTTGATAAAGGTTTGTTTGCAAGAGTGAATTTCTGTTTGTAGAAACTGTCTTGTTGACTTTATCTTTACAGCTGTAGATTCCGTGTAAACTTTTTTTCAAACCAGATACTTTCAATAGGTGGGCACTGGCACATGTATCCCTCCGTTCATATGAAGCCAGATGGAGGGCGCCGGTCTCCTTTAAAGAAGTGGGCAGCTGCTACCACAATTGTCGGAAAGCCATCATACCAACCTGACATTCCTGTCCTCCAGCCTTTTGTTTATATGATTATTTCCTAAGAATAGGGAGAAAAGGGTGAAGACAAACAAAACCAAAACTCTCGAATAACATTAGAGATAGCTGAAGGCACCAACTCATTGCTCTGAAACTTACAAAGAGGGAGCATTGTTATTAAAAATTCTCTTTCCTATAGTAACTGTATTTTAGGGTAATTAAATAAACCTTATGGATGAGGGCAAAAAGTTTCTATACGAAATAATTCTAGCCAATATATGCAGAATAGCATTTTTTAAAATTATATTCTGCAACTTCTAATTAGTAACTGACCCAGACAATTACCAGATGGAAGTTTAGCTGAACTTATAATGAAGGGATTAGGCTGTCATCCTTTAAGCCCATTGAGGAAACTTAGCATCACTACAGGTGAGACAACCAGACACTGTGTGCAGCAATAGGATGTGTAGCATGTCATCTATGAAGTGTAGCTACAAAACAAACAAACAAAAATGCAGGAAGACAGGCAGTAACTCAGGGACTCAGGCAAGCTTTTAACTCTAATTCCCCATTTACTGGAAATACAGGGGATGAAGAAACAAGTTCAATGACACCCTGGGAAGCAATCAGCCAACACCAGAATGTGGAACATTTTATAAAACTGACTCCCATATCTTCAACAATTCAATGATAAAGGAGAAAAAGGGGGAAGAGACTGTTCTACATTAAATGAAACTTTAAAAAGACTTAAGAGGCATAAATATAACGATGGACTTGTTTGGATGCTGATTCAAACCAACCAACTATAAAGACTGCTTAGTCAGTCAGGAAAATTGAATATACATTGTGCATTAGAAAATCTTAAGGAAATATTGGTAATTTATTAATAATGCACTGTGGATATATTTTAAACAGTCCTTTTATTAATGGGTGAAATTATATGAGGGGAATTGATGTGGTTATAAGACGACATAGATGGCAAAATAGTAATTGCTACTGAAGCTGAGTACAAGCATAGAAGTATGTTCTAGTCTCTACCTTTGTGTATGTTTGGAAATTTTCACAATAAAAAATAAAATGCAATAAAGGATGGCAATCAGAAGTGGAGAAAACATTGTAGTAAAAACTAGTCTGAGCAACTAACACCTCTGATAAAAATCATGAGCTCCTCCTGTCCTGTGTTTAAATAGTCAAACATTTCATCTTGAATGCAGGACTTATTTTTTCCTGTTACATTTGGCTTTTGGGATTCAGCCTTTTGTTGACAGTGGTTGCTGATTATCACCCAACCTCCAACATTTTTCTAACTAAAGTTCTCCAATCTGATGAGCATTACAAAGCTAAAAAGACAAGCTTCATCCCAAACTCCTCAAATTCCAACAGAAAAAGCCCCACTGTCCAGAAAGTGGTGACAGCTGCAATCTTTCAGTTTTAAGTGAGTTTCACTCCCCCTTAATTCTCTTATCACTGAATACGAATCTCTTGGGTAGGGAAAACAATGCCAACTTTATCAACAATGGACAAGTCTATTCTAAAAGTACTTGGCATGTGACAGCGCTGGCAGGAATGGATGCCAGCCAGCACAGCCTTCATCACCTGGGATGCTCTTCCTTGACTTTTTTACAAACATTTCTATGTCCTCCAAAACTCAGCTCACATAACATTATCTGTTCAAGGATGATGGAAATGCATTCCCATACAACACAAAACACAGAATCATTCTATCATGACTGAAAACAGCTCCAGCGTCACTCCTGCACAAAGCCCTACCTCACTACTGCTTCCTCACACCCTATAATCACCTCCATGGTGGCTCCTTTTTACCGTGTGTCTTTTTTCATTATGAAAATATTCAGACATATCCAAAAGTAGAGTGAAATAAGCCCCCCCCCAGGCACCCTTTAGGCACCCTTAACAGGTATCAACATTTTTCAGATCTTGTTTTACCTTTTCTCCCTAACCTGCTTTGCTGTTTCGTTGTGTGTGTTTCCTGGAGTATTTGAAAGCAAATCCCAGACATCCTAACAGTCCAGCAGTCTCGTACCCGTTTCTATTGCATTTCTCACACTGTAGTGGCTCGTTGACATGGTAGTGTCTCCTACCGACCCCTGGTCTTCAGGAATATGGTTCCTTCACGGCTGTAGAAATCAGTGCTGAAATGGCCCATGGTAGGTGCTCGAGAAACTCCAGCTACTGTTGGAATATCTGAGTGAACCCCAAGCCAGAAGTGTCCAGCTAAGCCCTTGCTGGATTCCTGACCTACTGAAACCATAAAAGAATGATTGTTGTCTTAGGCGGTTAAGTATTGGAATGATTTGCCTTTTAGCTAAATAACCAGAGCATCGGGCAAGTCACTTAACCTCTCAGTACCTCAGTTTCCACATCTTTAAAATGGGGATAGTAACAGTATCTACACTGCACTGGGCTTTTACTAGTATCAAATGAGGTAAGAATATAACCAGCTGGCACACTGTAGCACTCAATAAATGTTGGCAATTATATGGGAAACACACATACCTTAGAAATCCTGGATAACCTAATAACGATAATATTTACAGGTTCTCATTTGCCAGGCATGCTGATACATTTCAGAGAAGGGTGCATTCCATAAATGAAAAATGAACTTCAAGGCTGCTATGAGTTTTGCACTCTTTCAATGACTGGGGAGAAAATAGAATTTAAATAATCTCTCAGCCTATAATTTGCATGGTAGATACACCCTAAAATGCAGAAGTGCTTCCCCCTCTGGTAAAACATGCTTCAGAAAGCAGAAACAGTAAGGCCTTGTAATCACTTTCTTTTGTTCTCAGACATAAGTAAATTTGATCTTTGAAGAAAACCTGAATATAATTAAACTATGAACTTATTTTCTCTTTCATACATACATGAGATTTTATACTCATTTCGTGAATTTTATGCAGTGCTTTAGTAGTGTGTGTATCTGAGAAAGACACTGTTTGCTAAAATAAAAAGGAAGATTGTTACGGAGTTCACACCAAGTGATGGCATGAGTATCACTAGTTAGATACATTTCAAAACAAACCCATAAGCAAGATGAAGAGCACATTTGTATCTGGGGTCCTGCATTTGTCCAACAATCTCTAATCACTCATGTCGCACCTAACTGCTTCTTGAAAATTAGTCATTACTATCAATTCACTTCACCATTAAATAACACAACCCATCTCTAAGTATTGTTTACACTAGGAGCCGGGACGCTTTAGGTGCCTTTTCTGGGATTTTAGGTCAAGAAGCGAAGCTTTAGAAAGGTATTTGCTGGGATCTCATGGACTCTCCCCATTAAAAGGGTGAGCTTAACTTTTTCCATTTGCTGTGTTTTTTCCTTAAAAGTACTCTCTCTCTCCCATTGCAATGCCAATGTGGAAATTATAACTCAGAATTCCTAACAACTATTATTATGGAGAGTATCAACTGGAAGACTTTTAATATTGTGGGTGGAGACATACCATGGGCCGTGAAAGAAACGACTGAATTAAAGCAAAAATAAAAAAAATCTTTCCTTCAAGTAATGTGAAAGACATTTTAAAAAAATTGAATCCTCTGTTCTCCCGTATACCTTTTTCTTAGTAAAAGCTGTTTCATGAAACTGAAATCAAAGTCAAAATAAATAAAAGATATATACAAGCATGTTTGAAAGAGAACGTATTTATTTACCTCACTATTTCCTTTTTTACAACTCCTACACTTTTAAATAAAAATTTTCCAGGAAATCGGGTAATTTTAAATTATTTTAACAAAGAAAACTGTCACAATGTGATTTTTATTTACATGACTTTTCAAGAGTTTTAAATAGTTCTTTACAAACTGCACAACAGAATGAAAAGCTCTTATTTCAATCTTGCATCTTTTTCAAAAACTTTTAGTTTAGGAAATAATGACCGTAACCAGATCCTTGCAGTTTGGACGCTTACAGATAAAGATCTTATTAACACTTACAAATACAAACCTGCCCCACAAATGATCCTCATTTTGGCTGCGAGCTGAACCTATCTGACACGTTTTGATGGTAAGAAAGACATGTTTGAGACAACTTAGATTGCTTTGATGAAAACTCTCTGCAAGTTTTCTGTATCAGTCATGCAACTGCTTGTAAGCCCCTGTGTACGTGTCGTGAGCACACACTGAATTTCTGAGGAAGGATTACCTCCAGCTTAGCCAACCGAACAGGACTCTGGGGAGTCAGAACTTTGTGGGGCAGATAGCAGTGCATTCTCTTCTCCTTGTCGAGTCATACTGGGACGCTTCCTTCTCTTCAGATAGTGCACGTGCAAATCACTTACTTTTACAAGAATTTACTATTCATAAAATGACTTTCAACAGTAGCAATGGTCAGACACCCTTTCGTGTCACACTGACAGATTTCAAATATTTATTTAGTGAAAGTATAAGACAGGATAGATTCTCCTAATATTTTAAGCATGAGTTCCTCTGACTAGTTGGTATAACATCCATTAAAAAATAGAAAAGATTAACTTTTGCCACGACCAAAGTCACCGTTCACAATGAAAAGCATATAGTTCAGTCCAGCTTATCTGTAAGAACAGCCAGGGGCCAGACTTGAACATCACGCAGCTGCAATAGACGTATCATCCATGAGGCGACCCTGTGGCTTTAAAATGGGAAAACAAAAGAGGTTTACAAAATAATAGTGACAACACAAACTCTACTGCTTGAAAAAATTTTGCAATTCTTAGAAGTGTTTCACAAAAATCAACACATGCAAGTTATCAAAATAAAACGTTATTCTCCTTTCACCTCATCCTCTTTCTTCACTGGAACGTGGGGACGGCAGCTGTGTGCGTAGGTGCTGCCTGTTCCCTCTGACCCCGCGCAGACATCAGTCACTACCTCTCTCATAACCCGGTGTTCTAGCAGCTGGGGCCAGCCTATCACCGTCGCTGCTTAAGTGATAGTTGTATTCTCTCCTTCTCTTGCTCAGGGCACTCGTGTCTCAAGCTCTGACAGATAAGTTCCTTGGGGATTCAAGAAGGTCTCTCAATCTTCTGTTTGAGAAAAACTGATTCACAATGAACTGTGGGCTATCTAACAATGAATATTGCAAGGACAGAAGCAGCAGATAAAAACAAAAATTTCCCTTTCTCTGAGGTCACTGACTAAAAAAATTTAAAACATCGTATCAGAAAGTAAAGACTAAGAATAAATAAAAGGCACTATAACTGCTTTTAGGTGTAAAAATTCTGACAGGTTAGCAACACCCGAGAGTAGAGTAGCTAAAAAAATGAAATTCTCGCAAATAATTTTGTTTTATTACACAGATGTACAATAGCAGATCTTTGTGGGGGGAAACGTGAAAGAGGTGGTATTCAGGACTTGAAAAAGAACAGTGTTACAACATCACCACCATTAGCCATTTGCTATGCTTTAACCAGAACGATTCCTGCGGGATTCTCTGAGGCAGTGAAGAGGGCTCCCCTGCTTTCAGTTTGGTTGCTGTGTGGTTGTGTGCAGGTACACATGCATGCATGTATGTATGCGTGCATGCCGATATGCATACACGCATGTGTAAGTTAGCTCTCCACCATTCAAGGCAGGAACGGAATGAAAGAATAGGGGCCTGGTCTTTTATTACTTCATGTAATTTTTTAGTACTGATGGAAGATTTTCAGTTTTAGAAGCAGAATAATGGCTCAACCTTGTTAAATCCTTATCTAGCGCAGCTGTACAAACAGAGGCAGCAGACAAGTACATCACGCAATCAGAAAACTGAAATCTATTTTTCAAAAGCAGAAAAACATTGATCCAACCTTGCTCTAGGGCAGCTCTGTCCAAAACCACCTTTCTGTGATGATGGAAATGCTCTGTATCAGTGCTGTCCATTATATATGGTAGCCACTAGTCACACTAACCTCCTAAGGATCTAAAGTGTGGCTAGAGCCACTGAGTAACTAATTTTTAATTAAATTAAGTTCTGACTAACTTTGATTCAAATCTCAGTAAGTATGTGTGATTAGTGGCTGCCATACTGCAACAGCACATCCCTGAAGTTGAATAAAGGTGTGATGGGATATAACATTTTAGTCAATGATTATTCAGTAAGTGGGAAAAAGGTAATCTTCATGCACCGTCCCTAGTGTGACAGATAAAACAATTTTAATTATAAATCTCCCCAATGGATAAAGGAGCTGGCTCTGAGAAATCCAGCCAACTTCTCTGACAGAAGTCAAGTTACTAGAAGGTGGTACTTGTATTTTGAGAAAAGATCATGGCAATTAGAAAAGGGCATTTTAATTATATTAAAACTTATGAGTGTTTATTTTTCTGAAACCTTTCCTTAGGGGTTTAAACACTACCCAAAGGAGGTTTACTGTGAAAGAAAATCTGAAGACAGAACTAGCATTAGCCGGGACTAAGTTTGGGTGTACTGAGTGCTATGGGGAAATGAATGAAAGAGATTAACTGATAGAACTGAAATCCTGATTTCTCAGTACGATCAACTCTTTCACATCTCAAACAAGCTGTTTGTACAGCTAAAATATGACCACGTCTGTACACTGATACATACTTTCACACTGTGTAAGGCCGTACTTCTGAATTTAGAAATAGCAAGCTTTAGAAGGTCAAATAGCTAAAAAGACTTTAGAGACCAACCATCCGCCCAGTGCTCCCCAACCAACATGAGACTTCCCCTGCCGGTGGTCTCAGATACAACAGTGAGGAACAGCGACAGAAAATGTTTTTAGAATCTGATCAGGTGGAAATGTTTAAAAAGCTACTGTTGCGTGAGGGCAGAGGGTATATGGGAAATCTCTGTACCTTCCTCTCAATTTTTCTGTGAATCGAAAACTGTTAAAAAAAAAAAGAAACGGTCTTAAAAAAAAGTCACTGTTTAAACACTAGAAATCTAAAGTTAAAAGTTTGGGAATTTTTTTTTTTTTTACAATTTAAAAGCATGGCATAGCATAGGAGCTTGGAGGGGTTAATAAAATAATTTTTCTGCATATGCAAAAAAAAAGTTTGTAAATCTGGAAAGATAAAGTCTAGGAAGATTATGAGGGATAGGGTAACACAAACTAATTTATAATTTACCAAATTCCAGATTATATAAACAAGGGACAGTAACTCCAAAACTTGACAGAGACAAAAAAGGAAATAGTAAGCAATATAATTTGTCATTCTAAAACGGGGTATTAACTGAAAATAAAAAGAGGGCACACAGGATTCACATATATTCATGAATATCTACCTGAGTTACTGAGGGAAACTGAAACTAGCTGGAAGAACAGCCTTAATTCAGGCACCAAGAGTGGCTTCATCAGACGCGAGGCACTGAGCTATATGAACCACTTAGGTAGCTCAATTCACACTCTCACACACTATGACCATTTACATATTCTTTTACTGCAGGAACCTGGAAACTGTATCATTGTAAAAAATCAAAACATTAAACCAGAGTATAATTTCCGGTAGATGATTGTTTTCAGAAAAGACCCAAATCCAGGATTATTCAGTTAAACTGAGAGAATTAGTAAAGGCCAGGAATCATACTTAGAAAGTTAGTACATTTTGTTTAAAAATTAATTAAAAACTAACTACAATTTAAAAACATGCTTTAAAAAGAATAAATGAATGAACTAATCA
Source organism: Rhinolophus hipposideros (assembly GCF_964194185.1). NCBI lineage: Eukaryota > Metazoa > Chordata > Mammalia > Chiroptera > Rhinolophidae > Rhinolophus > Rhinolophus hipposideros. Next base: position 29,219,825 of record NC_138050.1, on the reverse strand, counting down.
GAAACAGGCTCAGAGACATAGAGGAAAAACTGAGGTTGCTAGAGCAGGGGTGGCGGTGAGGGGGAAGGTGAGGGGATTAGAAAGCACAGTTGGTAACCATAAGATTGCCACGGGGATACGAAAGTCAATTTGGGGAACGTAATCAATAATGTTGTAAAGATTTTGTAGGGTATCTGCTGGACACTTGTCTCATTAGGGAGACCACCTCAGGGATGATGTAGATGCCTGATCACTGCGCTGTACACCTGAAGCTGTAGCTGAACAATAATGAATGTCAACTATAATTTTATATCTATATATAACTATATGTGTGTGTGTGTGTGTATATATACACACACATGCACACACGCACACACACACACATATATATATAGTTACAAGAAGTGGAGTACAGTATTAGGAATAGAGACAATGAAAATGTAATGGCTGTGTGCGATGTCAGAGGCGTAGTAGATGGGGGAGGGGTGTTATCACTGTGTGAGGGATATAAATGATAAATGTCTAACTAAAACAAACAAAAAAACAAAAACAAAAAACATGCTTTAGTAAAACCAAAGAAAAAAAAGTTTAAGGATACTATAATGATAAATCATTATTTGCCCAAGGGAATAAAAATCTTCGTAATTAGATTCTATAAAATAATAGTAACTTTATAGAAATGATATCAATATTGCCAAATTCATATAATAAAAGCCAAAACTATCAATAGTTTCAAAATATTGTTTAGTGAAGGTTACATGAAAAAACATCTTTTTTTGTTTGTTTTCAAGACAGTATATTTAAACGTAGAACATTTCTAAGCCTTACCTTTACAAAAATAGTGGTAGGTATAAAACGCCTGAGCAGTTGATTTGTGAAGTTAGGAAATCTAAGCAAGTTGATGTTGAGAGACGGCAGTTGCTGGTATCCAGCCATCAGGGGATAGAAATTGTATAACATTTCCTGTTCAGTGCCAGGTAGGATACGCAATCGAATCTAAATCATAAACATTTATGAAGAAAGATAATTATACATACTTGCAATACCTCTATGTTGTCACCACCAGATTATCTACAAATGATTGGACACCCAAGTCCATGTTTCCCCGAAAATAAGACCTAGCCATACAATCGGCTCTAATGCGTCTTTTGGAGCAAAAATTATAGTAAAATAAGACCGGGTCTTATATAATATAAAATATAATAAATTATAATAAAATATAATAAAATACATTAATATTTGCTCCAAAAGATGCATTGAAGTTTACTGTCCAGTTGGGTCTTATTTCCAGGGAAACACAGTATTTCTGGTGAAATATTCTCTTTCTTCTATTCCATCTACCAGACAGAATTTACAAATGTAGGGCTGAATTAGTATGAGGCTAGAACCACGCAGATAATACATGTATAAAAAATATGAGCACAATTTCTCAGTTTCTATCAAGATCTAAAAGGAAACGTACCAGCTTAAAAATGAGAACACTAGATGGATCAATATTTTCTGCGTCTCAGACCAGGTAGATGTTACAGTGACAATATGCTACGAGATAATTTGTAGAAAAGTATCTTTGTAAACATTATATCAACATAAGACAAACTAGTTGTTTATTGCGTTTTTTTGTGGGGGGATTTTACCTTTGTGTAAGTAACTTCAGGGGAGAAAAAAATGTTTGGAAATTTTTAATAATACTTTAGAAAAGAACACAAACTGGTAAGATTTTGGCATCTATAGTATCTAATTATAGTATCTAATTATCTTAGATACTATATAGTATCTAAGCATGTGAAACAGATCAGGACAGTCAAGAAAAGCTCACTCATTTGCAAATGAGTACATTATAGGTATATAACGTTCCAAAGATATGCACGTGTGAACCAACAGATTATAGCTAATATTACACATAATATGTAAGTTTAAATTAGTGCATGAACTTACAGTATACTTCATATATAATTCTACTTTGTATTTAAAAACAAACAGCACTCAGAATATGCATAGCACAGATGATTAGTCAGAGTAGGTACTTCTAGTTATCCCTCTAATTCCTCTAATTATGCCCTCATTAATAAAAAGTATCTACTGACTATTGAGGGGTGTCTCTGTTGTCACTTTTCAACAGTGGAGGACAGTATTCTCACTGAAACATGATTTTGCCTGATAGCGTATGTTCCACTCAAAAATCTGATGAACTTTTCCATCTCCTATTTGAATGGATGAAATCAAAATGCCTGAATAATTTATTTTTGTGTGCAGACACGAATGTATCTAAATGTATCAAAGACAAATAAATCTATACAAGATCAAAATCTCTGAAAAATTTTACTGATAGTTCAGAGGAGAATTAGACTTTTAAATAGGTAGTCATGCCTTCAGGCCTCAAAATGAACAAAGTCAGTCTCTCTCCCTCTCTCTCTCTTTAGTAATAAAAGGGAAATCTAAAACTTTCAGGAATTCTCTTATACTCCAAGGATTTGTGAACTCTTGTTTCATAAGGAGTCAGAACCTAGATGTGTGTGCTCGATATGAAAAATGGTTCACATCCATTTTATGAATGCCCATTTAATCCACCTCTATAGCAAGTTGTACTTAATCTTTAAAAGTGACTAAAATCCACTATCAAAATAGTAGGGACCATAGTCAGCCTTATTAGCACATTTGTAAAAACTAAATGTACAGCTCTCCATGTCCTGGCCACACTTTTGTGTCTATATAAGCAACCCAATAAGATAGGAACTGTACCTGTTTAAGACCTGAGAACATGAAGGCATCACTGGGCTCCACGGAAATCTCCACATCTTGAACTAAATTAGTCTTATTCTGTAGGTGATACTTGACAGGTAACGATTCTCTAACACGTCCAAAAGATGGCAGATCTGCAGAGAAAGATGATACAATTCTTTTGGTTAAAAAAATTTATGGGTTCTTTTTGTAAATAAATCTCAATCTATAGACATGGGATTATTTTACACTAATAATATTACTGCACTCTTGCTAAATAAGGAAATTCTTTGACTGAACAATAGCCATGGAACTATTATAAAAACAGGCTAATAAGAACGAGTCTCCTTCTAAAACTGATTAAGTTATAGAAAGGGTCTTGGGTATCAGGAGCTGAATTATATGTTAGGAATAATTTTTAAAATCTATAAAAGATTTCGTTAAGTATTAGCCATGGCTCAAAAGGGAATGATAGGAGCACATACCATTAACTATGAAGTATTCCTGCCAAAAACTTGAACCTGAATCTGATCAAGTTTATAGATCTACCAATTTATAGGGACTAAGAAAACACTTAAAATGATACAATGCAATCAGCAAACTCCAGGCTGTAAGAAGCTCTATAGGACACATGACTCAGCTTCTTCAATAAATCAGCAGCAAGGAAGTAAGCAGGGGGAAGGAGGTGTTGGAAGAGATGGCAGTGGAGAAGAGGGACTCTGCCTACCTATAGATTTCAAACATAAGAGACATCCATCATCTGCAATGTAGAGACAGCCCTTAGGACAAACTAAAGAACATTCAGAGTCAACTAGGGAACTTCCAACACTGGAATTTGACAATATTAAGAAATTATTGCCAATTTTTAAAGTCATAATAATGGCATTTTGATTATATTTAGAAAAATAATCACTAATATTAAAGATGCACACTGAAATATTTACAGATGAAATTATATCTGAGATTTGCTTCAAAATAATGGGGGTAGGAGTGTTAGTGGTACAGATGAAACGAGACTGGTCATAATCTACTTTGGTAAATATTGGGCATTTTTCATAATAAAAAGCTTTTAAAAATCTTAGTAGCCAAAATAAATATTCTTACTGGATTCTTTTTATTATGTAAAATTTGAAAGTACCTGCATTCACATGGAGAGGGATATTTTCTACAATCACATGTGGCAGAGTAATGACAGTGCTGATGACAGGGACGTTCTCCATAGCTGAGGTCCTATGGCAGAAAAGGGCATCGTTTAAATTCACAATTTATGTAAGAAGTTAATAAATCAAAAACAGGGAACACAGATGTTAACCAACTAGTTTTAAAGGAAATATATATTATTTACCTGTTTTCTAAAACTTTATTAACAGAAGTGGTTTCGTGAAGTAAGAACTTTTAGAATCCCATTTTCCTTTTGAGTATTTCCAATTAACAATGTCATAGCCCAAGGCTGATGTGTTGTCCCAGTGGCTGATGAAGCAAGGACTGCGCCAGAATGTCAATCAGCTCCACCCAAGCACACCATGTAGTAGTGTTTGTGGTAAAGCATTCTCAGTGCAGTGATTTACATTATGACATAAACACCTACCATCTGAGGATAGTTCACGGATGAGCATCAGACTATTTCGAGGTGTACCATGAGGTGTAACTACACTACAAGCACACAGCAGGAACCGAAGAACCAAAAATATTTTACTAAAAATAAACATAGTGCCATTCCAACATTACTGAGATAAAGTGAGTAACAATATGAAACTGTCAAGTAGACTCAGAGTGGGAACCAGGGGGCAGCCGGCAGCTATCTGACTGCCAAGTAAAGCCCTTAGGAAGAGTCTGTATCTAGAGGTGGAACAGCCAACAATGTGCAAACTATTACAGAGCAAAAGCAACAGGCAAGAAGATCTCATCCTTCATCATTAAGAAATATGTCTTTATACCATTACAGTAACATGATGGAATAATTAAGCAGTGCCTTCAAAATGCTGATTTAATTCCTATAAAGATATTAAGTTAAACATCAATATGGTAAATTCAGAAGTAGGGAAAAGAAAACAAAGTTAAGTTTTTAAAATAAAATTATACATTTTCATATTTATAATAAACCTTACTGTTTTAAAATTTATGAAATAATTGAGTTACACCGTGAAAATAAAACACGAAATATTACATATGTACCGCCCAGCCTAAGAAAACATAACAATATAGTTGAGCTTTCCCATGTACCCCTTCCGTCTGGCATCTCCCCACCCTCCCGTCCAGAAGTAACTACTATCTAGAATTTGGTATGTATCACTCCTATGTATTTTACACTCTTCCAAATTATATTACGTAGCCCTAAGAAACGTAGCCTGTTTTCCAATGTTATATATGAAAGTTGTTCATATCCTGAACTTCTGCAGTTGCTCTGTTCACTTAGTATCAATAGGATGATAGGTGTAGGTTCAGGCATTTCCAGTGATATGTAGTGTTTCATTGCATGATTGCCACATTTTATCCATATTCCTGTTGACGGACATTTAACTCACTTCTAACTTTTTACAATCAGTGCTGCTATGAACATTCTTATACATATAACTTATATGCATGTTTGAGACCTTTCCTAGGACAGACATCTTCAATTTTACCTGGAATTGCTGAGTAGATTTCCAAAACAATTGTTCTAATTTATACTCCACATCTTTGACAAACTTTGCATCAGTAAACCTTTTTATTTTTCCAAACTAGTGGGAATACGTTTGAATCTCAGATTACTAGTTAAGACTGACTTTCTCTACCTATGTTTACTGGCCATCTGGCTTCTTCGATTTCACTTCTACTGTCTCAAGTATTCTGCTCTCCTTTCAGTTCGGAGACTTGTGTTTTTCTCATGATTTGTAGAAGTTCTTGAAATGAATTTTAAAACTTTGTCAGTTTTGCATGTTGCAAATAACTTTTCCCAGTTTGTATTTTGTCTTTTCAGCTTTCTTTATGTAATTTTTAATGAACTGATAAAGTTAATTTTAAGAAATCAAATTCATCAATTTTATTGGCTTGTACTTTTTCGAGGTGTACCACGAGGTGTAACTACACTACAAGCACACAGCAGGAACCGAAGAACCAAAAATACTTTACTAAAAATAACCATAGTGCCATTCCAACGTTACTGAGATAAAATGATAATCTACTCAGCAATTCCAGGTAAGATTGAAGATGTCTATACTCTGTAGTCCTACGAAAGGTCCCGAACATGCATATAAAAGTTATATGTATAAGAATGTTCATAGCAGCACTGATTGTACTTTTTGTGGCTTAAAGAAATTCTTCCCTACTCCAAAATCATAAAGTAATTCTCTTATTTTTCTACTAAAAGTAATGTTTTGCTTTTTATAATTAGAACTTTAACATACCTAGAATTAATTTTTATACACAGTATATATCAGAGATCCAATGTTTTCCCAAATGGATACCGAACTGTTCATTGCCAATTATAAGAGTTCATCCTTTCCCCATTGATCTACAATGTTACCTCTGTAAAATTTAATTTCCATATGTGTGGATCTATGAATCTATTTCTAGACTCTCTTTTGTTCCACTTGTTTATTTACATATCCCTGAGCCAATACCATAGTGATACCTACTGTAGCTTTACAAGAAGTATTGGAATTTACAAGGGCAAGTACCCTTGCCTAGTTCTGGAATATCTTGACTAATTTTGACTTTTTGCTTTTCCATACAAATTTTGGAATCAAGAGTCTCAAGTTCCATAAAAATATAGAACAAAATAAGCTGTTGAGATTTTTGGAAAAAAAACTGACTCTACAGGACAATTTATAATATTAAATCTTAGCCAAATCCTACCCAAGACCATTCTGTATGTTTCCCATTTATTTAGGTCTTCCTTTCATGTCTTAAAGTTTTACAATCTTCTCCATAAAGGTAACATACACCTTCTGTCATACAAGTATATATTTCTACGTATCTTATAATTTTTGTTATGTAAATGATACCTATTTCATAAGTACACTGCCTAGTTTTATTACTGATATACAGAAATCCAACTGATCTTGTATATTGATGTTATACCCAGCAACCTTACTGAAACCCTTACAGTTCTAATAATTTGTGGATTCCCATGGGTTTTCTATGTAGACAATCCTACTAACTGCAAATAAGGGCAGTTTCTCTTAATGTTTTTAATGATCCTATCATCAGAATAACTTTTGCTAAAATTTCATCAGTACCTGCATATTGGTCACAAATTATGACAAATACAAATGAAAGTTTAATTTTCTTTTTTAATCTTTGTGATTTTGACAAATGGTCCGTGACAACATGAGACTTCTAGTCTGCTCTTGATGACTGACAGAAGCTCCCAACTATTAAATGACAATGACAAATAATAAAGGCATCAGAATAGCATCAATAATGAAGAAAAGAGGGCTAATAACATTTTACCTCTTCCAGGAGATAATATAATGCCCAGTTGCTACTCCACCTTCAACATTTCCAACAGATGGGCACCGAAGACAAAAGCATTCACTAGCACTCTCTCCAGTCTGTAAGACAACTACAAGAAAGAATCTTTATAAACCTTATGCAATGATTTCATCTATGAAAGCAGAGTTTTACATTCAAGTAACACAACAAAAAAGGAATACATTATTATAAATTATTTAGACTTAGAAACTAAGGTTCAGAGATGTTAAATGACTTTTTCAAGGTCACAAAGTCCCTATCCAGTGTTTTTTTCCTAATCTAGCAATATTCCATTATAATAAAAATAATAGGTGAGGCATCTGTATGTCTGTGACACATTCCTATGGGAACTAACGAAAAGGAGAAGTCTGGAGTCAGAATAATACCCTTTGATGATTATTTTTATTTCTCCAAATTATTTCACATCTCCAAAGTGAACATTTCACGATCCAGAAAACACTAGCTTTCTCTGAATAAACACATACTATCGATACCACTCAAATGGAAGTACATCACATATTGCCTTATCATTGCCTAACGTGGCTACCTACCTCTCATGCAAGGATACTTTCCTCTTGCCAATTTTATAATCCCCCAACAAATGCTCGTTTAAGCCAAGTCTTCGCTGCCCTTCAGCACGTCACCGCCTGCAATGTCACTCCTTTAAATGCAAGCTGGCAACGATGCCAATCTAATGCCAACTCCATGAGTGAAACCTTGTAATAACATCAAAGTCCCTAAATATTAAGTAATATTTTTTGGTTTTCCAGTGAAAAAGATTTTGATAAATTAATAGTTACGATTCTGGGTAGATACCAGAAGTGAAAGGAGAAAAAGCTGAGTCAATCTTTAACTCACTACGTTTAAGTAATTTTTAAAGACTAAGAAATAATACTGTAGCCCAGTAAATAAAAAACACATCAATTCAGACCTCTTAAGATACTGTTTTAAAAACCTGGACATTCATATGAAATTCTTCCAAAGTCCTCTCTAATTCTAGGAAGTTAACAAAATGATCACAAACATTTTTAAACAATTAACAAACTGGGTCAAATGTATGACCTAGGAAAGCTGTGGTGTTTAATGTGTCATACGCAAATTGTATAGCGCATCAGTGCTGACGTTCCGCAGGTGGCACAGAATAATGCCACCCCTGCCCCAAAACATCCACATTCTAATTCGCAGAACCTGTGACTGTTGCCTTACATGGCAAAAAGGACTTTACAGATGGGATTAAGATAAGGATTTTAACACAGGGAGGTTATACTGGATTATGCTTTTGGGCCCAATGTAATCACAAGAGTTATACGGGAAAGAGAGAGGCAAAAGGAAGTCTGAGGAAATGTGACAATGGAAGCAGAGGAATCTGAAGATGCGCCACAGCTGGTTTTGAGGATGGAGGAAGGAGCCACAAGCCAAGGAATCCAAGTGACCCCTAAAACCACTAACTGGGGTAATTTGTTATAGCAGCAATAGGAAACTAGTAACGGGAGGCTGAGAGTAGACGTTATCATTAATTTAATAAACATATACTAAACCAACTACTGTGAGGCCAGCACTACAAAGAGGAGGCTCTAAAGGAACAGTGTAGCAGTGTGTTTGCCTACAACAATGTTTGCCTACAACAAACGACGACAACATAATGGGGGAAGTGTTGTACCAGTGGTGTGTACAAAACACTCTGGAGTAAACAGGGACGAGAGCTTAGCCCCGCCTGCTTGGGAGGAACAGAACCTCCAAGCTTCCATGAGCCCTCAAGAGCCAACAAGACAGGTTGCAAAAGAAGAGGGAGGGAGTTTTGGATAAAAGTACTATGTTCAAAAACAGATGGGAGCAATGTTTGCTGACTGTAAAATGTCTGGCTTGGTTGCAGTCTGGGAAATAGCAAAAGGAAGTAGAGGGACCAGTGCAGAAGAAGCAGGAAAGGTAAGCGGCCCCTCACTGGGGAGGGGCTGGTATGTCATGGAAATTTTCAAAGTAGGAACAACAAGTTCAGAACAGTCTTGTGAGGAATCAAACTGGCAGCAATATGAAAGGTAGACTAAAGGAGAGAAAGGCAAGGAGGCAACCAATTTAGAAGCTATTTCTAAGGCAGATACAAAATGAGGATGGCAGTGAGAATGGAGAAGAGAAGCTGGATTGTGTAAAGAGAGAACTGCCACTTTAAGCGAAACGACGTTGATGAAACCAATTTTACCAGAGACTAAATACTATATAAGTAAGAGTTAAGTTCCCACAGCATCTCATCGATGCTGTAACGAAACAACATTGAATGAAACGATATTATACGAGGACCTGCTGTTATTATTTTATTTTCAAGTACATCTGTCGAAAAGTAACTAACTTCCTTACAGTAGCAAAAACCTGATTTTTAGACGAGATCGGGCGCGTTCAGGGTGGTATGGCCATAGACGCTAAAAAACCTGATTTTTAAAAATAAGGTACACAAACAAATTGTAAATTATGCTAATTCTACCTTAATTCTAAACGCTTTTGCTTTTGTGAGCATAAGTCTCAAGATCCCTCCCTTACCAAAAAGCTAACTCTTACACTGCTAACCTACACACACACACACACACACACACACACACACACACACACATCTTCTGCTAATTAAGTGGGATGAGCCACATTCTCACCTTGGTCCACCTGGGACTCTAGCTGATCCACTGGACTCATAGAAGGAGCGAGCTGGAGCTCACTGGACACAATGGTGAGGGCCCAAGGTGAGGCACTTAAGAGGTCTGTCATCAACAGAAAGGGGATGTCGGCATAGACCCTTTCCAGGTGCTCAAACTGTCACAAAGGAAGACAAAAGGTCCATTAGGAACTACATTAATCCATTTTATTTTCTGTTCATTGCTGTAACTTAACTGATTTCCAATATACTTCACAGTGACATACCTTTGTAGAAACAAATTTAACTGCAACATCAAATGGAAAGACGGTTTCTATTGTTACAGTTTCATCCTGCAAAAGTGTAAAAGGCACATTCAATGGCTTTTCTAAATCTTAACAATAAAGTTTAAAAAATAGAAGGCATACAAAACACAGTCTATTATTAACCAATAAATAATCCCAATTTATATATTAAGAAGCTAGGACCTTTGGATAATATTTATAAAAATCTATGCAGAGAAACTAAACTACTTTTTCTAATAATTTATCTTATGGTATTACAACAGCTCACACTACAAAGTGCTTTTTTACACATTATTTTTCTCAGGATCTAATGCAAGTGGGCAGGGCAGGCACTGTCACCACTTTACAGTACAGGAGTCAAAGCTTAAGGAAGATTTTAAGTGTGTGGCTTTAAGCCACAAAGCTCATAATGCCAAGTAGGGAATCTGGGTCTTCTTCTTCCAAAGTTCTTTACCTCACCTCAACTCAAGATGACTAAAATAATAGTAATAGTAATGATAACAATGGATTCTAACACAGTGTTATAATCATTATGCACGTATTTTTGTAATGCTCATAACTTAAGGAAACAGGTGCCATTATTACCACCATTTGAAGATAAAGTTGTCACATAGCTAGTAAGTGACAAAGGCAAAACTAAACCAAATCTGACCCTGGAGCCTGTACTTTTAACCAACATGCTACACCTCCTCTCTACAAGAGTCTTTTCAAAAAACAATGGGGTTATTATAACTCTGGAAACAAACAACACACTTGTTGGTTGAGAAACCTTTAAAAAAGGTTGCGCTGATTAAAAACTCAGGCTGTAATGCCAGATAGATCTGGATTCTAATCCTGGCCGGATACACAACTAGCTGTGTAGATCTTGGACATAGTGATGTGACCTTGGGAAAGTTATATGGCCTCTTTAAGTTTCTCACCAATCCTCATAAAAATGTTATGATAATGCACACAGAACACTTAGTGAAATGCTTAAATCATGTTTATTACCGTGTTTCCCCGAAAATAAGACCTAGCCGGACCATCAGCACTAATGTGCTCCAAAAGATACATTAGAGCTGATGGTCCAATTAGGTCTTATTTTCGGCGAAACATGGTATTATGTGCTTCAAATTATTTCCTCTTTTAATATCATCAAGCTAACTTTTTAAAAAGTACAATAGGTAGGATATATGACATTTTTATTAATGGTGAAAAAAAGTGTGCAATGATTCCATGCGTTTAACGCCTAGGGCCTCAATATTTCCCCCAAAGAAAAGATCTACGGAAATGAAGAAGCAACTCAACGATTAGCTCAAACTTGGCCAACTTTTTAATTTCCAAATGGCCTGCAAAGCAGACTTACTATAAGTAAAAATGAGATTTAATCCAGTGAAGGGAAAGAATTTACATGTAAATTTCCAGCAATGTCTTCCAAATAACACTAGGACCTGTAAGACATTCCATGAGAACAGAGTTCCTTGGTGAAATGATTTTTAAAGATAATCACTATAACCTTTTGAGAAAATTCTCAACACAAATTAGCAAATTAAATGCTGTGCTAAGTCCTGAAGTAAAAATGCCTGTTTAACACCTTTTAAACCAGTATTTTCCAAACATATTTGACCAATTAATTCTTTCTTGTGTAACATCTATTTATATCCCTCAGAATTTAAAAAAAGCCCATCTTGAGAATGGACTGGCTGAATAGAGCAAACAAACATATTCTTCTCTAAAAAAAGTGGCATGTACCTCAATAACATCATGTCTTGAGGAGGGGAAAACATTGTTAAAGATACAGCGGCACACTGTTTTAGCTTGATTCCAGGATAGCTATTCGGTAACAAACAATTATGTTAAAAAGGTACATTCGAGTCTACCATAAGCTTCATTATCAGAAGCAGAAATGATATCCAAGGTTTAGGACTCTAAAGCTGCACAGAACTGTAACATTCTTACTTTACCGATGAGGAAATTGAACCCAAAGTTACATGGCTGAGTTCCCAAGTTAGGAGGCATTGCTCAGATTAGCACCCTTCTTTTCTAATTCCCCATCCAGGGTTCTTTTTATTACCCCAGGCTAGGTGAAGTTTTTGACAGTATATCCCATGTCTTCCTCCCTCCCACTTGGGAAATACTCCTACTTCTTGGAGGATGGTTTTGCCTGCCAGTCACTAACAGAACAGGCCATGGCACAGACTGTGCAGTAACAAAACCATAAATCCCCGAATTGCTAGGCCTTCTCCTTTGTTGGGCTGAAGACTCAAGTCCTAAGAAAAGGCTGAGAGAACAGGGCTGACAGGACTAAGATACTAAATATTATAATTTCCTATTAATAAAAGAGGATACAGGCATTATATACAATATAGTTAAATCTATACAAAAATATGCTCCCTTCCAGAATCTCTATAAATAGAAAAGAGACCAATAAAAAATACACCAGAATTAACAAGCAGCTGCCTCTGAGTTGTTGGACTATGAGTGTGGCAGCTTTCCTATTTTCACTCTCTTCTATGTACACTTACCAAAAACAATTTTTATAAGAATCTATTTAAAGAGAAAAAATATTTCATAAAGGGATACCTCCCTTCCTCCAAAACCTTCATCATAAGGCAATTTACAGATTTTATCTAATGTGTACTTATAAACAAGCAGTTTAGAGTCTCAAGACTTTTTTATTGGATCTCAAACCTGTTGATTCTCTACACAAAAAACCATGTAGGGCAATTTTCTAATGTCTGAGCAATGAATATCCTATATTGTTCAGAAAAAATAAAAATGATTTTTAACAATATATGTTAAATTAAAATTTATAATAGACTATAAGCACCTAACTGCTTATTTTACAGGTAAACTAAAATATACAATAAGGAATACACCACAAATGATGCTTTCTGAAGTACCTATGGAAAACAATACCTTATGACACTTGCAAACAATTTCTTTTTCTTCAGTAGTTGTATTTATCAGGTAAGAAACATATACGAGAAACATTCTTGAACCCACTGTTCCACAGCGAATATATAACATTTTCTCCAGCTGTAACAAAATAAAAGTACTTAAATATAAATACTTTTAACTTACTTTACAGAGATTTCCTCCTGATATGTATTCTAGGATAAGGTCCCTACCTTTTAGAGCAGGGGTGTCCAAACTTTGGCCCGCAATCCATTTTTAATTGGCCAGCAGCAAATTCCAAAAATATATTTAGTTTACTTAAATAAACCAGGTGAGGCAATACGTACTTCACCTCGAGTGAGTGGCCCGACTGTGTATTTTACTGCATATGGCCCTTGGTAAAAAACGTTGAAAAAATTTTGGATACCCGTTTTAGAGTTTACTGTACCAACTGGCTAAAATATTGAACACTTTTTGTAGGCTATTCCTGCCATAGCACAAGAGTGGGACCATTACCCTTCCATCTTTTCTTACTATCATTTTCAACTTCCCAAGAATTCTATGTGTTTGGTTTGAAAATAGAAGTTGACTGAAAAGTTATTTCACTAAGTTATTTTACAAGCAACTAACTCCCCATAGGGTCATTTGTTTTAAAATCCCTTGTATAAAAACTGCTTAAAATATCTTACACATTTAAATATGTAAAATGTGTATCAAATGTGCATTAGTTAAATTACTTTTTTAGTCTCAGGAAATGCTGTTAAAATCCTCTAGAACTCACTACGTATTTAAAATTACAAGCTAACAATCATTTCTGACTAAGTTTACCTGTTCCCCTGGATGTAAGTCTCCAACAGGAATGTCAGTGAGTAAAGCCGGGCAGGACTCATCGCACAGTTCTGTTCCATGAAGTGTCACCTGAGTTTTCTGAGTTAAATTGGCATCCTGTCCTAAAGTGTTAATATTAATGTTTTAAAATACAGAGACTTCAAATGTTATCCTAACAATCAATACTGTACAAAGAGCACTATATCATAGCTATATTTTAAACAAACTTCATAGAGTTGACACCACTTGTGTTTTTTATGTTGGATTATTAATAATACAGATCAAATTTTAAAAGAAATGTTTACCTGGTTTTAAACCAGCAGTGAGCTTCACATCTCTGATTTGGGTCTTTTCATGAGACTGAATAGTCACAAGCAAACAATACATTTCATTAGTCAAGGCAGGAGGGTCATGTCGCAGATGTACAGAAATGTTTGGAACTCTGGAAATAATCCTTTGGGGGAAAAAACGTAGCTAAGTAACTGTTTTAAAAAACAAATTATTCAAACAAAGTATTTCAAAGACATAAGATGACCTTTCACAATCTGCCTAGCAAGGGCGACTTACATTGTGTTTGCCTGAATGAGGACGCTGTCCCAGTGAACCTCATTGTCGGGGAGCTTGGGTCGTCTTTTAAAAGAACGCGAAGCCTGTAAGGCTTCTTGGGATGAAGCAGCATCTCCTCCTCCTCCCTGCCAATTTAAAACCACACATCTTCCCGTCTCATGGCCAAGGACCAGGTCCACAGAGGTGATCTAAGAAAAAGGTCTGTCAGAAATGCCAGCTCATTCTTGTTTGTCGCCATCCCCTCTCAACAAACCACATCATAGAGTGCTGGTCTACTGAGCTCATCTAGGAACCCAGAAGCCAGAACACCTGCTGTTGGAGTCTTATGCTGGCCATCTATCATCTGGGACACTGGCTAATAGAGCATGTTAGGTTTCCACTTCTTCACCTTCAGAGATAATCTGACTTTCTAGCTAAGACACTGACGATATAATACTGTTTTATTAGCACCTGGCATAGCCCTGATGTAACAGACGCTCAATTAGTGGCTGCTGAGTGAAATAAATGAATGTATTGATAACCATTAACATACTCATAACCTAATTCCTAACTCCACACACTTCTCCTAAAGACATCTATAATATTAGCAACGGAATTCTTTACTACTCAGTGTCCTTTTCAACTAAATTCCTTAACAAATGTACTCAAAATAGTATTATTAGTTATGATTTATTATCTTCTAGGCTTCCTTAGGTACCTTGCAAAAAATAAAACATGTAATTAGGGATTTAGTCAAAATCATGAAGAACTGCTTTTTAACGAATAACCAAAAAACTCTGGATACTGGTTAATAATAGAATCAGCAGAGTCACAGAAATTGTTATGGGAATATTAGCAGTACAATGTTATGTTTCTATCTTAGAAATGGTCCCAAGTTTACATTAGCCAACCGTTCACATTCAAGCCATGGAAAACATGCACTTAATGAGTGCTTACTACATACTAATCACTTAATCACCACTCCAAGCAATTTACATTAACTGATTTAATCCTCATGAAACACTAAGAGGTAGATACTATTATTATCCCCACTTTATAGGTGAATAAACTGAGACAAACAGAGGTCAAGGAACTGCCCAGGGCCAGAGAGCTGGTCAGCTGGAGAGTTGGAATTTAAACCCACGTAGATTGGCTCCAGAGTTTATTACGCTCAATAAAAAAATTATTCTCATTATATATTTCCGAAAGGCATTTTAATTATCTACATTAAATAAATCCTTTAAAATATATATATCCATTTTTCTTTAAGAAAAGGTAAAGATGTTGCAATCAGCAACATCAAAACATCAAAATGATATAGATCTTTAGACTGAATTATGTCATATTATATAAAATATAATTGCTACATTACAGAACATACTTTGTTTAAAATTCCTTAAGTGATTATGTTTGTCTTATGTGCTAACAGAAAATGATGCCTAATATACACTATTAAGTGAAAAAGGCCAACTACTGAATATATTCTCAAGAAAATACTAAACCACTATGAATGGTTTCCCGTGGAAAGTCCAACTGGAAGATTTTCATTTTTCACTTAAATAAATTTCTGTATTGTTCGAAATTCTTCCTGACATACACACATACTTTTATCCTTTAAAATATCTTTTAAACAAATTTCATGACTAACCTCAATTTTCTTTCCCACATCTTCAGTTTTTGCAATAAATTTAAATAAAAACTTCCTTGTTTTACCAGGAACTAAGCACATCTTTCCCTGAGTCAAATTTTCCAATACTTCACTTGCTTTGGATGCTTCTTGGATTACACAGAACTGGTTGTATTCCTGAAAAAGAGGTTAGCAAGGGTCAGTTTATAAACATCAAAGGCCAAATGATTTGGAGCTTGCTAACTTTAACTCTACTGAAACTGCAGCACTATGAAGGGTTATTAGTAAAAAGAAGTATTTATTTATGCCAAATGCAGGCACTTATCCACTCACTGCTGCCACAAAAGAGAGACAACTCACTACACACACGCTGATTTCTGAAAACATTTAGACATCCCTTTCCTGGAGAGAGAAACAAAGATTTAGTCTTTGTTGTATTGGACACTGTCATTTCCTTTCTTTAAAGAACTTTCTTTTTACTTGGCTTCTGTGACACTAGAGTATCTCCTGTTTCTCATCCTCCTTGACTACCTCCTGCTCTTCCTTCAAAGGTCTTTTTCCTTCTTCTTGTCCCCTGATCAGAGATTCCACAGTTTCTGTCCTTTGCCTTCAGTTCTTTTCTCCTTACCATGTTCTCCCGAAAATATGACCTAGCCGGACAATCAGCTCTAATGCCTCTTTTGGAACAAAAATTAATATAAGACCCAGTATGTTATGTTGTGATGTGATGTGATGTGCGTGAGACCTGGTCTTATATTACAGTAAAATAAGGCCAGGTCTTATATTAATTTTTGCTCCAAAAGATGCATTAGAGCTGATTGTCTGACTAGGACATATTTTCGGGGGAACACGGTATGTTCACTTCACTGTCAAGTTTATCCATGTCTACCTATTCTGTACCTCCTTGCTAATATTTCCCACGTGAAAAACTTTAATTCTGTTCTATTTCCTTAACTAAAAAAGCTCATATCCACAACTGTCTAGAGGATAATTCCACTACCACTTCAAATTCAGCAAGTCCCAAATTGAATGTTTATCTACCTTCCCAGATGAGCATATTTCTTCCAGATGAATAAACGAAGACATCTTTCATGAATGTATCTATGGATTCACCCAACCAGTCAACAAATATCAAGAATTTTCCAAGATGCATCTTCTATCCCAACAGATGAATTATCCTCACAGAAAATTCTTATGTAATTAAGTGTTACACATTCCCTCTAATTTTCATTTCTATTCCATGCTTATGAAACCTAAGAACTCACTACTTTTTTCTTGTGATTTGTATCTTGAATTTCAAATAACACATAGCCAGAATATAATCTAACTTTAAAAACGAACTGCTTTTATTTTAATATCTTTATTAGTTTTTAATTATAGAAGTAGTTGATGGTTGTTGTTTTTAAAGAAGGGGGGGGGAAATGGAATAGCAGGATATGAGAAAAGTAGGAGTCTCTATACTCCTCTAATTCCAGTTTTAAAATATTTCATAGTGATCGAAAATATTATCTGTCCTTGGAGATTACATTCTAATTTGGAAAACAAGTAATTTATCAAATAATTACATAGACAAAAGTGACAAGTACTATTAAAGGTTGTGCAACCTGGCCAGGTTCAATCAAAGAGAGGAGGGAAGGCAATCAACGCAGAAAAAAACAAACTGTTGTTTTTTTTTAATAGTAAAAAAAAAACCCAACTATTAAAACACTTTCTTTACCCTTCTTCAACCACCACCCAATAAATAACCAGATAGATAGGACACCAATAAATGAATAAATCAACCTTGAAAGACTTCTATTTACTAGTCTGTCTCTGCTTAACTCAAGTTCCTATAAGCCACCCAGTCTAACTTCCCACTAATCCCCCCGCTGATCCTTCACCTGTCATGAGGCTGTTGTCTTCACCTGCTCACAAACATAGAATGTGTAATCCTGCTTCCATTCAGCGTTTTCTCATTGCCAAACATGTCCTCCACCTCTCATCTTTTTATATCTATCTTAATCTACTTTAACTGGATTTCTAGTCTGTACCACATAATTTGGTCCTCATCACTCACGAGGCAATCTGTGAGTCAGTCCTGGCCCTTGCCCCCAGAACGCTTATATTTAATGGGGCTGACATATGCTCAACTTTTCCAG
This sequence comes from Rhinolophus hipposideros, assembly GCF_964194185.1. Classification (NCBI taxonomy): domain Eukaryota; kingdom Metazoa; phylum Chordata; class Mammalia; order Chiroptera; family Rhinolophidae; genus Rhinolophus; species Rhinolophus hipposideros. Next base: position 29,201,735 of record NC_138050.1, on the reverse strand, counting down.
GTTCATCATGATGCTAAGAACACTGTAATGCTCAATAAGTGACTGATGGTTAAAAAGGCTCAATATACTTTCTGGGTGACCAGAAGGTAATTACCTGTTAAGTGAGCTTCAATGAAACAGAATGTAACTACAAAACTGCTCAAATGTAGGAAATATAATATGATCTCAATTCTGCAGGAAAAATAAAGTTACTTATATATGGGTGCCCAGAATAAGTCTAGACTATTCAAGAAGTTAATAGTGATGAGCTCTGGGGAATGGGAATGGAAGAGTACATAATTACACATTTACTTTTCACTTTATATCTTCAATTTCTTTAACATCAAACACGTAATAGTTTTATAATAAAAAAAACTAGTATCAATGCTAGATTGTAAAACAAATAATTTGAAAATTATGTTTATTCTGAATATATCTTATTTAAAATTCAAGTTATATATTATAAAAAATATATAAACAAACTTCTTAGAATTTCATAAGCACGGAGTGAAAAAAATTAGAGAAGTATAAAATTTGAATTGCTGATACAGAAGTTGAGAACTATAAATACATTAATTTTTAATTTGTTACTACAAAATCATTAAGATCCGAAATTCACTAAGCTCATTTTATCTAATTTAACATAAGCTACAGTAAGATACACATGTGGTAAAGACACATTAAAGCCACCATTACCTGATTATTAAAGTTGACACACAGCTTAGAAAACCTAATGGGATGTGGACAATCAGCCTTCAGATAAATATCGAACTGCACAGGAACATCAACATGAAAACTCGGGGCGTGAAACTTGGCTTTGCATTGCACTAGAAATAAACAAAAATGGCTGAGTCACACACTAGCATGCACTCTAGACCTACGCACATTCTTCTCTGATTTTCACTTACTCTTCAGAAAGGACACATCTTCCCCAGTCTTCCTGACTTCTACACTTGAACAGACATAAATGTAGCTCACTTTTTAAAAACAAAACAAACTTAAATTACAGCTCCAAAATCATCTTTAATTTTAAGAACATAGTTGTTCCTAAAATGTAACATAGAATTTTATAGGAAAAAGAACTGTTTTGTTATTTTTAACTTATTTCAAAATACCTGCCTAGACATTAAAGCATTTATAAACCTTCTGAATAACTATCTTTTCAAGTGCGTTTCAAATAACATCTGAACCACAAATGAATACAGTAAATCTTAAGACATAAACTAAATATTTAAAATTCTGATTGTTAGAAATCAAGGGGAGAAAGAAAAAGAAATCAGTTTATAAATGATGTACTTTGAAAATTTTTTGACTTTTGGAGTAATTATTCTGCATCTGTTCATTTTGTAGAAATGAGGATGATTTCCCTGAAATAACACTGTAGATGCTGGCTACCCACCAAATGGCACAAAGTCCTGTACTCCTATTGTGAAAACATTGCTGCCGGCCAGAGAAATCCGGTCTGCCCACAGCTTCTGAGCAGTTTTCACAGCTAAGGGATCACAGTCCGGTTCAGGATCAGGACTTTCATTCTGCACCAACACAGAGGTAAACATTCTTTCAGCTAGTTATAAAAAATACACACACAGAGACACATATCCCTAGAACATATTTTATATAAAGAATTCCAACCTACCATTAAAACATTTATGAGGTTCTTTTCTATCCGAGATTTCTGGTCATCTTTCAGAGTTGAAGCTAATATGAATGAAAAAAATTAAAAATGTAAGTAAGACAAGCAGCCCCTCTTAAAGTATTAAAATATTGTAGAATAAATCTCTCTTCTAAGATGGCTAAGTACAATTCCAGAATATTTACAGGTAGCACAGCTTTCTAAAAGTTAGCCCAAACATTTGATATACTTGTATTTGAATTCTATGTAAAAAATTATTTTATGCCATATTTTAAAAAGGCAGAAGAATTTTGTTCTTCTCAACTACTAGACCCTCAAGTATTACAAGTTCCATGAAAGTACAAATCTTCTCACTCAGCAAAGTGCCTTGCACATAGCAAAAGTACTATCAAATATTTGAGACACAATTATTCTTCCAATTTTAAGAAGCTTAAAAATGCTGAATAGCTTTAAAGACTCATAGTTTTACTCAAAGAATATCAAGTTACCTCTTCCAAGGAGTTCTAGGGAATAAGTAATGTAGTCTTTTAACTGGGCCATGAGGTAGGAACACTTTAGAGCTGTAGTCAATACAGATGTGAGGAGAGTCCACCATCCTTCACTCCGATAATCACACATCACATAATCCAGCAACCTAGAAGACAAGAGTATAAGACAGACTGAAACAGCTTCACAAGCAAGGGTTTGAAGAGTTCTGACAGAAAATAAAGTGCTTTCTCATTTCTATATAAACTTCCGACAATCTTATTAAAATAGTTTAACAGGTATTTTCACATTTAGCTAATGTGAAATTAGCTTGCAAATGATTGTACCAATAGGTAGTATTTGAAAAAATATCACAGAAATGCAGTTTAATAGAAGTAAAAATAATTATGAAAATAGTAAATACAACACAAATTTCTTACACAAATTTCTACTCCATAAGATAATCAGAACACTTGTAAAAATAAACAGTGAACAAGACTCACTTCAAAGCTTTGGTATAATCCTTTGCATAGTAATATTCCTCTCCCATCTGAACCACTACAAAGGAAAAAATATTTTATGTCCATAATTTAAAATTAGTCAAAGTTGGATGAAATTGTGGCATGTTATGGATACATACTTAGATGACTTTTCATTCTTGGACACTTATACTTCTTAAATTGTGCAACAGCATTGCTCAGAAGAGTTATTATTATTTCCTGTTAGAAAACATAAAATGTGAAACATTCCTATAAAAATAATCTCATGTTTTCTGTGAATATTGTAAAAATGGTTTATATTAAAAAAAAACTTACAGAGTGAACAACATTTCTCTCCTTCAGCTGAATGGCAAGAATTCCTACCTTCTCTTTTTCAGGATCAGAAAGATCAAAACCTGTGTAAGATAAGACACTACCCATTTTAGACAGATCATTTAACATAAATCCACATGGACACTGGGTGTGTATACTCCTTGAATCCTTTAATATAACGTATTTAAAATTCTTTAGCATTCTAGAATTTTAAAGATTCTAAGAGCCGCCTTCCTTAGTATGGAAACTTCTCTGTGATCTCTATTCTGAAGAGAACATCACTGAGCTCAATATTCTTTAGCCAGAGGGACTCAACCACCTGAAGAATAATACCAACGTCATCTCTACACAGAATATACTTCCTGGAGATTAAAGTAAATAACTTCTTAACACTTACGGTTCAATTGCCACAGAAATTGCTCAAATTAAATTATGTATAAAAAACAAAAAAGACGCAGGGAAATTATTTTTCAGGTGATATAAGTTAATGCTGTTTTCAAATGTCAAATAAATCATTAAAGTTAACTGGAATTAAAAAATTTAAATAGACCAGAGTGGCTTATTAATTTTGTTGTTTTAAGACAACAGCTGCCCTAAATGTTTTAATCAGATCCACATCTTTAAGTACTAGTTATTCTGAGATGTAATTCAAACAAAGCATCCTAGAAAGAACTGAAAATCTTTTAAAAAATGTTTTAAAAGCACCCATTTCTACCTCAACATAATTTGTTATGCTGAATGTAGCCAACAGAAAAATGATATCTTTGCCTTTTGAGGCTGAGAAAAAAGAGAAGAGGGAAAAATTATTTACTTAGTATTCCTTGTCGCCATGGTCTTTGTCCATAAAAGTCAAGAACGCCTGTTTGTGTTTCTAAGGGATCAGGATTGGGATACGTTACAGAAGCCTGTAAATTAAAACACAACCCTAAATAAGAGTTCATGTAACCCATCACAAACCAATTCTCCCTAAGTCTTTGATAGAATAAAAAAGTTTTCATAAATACAAATACCAAACACATTCAAATATCAAAATTGTGACTATTTTAACAAATGTTTACAAAAATTAAAGATGTTTCATTTAATATTTTGGTGGTCTTATGAAAATTAAATTGAATATATCAACCTGATTCTGACAAATGATTTCATAGTACAGCAAGTCCTCAAATAACGTCATTTCATTCAACATCATTTCATTATAACATGAGTTAACCCTTAAGAACTTAACTCTTGTTTATATCAATTAGCCTCCAAAACTGGTTTCATTATACATCGTTTAGCTTAAATGTTAAGTGTGAACTTACTGTAACTAACTTTACATTTTCTTACCTTTGTTACAATAAACCAGTACAAATATATTAAAAGTTATGCTTGATGTTTTTTCCATGTGTGTAAGTACGTTTTGTGCAAATAAAAATAATGTTATAAGAAATTTTAAAAAGAAAAGACTATTTTCTTTCTTTATCACTAGTGTTTAAGTCCTGGCATTGGTAGGGGAGGCACACTTTTGGCACAATAATTTACATATTTACATTGCTTTATATTTTTTAATCTTTTTTATAACTTCCCCCCTCTGAAATCAAAATGTAATACAAGTAGACTATTGAAAACTGCAGAAAACATCCAAAATTGAAAGGATAGAAATTTAAATTACCTATAAACCTACTACCCACTGTTAATAATGTATATATTATTCTTCCACACTTTGTATGCAAACATTTATTCATTATCAATTGGAATAATTTTTCACGCTGCTTTTTTGATTTATGTATATTCTGGTACCTTTCACCAAATCCTTAATATTCTTCTAAAACATTATTTTTTATGGCTGCCTGCTTGTCCACATTTTAACAAACTCCTTATAGTTTTATTTCTATTTTACATTACGATTAATAAATCTGTCAGAACTTTGTAAATAAATCTTAGTACTTATCTCCTAGGATTGCTTATCTGCTTTAGCCTTCCTGAAAATGCAATTCTGGGTCAAAAGATATACACGATTTGGAGGCTTCTCAAATAATTATACTTGATCTTAGCCAAAAGGCCAAGAAGCGATTCTCTCAAATAATTATTTGACAGAAATACTATTTTACATTCCAGCCAATGATATTCAGTAATGACCATTTCCTCACACCTTTATAAAACCTAGTTTTAACCACCTTTTAAAGTATTGTGTTCAAATTACAATATACCAAACTTTTTAAATATATATATATATATATATATATATATATATATATATATCAAGCAATGAAGTTATAAATCATATACAAACAATATGGCAGAATATAGTCGAGTTAGATCATGATTTAAGGAAAAAAACTCATACATTTAAAGTACTAATAATCAAACTGCTTTTGGAAGAGTTTTTTAAGTAGTAGTATTGATAATATTCACCTATCTTCAGAGAAGTAAACTGCAGATTTTAAGTGAAAATAAACTGATATTAACTATATGAATGTAAATGTATTTACATGTATACAGAACTTGTTCTGATTTGAAAGGTGCTTATGGGGGAAACTGGTATCTAAATATAATCATTCAAGAGAAAGGCAAAATACAAGTTTAAGAAACTCTGCAATTAACATTATGCCTCAAATAGATTCCCAGGAGTTTTCCACACAGAAAAAAACCCCAGGAAGAGAAATAAGTCCAAAGTTATCCTCTCTGGTGGGTAAAAATAAAGCATGTGCCTTCAGTGTCCTTCAAACTCCTACAGACATGGTCACAGAAACAAAACATTGCATTTACAGTGTGACACAGACTAAAGTGTGGCTTTTATTTTAAAGTAAGTTTCTCTTCTCTAAATCACTAACTTAGTGACAATCATAAATCAGTTCTTCAAAGAAAAACTTCTGCTTAATTCACAGGTAAACATGGAGTATTCAGGCTAAAACTGAAAATAATCACAATTCCTGAAAACATGAAAGATAAAAACTGATTATATTCAAAGGCTTAGAAACAATTACGAACATCAATCACTCTTGTCTTCTTTCAAGAGAAGATGAATCAATTTCTTAAATGCCAAATAACCTGGGAGTCGGTAACTTACTTCATGGTTACAGAGGGCTTTTGCAAGCTGTTTCCGCTCCTGCGCATAGTACGCTGCCTGCTGGTAATAGAAACCAGGATTCTGTGTCTGAATAGCTGTCAACCCTAATTTAATAGCTTCATCAAATAAATCTCCAAAGGCCTGGAATCTTAAAGAAAAAAAATCAAGAAATAAAAAAAAGAATGAAAAACAAAAAATAAAGAAAAGGCTTACTTCTGTAATTATTCATCCTAGAACCATACCCGAGCAGACTGTATTAAAATAATGCTAGTGATGAACTATAAATTGGTGGGATTCTTTGTGCAAACACTAATATACACTAATTGTAGGTTACAGATAAATTCTGTATTTAAGTCAACTCTTCTGTGCTAGCAAGTCTTTATAAATATACCACCAAAACTGTTGTGAATATAGTTCCCACCACTCAAATACATTCATGTTTCTGGGAATAATTTCATTTTAGCAATTTTTAAAAGCCAGTCCCAAACAGCAAGTTCTATGTCAGCAGAGATTTTCTTTTTGTTCACTGCTACATTCTCAGTATCTAGACACATGGCAGAAGCTCAATAAATGCATGAAAGAGATGGTACCATGAATTAACCTATTTCCATTAGGGAACTGTATGAATCAATTTCTACTATTACTGGAAACATACACTAGATCATTAAAAACCCACTTACTGACAAATGTCTTAGTTCAATTTTGAACCAAAGTCCATGCTAGTTCCATCCCTCCAAATCCCAATACTTAGAAAAAAAAAAATTTCTAAAAGTACGATGTAAAACATACTGTTTAGACATCCATGCAGCATGCTCAAACGACAACTCTGCACTTCCGATTTTTTTCTTACACAAGTCGATGTGTTTTCGGAACTGAGCAATTGCATCCAATGGGGTGTTGTGCTGAAAACACAGCCTACAGATCTGCAAAACGTAAATTCAATCCCAAAGTTAAAAAGAAAATCAAAGTCAAAAGGCACAGTCATTTAAAAACGTATAAAATCGGAGACTAACTTTAAAGATTATCAGGTTTCCTTCTCTGAAGTTCTTTGGGATAGAATTGATTTTCTCTATCAGAATGTTTATGCTAAAACCAGAGGTTATGTCCCTTTGATAAATAAAATCAATTATTTAATATTTGTACTGAACTTATTCTACACTTTAGAAGAGCCTTTTAAAAGTACAGAATAGAATATAAAAACGTATACTCAATAAAGAACATAACGGTGGACAAACATAAAATATCTCCAAAAGGTAACTGAGAAAGGACAGATTAACTTTCAGTTGTAGAACAGTCAGAAAGCTAAAGACTTTCTGTAGCACAATTAGAACACAGCAGCTTCCATATCAAATAAGGACTACAAAAATTCCTGAAAACTTTTGGTCAAGGATGCTATTTCAAAACAGTAATAATCTATGTGTATGTAGGGTTAAAGGAAAAACAGAAGAAATAAAGCCTAAATTTATTTCTATATGCTCATACACGTTTTAATTTTATGTTGTTGGTACAAAGGAATATATGAAAAGCCTCTCATCTAGCTCTGTTCCTCAGCCACCCAACTTCCCTTTCCAGAGGCAACCAACACGTTTATATATAAACTATTATTTTTATACAAATAGCAACTTACTAAATACGCTGCTTTGTGCCTTACTTTTTTCATCTAACAATGTATCTTGGATCTCATTCCATATCAATATATGGAATTGCCTCATTCTTACTAGTTGTATATTATTCCATTATTTGGAGTTATAATTGATATTAACCAGTCACTTATTGCTGGGTTATTTCCAATCTCTTCCTATTACAAGATGCAATAAATATTCTCATATATGTGATTTGCAAGTCTTAGCACATGTGTCAGATAAATTTCTTGAAATGGAATTGCTAGTTCGAAGGGAACATCCGTTTATATTTGTAGTCATTGCAAAAGGATTCTCTATAGAAGCTGGACCAATTTACACTTACAGAAACAATGAATTAAAGTGTCCACCTGCCCGCACATCACCAACCCAGTGAGTGTGGTAAGATTACAAGCAAAACAAACACACCTCACTTGCCTCTGGGAGCATCCATTTCTACCATATACAATCTTAAAATGTGTAAATAACAAGTATAAAAGTGTCCTCGAAGGTGAATAGAGACACCTTTCTTATGGCTGTGCTATTAAACCAAGGAAATCTTACAGAATTCTAATATGTTGCACCTTTCAATATTCACTAATATAAGCAGCTTTCTTCTCACTTCTTCCTGCTCCCACTTAAAAACAAAGAAAAGAACTTCCCAAAGGAGTTTTACAAAAGTGAAACTGCTCTAAATGAAAACTCTAACACCTATAAACTCAAAACCAAGCATTACAATTAAGCTGCTAAGAACCAGGTATCCTTGCGATAAAGGACATAAAGGAAGAGAGCACAATTAATCAAATACTTTTCAGAGCAAGTAACTAATTTTGATTTTCAAATTTTAAAACAATAATTTTATATTTAAAAACAAATTTTCTTTATTTGGAAGTAGAACTATTACCTTGTAGTTTATAAATCCTGCCATTGTCTTAATTTCCAGAATATTAGTTTCATGGGCTCTCAATTCATGTACAAGATTATAGGCGGTCCTATAATTCCTAATATAAACATGAGGAAGGTGGTTAATTATGATATAAATTTATTTTAAGAAAAGATTCTTAAGAACAAAATTATTAGAAACAGATGATACTGACTCAACATTTCTTAGCACTCAACAGCTCAATAACATATATGTATTAATCTCTGATTTCCTGAAAAATGATATATTAATAACGTGTGACAAGATTCACTGATTTTTCACTAAGAACAATACCATCATGTGCATTGTTCTGTCATTAACATTTGTCAATAACTAATAGAAAATAAGTTGAAAAGCCAAAATAAAGTGAACAATTGTCCAGAATTACATTTTAAAATTAGCATTCTGTTAAAAAAATAAGTATTTCTTAAAAGCATCATAATGAGCTTCTCAAACAAATAGAAACTGTATTAGCCAAGAAGGTGCTATCAAGACAGCACAGGTCAACAGTTTTTAAACGCAAGTATCTCTGTAGGTTAAGTGAATACCCAGCCTGGGTACAGGCCAGAGGGAGGGAAATGTCCTTAGGGCAGCTGGTGCTACAGTAGAGAATGTGTGAGAAAAGAGAGCCTGGTAGAGCCTGGCCTGAACATGGAAGGTAATGAGGAAATCGTAAGTCTTTGCCAAAGAAAACTGTTTGCTGCTAACTTCTACAGATAAAATTTTTCTTTCCAGAAATATTTTTTAACAGAATTGGAAGTAAAGGTTTTTAATTAATACCATGGATTTAAAAAAAAAGAGAAGAACTACATTAATTACATGTTGTTGGGATTTAGAGAACACTATTTGGTGCTTTGCACCTCAGTGACAAAAAGAGGTTTCTGCAATATTCCTTTGAATAGACATATTTAATTATTTCTCTAGTTTTCTCCCCTGTACACTTAGCCTCTCCTCTATTTTAGGATACGTCGCTGTTTTTTCATCCTTTTGTTATACTGCCACAATCTTCAAAAATTGAGACAAAGCTACAAAGAGATCATGTTTTATTAACTTGTGCTTAGTTAAAAGCAAAGGAATAAAATGCTTAACCACTGCCAATACATCTGCAACTACTCATCAAAGCTCTAAACAGAACCTTTGAATGAAAAATGATGCTACTGATAGAGATTATAAACTAAAAAATAAATTTAATTTAAAAAATCATAGTTGAATAAAATAAATGCACTATAAACCTTAAGAAATTCATAGTCTGATAATGTGTAATGTATATTTAACTTTGGAAATCAGTCTTAACATGAGGATCTATTAAATATACAAATAAGAAGTAATCTATGGGAAAATTTTAATATTATGTGTCTTTATATCATAAAAATTCATTAAAGTAGACCACCAAGCCTTATAACACTATGAAATGTAGTTCCGATAATGGAATTTTTTTTAAATCCCAAAATATTATAGTCCATTCATCTCTAGACAAACTAAATACTACATACCTGAATCTAAGCCAACATACACATTTTAAAGTTTGGTTGTGATTCAGAAATTACCATTAACATGTTATTGTTACCATAAATAAGAAAAATTTAGTTTAACAACTGTTAGAAACTTACTTCAGAGCATTTTGTGTATCTTGTTTCAATTCACTAAAGAAAGCTATTTTGAACTGATGTCTAACAAATAAAAGCTGAAAAACAGAATAGAAAAAAAAAATCATTATTACACATTCTCTTTAAAGTGTAAAAACTGTAATAATGTTTATTAAGAGGAGACATAAAAGTATGAAGGAAAATGTTCAAAATAAAAGTCCAAGAATTATTCCAATAAATAAGCATCGTTAAGAAGACCATGAAAACCTATATTTAAGAACTTTAAGGGCAAAGGGTACAATAACTAATTAGGTTTTAAATGCTTTAAAACTACGGAAGCCATTTAAAAACGTCAAAGTATTAAAGATACTTAATATTCCCCCCAAATTAACCAGTGATGAATAATCTGCTCTAGAATGCCCCTATAATTCGTTCTTTAGGAAAAAACACATACCTGGTGTGTTGTTTTATTCAAAAATTCTTTATGAGATTTCACTCTTCTAATCTCAGTGTAGTAATAAGTCTGTGCGTGTTCATAAAAGGCATTTTCTAATCTGTTTAAAAACAACAACATTCAAATACTAGTTATTTTAAACCAAAATGTTTTCAAGAATCATACTTGTAAGAAATAAAAGTAAAATTCTGATCATGTCTGGTTTATCTTGTGATGAAGATTAAAAGTAAAGCAAAATATAACCTACATTTCTAAATTTCAAAAATCTAAAAATAAGACTTCCCGCTTAGTGATTTAAACTCACTGAATTTTAAATATCCATGCTTTTTCATGATGTTCCTGTCCCCAAATAACCACTACTTCCTTCCCCCTCATCTAAGCCTTCACGGCACAGCGGCAGTCCTTCCTCTTCTTTAAAGCTTAAAGCCTTCCCAGGCCACACTACCCATTTGTTCTCTGAGATCCTATGGGCCTAACAACCCGTATTCGCGGTCTGCACGCTTGGCAGTGCTCTGGTATTCGACATGGATGATTTCAGTCTCGTCAACTAGATCAGCTCCTCCATGAAGGCAGGAACCTAACTGACTTGTTTTGAACCAGACAAGACATACACAGACACATGGATATATACTTATATACACACATATAAAACTACAGACATCTACCCTTTAAATTTATTATTTGACTTGTCTCAAAATGGAATTTATCCTACCAGGTAATTCAGATTAAAATTCTGATAATATTTATTTTTGTGAACAGCCTGATGTTTGGGACCTTTTGTCTCAAAATAAACATGTCTTTATTAAACCAGGAATTTGAAGAAAAAAAAAATTCTGATCACAAGCATCTCCCACTGTGTGACTTATCCTGCAGATCTATGGTATTCACTCTAGCAAAATTCAGGCAAAGATAGTATGGGATCCATTTTCTGCTACGACTACACTAGCACATGAATTAGGCACTCTTTTTATTTAGAGTATGCAAACATATAAGTCACTACAGCTGAACTTTGAAAAGCTATCACTAACACTAGGAAACAGAGCTATCGGTTCTCAGGTGAAGAACACTCAAGCTGCCATGCTATAGATTCTGACTTAAGTCTAAAAGAAAAGGAGCTTTCCTGAATTTCGGCAAGGATGTAATAGGGAAAAATAGTCATATAGCTCTAGGGGCCACAGCAAAGAGCTACCATATACTTAAAAGGAAGTTACTATTAAAGGTAGATCCTGGGCTAAAGGCTGAAAGTAAAGGCAGTAAGAAAAGCAGAAGCAATAGCAGCAGGAGTGTCGGACTACTTACATCCTTTCCTCTTTTCCCTACAGCCTTTTCACTAAGCATGACAGGGGGTTAGAGTCCCACCCATCAAAATGCTCATGGCATTTTGTAAGTCCCAAGTCTTACTTTAAGGAAAGGCATATAGATCAGAGATCCAAAATCTAACTACATGAATCTGTGTACGTGTATATGGTGTTTTATATTTTTAACAAGTGAGTTTGGACCTATTTGAACTTTTTTTGAAATAGTTTTAAACTAGTCAGAAGATTGTTTCCAATATTTTCAAGAGTACAGTTGATGATGACAGCAAATAATTATATAGACCACACATTTAAATTGGTCTCAGAAAAAAAATCAAAATGCTGAGACACTTCATTTTCAGCACATTCTCTCTATAGCACAACTTTCCTCTGAAAAGCATTTGCTTCCTTACGTGTTATTAAAATGTCACCTTTGTTTGGAAAGGCAAAGTTCAATTTTTTTAAATCTGCTGGTTAGCCTGACAGTGACAGCCAGCCTGTTGCTAAGAGGAAAGGTCTGAGAATTCAAAACACTTTTTTTTAAATAAAGCAAAATGCTTAACTCATCATAAGTTTGACAATTCTCAAGTATTTTGCACTCAAATGATCACTGAACCTCTCAGGTAGAAAAGATTCTCACTCAACACATTAAGGCAAGTTTTATAAACATTCTACCACTTTGACACTTAAACAAAATTAACCAAATCACTGACAGCTTGTAGCATGTATACTTAATACATCACAATGTCCTGAAAGCACACAAATGAGTAAGGGTGCCACCAGTAACTCTGCTAATTCCTCCCAGATCAGACACTGAGTATGAAGATTTACTGATATTCAGGTTTATGCTCTCTCTTAAGAAAAAATACAAAGATGAGGAAAGGGACTGCCTTATGCACCCCGGTGCTCACATCCGTATTTTGGATGTCTTGCTTTTTACATCAGTCATTTTGACACTGTAGTCCTTATTGAGGTGTTTCATTATCCCCAATAGAACCACAGGGGTTCAGCGCAGAAGCCGCATCTTGTTTCTCTTGTATCCATGATAGTACTAAATTTGAAAGCTGAGGAAGGGTCAGGCATTAAGGCAGGTTCTCAATCTCAACACTCTCCATGTTTGGACCAGGTGACTCTGTTGTGTGGCTTCTCCGCGCACAGCAGCATGCACAGCAGCCTCCCTGGCCTCCACCTGAGCGATGTCAGTTAGGAGACCCTCTGTTGTGCAATCCTAAGTGTTTCCAGGCATTCCCAAATGTGCCCTGGAGGGCAAAATCACCCCAGTTAAGAATCACTGAGTTGAGGTATAGGACAGAGGATAATGACTTTCTAAAGAAGGCTGCATGACAGCTGAGCCTTAACAGCTGAGTAAGAGAGCGCCTAGAAAAGAGGGCTAATGTGAAAGCACAGACAAGAAACAGCACTGTGAACAGGGAACTACTGAAGCACAAAGGACAGAGAAGAACTGTACAGGCCTGGAGAGGCAGCCAGAGGCCGGCTGGTAGGCTGGGATGAGCACAGTGCCCGGGGCAAGCACAGGTGGGTGTGTCCACCAGCTACCTAGGTACTGCGCCTCTCCTCTCTGTGCTCCCGGTGAGTCCTACGCTGAAAAACAAACTCGTTATCCTTTTCCTCTGCACTCTGGGTAGTCATCTGAATTTTATCCTTAGCACTACTGATCTGACTTGCTATAGTATCAATTCGACTAGTGCTTCCAGTGTGGAGATTTATTTTGCTAATTGCATTTAAGTTTTCAGTTCATCTTTTTTTTGTTGCCTTCTCATGCTTTCTTTCTGGATTTATGCTTCTCTGTCTTAGAAGTCATTTCATTTATATACCAATGAGAATGGCATATAACTCCCCTGTAGATGAAATTTAGAAGTTTACTTCTGAGAGACAGGAACAAACATGAGAGAAGCAATAATCAAAGATAAACTAAACTGTTCTTTATTTTAAGGACACTTATACAGAATGAAAGGGAAACACTTATACAGTTAAAAATCAATGAAAATACTCATATCTAAATACATCATGTCCAGAAACTTAATACTATAAAATGTCTCCTCTGCAACACTAAGTGCATGGAAAAAAAGTGGAGCGTGGTCACATAATTTGTGAGATAATGTTGTACCCTAGGGTAATACGCCCATTATACATACATGCTTTATAAAGACATTTAAGATATGATGGGGCTCAGACTCTTAAAAATTATTTAAACATACACATCAACACATTGAAAATGAAGTAAAACAAGAGGCCAGAAATGGAGACGCTCATATGAAAGGACAAACAAGGTATGTCATAAAAGGACATATACAGTTAAAGAGAAGTACAATAAAAAAAACATGCAAATTTTTTTTTTTAAATGAAGTTGGCCTACATGGATACATATGGTGTCAATGAGGTAATGTTATGTGGCAGTTCCGTATGTGTGATGTGATTACATTTATTTTTATATAAAAACAGGTTTTTTTAGAAAGGAAACTGATCAAATATATGGTGATGGAAGGAGAACTGACTCTGGGTGGTGAACACACAATGGGATTTATAGATGATATAATACAGAATTTATAGATGATATAATACAGAATTGTACACCTGAAATTATGTAATTTCATTAACAATTGTCACCCCAATAAATTAAAAAAAAAAAAAAAAAAGAAAGGAAACTTAAGTTGTTCATAATGGTTACCTCAAGGAATTGGAGAAGGTTAAGGAGTTGACAAAGGGGACTTTCACTTTTGTCTTATATCCTCTGTAAATTCCATTTGAATTTTTTCCCATGAACATTTTATTTTTTAATAAATGGGTCTAAATATCAATTTCTCAATGCCTAAAGAACAATATAAAGAAAAAAAATCCAAAGACCTTTATTTACCTTATAATATAACCCACAAGGTGGTCGGTGTGGGGCAGTACAAACAAAGACTTTCCTGAGAGTTCACATGCATTACATAAAGCTGCAGCCCTTTCTGAAGCAATGACATCTTCTCCTGTTAAAAAGTCACATAAAGATAAAGAGAGAAAATAATTAATGTCATTTTTCTAAATGAACATTTTCCCAAATCTGAACAATATCATTAAGAATAAAACCCTAAACCACTGTCACCCAGCCAGTAGGGCTCCTGGGGTTCTTGAGAACTCTGTGGGGTTGTTAGAAGTTAAGCCAAGATACACTGAGCCAAGACAGGGCATGTAATGCCAACAGATACACTACGTAACTATTTCAAAAAACCAAAACTAAAAATGAAAGCGGTAACTCATGAAAATGATTTCCAAAACTATTCAGGATGCTGTAGGTTTCAACATAGAAAGAAAAAAAAATATTTTGGCCTCTCAATATATGACAAGGTAGAAGAAACAAGCATTTGAAACCAAGACATTTTCTTACAGGAAATTAGAAATCTGGTATCATTTTTCTTAGCCCCATTGCAAATTAAGAAAAAAATATTACAGAAGATACATAATTTCAAATGCATCACAGATAAGTAAACCTTTTTAAAAAATCAAGTGAATAACTGCTTTGTCAATTGATACATGCCTTCATGGGAAGATAAGTAGAACTCAGGGAGTACGACTTAGAAAGATTTGCACTCTTTAATATTTTTAGTTGTTTAACATATATTCATGCATTATAAGTACTTTCTAAAGTTAACACACCATCTTTCACACATTCATGCATAACTGAATGCATGAAAGATTTTTTTTAAATTAATGTTTATTGGGGTGACAATGGTTAGTAATGCTTCAAGTGTACAATTCTGTAATACATCATCTATATATCACATTGCGTGTTCACCACCCAGAGTCAGTTCTCCTTTCATCACCATATGTTTGATCCTGTTTACCCTCATCTACTACCACACCCCCTCTTTTATCCTCTGGTAACCACTAAACTATTGTCTATGTCTATCAGTTTTTGTTTGTTTGTTTGTTCCTTTGTTTCTTTCAGTTTTATATCCCACGTTATCAGTGAAATCATACGGTTCTCGACCTTTTTTGTCTGACTTATTTCACTTAGTATAATAATCTCAAGATCCACCCATGTTGCCAGAAATGGCTCTCCTGGGTATCCACCCAATAAATCTGAAAACATTTATCCGTAAAAATATATGTGCATAAAAGATTGTAACATTAAAAATTATGCCTCCTGGCAATAAGAATTGGAGGTACAAGGCAATTAGTTATTAATTAACTTTTTGATACCTGGGGGTAAAGGGGTTTTCTTCTGAATTAGAACCACTGCAACTTTTGTGTTTCTCCCTTGTAAACTTTGCCTGCAGTGGAAAATAATAAAATTAATTAAATAATAAAAAAAAATTTTTAATGTGTTCAAGACTTTACATAAAATATGTTTGATAATTCAAATATAAATTACAAATTAAAAAAACACTGCATAAGAAACATATATGCCACAATCATTTAAATTCTAAAAGTATCTCATATCAAGCTTCTCCTCCTTACAAAAATACGTTTTAAAAGCAAAAGCTTAATACATACTTTTATGTAAAAGTTATAATACAACTTATTTCTTTATAGTGATACATGACAGAGTAGTCATTCAAAAGAATTATTTTGCAACTGAAATGGTGATTAGGCAAAAGTATATGTGGAACTAAAGGGCAGTTTGCTGTATCTTCAAAAATGTAAGTGCAAGAAAAAGCATCTGGAAATTCGGATCAATGTGTCTTCTAATTTCTTCTCATTGCTTAGCATTGCAGAAGTTCATACTAATGCTTCCTGTAAGGAACTAAACTAGTTTCACTAGAGGTCAGCGATCCCCAAAGTGACCACTGCAATCTAAACAGCATTCAGTTGCCTTCAATAAATGTTAGTAAACAAAAGACAGGTACAGCCTAACCAGTCAACCTGACAAACGGAGAAGACCAGACCTGACTATTTCCACTCTGGTAGCGCACTCTGACTGCTTTTCCTTCCACTGAGGCTCATCCCAGTCCAGTTCATAGAACACAACCACCAGCGCTGGCACCAGATTCAGATGTTTATTCATCCAGCCAGTCTTTAAGATCCCTTTCGGAATGTACCATTCATATGAAGTTCTCTGCAAATATTGGCAAAAGTTGGAAAGAGTTACTTGATAATAACAGCAGCAGAAACCACCTATCCTTGAGCGCCAAGTACTTTATGTGCCTTTATCTCATTCGTTACATACACGAGCCATTTTTAAGATGAAGGAAATTCTGGCTAACAGATCAAATAAGAGCTAGCAAGTACTACCGGTAGAATCTCAACCCAAGAGCTGCGACAATTTCCATTTAAAGAATGACCAAAGCCAAGAGTTTCTAATGATGTCAAGGCTCTCAAATGCCCTAGACACAAAGAGCCCCTTTCCAGGTCAATTCTACTTATATTCCTCACCCCAATTTCTGTTCCTGTAAAAGCTGCTCAAATAAACTATTATCTAAAACCCAACATGGCTTCATTTGTTCCAAGACATATTAACAGGATGATACTTCCCCTTACTTGTGGCTAAAGGGAAAAATGAAGAACAATTTGTAAATAGAGAAGCATTAAGAACAGTCACTTAGGGGTCGGCGCTGAGTGCCAGGTCGTGGGGAGGTGACACAGTAGGTGGATTAGCCTTGGAGAACGCAGCTGAAATTTCTAATTATTTCTAAAGCACCTGCACTGACTCAGACTATTCCAGCTCATGCTGGTGTAATGCCTACTTCAAGTGAGGAGTAACAAGAACAGTAAGGAAAGAACTGGGAAGATGAAAACAAAAAGCTCCTAAACTGGAGAATTGAGGAGAAGAGGGGATGAGTTGTACTGGGCAACTGGCCTTCGTTGACACAAATACCACATTAAAAAAAAAAGATGTGTAAGAGACAGGGGTGCTATTATTTGCAGTTTCAGAGAGAGCTCTCCATTTCTATGGCTGGGCATATCAAACTGTGTCTCCAGTGTGTGTTTCTCAAACACATGAAAAGAATCAGCAGGTAACAAAGTCCTACCCTTACAGAGTTTAACTGAGGAGACCTGGCATTTACATTTTTAATAAACACTCCAGATGATGAGGACATACTTGGTCTAGAGGCCAATCTGTCAGAAACTCTATTCTAGGGGGAAAAAAGAAAAAAGGTGGGGCGGTAAGGGCACAGTTATTTTGATTAATGTGCTTTGTTAGTTGATTGTCATATCAAACTCATACAATTATGATAAATAAAAAAATCAATTAAGTGTACATAACTTTCTTTAAAAAGTAAATTGACATAAGTGCTATATATGTATTAGCTATTAATACTATCATTATAAATATTATTTTTCTAGGTAAATTAGTCTCTATTATGATGCTCACCCTAAATGACAGTTTTGAACCTAACACCTTTCCTCATTCCACATTGAATAAACTGTTTTAGTTTATGTAGAACTCCCTAAGGACAGAGAACATGTGTTATTTAATTTCTATCACCAGCCTATTGCATACTTCCAGGTATCTAACACAAAACAAATGCTCAAAACAATGTGTGTGAAATTGAACCAAACTGTAAAGTCCATGGATTCTGTAATGATACTGGCAATGATAAAAGGAGAATGTGAGACCATCCTTTTAAGAGGCATTCATGGAGACATTGGGTTTTTTTTAAACAAATGAAAAAAGGAAAACCTAGGCTCATAGCATAAAAGGTTTAATGATTATAAAGTAATTATTCCTCTGGAGTTGAAAAAAATAACTATCTTTAACACACACCTATAGTATATTACATACATGAAAAAGCCCTGGGTTTTCTTTATGCATTACTGTAACCATTCCTTAATAAACTCGGGGGTTTTCCAGCATAAGCAATAGGAACAAAAAAGATACCAAGTTTCCCCAAAAACAAGACCTCGCTGAACAATCAGCTCTAATGCGTCTTTTGGAGCAAAAATTAAGACCCAGTCCTATATTATATTATATCATATCATATCATGTCATATTACATAAGACATGTCTTATTTTACTATAAGACCGGGTCTTACATTAATTTTTGCTCCAAAAGACGCATTAGGTCTTATTTTCAGGGAAACATGCTATACGCACGGATAGAGGGAGAGAAGGAGAGCATCCACGCAATCAGAATGCCATTCATTACCTTGGGTCTACATTTGGGGTACTCGTGGTCACCTGGGAGCACCTTGAAAGAAATTGGTACCCGATCAGCCCTCCGATTGGCACAGAAAGCATCCCAGACAGCTCGATGGACAGCATTATAAACCACATCCAGGCCAGTAAGAGTAACAAAAGCCATAGGCCGACAACATAATTCCACAGGGAAGTCCCACTGTGTTGGGCTCATGTTCAAGGCGTTAAGAAAAACCTGAAATACAAAGGTTAATACATTCATAACTAAATTCTTTAAAGTCCATATCCATAGTTAATATATGAAACTCCACCATTTAGAAAAATTACAAAATGGTAAAAAGACTTTGAAGTGTCTGCAAACTATCAAGCTAATACAAAAGATGAAAAAGGAAAACTTTAATTTCTAATTTGACCTACTATTGCTTCTCGGCCTTTAGGCTAAGATCAAGTCTAATTTGACCTACTGAAATTTATTATTGTTATTGCATTTATAAAAGAAGTCTTTCACATTACAAAGGTTGTAGTCAACTTTAAGACAAATCAGTACTTTCATTAACATCTCAAAATGCGCACAGAAATTTGGGATGAGCAGACCAAGAAAGCATGATCAAATTAAAATAGGTCTCATGACCTACTTCAGCTATAAAGAAAAATAATTACTGACTTAGATATACAATAAAGTAAAAAGTCTCTAATTTCTCTGTAATTGCTAACATCTAATTTCTGAATTCCTGGGATATTTTTTTAAATACTATGCTAATTATCTAAATAGAATCGGCCCTCCGTATCTGAGGGCTTCATATCTGCAGAGTCAACCAACTGCAGATTGAAAATACTATTGGGGAAAAAAGAAAAAATTCCAGAAAATTCCAAAAAAGTAAAACTTGAATTTGCCAGGCACCAGGTACTACGTTGAATCCACGTGAATGAGGTGATATGTATGCACCCCCTGCTGTATCCTATGTGCATTCTCTAGCAGTCACACTAAAAACATAGAAACAGGTGGAATTAGTTTTAATAATATTCTATTTAACCAATATATCCAAAATATTATCATGTCAACATTAATATAAAAGCTATTAAACAGATATTTTACTTTTTTTGGTACTAAGTTTTCAAAATCCGGTGTGTATTGGACACTCCCAGCACATTTCAGTTCAGGTTACCCTATTTCAAAGGCTCAACAGCCACATATGGTTACTGGCCACCGTATAGGACAGCACCGCTCTAAAGTATCATAATTCTGTTCCAAAACAATGACCTTATGAAACTGAATCAGAAATTCTTCCCGCCATCTACCGTAAAAGCTTTGGCACTTGGAATGTTGGTGCTCATTCTGCAGCAAAGGGATGGGAATGGCAAGGGACAGGTACAGAGACTGCATGGATCCCCACTGGCAGCCTGGAAGAACTGTCTTCTGGAAGAAGCCAATGAACCAACTAACCCAATGACGACATGGAAGGAGGTGGAGTGCAAGGGAAGTAATCTGGAAGCTGGCATGCAAGATAATAAACGTCTTGGAAAGGATGACATACAGCAAAGAAAGCTGACCTAATCAAAGGGGGACATAAAAAATTACGTGGTCACTGTTTTTTAATGAACGGAAGTTCGGTGTAGAGAGGATCTAAGGCTAGTTAGGAGAAGATTCAAGTAAGTTCCACTACAAAACGGTCCAAATAGGAACGACAGTTTGGGGCCTGGATGATGGGAAAAAAAAAAAAAAAAAAAAAAAGCTGATGTTGATGTGAAGCAACAACCGACTTAAAAAAGGCCACCGTCCCGGGGTCGCAGAATTCTGTCCTAGTAGCTACCATGAAAGGCAGAGAAAACAACGCCGTAACCCTATGTTCCTCCTCTCCTCCCCTTTCCCCCTTAAACCTGGAGTCCCTAGAAATAGGTACGTTTTTTTCTTTAGGAGCTAAAAAGGAAATGCCAAAATTGCACCCGCAGACGCCTCAGGAAACGCAGGCCCCCCAAATCAGCATTGTTAAGAGCTCTTGCCTGGTCCTGCAGGTCTCCCGACCCAGACTCACCCAGGCCGCACGCCCTGGGCCCGCTGCAGTTGTGGCCGGTCGCCCTCAGCCACCGGAGGCAGAGGGGATGCAGTCCTATCCGGTCCCTACCGACACAGCCTCAAAGCCCGTTCCAGCAAGCCAGACTTCCCAGTATCCACCGGCGTAGGCACAGGAAGTAATTTCTAGGCTTGAGTGACAGCGCTCTACACCAATCGCTCTCCCGGAACTTTACGCTACTCCACAAAACGTGAGGAAGACGCTCCGTTTCCTAGAGGAGCAAGAGTTGGGGGCGGAGAGACAAGGAGCCAATAGAAGAAGCGAGACGGATGAGGAGGCGGAGCCTTTCTCGTTACCGCCCCGTTTTCTCGTCCCAGACGCTTACGCGCCCCACCTGCGGCGACCCCCGGCTCCGAGCTCTTACCGCCGGATCCGCAGCTTTGCGCTGCGGGAGGGTAGGGAGTACGCGTGACTCTCGTCTGCGGTGCAAAGGGTGAGCCTCCAGCCGCTGAGAGTGCGGGACGAGGACGCCCCGGCCTCGGGGTCACTGCTCGCGCTTTCTCTCAGTCGCGGACGCAGATCGTGCAGGAGGCGCCCTGCGACCGGCTCGATGAGTGCCAACGAGGACCAGGAGGTGGGTCCCCGGCACTGGACGCCCCTTCCCCCGCCCAGGCGCGGTGCTCCACGCCGAGGGAGGGCGACTGACGGGCAGCCGCGCACGTGCCCTTGTCCCCACCCCTACAGCACACAGCCCGCTGGGCTGCCCCACGTCGCCCGGGGCGTTCGCCCGCCGCTGCCCCCCGCGCCGCGCGGGCTTAGATGTTGTAGACTCCGAGGTCTGCCCAGGTCTCCTTCATAACAAGAATGAGTGTCCCTGGTCCGCATCCCGGGGCACTTGGCTCGCCTCAAATCCCGTGCGTTCGTGTAGCACTTGTGAACCGAGTTGTGCTGGTTGGAAGGTGATCGCCTTTACATTTCAAACCTCCTTGGCTTGTAGGGAGAAAGTTAACTGAATTTCTGATGGAGGAGAGTGATGACACGCGTGGCTCGGATGCGTGGCCGTGTTGTTTGGTGGAATCATTTATCCATCTGATAGTTGTCCGGTGGATACGAAATCTGTTTTGGGGGGGCAGGCAGGTACCCAAGTTGGAGGGGCTGCTACCGTGTCGCCTCTGGGTGAGCGTCCTGATTTTGTCGTGTGTGCCGATGACGGGAAGAGCACGAAGGTGACGCAGTGTTCCTCGGGGCTGCGCGGCGGGAGGTTCGGGGCGAGAACCCGAGTCTCCACGAGGAGTCGTAGTTGAGAATACATTGCTTGAAACATTGTACGTGATCGATGTAATAGAATCTCTGGACTGGAAGTTCCCTTTAAAGGGCCCAAAGCCAACAAGGGAGTTATCTGTATCCCTTCTCAAATATTCTTGCCAGGTGAGTGTCTCAGCCGAGACCTGAACAGTTCTTACTGAGCATCGTGGAGCACGTGAGTGTAATGTTTCTCAAAGTTTGGCCCACGGACCATTGGCCATTAGATCATTTGGGTGGTTAGAGAAACAGATGCTTGCCCTCTACCGCACGTCTACCGTACGCAACGCAAACTCCTGTGGTCGGGCCCAGGGGTCTGTCTCCATGTTAACAAGAAAATTCCATTGTCACACATGACTGACTGTCAGGTCTTTGTACACGGGTTTTCTGCCCAATTGTTCAAACTACTTTTATACTAAGTGGTGCCTTTCAGCTTTTCTCCATGTCCATTCTTTTTAATTCTTCTGCAATCATGTGTCTCTGGACGAATTATAAGTTTACTTACGTCCTGTTTTTAAAATTGGGGCATTACAGTTCTCTGCAGTTAGGTTAACGTGCTTTATGCAAAGCAGTGTCTTTCACCCTCTGCTTGTGTGTTTAGGTATCTAAGGACAAGTTCTCCTCCTGACACTATAAAGTTTCATCTTGTTAGATTGTTTCCCAAGGACCTTTTGGGTTCTTGTTGTGCCACCCGCAGGATTCACTGTCCTGTCAAATTGTCCTCTACAAACTTAGCAAGTCTGCCTGCAACTTTTGTTCCTGTCCAGGTCATTAATTAAAATATGGGAAAGGAGTAAGGACAGAAGGAGTAGCACGATATTTTGAGTAAATCTGTTCCGATCTAATTTTCTCAGTTATTCTTAAATCCAGTTTGAATTCCTGTTTTTGTTTTTCTCTAAAAGTAGCAACAGAAACCTGTAAAGTCTTGCTGGAGTCCAGGTAGACTGTTTCGTACCTTTCCCTAATGTACCGATCAAGTTACTGCCTCTCAAGATCAGTTGTTTACATTACATATATCTTGTTTTTCATATACTTACTAGGTCTTAGGAACTACTTTCTCTCCCAGGTCCTCACAAACTATTTCTTTAATAATCTATTCAAAAATTTTGTCCACATAGATCAAATCCACTTCTCTTTAGTTCGTAGAATTCATTACATGCATTTTTTTGGATACTAAAATATGTACCCACATGTAGTCTTTCTTTGCTTCTCTTCTCAAGTATTCATCAGTAATCACACTGATTGAGTCTTCTCATTCTCATAAGCCCACAATGTTCTAAATAATATTTCCAGATAAGCATTATTACTTACATTTTCTCTTGCAGGCGTTTTTCCCATCCTGGGTAGATCTTTGTCAACTATTTTCTATCATTGTTTCAAAGTTCTTTTTATTGCCCTTAAGTGTTTTTTCAAGTTTTATATCATTCTATGGGAAGAATTACAAATGTAAATCATATATATAAGTGATAGTCTTTCATGTTCTTTTTGTACGCAGGCTACTTTTTAACAGAATGATAAAGGGCATATGCTCTAGAGTTGCTTTAAACCTAATCTTATTTTACCCTGGTAAGAAGGAGAAAATTATAAGATCTTCACAGGATTGATGTGAGAATTAAGTGAGATAATAACTGTAAAATGCTAAGCAGTGCCTGGCACAGTTTTGAAGTAGGTATTAGTATTATTGTGATTTTTGGTATATCCACGTATATTATAAATATCTAAAGCCATATAAGCTAATAAAGTTTTAACTAGTTGAGTGGGCCTGAATCAAAAACTAAAGACTGTTGATAATCCATTTATACCACTAAACAAAACTTATTTATTTCTTTCAGATGGAACTGGAAGCATTACGTTCCATATATGAAGGAGATGAAAGTTTCCGGGAATTAAGTCCAGTTTCATTTCAATATAGGGTAAGACATGGTATGAGTGGGAGCACTTACTACTTTGCTAGAAAAGATTCAAGGTTGCTAAAAATGCTGATTTTCTTTTTTAAATCTAGTGGTTTGACTTTATTATGTCTTTGGATTTTCTGAAGCATTTAAATGAAATACATCACCATGACATCAACTATTTTTAAATTTTGAAAATATAATTTAGAAACTTTTAAAAACTATGATAAAATTGTTTTATCGTACCAGAATTATAAAATGTCAGAAATGAAAAAAGCTTATGAATTATTTTTACCTTCTATTCTTAAACATAAACTCTCAGTCATAACTGCCCAAGCTCCTACAGCTGATATTGATAAATATTATGATGAAAATCCAGATCTCTATTCCAAGTCTAGTATTATTTTTACTACCCTATGATATAGTCAAGGAAAGTTGATTTTTCTTAATTCTGTATTATTAATATATGTTCATATTTTTACATATATGAACTGTCAGTTTGACAGTTCATTTACATAAATGAACTTTCATTTTAGAGAAAAACTGACAGTTTTTCTGATGATAGTCAGAAAAACTGTCAGTTTTTCTCTAAAATGAAAGTTGCTTATAACTGTTTTCATCATGAAACAGTACCAGTATTTTATTTCGTAAATACATAATATAAACCAGTATTTTATTTCGTAAATACATAATATAAACCATTTATCCAAATGATTACAAGTAATAGTGGCATAGGAAAGTTTTTTTAAAAAGATTTATGGTTATTAACATCACCGTTTCAAATAAATGCTCTTCTCAATTCCCTTTTAAGCTCAACCATCCTCACACCATCTCCATGTATGTAACGACAAAGAAACTTAGTGGCCAAAGTTAAGAATGGAGTTAAGTCCTGGGCCTTTCCTTCTATTTGAGTCTCTCTGCCTCCCCAGACTTCCCCAACCACTGTCCCCTCCCCCTAGCAAATGGGAGATTGAGCTTCCCCTATACTTTCCTAAATGTCTGGTTAACAACAGCAGTTATTTACTGAGCACAGTATGCAGGCTGCTGTAGGACATGTGTGTGTCTTACAGGATGGACACTGATGTGACTCATGGATTTTGGGGGAATGAAAACATGAGATTCAGAGATGGTGTGTTGAGAGAGGACCTGGGCCACAGTGTGGCTGTGTCCTAGTCACACCCCACAGACTAGTTTAGTCCTAAATGATTCTCCCCTTTCAGTTCGTTCTTCAGCTTCCCACTTACACTTAGGTCCTCCCACAGACTACCAGTTAGCTGTCTGAAACACATAATTTGCAATCCCACTCCTTTATCAAGGTTTCTCCACGTTTCTCTTGTCTGCAGAATGAGGATTAAATTCCTTAGCTTAACATTCAAGGCCCTTTTGTTTGGTTCAAACTGCCTCCAAACTTTCCCAGCCACTGCCCTCCATCAGACATAATGGCTTGTTAAGTATTTCCTTGCATGTTTTCTAATACTCTGCCTTGGGACCCATCATTTCCTCTTCCCCTTACCTCTCATCCATCATCCATCCTCCTTCTCCTTAAATACCTATCTCAAGCCTCCTGTGTGACATATTTGGGTCATGTCTCCTATCTCTCCCCTAACTTCAAAGCAGAATTGACCATGCCCCATTTCTTCATACTTTGTTCTGTCACAGTTGAACTTTTAGTCATCCTACAGTTTAGCGATTTATGTGAATGTTTGTCTTCCTAGGAGACAGGGATGGTCCTGTCTCTGTCCCTTTGGTACCTAGCACAATGTGAGGATTGTGGCAGTTGTTTCTACATGCACATTGAGGAAGGACAGCGATTCCATAAAGCCAGTAACTTCTATTACTTTTCAGTTATCTTTCTATTTAAAGTATGAGCATAAATCGATGACAACCATTATGCAGCTGATCAAATTACATAGGTTTAGCAACAGATCCCTAAGTTTATTTGATATGATTTCTAAGCTTTCCCTTATGTTGGTAGTTGGGTAAGATTGAGGGTGAGGGGATGGAAATAAAAAATGAGTCCTCAGGAAATAAAGGTGGATCAAGTAACAATTTGGGGTAAAAAAAATGTTTAAATCATATTGCTCTTGTTTTAAAATAAATATTTTTTAAAAGAAGCACACGTACTAAAAATATTATAGCATAGCCCTATTCAAGTATCAGATGCTGATTCATGAGTCATTCCATAGTTTTATCACAAAAATCGTCATTTTGCGACCACCAATGTAATGATTGTTTCAGACTAGGGTCGTTAATAGATGCTAGAGCCTTTGGGTGAAAAGTTACTGAGAAACAAGATACACACAGGTTTGTACTATCACCCCACAGATTACCTCTTAATTACAAAATGAAAAAGATACCTTTACATTGAAGAAATCTGGAGAATATTACCTTTACCAAGTAATCAAACAAGGTGTCAATTCCAGAATATCACACATGCCACCTTATACGTTGCTCTGAGAATATGCCACATCCCCTATGTAGTATCTTCACCGAAATCATTTAATCTGAATCCAAACAGAGGAAACAAGCAGTCCTGATCTGGGGACATGATAAAAGAAAACTGGCCTAAAGGTTTTTGGTCATAAAGGACATTTAAAAGGCACAGCGAGGACTGAAGACTGTTCTAAATTAAAGCAGAATAAAGAGATTTGACAACAACATAGAATCCATGATCCTTGGTGATTATGGATTTGTGGTTTGAGGAGATGGTTTATTAAAGGACACTTCAGAGATGCTTGGGGAACTTTTAATATGGATTGTGAATTAGATCATACTTTTGTATCAGTGTTAAATTTCTTTGGTATGATAATGGCATTGTGGTTATTTTATTGTTAGGATATTTTACTCGTAAATATTTAAGGAAATTTTATGATGTCTGCAATTTACGTTCAAATGGTTCAAAAAAACCAAGGAGTCACACACATTGTGGGAGGGGGGTTGGTTCCAGAGTGGAGAGAAAGATAGAGAAAGTAGATGGAGTGAAAGGTATTTAGTAGGTAAGATACATGTCCATGAGTGTTCATTGTTCTACTTCAGTTTCTGTGTAAGATTAAAGTTTTTCAAAACAAAAAGTTGGGCAGAGCAAAAGAAACAAAAAAGACATTTCTAAATTATTTAGGTAAAGAGGGTCCAAAGGCACAAACTTCCAATTAGAAATAGATCCTGGGGATGTAAGGTATAGCCTGGTGACTATAGTTAGTTAATATACTGTAGTAGTAGTTAATGATACTGTAGTTATATAGTAGTATAAATACTGTATTGCGTATTTGAAAGTTGCTAAGAGAGTAGATCTTAATAGTCCTCATAACAGGAAAAAACGTTGTAACTGAACCAAATATTTTTCAGATTTATTTGATCTCATCAGAAAGCTATTAACTAGACTTTCTGTGTCGGTCATTTCACAGTATATACAAATATAGAATCACTATGTTGTACATAGGAAACTAATGTTATGTGTCAATTATACCTTAATTAAAAAAAATAAATATAAAAAATTATTCAGGAATTTCTGTCCTGCCTGTGGTGTTACTTTTCCTTATCTGCTTGCCTTTGCATTTTTTTCTCTAAATTTTTTATTTCATTCTTTTAGTCTCTTGGAATTGTGCTAACGCATATCAGTTTACTTATACTTAATGCCTCTTATGATTTGGCAATTGGAGAACTTAAGACAAAGATGAGATGTTTCAAGTTTGTGGATTATTATTTTTGTCCATCCTCTTCTTGTTCCACACAGTTGATGTTTTATCTTTATCTTCAGAAAACTTTGATGAAAGAACTGTCTATAAGACAGTCTTGGTACTGGAAAAAGCTGGAGGGCTGGTCAGAGAGAAGGGCCATGGACGTCAGCAAAAGCTGTTAGACCAGGAATGAGTCAGACTATATTGTGCCCACCCCCTGCTCAGTCTTAGCCTGTACCCGAGCTTTTCAAATGATGGTATTTCTGACATTGGAAAGAATTCATCGTCTTAAAGCTCATAATTTACTATTCTGTCTTTACATCACTTTTTACAAGCCTAAGATTTCCCTTTTCTTCAGATAGGTGAAAATGGTGATCCCAAAGCCTTCTTAATAGAGATTTCCTGGACAGAAACATATCCCCAGACACCTCCAATTATATCTATGAACGCTTTTTTTAACAACACCATGTGAGTAGTGTTTCGTTTTCTTTCTTTTTCTTCTTCTTTTTTTTTTTTTTGACACTCTCTTACTTGGTCTTAGCAATGTGTTTCTTGTGCGTTGTAGCTCCTCGGCTGTAAAGCAGAGCATATTAGCCAAGCTACAGGAAGCAGTGGAAGTGAATCTCGGCACTGCTATGACCTACACGTTATTTGAATATGCCAAGGACAACAAAGAGCAGTTCATGGAGAATCACCACCCCGTTAATTCTACGGTGAGTGTGCTGCTTGTTTTTGCCAGATTTCTTTGATGTTTTGATTTTACTGTTACTAATTAATTTTTGCTAGTTATTATTTTTTTAAAATTGGAAGGAGACTTTGTGTTACAAAGTAAGTTACATCTGAGTATGAACAGTCAATTCTAGATTTCTTAGTTTCTATGTAACTTTAAAAATTAAAGTATACTCTTTAGATTTTATCCTTCCTATAAGACTAAAATACTTCATGTGCCCACCAGAACTGAGATATCGTAGAACCAAATATTTTTCAGATTTATTTGATCTCATCAGAAAGCTCAGATAGAGGACTTCTTATTGAGAGCTAAAATACATCGGAAATGATTTTCTTTATGAGGATTGTTTAACTGTAAATAATCTTGCCACAGTTCAGTTTGAAGGTGTTGCGGTTTAAGGAGACTTTATTAAATAGGAAAAATACATTACTTTTTTCTAGAATTATTTAAGGAAATAATCATCCTTTATGACCATAAGCATCTATGTATTAGACCCCTTTGCACCAAGTCCTGCACTGAAAGACTTTCAGTGATCAGTATTGAGTTTTGTCTTATGAACCAAGCTGTAAGCTTTTTTTTACCCTTTATTTATTCATTCGTTGTGTTTTCCCCACTAGAAAGTAAGCTCAGTGAAGGTGGGACCTTACCTGTCTTACTGACTATACCCCCAGAGTCTATGTCAGTGCCTGTAGTAGGGATGGATAGATATTTAATGAGTGAGGAATGACAGGTGACGTCTCTCCATCAGTCTGAGTAACATGGAGATGATTCTGTTGTTATCATTAGTCATGATTATATGTACACTCAAGATGCATTTTTACTATTTACCGTAAATACTGGTAACTGCTTTCATCAATCCAATTTACATTCTTCCCACTCTTCTCCCTCCCTTGCACAAATTTAGTTATTCTCCAGTGTGCGTTTTAAAAAACGATAGTGTTTTTCTTCTGCCAGCAGGAGTGGCTGCATGGGGTGATGGGTGCGCTGCGCTCGGGGTATTTGTGGTCTGTGAGGAGATGATCAGAAGGAAAGGGGTGGTCTGGAGGCCAGCTGCAAGGGCTCCTCAGATCCACTTTTGGGAACGGGTAAAAGAGTCATGGAAACTCCCACCAAGCCACCAGTGAGATTAAGAAATTCTTGGAAATCCAGCTGCCCATCACAGTTGATGTCCAAAGCAGCCAGTTCTGTATTCATGAAGGTTAGGAACTCAGTCTGGGAGAGACTGCATTTGTTCCCGTCCTTTCCAGCGTCTTCTGGAAAACAGCAGAGACTCGATGCACCGCTGGGTCTCTGTAGGGTCGGGCATTTTTGCCGTGGTGTAATGGAGCGAGGCTGAAAGGCTGGAAGCAGGAGTGGTGCAGGGAGCCGCAAGCTGTACGCCTTTGACAGCAAAGGTCGTGTCTTCTACTTGAGCGGTTCTGACTTCCCCATCCGCAGGGAGCCCAGAAGAACACTGAGAGGCAGCTGGAGACGCAGTGAGGGTGGGAGCTAAGCTCATGGACTGTGGGCCACATACCACATGGGTTCAGATTGTCACTGCACCACTTACTGGGTGACTGGCAAGTTTCTAACCTTACTATGCTAGTGTCTTCATGTGTAAAATGGCAGTTAGAAGAGTGTTTACCTTATAAGATTACAGTAAGGACCAAATAAGTGATGCATGTACAACATTCATAGCAATGCTTGTATCGAGTAAGCATTTTAAATTTTGTCTATTATAAACTGTGCCTACATGGACCCAAATATTTTAAAGTTTGTTGTTGTTGTTGTTTTCATCAGGGAACCAGGGTAATCTAGGTAGGCACATGAGATTTTTCTAAAGACATATTTAAATTTCCAAATAATAGCAAATAAACTAAATTGTAAAATTACCTTGGAACTTCAGAGCTTCAGTGTAATACTGGTGTCAGATGTTCTTTCTCAGGGACCTGGTTATAACAATTGCACTAGTGTTATGTTGTTCAGTGCAAACTTCTAGAAGAGTGAAACCAGTAATGTGCTAAGGTCCCATGAACCTGTAAATGGATATAACAGTATGGGATTCGTTTACTTTACAAATATAAAAATGATTAACACATTTTAGGATGTAGCCATATTTAGTGTAATTCCGTAAGTTTTAAGTCATGAGTCTAAGAATTTTTTTCCTTTTTTCTAGACATCCATAAGCAATATAATCTCAGTTGAAACTCCCAATTTAGCCCCATCAAGTAAGAAAAAAGACAAAAAAGAACAACTTTCAAAAGCCCAGAAGCGTAAGCTGGCAGATAAAACAGGTTTGTGCTAGTTTTTTTCCTTTTATAACAAATAAATGTGCTTTTTATTGCAATATGGGTGCTTAACAAGCATGTTTACATTTAGAAGATTGGTCTGTACTCTTTATTCTTGGGACATTTGGATCAGAGACTGTCTTATCACAGATGTGTATGAAAATATTTCCTACTATTTTACCACAAGAGAGAACCATTTGCGAAGAAGATAGATGAGTGGCAAATAACCATAAATGAGTCTTGAATCTGTGGAACATTAGATAGCATACAAATGTGTGTCCTACTTGTACCCTGTCTGATATGTTGAGAATTTTCCTATTTGTTTACTTCTATGGCAGATATATGTATTATTAAAGTATTTTTGAAATATAGCTTTCATATTAAATGAAGTCCGGTATGCCATTAAATCTTAGCACAATAAATAATGTTTTTGTCTGTAGTTGACCTATTTATACAACAACAATAAAATTTAAGAATAAAATTCCTGTGTATCCTAAACCAGTCATTTGGTATAGACCTTTAGAAGAGTATTATAAACTCTAGCTCATATCAACAATAATATTTTATCCCTTTATTTAACCTGAAAATTTGCAAATCAATATCAATCTGTAAACGCCTTTTTCCCTGTTGATGAGAACATTACCATGTATGCATATATACATTTATATACATATACACAGTGTGTATGTATATACTTAGGACTACATGTGTGTGTTATTGATGTGAGGTTACAAGCTCCCCTTTATTGAGAAGAACTGACCCTTTTTCTTTGATGAGGAGGCTTAAAATAATGCCCTTTCTTTTATAAATGTTGGTAGTTTTTGGTTGTCTATGTTTTGTTTAATATCTGTGGCAGAATAAAAAGATAGCAACCTTGTGTTGGCCTTCAAAGTACATTTTTGCAAATGAAATGATTTGTGAAATAAAAAATCTGGGAATCCATTATACCTAATGTCAAAGCAGCATTAAAGTACAGTATAAACAACTGAAGCAGTAAATTGTTAGCCATTACAGTCTGTTTTCTAGAGTTTTGTTTCATCTCTTTTTGGACTGTTTAGCATCTATGTCAGTTCATTATCTGTTGTTTTCATACATAACAGCCTGTGATCATTCCCTTTTATTAATATCTCCCTACCTCTGTCTCCTAGACGATGCCCACCTAAAAGTCATTATCTTCCTATAATTGTGGTATAGGAGTTTGTGACGTGGAGCTTGCATTCTAAATAGAACTTAAATGGGACAGTCATGGATGGCGCTGTGGATAAGTTTTAGTTACCAAAATTGGAGATCCACCTCCATGCCCCTGTAATCAGTAATTAGTGGGATAAGATACTTATTCTCATAAGAAGAAAAAAACCATTAGCACGTAAAATTGAGCTCCAGTAAAATTGCTTCTCTTCTATAATAATCACGGGTTAGTTTCTGTTTCCCTTGCTGTAAAATTAATGTACTTGTTTTCAGTACAGATTTTCAAAGTATAAAGGAAATCAAGCCATATTAAATTGAAAAAATTTTAGATTGTATTTATTAAACTACTCTAAATTGGAATCGATTAAAAGAATGAAATCACTTTGTAAACTATAAATTCTTATATAAGAGTTGAACTTGTTTTCAAGCACTCCCAACAGATTAAAGCCCTGTTTAAAATACATTGGATTAAATAATGAATATTTTATTTCAGAGTACAGCAGTTAATAAATGAGTTGACCAGGCTTCCTCTTAGTCTTGAAGCCAAACATTTGTTTATAAGGCCTTGCTTCTAGTGTGAAACACTAACTCATGAAACAGTAAACTAACACAGCTTCTTACTTAAGCAGTGAGCTTTTATAAAGTAGTAAAATCTTTCATGCAAGTGCATGAAACTAGTAAGTTGATCAGTTTGCCTGTCATTACCAACTCACCTCCATATGTTTTCCTTGATGTCAGGTTTTGTCTTGAATGGAAATAGGGGAATGTCAAATGGGTAGACCTGAAATACTCGGCAAGTATCCCCAGGGGAACAGTGCTTTCAATTCATAATCATGATAGACTATTTTTTTCAACTCAGTCATATGTAATCTAAATTTTTATAGATTTGTTGTGCATAATAGTATGTAAATCTTATTTATTAGTACATTAATTAAATTACTGCTTGGTCTTAAAAATAAAGTTACCATTATTTTATCCCTTAGACCACAAAGGAGAACTTCCTCGAGGATGGAACTGGGTTGATGTGGTGAAGGTATATCATATTTATATTCTAGTCTTCAAAAAATTGTTATAATTATTGCCATCAAATAATGAAATTTATATCTTCCATTTTCTCCCCCCTCAACCTTTGGATTTCATGGGAATGTCTGTTTACTTTTTTACATTCAGCATGTAAGTATTTTTGAAATATCTTTCACATTCTTCTCTTCCCTATACCCTCAGTTTTAGATTTTCTTTCTTTTTTTGATAATGGAAAATCTGTGACTAAGTTATAACTACAATAAAATATGACTGCTTATGTAAGTACATCTTAAGAATGGACATGTTTAAATATGACTCTTAGTGATAATATGGAAATTGAAGAAATCACAGAAAGAAATGCTTTGATTTCTTAGTAGAAATTAACACAATTAATTCTCTTTGTAGAACTTAATGAATAAGTTTTGCATACCAATTAGTGCCACTACTGCTTTGAGAAGTAATTAATATGATCCCAGAATAGTTCAAGATTAGGATTTTAGTGAAGACCTACAAATATGGGTAATTTAAATTCATCTGTTTGGGCCATGGGCTGCCTTTTCTATAGGAACTATTTAAAATAATCTTTGTGCTTCTAGACTCTAGTACAAAAGTAATTACTTGGGAGTGGGGAGCAATGAGCTACAATTGGAATAAAGAAACAGTACTTCTCTCCTTGTGCAAGATGTATGTCTGTGTGGGTGAAGGTTCTCTAGTATTCTTTTACTCGGGACCCCTCCACTGATGCTTGATTGATAGTTCATGTTGTACTAGGTGTCCCCATGGGTATCTCACCAGCTAAGTCTGTTCTCACCTTAAAATGCTCCATGCTCCAGAGTGAGCTGGTTCCTAAATCAGAAGGAGAATCATCTTTTCAGAGCAGCAGGTCCCAGCTGTTAGTGAGAAGAAAAAGAATCTGATTAAACTAAAGGTGATAGTGCTTCTCCTTCCCTGGCTCCAGAAGTTTTCTGTTTATTTTTAAGGCGTCCTTGTTAATATAAATTAGAATTTTCAAGCTGTAAAAGAATGTAAAATTTAAATAATCCCGTACTCTTGGGAGATGGGAGAAGATGTTTTGAAGAGGGAGGTTACCACCTAGACACGGTTTGGACTCAGAATTCCATTACTCTAAGCTAGTGGTTTCCACTTGGGAGGTCATGGAGACCCGCTCAGAGGGTCTGCAAGGTCAAAACCACCTGCATCATAATAGTAAGGTGCTGTTTGCCTTTTTTACTCGTTCTCTCACAAGTGTCCAGAGACATTTATAGAGGCTGCATAACACGAGATGACACCATCACTAACATTCTTCTATCAGAACGCTAATAGAATGTGTGCTTTTATGTTCTTGCATTTTCCAGAATTTTCTAAGGTAGTATGTAGGTTTAGGATCTAAGTATGTGCATTTTCTATTAACTCCGTTTGTTCTTAGGGCTTGTGCTGTGTTCTTGTAGCTGTCTTCCATTATACCTGCCTTACTATAGAAACAGATTAGTGAGAACCTAGCTGTCTTCTATTGAGCAAAATAATACAGAGATTTGCAAAAATGTAAATTCACATTAGGTTTTGTTTGTTTTAGAAAATGTGTGTTTTATTTTAAAAATGTTATTAAGTTGACATGAGTTTATTGTTATTTTTACATGAATTAAATTTCTGTTTTAATGTCAAAGGTAGTAGACATATAACCTACATTTAAAAAAAAAAATTCTTTAGTATCCTCAATATTTAAGTGTGAAAAGAGATCCTGGGGCCAAAATATTTGAGAAGCACTACGCTCAGCAGTTTTTACTCTTCACAGTTTCCCACATTTTCTGGGGTTCTTAGGGTTTGGGTTCTACAGGGATTTCTTAGTGGCCGGGTCTTTATTCCAGTCAGAGTTGCCTTTGTATTCTTTGGTAATTTTATCTAACCCCCCTACCACCCAATTTGCCAACTCCTGCTATAGATTTTTATCAAAACAATTGCAGTTTAAGATTTTTATCACATTTTCAAAGCTGTACTTTAAGAATTGTCGACTAAGATAATAAATCTTAACTTTTTTTACAGGAAAATTTTTAGAAATTAAAATATTTCATTGTTTGTAATAAAAGACAAAAATAGAAGCTATCATTCATTTTACAAATGGTGCCTTTTGTATCTTCTTGCTTCCAGTTTATTTTTTGGAAAGCTTCAAGGGATTTTTTCCCCCCTTTGTTTTGTTGGGGTTATACTTGTAAAGAATCGTTTTTGAAGTATAGTTACATATGGTGAAAGCTGGAGGTGGTTGAAGTTACTGGAACCTTGTTGTCTGCTCTAGTAATGTTTACTTTTGATACTAAGTGAAATAAATGAACACATAATATGAGAGCTTAAACTTGTTGAATATTTCTTTTATGTTTTTTTATAGTTAAGCAAAACTGGCTCTAAAGATGATGAATAGTACTTGGAATTTGAGACAAGGAAAGAACATCCTTTAAAAAGTAAACTGGGTTCAAAATTTTTCACTACTCTTTTATGGCATTGAGGTGGCTTTTTATAAAACAATTTTTGTATGTTTCTTATGTAAAAAATGTTTTAAGCTGAAAGTTCATGAAGAGATTTGGTTGTATTATTTTCACAAACTTGCCTTAATAAAAGGTGAAAATGTTACTGTTTGGTATACTTTCTGAAACCTGGTGAGCTTTGTCAATGGACGAATAAGGAGAATAATAAATAATCAGTGTTAATTTATATATCTCATTCTAGTGGATGTGATTTTTCTTTTTTAAGAAGTAT
Source organism: Rhinolophus hipposideros (assembly GCF_964194185.1). NCBI lineage: Eukaryota > Metazoa > Chordata > Mammalia > Chiroptera > Rhinolophidae > Rhinolophus > Rhinolophus hipposideros. The sequence continues at coordinate 29,166,001 of NC_138050.1, read as the reverse complement.
GAAGCCCTTTTCAAATTCTCGTCCCAATGGAGCAGAATACCGAGTGAACAATTATTCTGCAGCATGACCCATATTAATAGGCTTTTTGTCTTAATAAAGTCATCTCTTCTTTCTCTTAATTACTGAAGTATAAATTGCTTCAGAGAAATTTAAATACTAGTATTTGAACTTTACACATAATAGTCTTTGTTCCTTTTTATTGTTCAAGGTGAACTGTTGAATAAATGAGTATCTGTTTATACTTTTTTCTTGGTTTGGGTCACCATGTTTGATGATGAAAGCTTTCAGTGGTATGTGGAATAGGAGAATATAAAAACAAATCTGCCAAATACATTAGAAAGCATCTGAATAGAAGTGCTGGTTCCTATTTGAAACATTTCTCTTTGCTGCATATACCAAGATAAAAGTAAAAGATGCCTTAATATTTAATTTTTGTATTGTTGGAGACAATGATTTTTAATAAATTTCTATTTATCTGCTTTTGTGTATCTTTAGTTGTTTGGTAACTGAGGTCTTCTAAATGATTTAACATAAAACCACATTTCAAGTTTTGTTTCTTTTCAAGTATTCAGTTGTATTTCTCAACCCGAGCAACTTTGCAATAGTGGACATAGAAGTATTTCAAATGCTGAAATGTAGCACATGCTTGATTTATTTTTTTAATCATTAATAGAGGAAACTATTAGTGCATTTTTACCAGGGAGTTATTGATGTTTATGTGCGATTTACAGTGATTCTGTATATCCTCTCCAGCTTTAAGAACACTTAGAAGTACTACTGTGGTGTCTGGAAAGATAGATCACTGATTGGTTCCTCAGTTATACCTGTGCAGCTTGGGTCTGAGTTTTTAGAGAACAATTAACTTTTAAAGAAGTTTCCGTAGCATAAGAGCAATTTGAGTTGTATCCAGGGTTTCTACTGGGTTAACATTGGCTTCAGTTAAATTGTTTGAATTATAAAGTAAGTATAATTATGGTGAAGAAATATAATCTCACTTTTAAAAGTTGAATCGCATTTTATTTCTTGAATTAATGTGATACAGAAACATTAAAATTCAGGGCCACTGATATATGCTGACTTTTTTTGGGGGGTTGTGTGTGTAGGTTTTGTTGTGTTAATTTGCTTGTTTTTTTAAAGAAAAAGACTGCTACGTCTGCTAGTGGAAGAAAATACTTTGTTTTGCTCTGAATATTCTGAAATTGTTCAGGCTTGTCATGGTTTATACATTACAAAGAATGATGCTAATAAAATGCCAATGAACTATTTTTAATCTTTATATAAAATGTACAAACTTCGGGAGGTGATGGTGGCAATGGTGCCTCTTACTGCCTTATGTAAAACACTTGAACATTCTCTCATCAATATTACCATCACCTTTGTAACACTCCCAAGTATATTTTCTCAGTCTGTTTACTTAAAATTGTACGGAATGACATAATCAATAAGCAATAAAATCTGAGTTACACACAGCGATTTTTCTACATGTTTTATTTCAAATGACCTGAAAGCATTGTTGATTTATAAATCTGTATAGTATTATGGTGTAAGATGTACCCTCCTACCAGAAACTGTTCAGAATGCGGGATTAAAAAATATTTTTTAAATGAGCTGACAAGAAGGTAAGGGATACCAGAGTCTACAAGATTAAATGAAAGTTGGAACCTAGAAATTAAGGACAGCTTTAGTTTTCAAGCTTCAGGAGGCCCAGAAAACAGTAGATGAAGTCCAGGATTAGCCCAGAGTAAGGAGTCATACACACCTGCGCAGGCACACACACATACACACACAACATGTGAGGCTAAGACCTGTCCCCCAATGAGGGCCCTGAGGAAAAGTTCTGTCTTGAATTTTTGTTGTTGATGGAAGGGAAAAATGTAAATATACACACACATACTCTCCTGACAACTTATAACATATTAACCTCTCACTTGGATTTCAGCCCAAATTCCTCCCCATGTGGGTCATCTTGAAAAAAAAAACAACACTAAAAAAACCTCAAGCCAGGATTTTAGTTTAAAGTGGTGCCAAGTGGGTAGAGCCTCTGGGCAACGTAGAAATGACCACCAATCTCTGGAAGAACCCACCCCCAAAGAAGCCCCTTATATAGCGTGCGTAGAACGTATACTCACAGTGAAAAACCACAGTACACAGAAGCAAGGCACTGAGAGAGCCTGTTGAAAAGAAATGTAGGGGAATAAGAGCCTCAAGGATATATTGGTATTACACAGACTCTTAAGTATTCTGAAGAAATTGAGTAAGGAACAAGAAACAAAATTATCAAGCAGATTTGGAAAAGAACCAAATAGAACTTCTCAAAAAAGTAATTGAAATTAAAGTCATAGCTGAAGATAGTATTGCTTGCAAAGTGTATAAATATTCTGTGGAATGAAATCGCTACTAAACTTTGGATTTTGGATTTTCTCTTTTTGATTGTAACATTAGCATCTCAGTCCTTCCATGTCATTTCTTCATAGGCCCCAACATTTTAGACTAGTTGGGTGATTCAAGCCTTCACAAAGCTATGCTTGATACTATAGATGTACCCACCCTGGACCTTATTTCAAAAGAGAACAATTAGCACAGAATTGGTCAGTGTATCCACAGGGCAGTCTAGGGTAGCTTTAAAAAAATCATGCTATGTAATAAGATTTTTTTTTGCCATTGGATATTTCACAAAGTATTTGTGAACAGAACAAGAGGCATCATCTGGTAGGGATTATCTGGTAATCTATGATTCTGAATTTCAGTGTTTTCAATTATGTGACAGAATAATAAGGAAATGATGTATGTATGATCTAAAGTATTTTTCAAACTGCAGTTCATGATCCATTAGTGAAGGAATTATTGGAGGGACTTTACCAACAATTATCTTAGTGGAATGGAAGAGAAGAGAAATGAACAGAAAATACTGGTGTATCCTACATGTTGTAAGGGTATTTATGTGTGTATATGTGTGGGTACTATGTAAAATTGATTTCTTAAAGTGAGTAATGGCGAAAGAGTTTGAAAGCCATTGATGAGAGTATACAAAAGATGGAACAAATTTTATAGGAAGACTTAATTTTTAAAAAGACTACGTGCTGTTCAAAGTGCTAAGAACATTAACTTGGTTGTAGCATTATTCCTAAAGACCAATTAAGTAAAGCAAACACTGTGTAGTATAATGGGAGAGGAGCAAAACGTTTGATTTAGAGTAGGATCTTTCAGTAACTACATTTGTAATAATGAAAATTCTTGGATGACAATTTTGGCTTATATAATGGCTGAAGAGAACATATAAGAGCTGATGCCTGAATAAATAAATAATTTTAATAACTTTAATTTCTGTGTCCTTTTCTGTGGCTTCTACAAAGATTTGGCCTGTTGGGATACTATTCCTGATATTTTAAGCAACTATGCCCACTTCAAAAGAGAATACAATTTAGAAAAGGAGGAAACTTCACAGGAGAGAAAAATGCAGAGGAAAACATTTTGCTTCATAATTAAGTGGTTAGAAGTTAATCTTGAAAGTTTTAATATTAGGACAATTTTTAGGCTACAGAAAGAGATAAGGAGAAAGGTTTTCATTTAATATGTAGAATTACAGAAGACAAGCCTTACTATGTGTGGACTGAAGACTTTTATCTGCTCCATCACCTCATTCTGCTGCTCCTGCTGCAGGGTGAAACTGCATCCTTGTTTTTACAAAGAACAGTAGGTATTCTGAATCACTATCACCTCATCGGTGAAGGAACATACTAGGGTTTGGATCCTTGTATCCTAGACAGTGTTAATCCCTCTGAGGTTTCAGTGCAAGCAAACACTATTAATTTCTACATTCTCTTCACTGTGTATTCTGTATTCTTAAAATCACTTGTTTTCTAATTCTATCCAATGTGATTTTTTTTAAACACAAAAGTGAAAGAAATTAATGTCTGTTGAAACCTATTCCACCTTGGTTCTATTTCTCTAAAGATCACTGAATCTAGAATTGATCAGTTTGCCATTTCACTTGATAAATGCTGAATACACTAAATATTTCTTACATTCCAGGGGCTGCTCCAAGATAGTTTTAAATTGATGGATGTTAGTTATTTAAAATCTTCATGACAGAAATCATGGAGTTGGGTTATAAGAATGTCTATCCATCTTCTAAAAGAAAAGCTTAGCTCCCATTACACGCTGACAAACGCCCGTCTGTTAAATTTTTCCTTTCGTTTCCAAATTTTTCTTTTGTATATCAATGTTTTTAAATTCCTTCTTCATTTTTTATTTTTATCAAAGTCATACGTATGTGTAGTTTTAGAAGTCAAATATTTATACATGGCTTTTAATGTAAAAAGATCATTTTCTCTGCCACACACCTACCAATTCCCACCCCACATAGGTAACTGCTTTCAACAATTTTTAGCTTAAACTGGCCCACAAAACCCTGGTCTGTGGTCTGCTGCCGTGTGTGGCCTCAGCTGCTGACTCTCCAGCATGTTCCTGCCTTACAGCCTTAGCTCTGGGTCTTACCTCCGCCTGGGACTCTCCCTCAGATGGTTAACTCACTCGCCTTCAGATCTTTGCTCCAAGTCTGTTTTTCACTCTGAAAGGGAAAGCCTCTAGAGAGAGTATTTTTGCCCCAGCCTTATTGATATATAATTGACATATAACACTGTGTACGTTTAATGTGATGATTTAATACACTTATTGTGAAATGATTATCTCAATATGATTAGTTAACATCTCCATCACCTCACATAATTACTTTGTGGTGAGGACATTTGGGATCTACTCTCTTAGCGACTTTCAAGTATATAATATAGTGTTGTTCATTGTAGTTACTATGTTGTACATTAAATCCCCAGAACTTATAGCTGGAAGTTTGCACCCTTTGACCAACATCTATCTCTCCATTTCCCCCACCAGTTGGGAACCCCTGGCAGCCACCAATCTGTTTTTTTGTGTCTATGAGTTCGGCTTTCTTAGATTCCACATACAAACAAGTGAGCTCATCTAATAGCTACCTTTCTCTGTCTGACATTTCACTTAGCATAAAACCCATCCATGCTGTAAATGGCAGGACCTCCTTCTTTGTTATGGATGAATAATATTTGTACAAAGGGTTTTGAGCAGAGGAGTGAGGCAATCTGACTTATGTTTGAACGGTTTATTCTGGTTTCAGTGTTGAGAGTGGGATTAAGCAAGAGGAAAGGCAGGCAGACGAGTAATGGTAGCAAGCTATCGCAGAAATATGAATGAAAAAAATGATGTCTTGAACTAGGGTGGGAAGTGGAAATGAGTGAGAAACAATCAATTTCTGGACATATATTCCAAGAACTCCTGACAGGACTTCCTAATAGATCAGATGAAGGGTGTGGGAGAAATAGACATGCATCAAAAATGACTTAAATTTTTGACCTAAGCAATTGCAAAAATAAATCAGTTGATAGAGATATTAACTCTCCCTAAATTATTCTATAAATTTAAGCTAATCCCAGTGAAATTGCGACTGGATTTTTAAAAGAAAGAAACAAGCTTATTCTAAAGTTCTTAAGGAAAACTAAGCACGCTAGAATTGACAGAAAAAATGAAAAAGAAGGATAATGAAACAAGGTTAGTTGTACCGCTCAGTAAAACATTTCAAGCAACAAGAATTAAAGTGAGAAGGTGCTGGCAACCGCTCCATCAATGACATAAAATAGAGTCCAGAAATAGACCTAAATATATATAGGAATTTAATACATATAGGAATTAATATAGGAATTTCTGTAGAAAATATTATGTCTTCAATAAATGGTGTTAGGACATCTGGATAGCCACCTGGGGGAAGAAAAGGCATTCCTATCTCACTTTACATCATAGTAACTTCCGGATAGATCAAGAAAAAAAATATTGGAAAATGATTAAATGTATAATTCCAAGGTGAGACAACCTTTCTTAAGTAGGACACAAAATTCTGAAGCCATAGCGAAAATGCTAAGTTTGATGATATAAAAGTGAAAAAAAAATCTGCATGGAAAAAATTTCCTTAAATAAGATAAATAAACATTTTTTCTTTTCGAAAGAAAAATTACTTTTAGTATTCATATATATCTGAAGCTCAGAAATTATCAAGAAAAAGAACAACGACATAATAGAAAAATGAGCAAAATATGTGACAGTTTCAGAAAAGGAAGTGTTAAGTCAAACAAAAAGATGTTCACTCTCATAAGAAATTAAAACTGTGATAAGATTCTATTTTTCTCCTATGAGACTGGCAAAGGCTGAAAATTTGGTAACACCATTTTTGAAGGTGTGAAGAAACAGGTTCTCTCTTACAAAGTTTTTGAGTGTAATCTGATAGTCTTTATGAAAGACGATTCAGCACTACCTATCAAAATTACAAAAGACTGGTCCAGAAATTCCACTTCGAGGAATTGTTCCCACTTCTATACTTGTCTGTATGAGAAATGTTTGTGTGCACAGATAATGTCTTGTATTATTACTTGGACATACTCAGTACCAATTAGAATCTTCAGGCATATCCTGAGGGAAAGGCACCAGATTGGATTGGGGACCAATCAGAGGCTGTGGTAGAGTGAAAAGAGCATTTACATCAGAGTCATGTGGTATGCCCTACCACATTATTTGTGTGAGTTTTAAGAAAATGATGTCTCTCAGCCTCGGGTATTTCAACAATAAAATGGGGATTTGTTGGGAATAGTAGTCACCATGGGGCCCGAGGACCCCGCATGTCCTTGCTTAGAATGCCAACCTGCAAGGCCTCGCCATCCTCCAGCCCTGAGCTGTCAGTGTAGCGAGTCATACAGGCCACCGCAGCACGATCGCTGGCACCCTGCTCGCCCCACAGGCAGGAGACTGGCTGCTTTACCTCTTGCTGTAATGGGTGCTGCGCCCTTGGCAGGGGTTTCTCAGCTACAACACAACCCACTAGATGGTACCTCTCCCGTGTCTGCAGTTTTACTTTCCATGGTTTCAGTTACTCACTGTCAACCGTGGTATGAAAATATTAAATGGAAAATTCCAGAAATAATCAGTTTTAAAGTGCGTGCTGTTCTGAAATCTCGTGCGTCCCGCTCTGTCCCACCCAGGACATGAGGCCTCCCTTTGCCCAGCGTCTCTACGCTGTACATGTTCCCTGCCCATTAGGCACTGACCGGCATCTTGGTGACCAGCTTGACTGTCCAGGTATCGAAGGGCTTGTGTTCAAGTCACCCTTACTTTACTCAGTAGTGGCCCCAAAGCACAAGAGTAGTGATGCTGGCAGTTTAATTGTGCCAAAGGGAAGCTGTAATGTGTTTCCTTTGAGGGAAAAGATGAAAGTTCTCAACCTAATAAGGAAAGAAAAAATTGTATGCTGAGGTTCCTAAGATCTCTGATCAGAATGAATCTTCTACCCATTAAATTGTGAAAAAGAAAAAAGAAATTTGTGCTAGTTTTGCTGTCATACTCAAACTGCCAAAATTATGGCCACAGTGCATGACATGTCCATCTCCACATGGTTGAAAACCATTATCATTTATTCCCATGTTACAGTGGATCCATTCAGTCTATTAATAGATTGCTTCTCACTTGCCCAGGCCAGTGTGTCTTTCCAGCATTACAAACTGATGACATTTGGGTACCTCTGAATCTCTGGCATTTCTCTTCACTGGGTGTTTACTGCATGATGCTGACAAACAAGCATCTTCCCTGAGTCAAAAGGGGCACGTTAGCATACACAGTAGGACTTATACCCACTAGAAGCGTTCTACTGGGAACACTGGAATCCTGTGGGGGAGCTCTGACACACACACACACACACACACACACACACACACACACACACACACCCCGCTTCTGGACTCCAGTGAAGGCAGGGGGTGTCAAAACCCCTAGGGATCAAAGTCAGATCTTCCTTCCTTGGAATAAGTTTGTTTTTTGTTTTGTATTCCTCGAGAGATCCCTTCAACTTGGCATTCAGCCATTAGGACAGATGGCCTTTATTTCAGCAAACGTTTCAGGCTGACAGCTTCCAGAAGCTATGTGTCACAATAGCATCAGCCTTTATGAAAAGGGGAGAAAGTCACGGCCAGGAAAGTCTGAGAGAGTGCAGGGCAGCTCGTTCTTCCTCATCCTGTGCGCTGTTTGTTCTTCCTTTACCATCCCCTCAATCTGAAATATGCATTCAGCATCACTAAATATGGCTCAAGAACAAGGCCCTCCTTGGAGCCTTGCTCCCCGAAATCTAAACACAGAGTAAATCCATTATCTTTCCTTCAAGCCACCATAATCCTAAAGACATGAAAAATGTGCGATTGCAAACAAATGGAAGCGCAGAGATGCAGCACTCACGTGTTGTTGTAAGGTTTGGTCTGGCCCCACTGAGAGCCAATAGTATGCACTGAGATGCGGTGGGATGTGGAAAGATGCTCTCGTTTTGTGGCTTCAAGCCAAGCGGCCGCAAGGTTCCAACTTGCTGCTGTGTTACCTTGTGATCAAAGGAGAGTTAGATTATAAGTGAATGCTTAAAAGTCTACAGCGGCCAGGCAGTCCCAGCAGTGAATAAAACAGGTTGGGTTTAGGAAACACAACGCAAAGCACTCAGGAAGGACTCTGAGTCCTTCCTGAGTCCTCACTATGAAAACCAAGGTGATGGGGAGCACGGAGATTGGCAGAGCACAAAGTCAGCATCCCTGCTTCACCACAACCTGTAGCTGCCATGAAAGAAGGTAGGTGGAAACCACAATGAGATATAACCTCACCCCAGTCAGAATGGCTTTCATCAACAAAACAAATAGTAACAAGTGTTGGAGAGGCTGTGGAGAAAAAGGAACTCTCATACACTGTTGGTGGGAATGCAGACTGGTGCAGCCGCTATGGAAGGCAGTGTGGAGGTTCCTCAAGAAATTACGAATAGAATTACCATATGACCCAGCAATCGCTCTCCTGGGTATCTACCCCAAAAATATAAAAGCATTTCTCTATAGAGACACGTGTACGCCAATGTTCATTGCAGCTTTGTTTACGGTGGCCAAGACATGGAAACAACCAAAATGTCCTTCGATAGATGAATGGATAAAGAAGTTGTGGTACATATACACAATGGAATACTATTCGGCGTTAAGGAAAGATGATATAGGAGCATTTGTGACGACATGGATGGATCTCGAGAGAATAATGCTAAGTGAAATAAGTCAGACAGAAAAAGCAGAGAACCCTATGATTTCACTGATATGTGGTATATAAACCAAAAAGAACAAGACAAACAAATGAGAAACAAAAACTCATAGACACAGACAATAATTTAGTGGTTACCAGAGGGTAAGGGGGTGGGGGGTGGGTGATGAGGGTAAAGGGGATCAAATATATGGTGATGGAAGGAGAACTGACTCTGGGTGGTGATCACACAATGGGATTTATAGACGATGTAATACAGAATTGTACACCTGAAATCTATGTAAATTTACTAACAATTGTCACCCCAATAAAATTAATTAAAAAAAAAAGAAGGTAGGTGGAATATTACCAGGTTTTTAAAGAAGAGCAAAAAATATGTATTTTTATGTAGACTCTCCTGAATTTTAAACATTGGTAATTAAAATATTTTTAAAACAGGCCAAATAATCCTAGCCATGTTTCGTTTAGGCCCCTGGGCCATGAGTTCGTGAGCCCAGCAAAACAGGCCGTCATGTATGTTCGTACCTTGCTCAAGGGCCTCAAGGGGGGTGGGGGGGGGCCTAAAATTCGTGTCACTCACTAATCACCAAGCTGTGTGGTCAGGCTTGAGCCTGCCTCCGCGAGGAAGAAGGAAAACCCTTTCCTGGTTTGTCTGCCAAAAGGAGGGGTCCCCTTTTCCTAATTTGCTTGCAGTGCCTGTATGTACCAGCCATCATCCTACAGCAAAGATAAATTGCATAATGCAAGATGATAAAGCTACTACAGGGTTTTTCTGGGACACAGGACTTTCAGAGACAAAACCAGCAAATTCACAAGTGGTCACCCGATGTGTGACTCTGCTCAGCCTCTGTTGATGTGTTAATTTCTTTGGTTCTGAGCATAACTTTTTTTATATCTGTGCAAGCTTTTATGTTGAAAGTTATATAGAAGTAATGGGTTTCATGAGATTACTTCTTATATTAATTTCCATTTTGAAGTAATTTTAGATCTACAGAAAAATGACAAAAAATCCTTAAAAAAAATTCCTTACACTGTTCACCCAGATTCTCCAAATGTTGCATTTATTTTATTTTACAATATTTTATTATTCTCTCTCTCTCTCTCTCTCTCTCTCTCTCTCTCTCTCACACACACACACACACACACGCACACACTATCTTTCCTCCTCAATGCCTCGATTTCTCTCTCCTTATAGATACATACATATATACATATTTCTGAACCATTTGAGACATTACACCCCTTTACTTCTAAATACTTCAGCATGTATTTTCAAGGGCAAGGATAGTCTTTTGTACAACAACAGTACAGTGATCAAAATTGGGAAATTGACCTTGATACAGTACTATTATCTAATATACAGACCCTTTCAGATTTTATCAGTTTTCTCAAATGCCCTTTATAGCAAAAGAAAAATAGTTTTTCCAGGATCCAGTCTAGGATCAGACTTGCATTTTGTTACCATGTCTCTTTGCTCTTTAGTCTGGAACACTTCCATAATCTTTCTTTGTCTTGCAAGACCTTGACATTTTTTTTTGACCTTAACATTTTTTAACAGTGTGCGCCAAGTATTTATAGAATGTCCTTCAATGTTTCCTCATGATTAGATTTGAGCCATGGATTTTTGGCAGGAATATCTCAGTAGTATTGTGTCCACAGTGAATCCTGTCAGAAGGCACATATCTATTCTTCCCCTTTTTGGTGGAGTCAGCTTTAAACACTTGGTTTAGGTAGTGTCTGCCAGGTTTCCCCACCATGAAGTTACTATTTTTTACTTTCATCATTAGTAACTATTTAGTAAGGAGATATTTTGATATTATGTAAATATTTTGTTCCATGTCCAACTTTCACCTATAATTTCTGTTGCTGAGTCTCCCTTGAAACAACTGTGGCTATGGAGACAGCCAAGAGGTGATGGTCTAACTCTGTCACTCCTTCTGCATTTATGCCTTGCCACTCTGTGGTATAGCATTCTCCTCCACATATTTACTTACATCGGCACGGACTCGCTTCCATGCTGGATTTATTCTATAATCCATTTTATCATTATTTATTTTGCTGTTCAATTTCTCCCATATTTGGCCAGTAAACAAATACCCCAGCAAACTGGCAACTACATCCTTTTGAAAGGTCCCCATTATACTTGAACAATTTTATTTTCAGGCATAGCAATATTCATCAGGTTATTTGTTAATGAGTTCTTGAACAAAATCCCAAAATGTGGTTTTAAGGAAGCATTTCTGTAGAGAGCCAAGATGCTGTGATCCAAAAATGCTCTTGATGGTCTTGCTTGATTCAAGGCTAAAACTCAAAGAAACCATAGAAATGGGTACTCTTCTAACAATCATTTGTAAATGTTGCTTGTTTTAAACAGGTTTTATATAAAATTTGGGCATCAAACAAGTCAAGATTTTATTCCTGGCACAGATCAACGGCACTGTTCAATATAACTCCTGCGATGATGGAAACGTTCTATATCCAATAAAGTAGCCAGTAGTCACATGTGGCTATTGAGCACTTGAAATTTGGCCAGTCTGACTGAGAAAGTAAATTCTTAATTTAAATTGGTTTATGGAAATTTTAATTTCTATAAACCACATTTGGCGAGTGGCTACCAAATTGGACACACAGGTGGAGGAGGAAGGTTTCCTATTATATCAACAGGGGATAGATTTAAATATATTAGAAGAGAAATGATGAAATGCAGCCCTAAATGATTAAACGATTAAAGAACGTTGTGGCGATACTGAACTTAGGCCACGTGAGTAGTTGTATTTGTGCATTACTTAAAGAGTAGATTGTAAAATCACTGTGCTCCCCTGAAGCTCCTCCTGATTTGTGCCCGTATCATCACAGCATCAGCTTCTGGGATATTTATCCCTGTGTTCTTCCTTGCAGGGACGGTGCATGCAGATCATCAAAGGTTGTGTCAAGTCGGTGACATCTGGGGGCACTAATGGAAAGGAGGAAGGCAAAAAAAATGTTCCTTCTACAATCTAAATTTTACCTACGTATGCCTTATTTATGAATTGTCTATATGCTTTGTGGAAAGACTAACAAGGTTGTCTGGCCTTGAAGACCTAGGTTGCCCAGCAACAATCTACTTGGGACCAGAGCTTCCCCTCCCCCAGCAAGAGGGGCTGTGCTCCGATGCAAGGTCAACAGGTGCTGGCAACAGTGCTCCAGACAGCTAACTGCTGAACAGCTGCCATCTAACCTCAGATGGCCTGATGCCCACGCAGACATTGTGTCCCAGTCAGCTAGGCCACTCTCATGGTTGTTCTATAAAAAAGGGAAAACAAGTGAGTGGGGGTGAGGGACTTGGGTCCTGCTCTTGGAGTGCAGATCCGTATGAGCATGACTTGCCCGACCCAAGTGTCCCTCCACGGATGCTGAGATCAGAGGCCAGGAGTCTGGTCCACCTGGGCTCACACGTTCCAGCCCATACCTGTACCCAAACAAAAACTGGCACCGTTGTTTGCTCAAGCCCTTAGGAAGACACATTTTTAATAGAAATCATCTATATTTTTCCCCAAAACAGCTGACATCAAGGAAAATCTTCCAGGAAAATTCAACATATGATCATAGAGAAAAGAAGGCACTTGAATAAAACCTGTGGATTAAATGGCAGGAAGATTTCATTGATAATTTCCTAATTTTAATGGTGCTGGTTTCACTTACGTAGGAGAAAGTCCTTTTTTGTAGGGATTACAGACTAAAGAATTCAGGGGTGCTGGGGCATTATATCAGCAACTTACTCTCAAGTGATTCAGGGAAGTTTCCTCTACTATTCTTGGAAATTTTCCTGCGTTTTAAAGTATTCTAAAATCAACAACAAAAGAAGTGTGTTAAATAAAAGGAAAATCTACTCCCCTCCCAGGTGATACCCTGGTCACACACTTCCACTTCCTTTCTGCACTAGAAATATTTGTTTGCTTCCATATTTGTTTCCCTTCCTTCCTCGCCAACAGAACCCTGCTTGTATGTAGAGTGGAGACCTGTGTGAAGCCCCGACTCCTTTGCAGCAGGAGTGGGCCTGGGACTCAGTTCTGGGCCAAGGATACGTGGGAAAGATTTTGCTTTCTTGATGCCTCTCTTCCTGACTGAAAGGTGGAAATGGCGTTGCAGAGGAGTCGTCATCTTGTGATGATGAGGCAACACGGGTGGGGATGAAAGCCACCCCCACTACTCAGCGTGGCAGAGCAGAGCTATGTATGGAAAAAGCCTGACTCCTCGATGGCCACACTGAGCTGCTGCACTGGCTCTGGGCTGCCCACCTTGATTCTCCTCGTCATGTGAGAAATAGAAGCTCCTTTCTGTTTCAGGCACTGTGGCCAAGTTTCCAGTTATTTGCGGCGGAAGCATTCCTAGCTAATGCACCTTCTCTATGCATTTACATATGTATGTCTGTATGTATGTATGAATGGCTAGTGGATTTAAAACATATAGATGGATCATACTATCCGTCTTCTGCATATTCCTTTTATACTTTACTATATCTGAAGGATCTTTCTATGACAGTTTTTTAACCACAGTATTTTATAGTATGAATAAGCCACCATTTATTAATCCATTTCCCTATTGATTGCTTCTAATTATTAGCTATTGCAAACAATGTTGCATGGTGTATTTTTACACATATACATCTTCCTGAGTGTGTCACTGTTTCTGTAGGAAAGTCCTAGGAGACGAATTGCTGTATCAGAGATTACATATGTGTGATATTTTGCTAGATGCTGGCAAATTGCTATCTCAAGACTGTACCTTTAGAGGATGCCATGGCAGCAAAGCTAACCCCCAAAGAAACAAATCAACGCGGAATCATAGGATGGAGCCCAGTGGTGAGAGGATTCATCTTAAATTAACAACAGCCCCAGGCAGGACGTAGGCTCAGAAATGGATCTGAAACTTAACTGCTGCTGATTTGAAAGTCCTTCCTGACACTGCATTCTCTGCCTGATTTACATGGAAATAACCCATCAGGTAGGAAAAGGGAAAAACCAAGACTGCGTATAATCCCACCACGCAGAGATAAACAGTAACACTGTGGTACACGCCCTCCCAGACTTTCTCTGAGTCTGTTTGTATGATTTTGTACATGCATAGTATTTTCAAAAAGCAAACAAGCCCACACAAAGAACGGTGTTCTATAGCCTTTTCAACCGTGTTAATGGACAATCGTCCATGCTAGTAGTTTACACCCATGGACTTCACCTCTTTAAGCAGTTGTGTAGCATGCCACAGGAATCTTCTCTGTTGGATATGTGTTTGCAATTTTAAATATTCCAACAAAACTTATTAAACATCCTGGAGGTGAAAAATGCAAAAAAAAAAACAAAAAAAAAACAAAAAAGAAAACTGTACCTTTAAACTTCTACCAACAGAGTTCAGAGGTTTCACCCAAATATTTACTTAAGCAGAATAGTGTCGGGTTTTAAATAAGTAAAATATGGTATTTTGTTGTCATTCTCATTTGCATTTATCGGATGCCCAGTGAATTTGAACATCTTTTCATGTCCTGACAGGGCATTTGTATTTCTTTTGATCATGAGTGTCTGTTACACATATTTCTACTTGACTGTTCATCCTTCTACTATTGATACACAGTAGGTGTTTCTACGCTAAGTAGCAGGACAATAGACAGTTTTTCTATCCTGCCAACAGTCTTTGAACTAATGTCTGTGTTTGCTACTGTAGAGCCTAAATTTGCAGATTCTCTGGGCTGCCTCTGGGAGAATGGCTTCTCTTACTAACAGTTCTCTCACCTGCCCGTGTTGGGTGGTGGAGCTCTCTGCCATGGTTTCTTCATGAATCTGATGCCATTTGCTTTCAATATTCCAGAAATCCACCCCCCTACAAATTCTGATTCATGAATGACACCCTTTCTTTTTCAGCTCTGTTATGGATTTATTCTTTTAAGAAGTATATTTTGTATTATTTTAATCAGATTTTAGGTGATGGGGAGGGAGGGTAAAGACATATACTGACTGTGTCATCTGCAAAGAGGAAACTCACTCTACATTTCCCCCTGGGATCTCACAGGTCATTGTCAAAGGCAAGTTTTCAATTAGTGTAGGAAGTGGATGGAGTGTTACCCCAGAAGGAAAGTAGTTCAGATACCAGGAGGAGCTAATAGAAATTTGTGGATTTTTTTCAGACAGAGGGAAGGTGAAAATCATTTATCCTTGAAAGCTAGAGCTACTATATGCTTAAGTGGTTAATAATAGACTAATGTTATTAAAGAAATGTCTTCTCAGTTATTTTTAATTAAATGTAAATATCCCCAGGATGCTAATAGAGGATCCAATGCTTAAATTTCCAAATGATGGTGAATTTAATGTTGGGATCATAATACCAAAAAATTAAAACTAAGGTCTGTGAATGAAAATCTGTACAAGAGTTCAGGAAATAAGGAGGAGGATTCACATTATGGAGTCTTTATATCTGTATCTTAGAAAGAGAATCTATTTGAATATAGAAATATACTAATTTTTTGAAAATGGAGGTCTTTATGATACCTCTGAAGGTAATTAGAAACAGTGGCTTCCCCTAGAAATGTGTTCCAAAGTCCTGGAAGAGAAAATAGTAAAACTGAAGGAACATGATGCTAGAGTCCCTAAAAGCCTAGTGGAAGTCAGAATTGCTTGATGGTGCTTAGGACAAGTAAGGTTGGTTAAGGAGCAGAACATATCAGAGCTGGGAACAGAGAGTATGACAACACCTGTGGGAATGACCTGTATATCCAGCAGGACCAGCTTACACTAGGATGGAGAAGATATAGCAGACCTCATGCGTCTGAGGTGGCAGAGGAAACAAAAGAAGCCATGAGAGAAGGATAGGGCAGAGTCACATCGCAGTCAGAAGAGTGTGTGCAAGCATGTGCTGTAGGAAACTGGGCCCACCCAATCCTTCACTATATGAATCAGGTTCTCCAGAGAAACAGAACCAATGGGATGTGTGTGTGTGTGTGTATATATATATATATATATATATATATATATATATATATATATATATATATATATATAGAGAGAGAGAGAGAGAGAGAGAGAGAGAGAGAGAGAGCGAGAGAGAGAGAGAGAGAGAGAGAGAGATTTTTCCAGGAATTGGCTCACTCAATTGTGGAGGCTGGCAAGTCCAAAATCTGCATGGTGGGCCACCAGCCTGGAGACCCAGGGAAGAGTCAATTTTGCAGGTCAAGTCCAAATGCAGTCTGCTGGCAGAATTCCTTCTTCTTCAGGGGACCTCAATCTATTTGCTCTTAAAAGCTTTTAACTGACTGGATGAGGCCCACCTAGAATATGGAGGGTAATGTGCTTTACTCAAAGTCTACTGAGTTAAATATTAATGTCATCTAAAAAATATATCTTCACAGCAAAATCTAGACTAGTGTTTGATCAAATATCTGGTTATCATGGCCTAGCCATGTTGACATGTAAGATTAACCATCACACCTCCCCTTCCTCCTGGGTTTTTCCTCAACTGGCCAGGAGGTCTAAGATGAGGAGGAGGGTTATATTTCCTGCAGTTCCAAGGACAGTGAATAAATGACACTTGGTTTCTGTTGTTAATGCCTGGATCTGAGGAAAATATGCATTAGAATAAGCACTGGAAACGAACCATGTTGTGGAAAAATTACCATGATTCTCTCACACCATACACCATGAATACACCTGCTAAGTCAGCCTATGCACAGATGTTGTCCTGAGTCCTGACAAATCCTTCCTGACATGACTGAAGCCCATCACTCTCAAGCCTCAGCTCCTAAAGTTACAAAGGAGAAAGGGGTGATATTTTCTTGTTTGTTTTTATTACTATACAAGAGGAGAACATATCAAGCTGCCTAATTTTTCATTTTCTAAGGAGAGAGCAAAAACTGATTCCTCCACAAACCTTTGAGCTTTATATTTCTTCTAAATGGAAATATATTCTTCTGCAGAATAAAAATGTATCTGTGAGCTCAAAAGTTTGTAATAGAGCTTCCCAGAAGAAAAGTAGTCATATGTCATAGAGAGGCTGGTGGAGGGGATGGTGCAATGTTCGCTGGACTACCGTCCTAGCTTTCAAGGGGATACCAGAATCAGGCTATTACAACAAGTTCAGAGACCATTGGATCAGGAATGAGGCAGAACTGGATTTTAATGGTGGCTCTTCCACTAACTGATCACGTGACCTCAGGTAAATTTCGTCAATACTCTGCCCCTCAGGTATCCAAATCCTTAAAATGAATATAATAATAGATGTCAATCTCCCAGAGTTATTGTGATTTTCAATTTCAGTAACAGATATGAATGCGTAAAGTGCTGTGTAAATGTAAATAACTATCATTTCTTTGGACAGAGTTTTTTTATGAATAAAACAATTCTGAGACAGGGAGACTAAGGTTTATGTCCTCTACCTGCTTTTTTTTTATCTTTTATTGATAGACAGTAGGAACCCCGTAACCAAAGCTTGCTGACTCTGGAAAAAGTATCAGAGGGCAAATTTGTTATACATTTTATGATCTATGGAAATCTTGATTGAAATTTTTATTTTTCCTTCAAATTTGGAAGTTGTAGTGATGTTGAGGGGTTAGAGTTACATAGCGAACATGTGATCTATCCAGTATTCCTTTCCACTGGGACCTTTCCCTTATCCATTCCAGATAACTCTAGTTAGGCTGTCAATCATGTGGACCCTCCTCTCCAGTGCAGCCTGGCCAATCAAAATGCCCACTTCCCTTGACACAGTAATTGGTCCAGAGGTGATCATGGAACCTAAGTTGACTGCTGAGATCCTTGTGGGACTGATATAAATGCTGAGGAAGACAGGTCCTCTCTCTTTTTTTGGATTGTGAGCATACTGTCTTTGTCTTCTTTCTTAAGCAAATGAGCGTGAAGTGGGTTGAATGTGTCATCACCGTCCCAAATACTAGTCTACCTGGGAACTCAGAATGTGACCTTATTTGGAAATAGGATCTTTGCAGGTGTAGTTAAGAATATGGAGATGAAATCGTCCTGAATTTTGGGTGGGTCCTAAATCTAGTGACGGGTATCCTAAGAAGAAGAGAAGACACAGAGACACAGAGAGGAGGGCAATATAAAGATGGAAGCAGAGGTTGGAGTGATGCGTCTACAAGCCAAAGACGGCCAAAGAGTGCCAGCAAGCACCGGAAGCTAGGCGAGATACATGGCATGGTTTCTACCTCAGAGACTCCAGAAGGAACCGACCTGCCAATACCTTGATTTTATACTTCTGGCTTCCATAACTGTGAGAGAGTGGATTTCAATTGTTTCCAGCCACCCAGTTGGTTGTACTTTATTAAGACAGCCATAAAAAACAAATACAATGTGTTTTGCAGAATTCAAGGAAAAGTTGAGCAGAATGGGCCTCAGGAGAGGTGGGAACCAGAGTGGCCCCACGGACCTGGAAGCAGGCATGTGGGCCTTCAGGATCATGCTCCTCTGTGTCTTGCAGCTCCAGCTCTTTCTGTCTCAGTGTCTATTAATTCAAATAAACTGAAAGAAAAAAATCTGGCCAAGCTTATGCAGATGCTTTCCAATGGACAAATCACCATAGCCTAGGAGAAAGTCAGGTACTGACACTTCACTAGTCAGTACCCATCCCTTGTAAATAGGGGGGAAGTTCTCAGAAAAAGGGAGTATCAGAGAGACTAAATATTTCCAACCTTTCTACTGCACTTCTGTCATGTCACAGATCACTGAGATAGACCAGTGACTTCTAATTGTCTCTGAAAATCATAATCTCCTAGGGAACTTTTAAAATTGTAGATTATGGGGCCCCAACCCAGATTTAGCTAATGGGCATCTCAACAAATGTGTGACCTTTTTCCCCCCAAAACTCATTATGTAATTATGATGATGAGCTAGTAGTAGGAAGAGTGAGCTAGAGCTAAATAAGGCTGTTGGAGAAGATTCTGACTTGACTTATGCCTTGGAGGATGCATAAAACTTTGTTGGCATGAAGGAGCAAAAATTCTAAGCAGATCCTTTAAAAGATTCTGAGTTCTCATAACTTGCTGTATGCATCCAAAAATAGCTGCAAAGGAAAGACAAGCGGGTGTGTAAAACAGATTAATTTTTGCAACCTGACCTCCCTAGATGGATTTGTCTTTGAATTTGTTGCATGATGTCATCTCATGATCAGTTTAATGAATCAACAGATTTTATCCCTGTTTCTCTGAGGACTGTTAATACGCTGGAAGGAATCAGGGCACATGCACCTTTAAATGTAAAGGCTTTAATACAACACAGTAAACACTATCCTGTAGCATCTGGACTTGAATCAACATTTTACACTGGCACTACTGACATTCTGCCAGCAACCAGGAACATAATTTTTTAAATATTTAGCCAAAAATCACTCGTCAATTCCTGATTTGGATTTTTATTTTCTTCAGTCTTGATTTGAAACTTATTTGTACCTCTGTACATGTTACTATAGATAGGTATACCTGAAAGCCTAGATGCACGCTTTCTAAATGTTTGCATTGCAAAGGGTTGAATTCTCTAAAATGTTACTCTCATGCACTTGCATAAACATACACACACACACACACACACACACACACACACCCACACACACAGCCATTGCTCCCCAAGGTCCCGTTAAGAATAAAGGACACCTCTGACTAAACTCACCTCTGTCTAACACTTATTAATAACTACTTGCTGTGAATAATAGACATTAAGGCTTTTGCAAAACAGGTAGCTTTGAATGCCCCTTGGGATTAAACCTCTAGGCCATAGAAGCGTTACATTTGTATCTTACAGTGGGGTGAGCTTGGGAACAAATGGTGACTAAATGCTTTCAAATTGCTTACTGTGTGCCAGGCACTGTTCTAAGCGCTTCTATTAACTCACTTGAACCACATAACAATATATTAGGTAGGTTCTATTGCTATTATCACCATTTAACAAATGAGGAAACTGAGATACATGGAGATAACTTACTGCACCCAAGTCATACAACTCCTAAGTCACGGTGCCTGAGTTCAAACCCAGGCAGTTGAGCTCTGGATCTGCGGTGTAATAAGAAATATATTTGGTCTTGGACCCTGGTTCCAGCCTCAGAGCTCCTAAAACTTGTATTTTCCTGAAAAATAGGAATGTTTTTTGTTTTTCATAATGGCTCCTATCCATCGTATCTGAGGTTATGCTGATGAGGTGACTCAAGGTCTATAGCCTCAAGATGAGGCTGTTCTTCACAAGATAGAAGGAGTGAGGGGTCTCCCTTAGGCCTCTTTTATAAAGGTACTAACACTCCCAAAGATCCCGCCTCCAAGTACCATCACCTTGGGGGGTAGAATTTAAACATATGAATTTGGTAAGGGACACATTCAGACATAGCAATCTACAACAGTTTCTGTTCTTTCCTCTTCTTAAGGGTTCTTAGGGATGTTTTTATTTGTTGACTTGGTTGGTTTTTTTGTTTGTTTTTTTATTTTTGTTTATTTGTTTGTTTTTTTACTGAGTGTATGTAGTGCATGAGGTCTTTTGGGTTTGTTTTCTTGGTTTTTTAAAATGACCTATGGTGCTGAAACAGCAGAGGGAGCTAAAATTAATAAACTGAGATTGCTGCTATCTTCATCAATGCTTCCAAGGCACAAAATATTTCAAAAGCAGTCATGTCTGTTTTCTACTCCACTAGAAACAGGGTTCGAGCAGGAAGTAGGAGAGGCGTCCTAGTTTAAGTGAGGTGCTAGAGCAGAAGCATTGCTTTCATGTGTTGCAAAAGCCTAACTCATCCAACAACACATTCCAGAGGAGACCTGAGGGAGCAGTACACTAACTTCTAGACCTGTAAAATCTACATACTAAATCTCACCACTCTGGGAGAGAAGTTAGGCCCAGAGGCCTCTGTAGCATGTTATGTCACCTCCAACAGATGCAGAACTCATTGGAAGTGGTCAAGTTAGGAAGTAAGTTCTGGACCACTTTAGTATTATCTGACTAGTTTTTTTTTTTTTTTTATGTTTTCTATCTCCATTTTGATATTGCCTATCTCTTTGTTGAAGTTCTCCCTGAGATTATTGAGCATCCTTATAACCAGTGTTATAACAGAACTCTGCATCTAGTAGATGGCTTGTCTCCGTTTTGTTTAGTTCTTTTTCTAGAGCTTTGTTCTGTTCTTTCATTTGGGACATATTTCTTTGTGTCCCATTTTGGCTGCCTCCCTGTGTTTGTTTCTATGTATTGGTAGAGCTGCTATGCCTTCTGGTCTTAGTAGGGTGGCCTTATGTTGTAGGTGTCCTGTGGGGACCAGTTGTACAGTTTCCTGGTCACCTGAGCTGAGTGTTCCAGGTGTGTCCCTTGTGTGGGTTGTGTGTGCCCTCCTGTTGCAGTTGAGCCTTGGCTGCTGTTTGTATGTCAATGGGTGGGACTGAACCTTGGGCTGGTTTTGATGGACTGGTCAGGACTACAGTGGAAGAGCTGTGTTGTAGTGGCTGACCCTACAGAGTAGGATTCACTTTAGCAGGGCTCTGGTACCTGTCTAGTCTGCCCTTTTGGGGTATGTTGTTGGTGGAGGTAACCTGGTGGTGCTCCATGTGGTCCAAAGCTGGCCATCAGGTGTGTCAGCCCCAGAAAATATTTGCCTCCTGATGTGCTCATGAGAGGATGCAATTTACCTACATGAGGAGGCAGCATTTACCTACTCTGCCTTCTTGACCAGAAATCCATGACCATACATTTTAATGCTTTAAATTTTAAGGCTTTATTTGTCCCCAGTCTACTTATGTTATTGTTATTGTGTGTTTTAATCCTTTGTCGTTGGTTTTTTAACTTCTTAAGTAGTTAATGTTCATTTGGATTTTCCCACCATGGTAGAAGTTCTGATGTCGCTGCTTCCCAGCACATTAAAATTCCTCTTCCATACCCTCTTGAAATAAAATGTGATTGTGTGACTTGTTTTAGCCAATGAAATATATGCATTAATAACCTGTGTCACTTCTGAGTGGAAGCTATAAAGGCCATTCTTAATTTTGTCATTTCCCTTTCTGTCTGCCATGGCAACCAGCATCATTCCAAAAGAAGTAGCCAGATGTTAGCTATTCCATCAGCCTTCATCCTTGAAAGGAGGCAATGTGAAGCAGAGCCTCCAGCCAACTCACAATGGACATGTGGCATGAGTGGGAAATGAACCTATGTGGCTTCAAGCTGCTGAGTGTTAGGGGTTCCCTGTTCTTTCTGCTACACTGCAGTGTTACGTCATAGCTTATTGAGACTGATGTACAACCTGCATTTGTACCATTTTCGTTGTTCTTCATTCCTTCTTACATCTCAGCCCTTTCATCTGCCTTTACTTTGCTTTCACTTACAATATATCCTTTCGAATTTCCTTTAGTGTGAATCTGTGCTGGTGAACTCTCAGTTTTTGTTTGAACATGGTTTTAGTTGCTCTCATTCTTTAAAAATATTTTCACTTGCTATAAGAATTCTACATTGGTGGCTATTTTCTTTCAGCAAAATGTAGATACCTTTGTATTATCTTCTTGTTTCTGTTGTTGAGGAGAAGTCAACTGTAATTAAGCTATCCTTTTAATGTTAAGTCTTTTTATTTTTTTTCTCTGAATTCTTTCCAGTGTCTTGGTGTTCTTCATTTTCATTGTACCATGGGGTGCATTTCTTTTTTTTAGCTTACTTGAGATGTATTGGCCTTCATCATACCATGGCTTGGGGGTCCTTAATCAGTTTTCAGCATTCTGAGTGTCAGCCTGCAAAGACAGGAGATCTGGCTTTGCAGCTCATGCTCCTTGGCCCCTATATTACGTCACCCAGTAAAATTACCTCCTCAGCTTTCCTACTGATAGGACTGAGATATAAAGATGAGGTTGAACTTATGTTCCATGTCATTCACTTTAAGAAAGCAGTTACCTATATGATAACTTTTAGAGGGATTTCCTTTAAAATTGATAAAATTAACATTTCAGAACTTAACAAAATAAGCTTTCAGATATTTGAAAAATTGTGTGCACCATCTCATTCCCCGATTATAGTGCTGAATGCATGAGCTGTTGCTCTCTGCTTATTAGTCTTCCTAGTCTACTTATTAGTCCATACCCTACCTCATTTCAGAAGGAACATAACCAAAGTCACACAGTAAGCCTCTGGGATAAAGCCCCAGTTTTTTTATTTTTCCATTTACTGATCCAGACACTAAAGTAATTGAAGACAGTGCACGAGCCTTTTTCCCCTGACATATCTGAGAGAGTTCTCAACATTCTTCATCAGTGTCATACCTACTAATACAGAAGGTCATTGCATTGATCTTATTAATATGCTGAAAATATTTGCTTCCGACATCTGTCATTTTGCACGGCTTTGAATACAAATCATAGGCACCATCTGGGATGTCGGAGTAAACGGGAGTGTGACTGTTTGAATTTCCCTTCCAATATAATTTCACAGTTTTTAAAAGTCTTGTTTTTCTACCATGATCTTTACAGGGAAAAATAATTAACAGTTATCGTCTTAGCAATAAAATTATAACAAATTAAGAAACAGTTATGAATATAATTTATAAATAATTATGTGACATGAGCATGAAAAGTGCAGAACGAATGAAACAAAATTAATTAAAGCTGCTAAGAGATTTTTTTTTTTAATTTGTTTTGGTCCCTTAAGGACAGACTGTTTCAAGATGCTTTACAACACTGATAACTATGATTCAAAAAGAAATCTGGGGCCGGCCTGGTGGCTCAAACGGTTGGAGCTTCGTGCTCCCAACTCCGAAGGCTGCCTGTTCAATTCCCACATGGGCCAGTGGGCTCTCAACCACAAGATTGCCAGTTCAATTCCTCCAGTCCCACAAGGGATGGTGGGCTCCACCCCCTGCAACTAAGATTGAACACGGCACCTTAAGCTGAGCTGCCACTGAGCTCCTGGATGGCTCAGTTGGGTGGAGCGCATCCTCTCAACCACAAAGTTGCCAGTTCGACTCCCCCAAGGAATGGTGGGCTGCACCCCCTGCAACTAGCAATGGCAACTGGACCTGGAGCTGAGCTGCGCCCTCTACAACTAAGACTGAAAAGACAACAACTTGAAGCTGAACGGCGCCCTCCACAACTAAGATTGAAAGGACAACAACTTGACTTGGAAAAAAGGCCTGGAAGTACACACTGTTCCCCAATAGTGTCCTGTTCCCCTTCCCCGATAAAATCTTTAAAAAAGAAAATAAGAAATCTGAGGTTTTCTCACAACTATACATGGCAAATGTGTTTGGTTGCATTGCCAGCGGCACATGTCTGTAGGTCTCATCAGAACCTTCAAAACAACAGAGCTATCCTAATGCAAAACCTTAAAACTGTTGACGAGGACCTGTGGACCTGACGTAGGGGCAAATACGATGAAGGCTGAACCAGTGCTGCTTCCTTTTGGGGAGTTGACATTTGAAAAACTTACAAAGTAAGACCTCTGAAAATTATTTCTTCTATAAAAACAATGAGCAAACTGGTAAAAAATAATGGTCAGAATATAGTCTTTTCAACAACTGGTGCTGGAACAACCAGACTTCTACATGCAAAAAACATAAATCTAGACCTTCTACCCTTCACAAAAATTAATTCAAAATGGATCGTAGACCTAAATGTAAAATGTAAAACTTCTAGAAGACAACATAAGAGAAAGTGTAGATGTCCTTGGGTATGGCTGTGACTTTTTTGATACAGCATCAAAAGCACCATCCGAGAAAAAAATGATAAGCTGACCTTCATTAAAATTAAAAACCTCTGCTCTATGAAAAGCAATGTCAAGAGAATGAGAAGATAAGCCACATTCTGGGGGAAAATATTTGCAAAAGACATCTAGTAAATGACTGTTATCCAATATATATAAAGTACTCTTAACACTTAACAATAAAACTACAAAAATACCGATTAAAATGGGCCAAAGACCTTCACAGACACTTCACCAAAGATGTGTAGATGGCAAATAAACATACAAAAAGATGGTCCAGATCATATGTCATCAGCGATATGCTCATTAAAATAACAATGTAATGTTTCTTTTTATTCCAGCCACCTTCAAGATTTTATCTTTATTCTTGGTTTTTGGCAATTTGACCATAAAGTACCTAGGTGATTTTTTTCCTCCAGCTTGGAGTTCTCTGAGTTTCTTGCATCTGTAATTTGTTGTCTTTCACTAATTGTAGAAAATTCTCAACAATTATCGTTCAAATATTTCTTCTGAGACTCCATATAGTTTACATTTATTAGGCAGTTAGATACTGTCCCACAGCTCTTGGTTGCTCTAGGCTTTAAAAATATACACTTATTTTTCTCTTTATATTTCAGTTTGGAGAATTTCTATGAACTGGTCTTCACACTTATTAATCCTTTTCTCAGCTCTTCTAAATCTACACATAAGCTCACTACAGGAATTCTTCATCTCGAATATGTTTTTTTATTTCTAGAATTTCCAAATTTTACTCTTTTTAATAGTTTCTATCTTTGCTAAAATTTCCCATTTGTTAATGCATGCTGTTCACATTTTCCATTAGTTCCTTTAACATATTAATCATATTTATTTTAAAGACCCTGTTTGATCAAAAGTTCCACCATTTGGACTATATCTGGATCTGATTTTTTGATAACTGCATTTCTTAACAAGTTACTTTTTCTTGCTATTTTTGTGTGTTTCCTAGTTTCTTTTTAACCAGCATTAGAAAATAGACAATGTTTTTAAAGAGAAGTTTTAAGTTCACAGCAAAATTGAGCAGAAAGTAAAGAGATTTCCCATATGCCTCCTGCCCCCACACATGCAAAGCCTTCACCACTCTCGTCATCTGACACCAGAGTGGTACATTTGTTACAGTTGATGAACTTACAATTGATGCCTCCCTGTCTCCCAAAGACCATCATTTACATTATGGTAAATGGGTTCACTCTTGGTGTTGTACATTCTATGAGTTTTGTCAAAGGTATAATGACCCTCTGCATTCACTATTATAGTGTCATACAGAATGGTCTCACTGACCTAAAAATTCTCTGTGCTTGTCCTACTCATCCCTCCCTCCCTACAACCATTGAAAACCACTGATCTTTTTACTGTTTTATGTGAACCTTTTATGGTTTTGCCTTTGTCAGACTGTCATATAGTTGGAATCATTGAGTGGGTAGCCTTTTCAAATTGGCTTCTTTCCCTTAGTAATATGCATGGAAGTTCCTGCAGAGGATAGCTCATTTCTTTACATGCTGAATAATATTCATCGCCTGGATATATCACAGATTATTCATCCATTCACCTACTGAAAGACATCTTGGTTATTTCCAAGTTTAGGCAATTATGAATAAAGTTGCCATAAATAAACTTGTGCAGATTTTCGTGTAGGCATTAAATTTTCAAGTCCTTTGAGTAAATACCAAGGAGCACAATTACTGAATTGTATAAGAATGTTAGCTTTGTAAGAAATGGCCAAACTGTCCTCCAAAGTAGCTGTACCATTTTGTCTTCCCACCAGCAATTCATGAGAGTTCCTGTTTCTCCACACCCTCACCAGCATTTGGTGGTGTCAGTGTTTTGGATTTTACCAGTCTGTTAGTAAAGTGGTACCTCATTGCCGTTTTAATTTGCAATTCCCTAATGACATATGACGTTGTGTGTCTTTTCACATGCTTATTTTCCACCCACATATCTTTGGTGAAGTGTTCAGACCTTCTGCCCATATTCCCCTCTTTTAAATAGACTGTTTTTCAGAGAAGTTTTAGGTTTATAGTATGTGTACCCTTTAAGGTTGACTTCTTTCACTTAGTAAATATGTATTTAAGGTTCTTCTGTGTCTTTTCATGGAAGAACGTTCCATGTCTTTTTCATTTCTTTTTTAGTGCTAAATAATATTCCATGTCTGTCATAATTTTATATTATAGGGTAAATAATGATATTTGTATATATGATATCTTGATTTAACAAAAGATTTCTCTGGCTTGCTTTTCTGTAAGTTTATTTATTAGATCATCAAAAATTATAATTTTAGCAATTTCATTTTCAGTCAATATAATTGAAAACAACATCAGTTACTCTTGACAAATGCAAGATCACAAATAATTTTTGATAATTTTTAATTTTGAGAGAGATGAAACTACTTTCAGAGCTATGGTCTTTCACACATGGTCTGTGACAACACTGGGATAAATTTCTGATAAATTATTTAGAAATATAAAATCTAGCAGATCTAGAGTTGATGATTCTCAGAATAATTTATCTAAAAGAAATTTAATTCTTCATGTAAATCAATTTTGTGTAAATCTGAGTTAAATTTACTCACTGACATTTTAAGGTGTTCTCTGGCATTACCTTTAACTTGTGTAGAAATTAGCATCATGAAATTGTGTTTTTGAAATTAGTGTCATGATTTTCATATAATTTAAAACACTTGCTTATGCATTCTATAGTTGTATCTTCAATTACAAAGAAAAATTAATTTAAAATTTTTCATCCTTATTAATAATTGATTTATTTGAAGCTTCTCATGCAACTAGTATTCTTTACCATTGAATGCAATGACCTTTAAATTTAATTTTCAAGCCCATGTACATTTGCTTTACTTTTCAGCATTCCAGGAGTTTAAAACACTGGAGACCTTAAACTCTGAGAATTCTAATAACTTTCCAATATGCTTTATTACAATGCCCATGTGTATATTTTTCTTTTGTAATGATTTACTACCAATCTTTACTGCCTGAGCACCACAGTTCCTGTCCTGGTTCTCAGGCCAGAGAGTTAATATTTGTGCAGGATGGACTCTGGAGACAGACGGTCAAGCTACCTCATACCCCAGGTCCTAGCGCTGCCCCCATATAAAACATTCTTTTATCCCGTGGCTGCAGCTCCTGCCACTGCCACTACTGTTTCTGCTGCTGCTGCAACTGTCATCACCACCAGTCAGGGCCCAGGTACTGGTCTTGCCACCTTGGGACCCCCTGGTGCTGTCCCCTAGGCATATATGTGTGCCTGTCCCCTAGGCATATATGTGTGCCTGGCCATAAGCCAATGGCTGAGTGTCTGGACCCCTGGCATATCTCTTTGCTCAGAGGCATATTCCATTGTCCCATAGGACTTCACTTACACAACACAAATTCAAAGATAAAATTATTAAGAATTTCAAGGTGGGAACAACAGAGCATTGAACCACATGCCAAGTGAAAGAAGCCAGTCACAAAAGACCACATATCACATGATTCCACTTATATGAAACCAAGTCGCAAACTCAGGAAGCCAGCCCTGGCTTTCACTTGCCCATTTCCCAGTGTGGTGCCACTTCCCATCAGTAGCCCCTACGAGCCATTTCCAGCAGTGGCAGGCATACTGTACCCTGTGTTCCATCCCCAAACTCCCTGCTTCCAGCTGTCACTCAGGGCAGTCACCCCACCTCTTCCATAGGCTCCTACCTGACCCAGGTCAGGTGGTCCTTGAGAAGTGGCTATGCCCATCTCCTCGATGGACTTTGAAGACTATTACTCCATAGTGCCAATGCCCTTTAATCCAACGAAGCTTCTGATCAAAGTCCTCTCTTGCTCCCAATCAGCATGCTGCCTGTTTTGCCAGATAAGGGGCTGCCATTCCTTGCATGAATTGAACCACTCTTCTCTTCCTACCCATGGCTCTTCTATCCTCCCTGCTGGTGATAGTGTCTAAAAGGCAGGGGTACAGACAACACTCAAAGAGATCACATTTAACAACACAGGGACAACAATCTAAAACATGCAAGAGAAGACACAGTTGGATGGCGTGTTGTTGTTCTATGTTTAAGCAATAATATTCCAAAGAGAAAAGCTAACCTGACCAGAAAACATCCACTGCTCACATTTCCCTGCATGTTCTAGATAAGATTTACAACTGTGGTCCTCATCAGTGAAGCATAGCATCAGTCTTTGAGAGATTCATTGGAAGCCAGTTTCATGGACCAATGGATAATGCAGCATCGTGAGTAATGAGGTAACCAGCATGAAATAATTGGTGTGGAAACTGCAGAGACAAGAAGATCTATGAAGTCGGACAACTAAGTTCACGAACTCACCCTAGAAAAAGT
This sequence comes from Rhinolophus hipposideros, assembly GCF_964194185.1. Classification (NCBI taxonomy): domain Eukaryota; kingdom Metazoa; phylum Chordata; class Mammalia; order Chiroptera; family Rhinolophidae; genus Rhinolophus; species Rhinolophus hipposideros. Next base: position 29,136,850 of record NC_138050.1, on the reverse strand, counting down.
GCTACACACCTCGTTGCTGAATATCAGTATGGTCACCTTCCAAGTACTCCCTTTGGGAAGCTATGCACTGACGCCAGTGCCTAGTCCACCCTTCAAAGCAATTTTGGAACTCTTTTCTGGAATGGCCATCAGAGCTGTCATTGTATTACCCTTGAAGTCCTGAATGTCATCAAAATGTCTTCCTTTCAATACTTCCTTTATCTTCAGGTAAAGAAAGAAGTCATTGGGGGCCAGATCAGTGAGTAGGGAGGGTGTTCCAATACAGTTATTTGTTTACTGGCTAAAAACTCCCTCACAGACAGTGCTGTGTGATCTGGAGCATTGCCGTGATGCAAGAGCCATGAATTGTTGGCGAAAAGTTCAGGTCATCTAACTTTTTCATGCCGCCTTTTCAGCACTTCCAAATAGTAAACTTGGTTAACTGTCCAGTTGGTACAAATTCATAATGAACAATCCTTCTGATATCAAAAAAGGTTAGCAACATCATTGCCACAGGTTCATGAACTTAGTTGTCAGACTTCCTATGTTGTGTCAGTACATATAGGTTCTCACCAGCCACGGCACTGTGAGGATTAACAGTGCTACTCCTTTTTCGGGTGGTGGGAGATGTGAAAATAGTCAATGGGGCATTTGCCAATAGAGAACACAAAGAGACGATTCCTGGACATGAACGAAAAGAGCTGGTACCTGGACACAAAGAAAAATTTTTGTGTGCATGGATTGGACAATAAACAAATACTTGAATATCTCTTCTCTAACCACTATTCTAAATCTTCATTAATAAATCACTATACCTCATATGGGTCCATGAATTTCGTAATACATTTTTTAAATCAAATTATATAGAAAAAGGACTCGCAAAAAGTATTTGTTCAGAGCTCACACAGGGTGGGTAACCCTTACCTCCCCAAAACTATAAGCCTCTTGAGAACAATTGTCCGCATTGTTTACTATGTATTCCCAGTACCAGAACAGATTGAATCAATTGCTCTATACATATCAACTTCTAATGAACTTCATGGGACTCTCTAAATGATGTGTTGCACAGAAATTATTTGGCTGAAAACTGTTGAAATAATCGGGACTTAGAGATTATTTTGTAAAACAGAAATTGCTATATTGGTGTGTGGGATAAACCAAATTGGAATCATGTAACTCCTCAGATTCAGTTAATCGTTATAGAACACCTGCCAGATTTCAGGCGCTTTTACTTACATGCATTATTTCAGTTCCCCCTTCTGACAATCAGTACACCATCTGCATTTACAATGGAGTAAACAGACACGACAGCTTGGTGTCACCATGTCATTAGCGAAGCAGGCATGAAAACACAGCGCTTGAGGTTCTAGCACATCTGTTGCCTGTGTCTGAGAGCCGCTGGGTAGCCCGTCCCCTTGCCTCTTTCCTAGGCTACAATGTTTTATTCATAAGTCCTTCAAATTAGTCTAGGCAGCCTCTGACTGCTTTGAAGGTGCCATTTCTTTCACACAGCACTTTATGCCATTCACCTGGAGATTATAATGGTAGCTACTCAGCTGCTCCTGTTGCCCCTCCAGCCAGTGTCATAAGTACTAATCTTCAGGCAATGAAATAGCACCATTTATGAAAACGATTATTGGCGGGTACACTGCGTGTCTCTGAAAAAAAAAACTGGTTGAGGTGATGTTTGCAAATGAGCCCCAAAGTGTCCTTTATAGACAGTGAGTGAGTCATGGCTTCCAGAAGGGCCCATTCACACCCTGCATCTCTCTTCAGCCTGAGACTCCACGCAAACCTCCACCAGAGTCAGAGCTGGGCAGCTGAAAGGCTTGAATCTAGAGAATGGATTTAGTCTAGGACAGTCTGGACATCGCTGGCTACTTAGGACCTCCTTGTGGAAACATAGAGGCGGCATCACCTGCAGGCTTGTCACATCTGTGGGCTCTTAAGAATATACTTATCCTGCTGTGTAAAGCAGGAAGAGAAATTGTTGGAAGCAAGATGCTCAAAATGTCAGAGGAAAGGCTCTACTCACCCAGAAATGCCTGAATAAAACACGACACATTCTATAATTCATTTTCTATGTCATAATTCATAGCCAGCCTTCCAGGTAAATTACACTTCAACTAGGACTTAGAAATTCTTGCAGAACATTATAACAGACAACCAAGATGAATGTCATGATTATCCATGAGCCACTATTTTTTCTTATATAAACTTTCTATATTGCGTGTCCGCCAGCTGACGCATGTATAAATAAAATATATATATCCACACAGGAATGTTACTCATTCGGCAATAAAGTAAATGAAGTCTTGATACATGCTACAACATGAATGACCCTTGAAAACATTATGCTCAGTGAAAGAAGCCAGTCACAAAAGATCACATATTGTATGATTCCATTTCTATGAAATGTCCACAACAGGCAAAACTATAGGCAGAAAGCAGATTAGTGGTTTCTTAAAGCTTGAAAGGGGGGTGGTGAGAATGAGAAATGACATCTAATGGGTCCAAGTTCCTTTTAGAAGGGACAAAAGTCTTCTAAAATCAGTGTGATGATGGTTGCACAACCTGGTGAATGTATGAAAAACATTGAATTATAGACTTTAAATGGATGGGTTGTATGATATGTGAATATCTCAATAGAGCTATCAAAGTTTTAGTTTGTGTTTTAAAGTCTTAATGAAGTATTACAAATTAGAATTTAACTTTAGAACTTTGAAGTCTCACTTCAGAACTGGGTCATTTAGATCAATAACTTCAGATATAGGCCGTGATCATAGTACTGCACATGACCATGAAAAAGGGCAGTTATAAATAGCCTGGTTCTCATGCTCCTCTTTACTCTGTAACTTTACTACTGTTCTTGCCTGAGACTTTGTCAAATTCTGAAGTGAGGATCTCATGAAAGCTGTTACAACACTGGGGGAAGGTGAGAGTTGTGTAGTGTGACGTGTGCCTGGAAACTGAAGCTTATAAAAAAGCTGAAAGCTGGTGAATCCACAAGATTTATGGCTCCTGTGAAAATATGCTAACTCAACTGTAAATTGATACAACACCAAATTGAGCTCCACCTTCTCACATAACACTGTTTAAACTGTCAGGCGCAGTCTTTTGGGAGAATTAATCTCAGCGTGTTAAATTTAAATGGAGTCTCCTGTGACTTGACGGAGCCCTTTCATAGGGAGTACGAAATGTTCTCTGACCAGCCTGCAGAAGAGATGGAAGAGGCTCTCCAACACGTGCGAGATTTGAAGAAATTCATTCATGGAGTCCATAAAAAAGCAGTGGGAATTTTTGGCCTTAAATTTAACTTCATTTAACCCTTTAGGACAAGTACAAATGCACCATATGCCTTGACTGATGAAAGCACAACCTGGGGCATTAAAATCTTTTGAGCATGATCTTAAAGGTCACAAATTAAGAATATTACTAGTGAATGTCTTTCTCTGTCACTGTTGTTTTTTCTTGTGTTTCTCTAATGAAAATTGCAACATTTGAAATTGCTTTATGAAATAGCTGGAGTTCCAATCATCTTTCAGGAATCTCCATTCTCTGAGTAACTTTTGCCTCCTAATCCTAGGTTAAAAGGGCATGAGCCTCCCTTGGTGATGAGCCATTCAAGACTGGTTAAGAGCCAGCATCCACCGGTCTTGTGCTTGTTTCTGGTTCCCTTTTGGAGAGACTTCTGTTTTCTCTATCCAGTGCCTTTGTATCTTGTCCCATTGCCCAGCCTCCCCTTTGACAGTCAAGAGCCATATGAGCACCAGGTCTGTCTAAATAAGGAAGGGCCTCCATGGGGGCAGCCAGATGGCTCAGTTGGTTAGAGTGTAAGCTCTGAACAACAGAGTTGCCAGTTCGATTCCCACATGGGCCAGTGAGCTGCGCCCTCTGCAACTAGATTGAAGACAACGAGCTGTTGCTGAGCTTCCAGAGGGGTAGCCGGATGGCTCAGTTGGTTAGAGCACGAACTCTCAACAAGTTTGCTCGTTTGATTCCCACATTGGATGGTGGACTGCGCCCCCTGCAACTAAAGATTGAAAATGGCAACTGAACTTGGAGTTGAGCTGCGCCCTCCACAACTAGACTGAAGGACAACTTGGAGCTGATAGGCCCTGGAGAAACTGTTCCCTACTATTCCCCCCCCAAAAAAAAATTTTTTTTAAAAAGAACGTTCCTCCATTGAATCTTCTGCCTCTTTATTTTTCCCTCTGAATCATCTGGTATTTTGAGTAATGACCTAAGGTCTATTTTTGTTCATGTAATCCCACTACATATTGAATTCATGACATAGGTCTTAGTAGTTGATATTCTGCATTTCAAATTCTCACTTTCTGTAGTTTAAAATGTGTATGGTCTGATGCTATCAATCACTGGATTGAGTAATTTAGTAGGACAGTCTGCTTTCTTTATATACTATCTATGACTAGAAATTTAAGAGAGCTATTTTTCAGATTCATGTTCTTTCTATCCTGACTTGATTATATTTTAAGGGTGTTTTCAGGTCTGATTAATGCTGGAATCTCCAAGATTCTAACAAATCAAGGTTCTCCTCTATTCCCTTGTCTCCTCATGTCCACAGCTCTCATTTTCTTCTGCCCACCCCCTTAAAACTGGTCGTAAAATTTAAAATATCCCTTATTATTCTATATATGCCTAGGAGATTTTATGTTCCCTATTTTCAATTCAGGAAATGTGATGATCTGACATCACATTATTCCTTTATTTATTGAATAAACTTTTAATCTAATTTGATTTTTAAGTAAGTGTATTCATACCAGTTACATTAGTAGGTTTATCTTTCATTGTTAGTTAATAAATAAGCAGTCTTGTTAATTTAAATTAAAATGTAGAAAACAGAGAAAGGTTAAAAGGAGATAAAAAGACCAGATGACTAAGAAAAATCAATTCTAACTTTGAAATTCTCTAATCCCTGAGATTATATATAGTAGATACATAAGGGGGACATTTCATGTCTTTAAAGCAATACTTATTCAAAAGGCTGGTTGTTATTTGTTTTTTTACAATAACTTTATTAAGATACATTCACAGATCATATAATTCACCCATTTAAAGTGTATAATTTAGTGGTTTTTAATATACGGAAAGAGTTGTCCAACTATCACTAAATAATTTTAGACCATTTCATTCTCCCCCAAAAGAAACCCCATATATATTAGCAGTCATTCCCCCATCCCCTCTCCCCAGCTGTAGACAAACACCAGTCTACTTTGTGTCTCTATGGATTTGATTATTCCGGACATTTTTTGTAAATGGAGTCATACAATATGTGATCCTTTTGACTGGCTTTTTTCACTGAGCATATTTTTAAGGTTCATTCATTTTGTGTCACGTATCAATACTTCATTTTTTTTATTGCCAAATAATATTCCATTGTATAGATACACCACATTTTATAATCCATTCATTAATTGATGGACATTGGGTCGTTGCAATTTTTAAGCTATTATTATAATGCTGCTATGAACATTCATGTACAAGCTTTTTTGTGAACACGTTTTCAGTTCTCTTGGGTACATACGTAGGAATGGAATTGCTGGGTCTATGGCAACTCCATGTTTACTGTTTGAGGAACTGCCAGACTGTTTTCTACAGTGGCTGCACCATTTTACATTCCTACAAGCAGTGTGTGAGGGTTCCACTTTCGCCACATCTTTGCCAGCAGTTGTTATTATTTCTTTTTCATTATAACCATTCTAGTGGGTATGATGTGCTACCTGATTGTAAATATTTATTTTTAAGGCATTGTTAAACATAAGTGGATTATTATAAGTAAAAAGAAAAGAAGACTTCACATGTTCTGGTCACTTTTGTCATCTAATAGAGTTTATGTTCCCTGTGCTGATTCAATTGTCTTTTAGATTAGTGTTTCTCAGTCTTCCTCCCCTTAACCTATACTCCCCTTGGAAATATATTGAAAATGCATGATACCCTGAAGTTCTCATATACCTCCTAGGCTGAGAAGCATCTTAACCTATTATCTGAGACTTTTTGATTTCACAGCTCAGAAAAATAAAGTTGCCAACTTTGTATTTGGCCAATTATCGACTTCAGTAAACATAATTTCATCAAAAAAGGGACACCAACCCTTAAAATAGTAGAAGAACGATTTCAGGCTAAAAAAGAGAGTTTTTCTCCAATCTTACCTACACACACACACATGCGCGCGCGCACGCACGCACACACCCCACCATGTCCTTAACTTCCTGTGCTAAAATCCTAGTTTCCCATATGGAAACTTCTGGCGAGGACTACATTGGAATAAAGTTGGTACTCTCACAGGCAAGTGGCCCTCTCTGACAAGTATACACCCCCAGAGGCAGGCAAGTGGGCGAATGAACAGAGAAGCCATGGGGAAAGAGTTGTTGCCTACTACGCCTGAGACAAAAATATTCCTATAGCCACCTCTATACTACTTCAAGGAGCTCTGTGCCAAAAATACTGGCCCTGCTTGCCCTTATAATCTGGGTATAAAATGGCCCTTCTTTGAGGGAGACAAAAACCAGTAAATGAAATGCTGGCGGGAAGCTTCATAATGCAGGGATCAGTCTGACACATCTGGCACATACTGACAGATCTTGGCCTTTCTAAAAGTGGGACAATAAGTCATTATGTACCACACAGTGTAATTCCAAAGAAGTACACAGCACTTCATACGAAGGATCGTTGACTATAAAATTGAATCTGAGTCTGTCATTTAAATATCTACATCTAACTATCAATTTACAGGAAATAACAGGGAGTTTGCAGAACAAGTTAAAAATGAGACCATGAGGAAACAATCAGCAGCCAATACAGATTGTGGGAGAGTCTAAAAAAAAATGACTCATTTTCTTTTACATACCACAGCATGTAGAAAAGAGATTACTACAGAGAAAAAGAGATTGAAAAGACATGGCAACCAAATGTAATTTGTAATATTTGTTTGGGTCCTGATTCAAACAAATAACCTGAAAATTACACTTTTAAGATAAACTAGGGCATTTCAAATATGCCCTGGATAATAGTTTATATTAAGCAATGGTTATTAATCTTCTTAAGTGATAAATGTCAGAGAGATTATATTCTTTGAAAAGTCCTCATTAATTATCACTTAGACATGCATACTGAAGCATTTATAAGAGACATCATCTGAGATTTGCTTCAAAATCCTCAAGAAAGCTCCATAACTTGAAGCATGTCCAGTAATGTTTTATGCACCTGGCTTCTCATTGGAAGGTAGGCTGTAATCCAAAGCCAGACATTGGCTCTAATCCTTACACCGTATTCTTTTGCATTGCTTTGGGAAGATAATTTGATGCTAACCCACTGATTTAAATATGATAGGAACTCACGACTCTACAAGTCACCAAAAGATTAAACTAAAACAAAACTAACCTTTGACTAAATGGAAGCAAAGTATAGAAGAAATCCCAGTGATAAGGTGTGAAAGAGAGGTGTCATGACTGCAAGCTCAAGAATACCACCTGTGTAGTCAAATGGGAATTAGGGAAATACAATTTTAACCCTGGAATCATAAAACCAACAGGTTTTTAGTTGCTTTCTTTTCACTCTTGATCCCTAATCCTGTTACTTCAAACAATGGCATTTTCTGATCAAGGCTGGAGTTATAATTTCAGTTGAGTAGAATGAATGGTCTTGGCCTTCTGTGTGCACAGACCCTGGAATGGAATTCTGTTCCCCTGGCAGGAAGGCACACAACTTGCAACATGTCCAGTAACCTCTTATGCTTCCCATGCCAGAAGGCTGGAATCAGAAACCAGTCATAGACTCTAATCCTTACTAACACGCAATTGCTCTCTTGGAGGATGTTTGAGGAAGATGGTTAAAGCCACGTGGAAGGCCTCACACCAGTATGGATGAGCTTCTAACTGAAGTACCTGGGCAAGGAACTGGTGGTGTTAAGAGACCCTAAGCCACCATCTAGGTCAGTACTGTCTAATAGAAAGATGGGAGCCACAAATGTGATTCAAAATGTTCTATTAGCCATATTTGAAAAATTACAAATAAATATATAATGTTAATATTTTTACTTAATCCAATATATCCAAAACAGTACCATTTCTATATGTCATCAATATAAAAAACCATTACTGAGATATTTTACATTCTTTTTTTTAAATACTAAGCCTTCAAGACCTGGTGTATAATTTATGCTTTAAGTATATCTCATTGTGGACTAACCACATTGCACGTGCCAGTAGCTACATGTGGCTACTGGCAACTATAATGGACAAGAAAGTTTCAAATGATTGATGGTGGAGTTGTACAGATATAAACTAGAAAACCTTCACCAATACACAAGGACAAATTAAATATTTTAATAGGAGGGAAAATATTAAATTCTTACATGTTTACTTCTGTCTTATGGATGGTAAGATGAGGTGGGAGTCTCTAGCCAACATTAGACATGAGCTAAGCCTACTTCTGTTAGGTCACAGGACTGTGCATTGTGTATAAATAACCACAGGAATGACAAAACTTGTTTATACAGGCTTAGAAGTGTGGGTTATAGTGAATATATAATTTATATGTTCTAAGAGGAAAAGAAATTAGTAATAGCCAGAGAATTATTGATAGAACCAGACCAAAACTATTCCAAGTGTTATGGTTTAATAACATTTACCCCAAATTCTGGGTAAGAAACAAGCTCTGCCTAGAAAGTTACAATGCCAAGATATACCCTCATAGGGGTCAGTTCGTCCTCGCTTGTTCAGGTATATTAAATTCATCACCCCTTCTCCTAGGGGCCGCATCCACCACGTCTGCATGACCTGTGTGTATACCACCAGTTTCCAACAAGTGTGTTTTACAGGCTGAGCTCACATGCCTAGAATCCTAGTCATTGAAATTCAGGAAAAAACACCCACCTGTCTTGCAGGAACAGTTGGGTATCATGTCAGACCACTGCCTGATAGTACAAAAAGACCATGCAGCTCCAAGTTGTGTGTATAATCCAAGAAAGTATGCAGACCAATTGAATTACAACTAGCCAAGTGGCGAACAGTGCCTCTCTGAGGGCCACAGTCTACCGAGGTATGATAACTCTAAATATAACACGTTTTTTTTTTTTTTTTTTTTTTTTGCTGAAGCAAAGTAGCATGTATCAAAATATAACTTTTAAGTAAAATTCATCAGCACCGGAAGTTTCATCCTTGGACCCAATGGACTGTGGCAAATTGGGAGCTAATTTAGTCTGAAGATCACTTTTATGAAGATCCAACTGAATTGGAAAAATCTTATCCAGTATTATTTTAAAACTTAATACAAACATCTGCTTCACATTTGTGAATAGTGGCTTGCCTGGCACTATTGTCGTTACTGGATTGAGTGTCATTATTTTACTAGTCCTATGCTATTGCTAAGACAAAAAGACAGAAGCCCCCTTCTTCATTTTCCCATGGGGAATGCCATGGGAAATTTGACACAAGGATTTGCTGTGTCTTAAGAGTATTTCACCCATCTAGTCCCATTCTGTGAGGGAAAGTGAAGGTAGTAGATGCAGGGGACTCATGGGGAAGCGCTTTCAGGAGTTCCTCAGCCATTTGCCATATGTGACTCTTTACTCCATCAGGGAAAATGTGGGCTTCATAAAGTGTTGCCAAAGTTCCAAGAACATGATGGTGCAAGGTCCGGGCTGTAGCATTCCCCAAAGATGATTAATAAAACTTGTAACAAAGAAAGTACAAAGTAGGAGGGTTTTGCACAACTTTTTCATTTAATCACAAGAAAGCCCCCATGATATTACACTGTAAGCACAAGTAAACGCAATTTTCCTACTGGTTCTCTCAGAAAATAGAGAGGGCCCTGCCCCCAGTGTCTCACTTGAGAGAGAAAAGGTTCTGATTGGATCTCATCACTGTCATTAATCCCACTTATTTTTTTAAAAGGGTCAGGATCTCACCCAGGAAAACAGACCTGTTCAGAGCCTCTAAGCCTGACCATGGATGAACTTCTCTCTGTTTGTTCTACTTCTAAGAAAGAAGGAAACTTCAGTATTTAGACTTTTAAGATAAAAAGAAAGAAACCATCAGATGGATGAGAAATTGGTGTGTGTGGCAGTATATTGCAGAGAAAATAAAAGTTCTCTATGAAAAAAAAGACAGTTGGATTCAAATCTTACATCATATACTAAGGCAGACTCCATATAGATTGAAGCCTTAGTAGTAAGTGATAAAAGCTAATCAGTTAACAGAAAATAATGTAGGAAAATAGCTTTTTGACTTAGAGATGAATTAAACATTTCTATTCAACAGAAACACCATGAAAAAAACTAACACAGATCACAAATTAAAAGAAAATGTTTGCACGGGAGATCCAAGATGGCAGAGAAATAAACACTGTGCCTGCTTCCTTCCATGAACACATTAAAATTACAACTAAATCACAGAACAATCAACCTGGAGAACCATCTGCATTCTGGCTAAACAGAAGCTGTATAGCTAAGGATATAAAAAAGAAGCCACATCGAGACTGGTAGGAGAGGCGGAGGCGAGGAAGCTGCTAACCCCAAACTTCCGTGTAGGGTTGAGAATCTGGAAGGATATATTGGCCAGGAGGTTCCCCCAAGAGGAGAAAGGGACCCCAGCCCCACACTGGCCTCCCCAGTCCAGAGTACTGGTGCCGGAAAGAGGAGCCCCCACAACAATCGGCTGTGAAAAACAGTGGGGATTCCGACCATCCAGGTGGAAGGCAGGCAGTGGGAAACCCAGGCATCCTTTTAAATGGCCCGCGCACAGACTCTCTCCCTCCAAGGCACTCACCTTTGGCTCCAGCAGAGGGACAGTAACTCAGGATGTGTTGGAGACATACAGAGGGCAGACTGAGTATTGCTTAGGGTTGAGGGCTGGAGGACAATCACCATTTTCCCTGTGAGGAGGTCCTCTTCCCACCCGGCAGCCAGCAGGCGGGTGCCATCTTTCCTGCGTTGAGCCCGCCCCCACACAACCAAATCTGAATCTCATTGGTCTGGTGAGCTCCACTGCTCCACCCTGCTGACTCACTGGGACCCTTCCCCATTCAACTCCCTCAACACCAGAGTCCCAGAAAAGATGAATCCAATCAGGCCCACACCAAGACTCATTATAATTAGAAGGGCAAAGGTTAAAGACAGAGAGAATCCTAAAAGAAGCAAGAGAAAGGCAACTAGTAACTTATAAGGGAGCTCCCATAGGATTGTCAGCAGCTGATTTCTCAACAGAAACTTTACAGGCCAGAAAGGATTGGCACAAAATATTCAAAGTGATGTAAAGCAAGGACCAAGGATATGCTACCCAGCAAGGCTGTCATTTAAAATCGAAGGACACATAAAAAGCTTCCCAGACAAGAAAACGCTAAAGGAGTTCGTCATCACCAAATTAGTATTAATAGGAATGTTAAAGGGACTTCTTTAAGATAGAAAATAAAATAAAATAAAATAAAATGATCAAAATTATGAATAATAAAATGGAAATAGCTAAATATCTATCAACAATTACTTTCAATGTAAATGGATTAAATGCTCCACTCAAAAGACATAGGAGGGCTGAATGGATAAGAAAACAAGACCCTTACACATGCTGCCTACAAAAGACTTCAGATTGAAAGACACACAGAGACAAATAGTAAAGGGATGAAAAAATATATTTCATGAAAATGGAAATGAAAAAAACCAACCAAAAAAAAAAAGCTGGAGTTACAATACTTATACCAGACAAAATAGACTTTAAAACAAAAGCTATAACAAGAGACAAAAAAGGACCCAGTAATCCCGCCTCAGGGTATTTATCTGAGGAAATTCAAATGCTTCTTCGAGGGTATGTGTGCATCTGTATGTTCATTGCAGCATTGTTTACAATGGCCAAGATGTGGAGGCAGCCTGGGTGTCTGTCGATGGAAGAATGAATAAAGAGGAGTTGGTACATATATGTACAATGGAATATTGCTCAGCCATGGAAGAGAATGGGTTCTTGCCATCTGAAGTGGTATGGATGTACCTGGGGGGGTATTGTGCTAAGTGGAGTGTCAGACAGAGAAAGACAGATGAAATGTGACTTCAATTATATGTGGAATCTAAAGAACAAAATAAACAAAGCACAAACAAACTCATAGATGTGGAGAATATACTGATGGGTGCAAGATGGGAGGAAGGTTGGGGGTGAGTGAAAAAGGGAATGGATTAAGAAGTACAAATTGGTTGTTACACAGTAATCATTGGGATGTAGGGTACAGCATAAGGATTTTAGTCAATAATATTGTAATAACTATGAATGGTGCAGATGGGTACTAGATTTATTGGGGTGATAGATGGGAAGGGGTGGGGCAGGTGAAAAAGGTGAAGGGATTAAGAAGTACAAACTGATAGTTGCAAAATAGTCACAGGGATCTAAAGTAAAGCATAGGGAATTTAGTCAATAATATGGTAATAACTGTACTAGACTAATCAGAGGGATCACTTCTTAAATTATATATATGTCTCACCACTAAGCTGTACCCCTGAAATTAATATTTAAAAATTTGAATGTCAACTGTAATTGAAAATTTAAAAAGGGGATGAAGGTGAAGGGAAATAAGAAGTTCAAATTTCCAGGTATAAAACAAATAAGTCATGGGGATGTAATGTACAGCATGGGGAATATAGTCAATAATATTGTGATAGCATAGTACGGTGTCAGATGGTTGCTGGACTTATGGGGATCACTTCTTTAGGTATAAAAATGTTGAACAACTATGGGTACACCTGAAACTAATATAATAGTGTATGTTAGCTTTATTTTAATAAAAATATTTTAAAAAATAAAAGATTTGCAATTATTATTAGTTTATTAATGTTAGTTAATTTTATTAATATATTTTCTATTTAAAAAACTACAAATCAACAAGAAAAGAAACCCAATAGTAAGTGCATAAAAGATTTGAAATGCAATCTACAAAAGAAAAAACCTATGTAGCTCACAATCCGATAAAGAAACACTCAAATTCATTAGTAACCGAAAACCATAAACAAAATAATGAGTTGTCAATTTACATCCATAGATGGGATGACAACTGGAAAGCTGGACACAGGGGAATCCTCATGTACTACTTCTTGGTATAGTGTGGATGGTGCAGACTTTCCCGAAAAAAACTACAGCATTTAGTCAAATCAAGTTTGCACATGGCCCGTGATCAAGCAAGTAGTCCCGGTCCTACTTACAGAATTCCCACACAGTAGAGGGGATATATGTGAAGATTTTCATTACAGTGTGGCTTCCATTAAAGGGAGTTGGAGCCGATCTCAGTGACCGTCTCTGGGCAAATGGGTAAGTAAGTAAGGGAAGCGGTGGTAGCATAGATTATTAGGTGCACAAGGCAACTCTGAAAGCTCTAAATCTAGAATAATAAATGAAAAAGTAAGAAACAGAAGAAACTCTAGACCACAATGTCATTTTTAGAAATGCACCCATTACAACATTATTCAAATAAAAGGATTCACAGCAAACACACTAGAATGATTGTCTGTGATAATTAAGTGGGACTAGGTCTATGAGAACTTAACTAAATAGAAAAAGTAAGAAGGGGCATTTCATGGACCACAATGAAAGTGCCATGACCTGAGGAATATCATGAACCCACTGTATCCAGAAGTATGGTAGGGTGTGGGGGGAGATGTGGAACAAAGTGGGAAAATCTTTTTGATTGATTCCTGTTTCTTGGAATTCTGGATTTCCTACTTACTTTTTGGAAAAAAAAATTTTTTTGATTAATTTCTGGCAGTGGAAGCAGTCTCCCTGGATCTTTGGCCAAGGATTCCTCTTAAACAACTGGAAATCTATGAAAACTTACTCATAAAAAAAGAAGCAGCTCCAGCTGTCTGCAACGATAATTTCAAAATCCTATCTTTTGAAATCTCCACCAGCCAAGAATATTTTAAGAAGCTTTACATTTTAGTTTGTATTATGAAAACAATTTTGTTTCATTTTCTACATATAAAATTGTATAACAAGAGCGAATGCCTTTTTAAACTCCTTACCTTACACTCATACCAATAATCTGTTTTTACATAACAAATTACTCCAAAAGCTAGCGGCTTAAAACAACGTTTTTTATCTCACAGTGTTTGGGGTCAGGAAGTCGAGAGTGGTCTGGTAGGATGGCGTGGCTCTGGTTCTCCTGTGAGGTTGCTATCAAAATGTCAACCAGGGCTCCTGCCACCTGAAGACTTGTGGGCTGGACAGTTTGCTTCCAAGATGTCTCGCTCACATGGCTGGTATCAGGAGGCCTGAGTTCCTTATGATGTGGGCCTCTCCATTGGGCTGCTTGAGTGTCCTCACGACATGGCAGCTGGCTTCCTCTGTGGTTGGTGATCCAAAAGAGAAAGCAAGGAGACATCACAATACTTTTACCCATCAGGTCTTGGAAGCCACACACTGTCAGTTTCATCACACTCTATTCATTAGAAGTGAACTCCTAAGTCTGGACCCCACTCAAGGAGAGGGAAATTAGGCTCCATCTCTTGAAGGCAAGAGTGTCGAAGAATTGAAAGATGTTATTTTTAAACTACCACAATACTTGTTGCATATATTCCTCTTCAGGGGCTGCTCCGTACCTCCCTCATACCCACCCCCTACTGATAAGTTCCGCCGCATCCCCTTAGAAGTTTCCTGGCCCACAAGGTATTTTCTCTCCGGCCACCTCGGGGATCCCTGACACAGGCCCCTAAGAGAACAGCCTATGCCGGTGCTTTTGAAACTTCAGGTTTTGACCCATTTGTGCATTTTGGTCAATTTTTTTAAATGGATGAATGAGAAAATATATGCATGTATTCCACATAGTAAGGATAAACTTCATGAAACATTTATTTCAATTCAATCCATTCATGTTAAATATTTGTTGAGGACATCCAATGTGCCAGGCACCATTTTTGACACTTGGGATAAATAAGTGAACAAAATAAAGATCCCTGCTCTCCCGGTGCTTACAGTCTAACGTAGAGATTCAGATCATAAAAATAAACACAATAAAATCAATTACTTAGATATTCAAAGGTTTGATGTAAAAAAGGGAAAAGTAGGACAGCATAAAGGGGTTCAAGAGTTGGGGGGGTGTAGTTGCAGTTGTAAATAAGGTAAATAGGTAGGCCTCCTTGAGAAAGTGGCAAATAACTGATATGTGTGCGTATATAAGTGCACACGTATGCATGTATATCCATGTATGTAGGCACTGAGTCTACTATAAAACTAATTTCTTACCATGAATTTTGAAATCTGAAAATCACTGCCACGGGACCACAGTGAGACCCAGATACAATGGGAAGGAAGAAGGCAGAGAGAAGAGGAAAGAAACATCCTTTCTTCCCCTCAGCTCCCGGGACAGGAGTCAGTACCTGTTTGATGAGGAATGAGGCTGGTACCCTCTTTCATACCAGCCCTGGATTAGTGTGAAGCACCGTCTCAAACCAGGATATTTTTCACCCTTTTAAACTTGCCAAACCAAGCCTTTTAATTAAAAACTCATCCCAACTTTGAGCAAGTTCACTAGTAAGTTCATAATTCCAATGAACCGTGTTGTACATCGCATA
The DNA here is from genome assembly GCF_964194185.1 of Rhinolophus hipposideros. Lineage (NCBI taxonomy): Eukaryota > Metazoa > Chordata > Mammalia > Chiroptera > Rhinolophidae > Rhinolophus > Rhinolophus hipposideros. The sequence goes on along the minus strand of NC_138050.1, from coordinate 29,121,309 downwards.
AAGATCGAATCCTGTTTTTATGTGGGTTTCTGAATCCTGACAAGGTGGGAGGTTGAGGAACAGACCTCAGGGAACTTCCTGGACATCGCAGTTATGGGAAAGACTGTGTAGGGAGAAGGATTTCTGTTGAGAGGGAAAAGGTTGTGCAAGGTCCTGAAAGGGAGAAAGTGTTCAGCATAAATAGAAAGCAAGTACAGGTACTATGATTCTAAATTACAGGATGGTCAAGTGGTGAGATCAGAGCCATACTAACTTTTAAAACCCATGTCAAGGAATTTGGTAGAGACATTGAAGCATTTTAAGAAGGGAGAGATTTGTATTTCAGAACACTGACCCTGGCAAAAATGTATACCAATGATCTTCAAAATGCAATGTAAGCAACTTATGACATGTGCAAAACAGTCGGTTAAAGAGTGGGGGGAAAATATGAGATCTACTTTTTCTTAAAAGAGAAATTAATCTTTACTATTTTATATATATGTAATGTATTTAATATTTAATTTATATAACACATTTAACCTGTTTAATATATAGATTTCAGCATATAATTATATGTATAATTTATAAATAAACATACATGGGGGGTGCATGCTCAAAAATTTTTTACTGATAGGGATGTGCGATCACATTTAGAGACAACACATACAGAAGATGACTTGGAAGGATCCCCAGGATGTCCTTCTTCCTCAGGCCCTGGGAATAATCGCTCCAATCAGAGTCTTGTTCACAGCTGACAAGCCACCTGCTCAATGATATAAGGACTGAGTGAAAGGATTTCATGGCCACCATCCCAATTCTGCCCCCAACAGAGTGGTTTTCAGGAAATGGAGGAAACCCCTGCAGTCCAAGTAGAAAAGACAGAAATCGGAAGTCCTGACAGGACCCACAGGAGGGAAGCTAACAGGGCTGTTTGGCAAACACCCTCAAGGTCAAGAGAGCTTCAAATTTTGGTTGCTGTTCCATGACAAGTTTGTGCAGAGCCCCCGGATAAGGCCTCTTCACAAATGAAGAGTTTGACTGTGGACGATATCCTTTTCTAAGCAGCATTGAGGCTGTTGTCATGGTTACTTACAGTTCGCCATTTCTTGTGATAATAAAGAGCTTTTGGCCTCTCAGTGTGTACTGCAGGGAGAGAGAGTTTCTCCATGTTAAAACTACTCTTAAGCATTTGATGACCTCTCTCCAAGAGAGCTCTTTGAGATATGAAAAGACTATTTAATTGTACTTGTACACTGTGACGTTGTATAGTGTACGTTGCCAACGAGGTACCTTTAAAAATACACATTTCCTCATTTGAAGCTACTTTTATTAAGTTTCCATTTAGTATTGACTTTCCCCTTAGCTTTAAATGAAGTATATGGAAAACAGGATTTTGCAATCAATTTTTGTTTATTGGTGCATACCCTTTTTAAAAATCTGCTCTGTGCACTAGTTGCAGCCTATTTTAATCTTGTATAATCCTCATCACTTGCCGCTGAATAATTAATAGTTGTCAAGTACACACTGAAGTTTTTCAAATGTCAGCCTTTTTCAGAATACAACTTAAGTAGAGTGTAACCAAGGAATAATGAATTTAGATATTACGGTTTTATGAATTTTTATTTTCCTCATAAATTCAGTAAGCATCACTTCACTGGTATCCCATGGTTCATTATAAATGCAAAGGAAAGCCATGACCACTGGTACTAGCTAAATCGGAGGGTAGAAGGATAGCTTCAAGAGACGAGGACCTCAAAAAATCTGTATGCTACCTGATTTCATTGAAGTTCCTTAGAAGTTGTTTGGACTAGAATGTGACAGTGGAGGAAAAATCAAGACCTCATAGGAGTTTAAGTGAGCAGAATTGCATTGTATTGAATACGGAAGGTGAAAAGTGACAGGTTGGGGACAACACCAAGGTTCTTGCTTGGGCATGTGTATGGTGGTTCCAGTCACTGATCTTGTGAGCAATGGAAGAGGACCCGCTTTGAGCAGGAAGACAGCCAATTCAGTCTTAAACATGTTGAGCTTGAGAAATTTTTGAGACATCCAAGAGGAGAAGTAAAGTAGGCAAGATCTGGAGTTGAGAAGCTTGGGCTAGAAATGTCATTTTGGGAATCCTTAGCACATAGATAGTGACTGAAGCTGTTGGTAAAGCTAAGGTTTACCAAGGAGAGTATAGAATGAGAACAGAGCTTAGGACAGAGCATTAAGGAATCCTGATATTTAATGGCCCAAAGATGAAAGTTTCAAGAAGGAAAATAAATGAGCAGTGTGTTAAACGCTGCATGGAATAATGGGAAGGGCACTGGAGACCCTGACATATAATGCATGGAAGTGATACGAGTGGGTTAAGCAATGAGAAGTGAGGAAATAGAAAACATAAGTCTCTTCACAAATATCAAAAGGTTTGCTTATAAAGGGGAGTAGAGAAACATGGTAGTTGTTGGAGGTGTGCATATCAAGGCACAGTTGTTTGTTTGGTTTTGCTTTGTTTTAAGATGAAAGATGAGCATGTCATGGAAAGAATCCAGTTAAAGGGGGAGGGTGAAGCCACAGAAGAGCAAAGGGATCCTTGTAAGTGGTAGGCGTGGACGTCAGCAGGTCTGGAAGCAAGAATACTCCTAACTAGAAAGTACAAGAGGCTAGATACAGGTGCTAGATCATTTACAGGAAGTTGAGAGAGTTCTTGGTTGATGGCTTTAATTTACTCTAAAAAGCTGAGATTAAGAAGGGAAGTGAAAGGATTAGAGGTTTGAGGAAAGCAGGCAAGATTCAATACAGTCACTGAAGAGAGAGGGAAAGTGAAAAAACCAGAGAAACATATTAGGACTTCCAGGCAGTGCAGTCTTTTTGAGATTGGAGCTGATTAATTTATAAATGCCCCTTTTCACAGACCTAATGGAAAAACTGCCAAGAGCTTATTAAATAATGTTAGGATCTTTCTTGATAATTACTTTTAATTACATCATAGCAATTGTTTTCTTCTACACATATTTTATTGTGTATATTTTTCTTTCATCACCTTTGAACACCAAAGCCAAATCCATGAGAAAGAGTTAAGGTAAATGAATCTGATTAATTTTTGTTGTTGTTTACAATTTAAAAAGAAAGATGTACCAGAGTGGTAAAAAACAAATCCTGAAAACCTCCAAATACTAATCTCAAAATTCATATTTGGAGTGCTGAAGAGGGCACCCAGATAAAAACACAGCATAAAGACAGTGCCCTTGAAGGCCGGACTGGGAGAGGGATTAGTTAAAAGTGTGCAGAATTCAATAATTCATGAGGAATAAAGAAGTCATTAAGATGCAATTAAGGGAGAGTATGCAAAACCAAATGCAGAAAATTAAATAAACGCAAGAATTTGAGTGTCCAAAGCAAAGTAGCTATGTCACCTTGAAAAGGGCTGTATGAGACATCCAGTAAAAAGGACAATATGAGACCAACAGATGGCTGGTATGGTAATAAAGGCAATGAAATAAACAAGGAGGGACGATAGTAAATATTGAAGATAAACATTCTAGGAGGAATATGAATATAAAGACGAACAAAGGCAGAAAATACAAAAAATACGGTATGTACCAGCATTTATTTTATCACTTCGTATCTCACTTTTAGGAAGTTTCTGTCTCCTATAGCTCTAGGAAGAGAAGCACAAGTGATCTCTTTCCAGGTGTTTCTATTCCAAACAGTATATTATTTGCTTCGCTGTTATAGGTTAGGCGAGTCCTAAAATGGACTGGTCATTTCTTTCCACCTTGAGCTCCACTCCTTGCTCTGTGTTCTCTGCTGATAGAAATTAAAGACCAGCATTTGGTCAAGAGGTTCCTTATCATCTTCTCACTTCCGCAAGCCAGGAGTCGCCCATACTCAGCTCTATCATCTCCCTCACCTCCCTCACCGCCCAGGTTTAATCCATCTGCAAACCCTCTCAGTTTTTCCTCTGAAATGTCTTCCAGATCCATTCACCTCTTTCTCAGTCTCCACTGTTTCTACCTTGGGCCGCCACTGTCTCTCACACAAAATACAATTGCCTTCAGATTGGCCTCCCTGCCTCGATTTTGTCAACTACCACCCTTCACTCTTTCCTAGTTCAGTTGCTGCATGTCCAGAAGCTTTTTCAAAATGCAAATATGATCATGCTAGTTCACTGAAAAGTTATGTACTGGCTCCCTATAGCCCTAAGTTTAAAGTCAAAACTCCTTAAATCTTGACCACCAGGCCCTTTGCCCTCTGTTTAGCCTCCCCACAGCATTTAAAATGCCAGCTAAACTGAACTTCTGTTGCCCTCAGCGCACCCTGCCTCTCCTTTCCCTCATTTCTTCCACTGTCCTCTCCATCTTCCTGCCCCACTGACTTCACAAACTCATAATTGCAGTCTGTTTAGTGGCTGTACTCCAGAAAACCTTCCTGAACCTAATTATTTCTTCTAGACTCGAAAACTTTTTTTCCTAAACATTGATTCCAAAAAAACCCTTGTCGCATTTATTTTATTGCACCAATGGGTTTGAAAGCTCTCTGATTGTCAAGATTATGTCTATTTTGCTCAATGTTATATTCTGAAACATAGTGGTTGGGCTGAAACAAGCTTCCAAAAATATTCAATTGAAACATAGATGATCAAATGAGTTCCCAGTGCAACCCCAGCTTAGAAACTAGATTTGGTCAATGTTGCTCGTTTGATAAAACTTGGGGAAAATACTGACAAGGCACTGAATCATATTAACCAAAATTCCAATTTATTCATTTCAATAAGAATAATAACTGACAAGTGGGCCCAGAGTTCATGTGGATCTTATATTTTTTATGGATTTGGGAAAACAAATCACAGAATAATTTTTGATAAGCATAGATTCAGAGAAAGGGAAGTTATGATTCAAATGTTTAATAACATACGGCTTTAATTGCCAGATTTTCTTCATTTTCATAATTGGTGGGTACATCTGCCAGGTAAAGACTCTGTATCCTGTTTATAAATGGCACTGTAACACCAGCCATTCTGACTGCCATGTCTTGGCCCTCTCTGCTAGAAAACCCCATATTACAGTGATACATTGGTTAGATAAGCAAACATCTTCTATTATATTATTAAAGTCTTTAACCAGACTGAGAGTCATCCAAGAGATTTGCATGTCTCTATTATGGTCCCTTGGACGTTTTTATTTTCCTCTCATTTCCAAGACCTGGGTGGTGACATTTCCAAAGTACCATTTTCCACGTGAGCATTCTGAGTCTGTACCAATGACTGGTGAAGCTATAGGCTGAATTAGGTAATTTACTGGACCATTGACTCATTTGAAATTGAAGGCTTCTTGGCAATGATGTTTGAAAAGATAAAAATGTTAAATCTAGGACACAAGACAAGCATTAGAACAGCCTTTGAAGGCTAAACCAGCAAGGTGGCTGAGCCCGTACAGTAAAAAGATAGGCTGGTGGCAAAGCTAGAAGATGGTCATTAAAAAAATAAAACAAAACAGAACAAAAAACCCGTGCTTTGAAAAACTTCACATGTAAATAAATACCTTGCTATTTTTGTTTTCTATAATTATTTCTTTTTATTCTTCCTTGACGTATATAAGTTCTTTTTGTGAACAGTCCCTAATGGTCCTTATATTAACAATAACTCACTTTTCTATTTGTGCGTTTATTGTATCTTGTTCCACTAAAATGACAGCTCCATTGGGAAAAGAATCTAGGAGTCTGCCTCATTCATCTCTGCAGCTCAGGATCTAAAAGAGAATCCAGCACAGCAAATATGCTGAATTAACTGTGGTCCAAAGAATGAATGCTCAGGAATGCTAAAGAAAGATTGTTTTGGCCAAGCTTGGGGTAGGGTTCAAAAGTGGAATGGTACTTTCCTCTAGCCAAATTGGGAGGTGATAGAGGCAACCAAACTGAGACAGTCCCCTGGAAAGTAAAGCCCCAGAAGGAAAGAGAAGACAAGTTACAGAAACAACTCAGCCCACACCAAAGACCATCTTCCAGTGCTCTTCTTGGCTGAGGCCAATGTTTTGTATTAATATGAGAGTTCCCCTGTGGCCAAATATAGTGTGGAAATAGACACCTAACCCACACCAGGCTGCAAACACTACAGGAACATTCTGTATTTGACAAATTTTAATTTATTTACGGTAACAAAATGTTACATGAATTATTTACTTTTTAATCCACAAACTAAACCGAAATAGAACAAAGGAAAATAAAATTGAAAAAAGTGGTAAGGTAGGTAATGGCTTTGCTAACCTTACTTCCTGAAACTCAGTTTTGAACCACTCTATCACTCTATTTTCAGCTTTAAAGACCAAATAGCCCACTTCAGTCTTCTTAATGACGGCCTCTTACTACGGCTATATCGGAAGGTTCTAAAGATTAAATCACTTGAGCACCTCGTCAAAATGTTTTACAGAATTATCTTGGCACAGTATGCTCTTGTCTCTTGACTAGAAAGGCCATATGTTTTTGAAATTTGCACTGAAATCCCTGCTTTAGCTGTTCAATGTGCCAGGACCGGCTTCTCTCACTATTTGATCCTGGAAAGAAGTTTATCTGCTAAAGAACTGGCGACTTTTTAAATGTCAAATAACAAAAGACCCATAAGTCATCATTTTTCCTCAGCTGCCACGAAGCTCAGAGATAAATGTTGGGCTCCATTAAAATTGTTCTTAGCCTCGACCCTGGCCCAGGAAACTCTAAGTTAGCAGTATTCAGACCATATGCTCGAATGTCTGTAACTTCCATACTGCAAAGTCAAAGAAATGTTTGAACACTGAGTATGTTATTCATGCTACTTGGTTTTGTCCCGAATGACCTCCAGGAAGAATTCTGTCCACAACAGTTTTGTTTTCCTCAGTCTCTTATGGGAGTTTATTAACTACTGTCCCATCCTTTTACACAAGTCAACATAGAGAAGAAAGTGTGCTATGGAATACTGTGCTTTATAGTTTAAAAATAACCTATATAATTTATTTACACTTATAATTGTACATGCTTTTTTAAGATGTGAATAAAATGGGCGGCCAGTTGGCTCAGGTGGTTAGAGCACAGTGCTCATAACACCCAGATCGCGGGTTCGATTCCCACATGGGCCAGTGAGCTGCGCCCTCCACGACTAGATTGAAAACAATGACTTACTCAACTTGGAGCCGAGCAGTGCCCCCCACTGCTAGATTGAAAGAAAAAACAATGACTTGACTTGGAGCTGATGGGTTCTGGATAAACACATTGCTCCCCAATATTCCTCAATAAATTAAAAAAAAAGATATGAAAAACAATGGTAGTGGTTACTGAAAAACCTCTTGGTTGGATGTCATGTTCTTATCTGTGCAAGGTGTATATTCATGTACACAATGTGTTAGGTTCCAAAAGACAAAAACGGTCACATTCAGGAAAGCAACCCTTCGACAATCTGGAGACTAAACTGTACAATTATGATTCTTATTAAACTATCCACATTTTAACCATTCTTTATGTAGCTGTAATTGCAAATTCTTAGATTCTTCTTGACTAGGGGGGCTTTAAAAATGCATGAAGTTTAAAACAAATTAATCCTACATATAGCATATATCAATTAAGCAAGTTTTTTCACACTTGAGTTGAAATCTTTTGATATAGAAGAAGTTTTTGTGATGGACAGTTTCATGGCTCACTGATCATTATAATTGTGACTTATTTCTGTACTTATTAAGTACCTACTGTTTCCTCTACGTCTGATTAGGTTCATAGATGGAGAGAAAGTTTAAAATAATAGAATATCATTTTTTTTCCTTGAAAGATTATAATCTGTAATGGCTGAGGAGATGGAACCTATCCATCTGGAAAAAAAACTTTTTTAAAGCAAATCAGGGGTGGCTGTTAGCTCAGTTGGTTAGAGAGTGGTGCTAATAACACCAAGGTTGCTGGTTCGATCTCTGCATGGGCCACTGCGAGCTGCGCCCTCCTTAAAAAAAAAAAAAGCAAAACAAATATTAATTATATGGATTTGAGGTTTGGCTAGTCCTGGAAGGTTTTGTGAACTTAAAATTTGACTTCAAATTTAAAGGGAGTGTAAGATTGAGATGAAGGGAAATAAGGAAATAATTCTTGTTCTAGGTAATGGGAATCAGTAGTGAGATGTGGTGTGTTCGTGCCCAGCGTGGTCTGACCTCAGGTAGAGAGTTAGAAAGAGAACGTAGACTCTCCTGGTAAAACACTGGTTGGAGGGCTGACTGTGGGGGGAGTTAATCTTTCAATCTGATTTATACTGAAGAGTCATTGTAAACTCTTGATCAGAGCACTGAGATCATGGAAAGCGTGCTTTGGAAAGAAGCTAGTTGTGGAGATCAGAGGTTTTGTAATTATAAGATAGGAATAGGATATGAAGGTTTCAACAGTATCAAGAGCTGTCTGAGCTACAGAAAATCTCTAGCTTCTACAGAAAACTAATACTTAAAACAACAGAGAGAAGAAGAGAAGGAGTATTATTCAATGATAATTTTGAGTTCAATGGAACGTAGTTAAAAAACTAAAGTTTTGAGCATAACACTTGTGACATAATAAGGCTTAATAAATATTATTGTTGTTACATCATTATAAGACTATTTTGCAGTATGTTTTAATAGAAACAGAAAGCAAAGGAGTCTTACATTTGTTGTGTACCAGCTAGGTTAGAATCATATTTATTTTTATCTTTGCAATAATCCTGAAATGTAAATATTAACATCCCTATTCATACAGTTGAAGACACAGGCTCAGAATGGCTAAGAATCACACATACTCTATCTAAATGACTGAGCCTAGATATGGAGCCAGGTCTGTCTGGTTCTCAAATCTATGCTTTTTCCATTCTGTCTCTGAATTGGGATTCAAAAAATCTGCCATAAGCTAGAAGAGCAAATGTTTAATTGAAATCAATTAATGCTATAAACATACCTAAAGAAAAGTGTCAGTGAGAGGGGTGCATGTTCAACAATGGAGCACAGAAAATAAAGGGGTCTGAGAGGCAAAATTGGGAGTGGCTTTAGCTCTAAAAAGCAGAAAGATAGACTGACGATACACACAGTCAAGTGGTTTCTTTTGAACACACTTGGTGCTCCAGCTTTACTCGGCTGGGATGCTATTTTCTTCATCTTTCCACATTTACACAGAGATTTCATCACTGATTTTCCAGATACCTTGTTAGAGAGGAGTGCATGCTTTTTGTATTGGAGAGAAACTGGAAAGGATACTGTGCTTCATAAATTAAGACACGGATGATCTAATTTATACCCTAGCCTCTTGTGTATCCTATTAGCATTAGCCGTTTTCTGCATCTAGCTAATCAAACTGCCACAATAATGAGATGAAGTTTCTGGACAGGCCCAACAAAGACAAAAGTATCATCATAAAGGAAATACTCCTCATGCAATCTCTGGATGGCAAGCCAGAAGATTTCTTCCTGGTGACTCCTCTCATTTAAAAGTTCAACAATGAGGAATCCATATTCTCCAGTAGTTTAGATCTCTTGCTGTGTCTCTACTTCCTGAAAACCTTTTCAGTTCAAATTATCCTCATTAAATTCCCTGCTTAGAAGGGACATATGTCAGTCCCATTGACATTTCACTGGTCAAAGCAAGTCCCACAACTACACAACTACAATTAATCGTGCATGGAAGTATAATCCTTTATAGGAGAAGCAGCAAATAATTGGGAAGAACAATATAACCTACATGGGTGTGAGTATCTGCTTACTTATTTGTCTAATTGAAAATTCTATTCCTACCAACGATCAAAGAATTTTTTCTTCTTCAGTGAATTCTGTTACTTCTATTCGTATTTGGTTTGATGGCTCATATTAAAGAGTATGATTGTTTCGGTCTAAGAATTTTTTATTGACTTCTGTAAGTAGTCAGCTTTGCTGCAGTAACAAAAAAAAACTCCAAAAAGCTCATTTTCTTACAATAAAAAACGTTTTTATATCTTGCTCATATTACATGTGGGTCTGTGCAGGCAGCTCCAGGCTGTGGCTCTGCTCCAAAGCTATGGGTCAGTGGCAAGTCTGCTTTCCACGTCTTCTCAGTCTGGGACCTACATTATCTTCTGGAGATGATGTTATTCATACAAAATGTGATTATTTTGTTGACTTACTTATATTCTCCGCAACCCTGTTCTGGGAAGTGCTATCCTATGGCGGAGGGTCGGAGCCATCAGAGTTAACGTTTCTGCTAGTGTGTGCAAGTCACATCAGCTCACATTCCACTGGCCCCACCTGACAACAGGTTGTGGGAGTACACCCTGCCCCTGCTTATGGGGGTAGCGTGAAGTCACATGCAATGAACAGCCATGTCTAATCCTTTTTTATAGAAAGGAGGAGGGAGCAATTGCAAACAATAACACAACCCAATACATTATCTGTCAGGGATTTTCCACTGAGGTTTGTCAGGAATTTGAAATACTGGTTCCACACGACTTAACATGTTACTTCTGTCATTACCGTCTTAGATTGATCCTCACACACCTTTTCCCAACATCAGCTATCATTGCAGCCATCTCTATATGAGCTCCTCCCCACCCCACACAGGCATAACCTCAGTAGATACATTCTTCCTCTTCCCCCTCTGAATTGTCTCAGGAAGTGTTTGTTTGGCATCTCAAGTAATGGCCAGCTTATTAACTCACCTTCATAAGGGCTGTCGCCCTTCCCTGCCTCACTCCTTAAACACGTTCCTATTCCTTGGAATTGCACTCTTGATAAATAGTAGCATGTCAGTAAGCAGGTGTTACAGGCTGAATGTTTGTGTGCCCCCAAAATTCGTATGTTGAAGCCCCAACCTCAGTGTAGCTGTGTTTGGAGATGGGCCCTCTAAGGAAATGAGGTTAAATGAATTCATAAAGATGAGGCCCTGAAGCAGCAGGATCAGAGTTCTTATAAGAAGAGACACCAGACAGCTCATTTTCTCTTTCCCTCTCTGTGTAGCACATAAACCGAAGAAAAGCCATATGAGCTCACCATGACATGGTGGATACCTCAGGATAAAACCAAGAGAAGAGTCCTCAGGATAAAACCTACCTCGCCAGCACCTTAATCTTGCACTTCCCAGCCTCCAACACTGTGAGAAATAAATTTCTGTTGTTTAAGCCACCCAGACTGTGGCATTTTATGGCGGCTGAGCAGATTAATACAAATAGGTATCTAGCCTATAGAAGGCATTCAATCAATGGTAGCTGTCATTATAATTTCTTCTGTATACTGCAGCCTTCACCTCCATCATTTGGTTTAAGACTTCAGAATTTCTCTAATTCTGAAGAAGCCAAGACTTACAGTATTTGTATTCCTTTCCCCCTCTCTCTTTAACTATCTTTCCCCACTCCACTCTTTTTCTTTCTCTCCCTTTCCATGTTATTATTTTATCGCCTAAGATTTTGTAGAAAGTCTACATATTTTATACTTTTTAATTGAGTCTTGTCTTATTTGCAGAAGTCATTTCCTTTTGGTTATATAAATCTTATGGATCAAACAGAGGCTCCCACAAGAAAAAAGAGGGTACATTCCAATTAAGGTAAGTTGATGAGAGTTTAAAAAAGAGGCTATTTACAAAAGTATGGCTAAGATGGAGGGAAACCACAAAGGATACTGCTGCACCACTTTTTGGCTGACTAGTCAAGAAGAGAATTTTCCAGAACAGAAAGGAGTGAGCCTTGTGAAGGAGACCATCTTGACAGGAGCTGTGACCTGGGGTCAAGGATGAAGGATTTTGGAGGCACAAGGTGTGCAATGGCAGAGTCTTTTTTAACAATCCATCAGCACCACTACCATGCTACCGTAATCTTTAAATACTGGGGGTGCCCAAAAAATATATATAAGTGGACACTTTGGTCAATGCTGCGCAAGCAGTAGGTCACTGTAATCAGAAGTGTCTGGATGCTGATCATAACCACTTTGAGCACCTCTTGTAATTGCAGAAGTCATACGTGACTTGTATTCATCTTTTGTTATCGGTGTATATTGAGTATCACAATTTTAATAGTTTTTTCCTTTCTTAAAATGTATATATGTTTTTTGCACCCTCTGTATATAATGATATGCAAATTATTCTCTTTTATAATTTTCAGAAATGACCAGCTTAGAGCCTTGTGAAAAGAAATATGTAAGGAAAGACTTGGCCTTTATGATGTACCAACCCAGAGCACAGATAGATGTAAGGTGCTTAGTAGAAGCTTGTCTATCAGAAAATAGGTAAGGCATTTTAGCTGTTATAGTCAAGGTTAAGAAAGGTAAAAGCTCCTACAAGAGAATTCCTCCTTTTCAGTGCTTCCTGCTTGTAAGTTTGATGAGAACTCCAGTTCTGGAGTCCCTAGTTCTTGTAAACCTATTTACTCTGAGAGACAAATATGAAATACCAAAAATAAGCAAGTCGAACATGACATACTTCTTTTGAGTCCATTTCAAAGCCTTTTGAAGATGACTCATTATAATAAACTTATAAAAATCCATAAACGTAACATTCACATTGAATTAAAATGATTCATAGTTTTGACTAAAACTTATGAGAACTTTTTATTGGAAGTTTATACATAAACTGTTGCTTACAGGTGGTAGCTGATGTTACTCAAGTTGAGTATGATTACAATTTCATTTCATTATGGTTTAGCATAATACTTTGAGAAAATATCTTTGTCATCGAATGATAGTTCAGAGGAAATTTAGTTTCTCGTTTAAAATAAATATAATCCAAGAAACAAAGCTGTCACTCTTCCGCAGAAGTAATCCCAAGAAAACATCCTCAGAAGCCAGGGTCAGAAAGTTTGCTTTTCCTTCCAGTGTGCTATTTACAAAAGAGCCAGATCGTACAATGACCCTGGGCCTGCTCCCGGTCTCACAGGGAGGCTCACAAATACTGCTAAAAGCAACACTGATACCCATTTTAGAGATAAGGAAGGTGAGGCACAAGATAACTGAAAACTTTATTCAAAATCCCCCCACCTAGCAATGTCAGTGATAGAATAGACTAGAACTCAGTATAGAAATTCTGGTTGAGTCATGACTATTACTATATTTATCTATTCATTCAGCAAATATTTATTGATGACCAACCATATGCCAAAGTATGTTTTGAGTTTGGGGGATACAGCTGTAAACAAAACAAAGTTCCTGACCTCAAAAAGCTTGCATTCTCGTTGGGAGGGAAAGATAGGAAACAATAAATATGTTAGGTGGTGACAAATGCTGTATTTAAAAATGGAAGCACAGCAAAAAAGCATAGATATGTACACCCATGTTCATAACAGCACTATCCGCAACAGCCAAAAGGGGGGAAAGAATGCAAGTGTCCATCAAAGGATGAAAGGATCAACAAAATGTGATATGCACAATCAAATCAATATGATTCTTTAAAAGGAAGGAACATTTGACACATGCTACAATATGGATAAACCTTGAGGACATTCTGCTAAGTGGAATAAGCCAGTTACAAAAGGACACATCATGTATAATTCCACTTGTAGAAGGTACCAGAGTAGTCAAATTCGTAGAGACATAAAGTAGAATGATTGTTGCCAGGGATTAAGGGGTAGGGGATAAAGCCTTATTATTTACAGTTTGTTGGGAAGATAGAAAAGTTCTGGAGCTGGATGGTGGTCATGGTTACACAACAATGTGAATGTATGTAACAACACTGAACTGTACACTTAAAAATGGTTAAGATGATGTGTATTTTACCACTATTAAAAATAATATTTTAAGAAAGGATAGACAATATCAGGATGGGGGATTGTCTTTTTAGGTACAATTGTTCGATGGGGTTCTCTAAACAGACTACAAATACCCTTACTCAAATGGCTGGGAACCCATTTGACACCCCTTTACTACAAGCTTGTTAGTATTTAGAGCTGGCGCAGGAGAAATGGAAGAGTGTGGGTGCTTATTTCTTTTTGGTGGAGGTGGGGAGAAGATGGTACTTCCTGGTAGACATTCGAAATGATATAGTTTAGGCATCTTAAACAACATATCCATTGTAGAAGATATGTGCCCACCTTAAAGCCTCATTTTTCAATGTTGGCAAATGAGGGAGAATCTCTACAAAGGAAAAACCACTCATCACAACTTCATTTACCCTTTAGAGATCTCTCCCTGAATATGGTTGCTGCTCCTCACTGGCTTAAAGGAGGGAAGGGCTATACTGTTCTGACGTTCTTGAAGCCATTATAGCACAGCCACAATAAGACTAGATTATTTTTATAAGACTTTGCTTGGGGCGGCCAGTTAGCTCAGTTGGTTAGAGCACAGTGCTCTTAACAACAAGGTTGCCAGTTCAATCCCCACATGGGCCACTGGGAGCTGCGCCCTCCACAACTAGATTGAAACAACTACGTGATTTGGAGCTGATGGAAATAAGTTTTTTAAAAAAAAAACAACTTTGCTCAAAGATATAAAAAACACATGGCAACATATAACTAAATTCTTTGGCTTATAAAATAAGTCCTTCTCTGAGTAGTGCAGGCTGCAATCTACCCATAATCTGATCTGCAGCTATGTGGTGATGGCTTCTTAAAATCTAGAGTCACAAGTGCTTATGTCCACATTTTGAATTACAGCTTTTTGCCTGAGAAATGTCTTCCTTCCAAAATAATTGACACTGGGTCCAGTGTTGTGTAATCTCCTCAACCCTCCCCATGCAGGGAAGGCTCCCTGTAGCCTCAGAAGGAAAAGCATTCTGAAGTCAGCACAGTCAAAGGAGATTGTTTCATCACAATCCAAAATGGAAAGCTCTCTTCCCCATCACACCAATCCCACTGCTCTTCCTGGGTTCTCCACTCTCTTAAACTAGAAAAAAAATCATTCTGGACCCCTAGCTTTCCACTTCCCACCTCCACATTCAAATAGTCACTCAGTCCTCCTGGAATCTACTGTCTGAATAGCTCTCAAATTAGTTCATTTCTCTCCATCCCCAATTCCACTTTTTTGCCTGCCTTTATAATCTTTCATCAAAGTATCACGATCACCTTTGCAGTATTTTTTCTGCCTCCAGTTTCTCCCATTCCAGTCTTCCCTGCACACTGTCCACAGTGATTTCCCCAAATCCAAATCTACCCACATCAATTCTCTGCTCACAAACTTTCCCTCACCCTACTGTCTGCAAGATCAGGCCTGAGACCCTCACAAACACGTCTCCAATTACTTGTCGTCAATCCCCCTCCAAAGAACTTCTCCCTTATCCTTTGGAATATCTATAGGTTTCACAGAAAGCACAGATTTTCACAGCTCTCAGATCTTGCTCCAGTTATTCCTTCTGCCCAAAATGTCTTCACATTTTCCACCTGGCACATTGCTCGTCTTCCTTCAAAATCCATCAAATGTTTTTATGGGTTTTTTGTTTGTTTGTTTTGTTTTTTTGTTAAATTTTTCTGACTGCCCTCGATAGTTACAGCTCCCTTCTCTGATTCCAAAGCACTTTGAATGGAATTTTAATAGCTTCTTTCATATTTTATAGTAATTGTTTTTAAGTCTGCCATTCCTCCTCTTACCAGACTGTAAGCTTCTGGAGAGAAGACTACCATTGATCCATCTTTGTATCTTTGTCACTCGGGATAGGACCTGGACATAACAGGAGCTGAAAAAATTCATGTGTTAACTCATTAAAAATAGTCGTGTTGTGTCTGCCCCTTGCCAAACCATGGACCTAGGCACTGGAGATGCAGCAATGATAAAAAACAGATACTATCCCTGCTCTCCGGGGACTTGAATGATGAATGATTATTTCACTAAATGTTCTCAGACTTCTTATTTTTAACCTAGTTTCAGCTTTGCCCAAACTTTGCCCAAAGAATGAAATTAGCTGATACTTGTGGCGGACGGTGTTAATCAGAACAGGTAAGTATTGCTGTGTTGCGAGTTCCAAGAAGTTTTAGTCCTAATCTCTGCCATCCAGATGCAGGTAGTCTGGGTAAGGAGCAAAATCCCAACATATGGAACAATTAAGAAACAATATAGAAACATAATTAAGCGCTAATCGTTTGGGACAGGCTGCATATTTTCAGAAGGGGGATAATTGAAGTCAGCCATATAATCAGTGCATAATTTATCACTCATGCTGTGCACACAATTGGTGAATTTAGAGCAGCAGCAAAATAACTTGACACAGAAAACAAGGCTTTGCTCCCTATCATGATCAGGGAATCAGATCTATGGAAAAACTGACCTGTCCATCTACTCAGAAAGTGAAAGAGGCGACTCTCATGATGGCATGCAAAACGAAATAGAAAAATGAATACCCGAAACCCAGATTTCTGGAGTTCTGTTTACAGAGAGCATGGAGTTCCCTCAGACAGAATGAACTGGAATTTTATTTCTTTATCCATTTTTAAATTTATTTCAAGAAGAATTAGAGAACAATAGGGGGGTATCATCCGGAGTCCCAACATCCTTGCTGTCCCCAGGGTCTCATTGTCTAGGGCAGTAAGAAAGCAGCAGCCACTGTTTGAGTATTTGTGTTCCCATAGAAATGCATTTTTCCCTTTGAACATTCCTTTCCCAGACATCCTTACTCACTCTGCCCCCAACCCGTTATAAACCAGCAAGCCTAGTCTGCGGCTTTGCCAGGAACCAGCACAGCTCTGAACTACCCTCTCCATACTCACCCTCCCTTAAAGGCCAGCTTGGTTCTTCCTGTGGTGCTGGGAAGGGAGGGGGAGGACAGATAACTGAATTTCAATTCTTGCAGTTGTTGGCAATTCATCGTGCCTCCTGGAAATCCTCTGAGTTGGGCTATCCAGAGGTTTATCCTAATTAGCCCAATCTATACAGGAGTAAATCCTCCTTACCCTTTCCCGTCACACTGAACCTCCCATCCCAGGAGTCAAACTCAGGACAAAACGACCTCTTGCAGCAGAAGAGAACACAGGATCCAGTTACTTAAATATGTTAATTACATTTGTTAGACTGTTAAATTTCAGGCAACAAGAAACAGGACAATTAGATGTGATGTTATGGACATAAAGATTCTATATCTAAATGCCTTCAGAGGCCACTGGACAGACCTTCCCTTCCAAGAACTCTCCCTCACATTTGTTCCCCATTATTGTAAGCAACAGCATTAAGAATTGATGAGAGGACACATCAAGTCAAAACTGTAAACATGAAATCTCTGAGACCGAGAAGGGCAGATTCTCATGGTAACCCAAACCCAGGTTCAGCATTTGCAATCAATGTACCGAAAGTTCTATGAGGGTCAGAGTGAGGAACCCAAGACTGAATTTCAGTCTAGCAGATGCTGCAGAGCTGAAACTCGCGGATACCACTCAGTGGCTCGGGGTGGTTTCAAGGAGATAGAATTCTTCATTTGTTAAGGACTTGATTTTTATTCTTCCCTTAAATGAACACTTTTTTTCTTTACTTCTGATAATGAGTTGACTCTATGGACATTTGGAAACATAATTTTGTTTTCTTGTAACACAGTAACTAGAATCTTCTTTTAAAATATTTTTTCCAAAAAGAAGAAAAAAAGGATTTTCATTTGAAGGAAGTATTAATATTCTCCATGTGTGTTGGCTCCTGAGGGTGGAATTAGTATTCAGATTCTGATTGAACCCATGTGGATTGGCAAATGCAGGCCTGCAGATCACCGACAAACTGCAGACACGTAAGTCCTTAGCAAATCCACCAACTTCATGGTGGAGATCGATGGGGAGAGCTCTGAAATCAAGCACTCAGCCTGTGTTTGAGATGAAATTTCATGGGCAATGATGATTGAAACATCTCCTCTGATAGACAGGTCAAAAGATACATTTTCCCTTTGTGAGGTGACCCAACAGGCATTCGTGGAATGTCCAAGCTGAGAGCGATTATGGTGGTCATCCCGTGTGGTCTCATAATTTCAAATTCGAACGCATGTTGACTTGGACTAAGCGCGCCAGAGCTTGGTCAGCCATGAAGAAGTGAAGAACTCTGCTTGCCAAGAAAGAGGGGCCCATCTTAGCCATGAGGCCTCCCAACTCCCGCCTCACCCTCCTGAGTTTACTAGCCCAATGTTTGTCCAAAGTTTGGCAAAGCAAGTTTTTGTTTCTTTGGAGTTATTTTTAGATCTAATTCTTTCTTTTCTCTCTCTCTTTTTAAAAATCATTATTAGTTTCAGGTGTACAAAACAATGCAATAGTTAGACATTTAAACCTCTCACAAAGTGATAACCAACCCCTCTCCCAATTTACTACCCCTCTGACATCGTATAGACCATAGCTGTCTCATGTGCAGCCTGTGTGGTACAGTGGTGAGCATAGCGGCCTTCCGGCAAAGCAACTTTTAAAAAGAGAGAAAAAGAAGCAGTCACTCTGCACTTTCTCTCTTTTTAAAACATGGCCCATGTTGTCATTCCTCCCATGAGAGTTGGCCATAAGTCATCTGATTTCTTCTGCCAGGCTTTATTTCAATTTTTAGGTTTACAAAAGCAGCAAAAACATACCGCGTTTTCTTGCCCATCTTCATTGTTTAAAAAAATTATTTAAAATGAAATTCATTGCTCCTTTTGAGAAACCACTCTCCACCTTGCTTTTCCCAACAAAAATATAAGAGTAAGCATTCAGTGGGACAAGCCATACTGAAAAACATCCTCAAAGCCTTCAAAATAAAAATCATGATCAAATCAATTAAAGCACTGATTCAAGTGGGTTTTGTTTTTCCTCCCAAGTGATTGACAGAACTTAGGCTGAGCTCAAAATGGTCAAGTATTTCTAGAGTTTGAGGAAAAATATTAAGTTTTTATGTAGCTTTTTAAAAAGTTAGTGTGTTTTCAGCCATTATAGTATTATACCTGAAATAGCTGCATCATTCTGGGAGTATACCTGTTCAGAGGATGTATTTTTCTAGCTGAGTTTAGTCTAATAAACCCAAAACAAATTTAAAAATCCAAAAATCTAATGTTTTGCATTACCTGTCAGAGGGCAGAGGTCCTATCAACACACATTAGCCACCTTTTCATGCTAACCACCCACCCTGAGAGACCTGACCTTTCGGTTTCCTTGATCAGCATGGCCCTGAAGAGGGGCTCAAGGGTGTCTTCTCCTGCTCATGGGTTGCTTGCACGAAAGCGTGCAGGGCCACCAGCAAGAAGCTCTGCTGGTACAGCTCCAGGAGCTGGGTAGGCTGGTCTCACAGGGAGGCCAGCCTCACTAGTGAGGACCACGGGAGCTTAGCTGGGAGTAGAGAGAGGAGAGGCTCATCAGAGACCCATCAGAACCACCTGCCCTGGGGTGGCTGGCTAGCTCAGTTTGTTAGAGTGCGGTGCTCTTAACAACAAGGTTGCTGGTTTGATCCCCACGTGGGCAACTGTGAGCTGCACTCTCCACAACTAGATTGAAAGAACTACTTGACTTGGCGCTGATGGGTCCTGGAAAAACACACTTAAAATACATTTTAAACGTTAAAAAACAAACAAACAAAAAGAAACCTGCCCTACCCCAAGTCCCTCTCTTGATTTGCAAAGAAACCACTCCAAAAAAAAAAAAAAAAGACAAAATATATGAACAGGCAATTGCCTAAAAAAACATAAAACGCCCATCAATATTTAAAAAGACACCCAAATTAACTCAACACAAAACCAAATATTTTTCACCTACTGGATTATTTTAAAGTTTGGATTTTAAAAAAATTTAAGAAGTTGAACTCACAATAGGATTTGCCCCATTCTGGAAAGCTCCAAAGACGTCAGTCAGTGAACGTGGTCCCAGGGCTCCAAACTCTATGTCAAGGATCATGCACAGATTCAACAATCTGCAAAATATCTGTCCATTTTGGGGAAAAAAGATGTTTAAAATTTGCATACAAAATCACAGTAAGCATAAATAAATAAGATTTAATTTTTCTGGCCCTTTTAAGCTGTCATTTTACAAAAATTAGTTCTGTAAGAGTAAGTACTACATAATCATAATACACAATCCAAAATAGATAAAAGGGTGTATAGTAAAACTACATCTCCCTCCCACTTCTGACCTCCAGGCCTTTGGTTCTATTCCCTAGAGGCAAGCAGTGACACTAGTTTCTTGTCCTTAGACAAATGGTAATGGCAGTCTTCTTAAAGTATTTAAAACTCATTTTTGTCACTTTTTTCTTGTTATTAGAAACCCCTACATGGACACTCTGATTAAATAATACATATAGTTATTGCCCACGTAATTTCTCATTAAGGCTAAACGGTGATAACCTACAGGATTTGACAGTTGGTGGAGAAAGTAGATTGCTGCTTGCTTGCTGCCTTCTTTCAATATTTTGTCTCTAACATCTACATTTTCCACCTAAAGTTTCTGTCTCCACAAACAAATGAACACACAGAATGAAGAGCTCCCAACACGCCTGTTCAGAAGTTGTGGTTTTGAATGACTCCATTTAGAACAGGCTTTGAATCTGCCTACATTTAGAATAACCAACAGAAAACCAGTTCTTGATTTTGACAGACGAAAGTTTGCAGCTTTCCCTTTTCAGGTAACTCTTCATTATCTGTGACCTAAAATCAAAAGCCATAAAGGATTAAATTAAAAGGCAGAAATCAAGGACCAACCCAGTTACGGTCCTTTCTGAAATTTCTCTAACACTGGAGCACTTGCGCAAACACTCCTTACCCCTAATCCCAACCCCAACCTCATTGTTCCAGATCAAGCCTTCTTTCTTTGCTGGGCCTATTAAAATAGAGTCTCTTTTGTTATCCCTGTATAATCCAGTCACTGGGGCTGAATCCCATTGGGCAGGCAGGAGAGGGTTATGAAGCAAAGTCAGAGGTAACAGGGACCACACACACATATATACATATATATATATATACAGGTGGTGCCAAAAAATGTATACAAATGGACACTTTGGTCAATGTTGCCCAAGCAGTAATTCGCTGTAATCAGAAGTGTCTGGCACCCCAATAAAATTAATTTAAAAAAAATAGAAACATTAAAAAAAAAAAAGGAGTGTCTGGACGCTAATGGTAATCACTTTGAGCACCTCTTGTAATTACAGAAGTCAAACGTGACTTGTATTCATTTTTTGTTATCGGTATATATGGAGTATTACAATTTTCATAGTTTTTTCCTTTCTTAAAATGTGTATACCTTTTTTGGCACCCTCTGTGTATATACATAAACATATAACATGTATTTAAATTATTCAGGCTGCCAGGTAAAGAATGGTTGTAGGGGAGCAAGAGCCTTTGCGTTAGTTTAGGTGAGAGATGGGGGAGCCTGGACTATGAGAGTAATCCCAGAGACAGGGAGAACTGGATGGATTGGGTGTATGTCTTGGAAGCAAATTAGACAGAACTTGCTGTTGGATTGAACATGACAGGGAGCTATGGAAAGAGAAATTAAAGGTAATTCCCAGATATTTGGTCTCTGCCACTGGATGGCTGCAGTTCTACCTTGAACTGGGATAGGATATGGGAGGAAACAATTTGGGATGGGTGTACGGAGGAGGTGAGAGTTGTGCCTGGGCCATCTTCAACCTGACGCACTCAGCAGACATACTGACTTCCATGCTGCCTCACTGGTCCCTCCCCAGTCTTCTCGGCTGCTCCTTCCTCATCTCCTCCATCTTCATTTTGGATGGCTCCAGGCTTCTTCCTTGGACCTGTTCTCTACCCACACTCACTCCCTCGGTGACTTCCTCCAGTCTCATGGTTTCAGAGGCTACATATATGCCTATGTTTCCCAAATGTTAATCTCCAGGCCAGAACTCATCTCTGAAAACCAGGCCCATTTATCCAACTGCCTACACTACATCTCTGTCTAACAGACAGCTCAAACTTTCCTCCAAAACTGGGGTTACCAGATAAAATAAAGGACACCCCATTAAGGTAGAAAAAATAGCAAATAATGTTTTAGTGTTAAGTATAAACAATATTGCATGGAACATACTTAAACTAAAAAAGAATTTGTTGTTTAACTGAAATTCAAAGTTAACTGGACATCCTGCATATTCATTTGTTATGTTGGCAACTCTATCTGAAAACACGTTCAACCCTCTGTCTTCTCCATCGTAAAGGGTAGCCACTTCATGCTTCCAATTGTTCATGCCAAAGATGTTGGCATCATCCTCTTCTCTGTCTTTCACGTCCCATGCCCAGTCTAATATCCAAGTCCCATTGGCTCTACCTTAAAAATGTGTCTATAATCTGAAGCTTTTGATCTTCCTCTATGCTGCTTCAAGACACTATCATTGTTTAAATTACTAAAATAGACTCCCAGCTCTTCTCCCTTCAATCCCTCAGAGTTTATTCTCAACAAAGCAAACAAAAGGCTCTCTTTTAAAAGTAAATCAAATTATATCACCTTTCTGCTTAAAACTGCCAATAGATCTTCATCTCAGTCAATATAAAGACCAAAGTCCTTATTATGCCAACTTGGCTTTATGGGATCTGCTCCCACTCCACCCCCTGCATTGATTCTCTTTGCTTCTGTTCTACTACTCTCCCCTCACTCGCTCTGTTACCTCCTTGGTGTTTCGTGAATACACAAAGGTACACTCCTGCTCCAGTTACTTTACATTTACTGTGCGTTCTGCCTCAATGGTTATTTCTCCAAGATATATTCACATGGCTCACTGCCTCACCTCCTTCAAGTCTTTGCTCAAATGTCACACCTCAGGAAGACATTCTGTAACCATACTATTTAAAATTGCAACACCCCCTCCTCCATCTGGATACTCACTGTTTCCACTGGTGTATTTTTCTCCAAGTGCTTACCCACTTCTAAGATGACACCTGGCTTTCTTATTTGTGTTGTTAATTATCTCCACACCTAGACTAGTAGCTGGCATAGACAGATAATCAATAACTACTGGTGGACACAATATTATTATGTCCACTAATTATTAGTGGAATTAATAAATCTATCAATCGATGAATTAATGCAGCAGTTGGTTACACAAATCTGGAGTTCCAAGGAGATGTCAAGGCTGAAGACACTGATTTGGGAATGATCGAGATGCAGAGATGCTGAAAGCTATGGGGTTGGATGAGGTCACCCAGGACAGTATGGAGACAGGCACAAGAAGGGGGCCCAGGACATCTACAAGTCAATGGAGAAGGAAGAACACAAAAAGATTGAGAGGTAACATCCCTTAAGATAAAGAGAAAACCAGAAGAGCCTGGTGTGAAGAACTATGAGAAGAAATTATTTCAAGAAGAGAGAAGGTGGTGAACTGAATTGAATCCTGCTGAGAGATCAAATGAGATAAATACAAAGATCCTACAATTGAATTTGGCAACTTGAAGGTCACTGGAAACATTGACAAGAACACTTCCTGTGGAGTCCTGGAATGGACGCTGGTCGAAAAGGAGATGATGAATGAGGAGAAGTGGAGACTGCAACAATACACAGCTCTTGCAAGGTACTTTGCTAGAAGAGCAGCAGAGAATGGGACAATAGCTGAAGGAGGCTTGGGGGAGAAGAGAGGACTGAGTCATTGTGGGGGAGGGGCACTGCTATTTTTAAACATGTATGCTATTAGACTGGTTTGTAGACTGAAAAGAATGGTACAGCAGAAATAAAGTGAGGAGGCAATGAGGAGAGAAGGATACTTGAAGAAAAAGTCATTAATAAGGCAAGAGATGAGACCAGGACACAGTGGAGGGGTTGGTTTAAGATATGAGCAAACAGAAAGGAGGACAGAGAGGCTGAAGGCACAGGTAGTTTGGTGGTTTTGGTGATGGGAAGATGAGAGTTCACCTGATTACTCCTCTGCAGATCTGTGTGTAAGTCCATCTCCCCATTAGGTTATAAGCTCTGAAAGGACATATTTCTCTGTAGCCCCTCTCCCTGCTGCCTGCTCCTTAGCACTAACCTAATGCAAACACACAGAAGAACATGGTGAAGGTTTATTTAATTGAATCAATGGCCAACTGAAGGCTGATAGAATATACCAGCCCCAAACATGCCACTTTGGCTAAGAATCATTTTAAGTTAAAGACACTCGAAAGAAAGCAGATGCAAGAAGGGTGTTCTGACTTTCCTTTTTCTTCCTAACATCAAGAGATGAAGCTCCTTTATCAAAGATGTCCTTCCTATACCAGGGGGAAAATCACCAGAGATGGGAGTCAGGGATGAGGGGAAATCTGTACAAACAAATCTTGTTAAACTAACCCTTACTTTCCTGGTGACTTCTCCACAATTAACTGCCTGAGCCAAGTCTTGTTTTGTCACAGCTTCAGTTTACTAACTTGGCATCGTCTTTGTCCAACTTGGTGTATAAGCATTTGGCTTTAACTACTTCTTTACGTCTTCATTTTCCTATGGGGGCTCCCATGTGCATGTGAAAATCTGGGTGCTTTTCTCTTGTTAATCTGTCTTATGTTGATTTAATTCTCAGGCCCGGCTGGAGACCTGAGAGAGTAGAAATAACATTTTGCTGACCTCTCCTACACTACTTTCTTCTAGTAATGTTCTACCTAGCAGCTCTATCCAGAAAACAACTCCAGTTCACGCACCAAAAATCTCCTGGAGAAAATAAGGGAGAGAGAGGAAACCACAAATGGTAAATGTCACTTGCCTGGAGCTGCACTTAGAATAGTCAACAAATTTTTAACTGGAATCAGGCTGAGAGGGCTAAAAAGCAGCAGCAGCACGAGGAAGGAGATATCCTTCAACCAAGTGGGGAGTACAAAGAAACTGGGAGCATGACTATCCTCCTTGTTTAGGATAGCTGGATTACTCGAATTCCCTCCACCTCTCTGCTCCATTGTATACTGTAACAATACTATATAGTGTCTAGAGGAAAATTCAGGAGGACAATATGGTAAAAGAATTATAATGTAAGCAGACTCCACTAGACTATTTAACTCTGTTCTACTACTGATAACGTGCTTTCCCCAGAGCTATATTCTGTCTCTAGTGGAGCAGACCTCAGAAGAAAACACAAGTCATGAGCCTTCTATGAAATTCTCCTTTTTATTGACCCCCTCCTCTGAGGGGGCCCTGTCACTGACACCAGAGCAGAAACCCATCTGCCTATAGGGACACGTCGGTGTTACAGAGAGTTGTCCTGTTGCTATGAGGATAAGGACAGGGGTACCTAATTGTAATACTTTTGCCAAATATTTGCTGTTCTTACACCTCCCTTTCCCCAAACCATACAAGATTGTGGCCAATGATTATCTTCCTGAGATGTAGCATTTTGAACATTTCTTTTAACTTACCTGGGACTTTGCACATTTGTTCTTTTGTCTTCCATTCCTTTAGGAGAACACCAAGAAAAGAAAGCATTTATCCACTGACAGAGACACCTCCTGGGAGAAGTCCTCCCTGATTAACGTTATATAGTTTAGAGGTCTGGATAGCAGAGGATGGTTTTCTACATTTTGACAGAAAATCAAAGGTAATAAGCTGCCCCTTCATCTTTCCCAGTGGATAAGCAGCAAGCCCTGTGCCTATGGCTTTTGGTTAGATTAGAGAATCTAACAAACTTGTTTCTGAGGTCACAGCAAGTTCAAGTAAAACTTCAGAGAGCCTTGTCTTCCTTTATACAGACCAAACTACTCTATAGACATTTAGTATTTTGTGATGGTGACTATTTAGTGCCTCTATAATAGGTTTGCGTTATATACTATTCCTTCAAGAAGTAAGCAATGTTAAAATTAATTTCTCATATGCTCTACTACACATCAAATTTTACTTCTTGCTTTGAAACCAAAAGCATTCTTATGTTTTTCTCCCAAAACATGAACTAACCTGCATCAGTTTTTAAATGTAGAGAAAGAATGCAATAACCAAATGCTCCCACAATGCCCTTACAAGAAGATCCCCTACCAGAATCATTCAGTATTGCTTAGTAATATATACAAGCACTTGGTCCACTCAACATCTTCATTTTAAGAAAACAGGCTTACTGAGAAGGGATGATATGTTTAAAGATTAGGACAGTAGACTAGATTAACAAAATTTCATGACATTCATTCAAAAAGTATTTATTAAGGATGTATGGTGTGTCAGCCCTATCCTAACACTGAAAACACAGCTGTGAACAAGACAGACATAGCTCCTGCTCCCAAGGAAGTGGAAGGAGACAGTCGAACAACCATATGCTATGAAGAAAACTTAAAGGGAAAGGGAGAGATAACATAGGAATGTTTTCTCTTTTCATTGGTGTTCTGTGCTTTCTATTTGAATAATCTTTACATATGAGTACGATCTCAAATTTTCACAAATACAAGATTTCTTTGGATTAATGTAACATTAGCAGGACTACCAATATTAAAATTTTCTGAGAAGGCTCATGCCAGACAACCAGCCTTTAGTGAGATTTTCATAGATTATGGTCTTCTTCCTAATCTAGATGGAGTAGTATAAGAGTTTTGATGGGGCAGAGGAATATAGGGCATTGAAGAGCATGAACTAGCTAGATGACAGAGGGAGCAAGTGAGATAGAAATCTGAGAGCAGACCATTGCAGGCAGAAGGAAAAGTGCAAAGGCCTGCGGCTGGAGGGTGAATGATGTGCTAAGGGCACAGTGAGGTGGCCGGTGTGGAGGGGATAGAGTGAGCTAGAAGTCAGAGCTCGGAGCCAGATTAAGAGGGGACTTTTAGGGCTTCATAAGGACATTGGATTTTACTATAAGATGGGAAGCCATTGAAGGACTCTTAGTAGAGGAGACTGATTTACTGAATCTCTTTAGCTACTTTGTGGAAAATAAACACAAGGACAAAGGTAGAAACATGAAGATTGGTTAGGAGGCTATACTGGCATAAGTGATTGACAATGGTCTAGATGAGGCAAGGAGCCCTGGAGCGGCAAGCTGCTGGATATATTTTGAAGGTCAATCTGCCAGAATTTGCAGACAATTTTGTTTTGGAGTACAAGAGAACAAAAGGAGTCAAAGATGACTCCAAGATTTTTGGTGTGAGCCACTAAAAGATGGAATTGCCTTTTACTGTGAAGAGGAAGACTGGAAAAGTGTAGGTTCGTAGAGGGGAGGGAGCATAAAAATCGGGACCTACATGTTGAGATGTCCATTAGACAAAGCAAAGGAAATGTTGATAGGGAAGTTGGATTTATAAATCTGGATAGGAAGGCTGGGTACTGACATACATTTGGGAGTCAGCAGAGCATTAAAGGTGTTTAAGCCACCAAATAGGGTGAGATTACCTAGGGAGTGAGGGAAGATGGAAAAGACTTCTGAAGCCTTAGCCTAGGACACTCAGTATTTGGAGGACAGGAAGGAACAGATTCAGCAAAGCAGAATTAGAAGGAACAATCTGTGACATTAGAGATTCTAGAGCAAGTATACTTTGTACGCTGGAGGCCAAGGGAGGGGAAAAAAAGTGTTTTTAAGGAAGAGTGATCAATTTGTGTCAAATGCTGGCAAGTAAAGAACTGACAATTGCATTTGATAACAGGAAGGCAGTTTTGTTGAAATACTGGAGACAGAGCCATTCTGAAAAGAATGAAGGGAAGAAAGTGAGACAAGAACAGACAACCATTTTGAAGAGTTTCTCCCCAAAGGTGAGTAAAGAAAATGGGACGTTAGTTGGCAGGGGATGTGGGGCTGTTTTGTTGTATTTTTCTTTCTTGGTATTAAGACTAGAAATACTATAACATTACATACCAATAGAAAAGTCCAATAGAAGGGGAAACTTGGATAACTGAGACAGAAGGAATAATTGCAGGAACTAAGTTCCTGTATGCAACTAGAGGGGTTACTGGCCTTAAGAAGAGTCATCCCTCATAAGGACATGGAAGGAAGGCAGGCAGATAAGTCTGCTAAAAATAGCAGGTGGAGATCTCTGATTAACTTTGTTGTTTTGTGTGTGTGTGTGTGTGTGAAATGAGAAGTGAATTAATCACCTTTTGAGTGTGGAGGGAGCAGGTTTGAAGAAAGAAGAAAAAGTAGAAAAGGGGTCTCAGAGAATGAAAGAGTAAACTGACTAAGAAAATGTAGGAAGATTGTCAGGCAACTCTGAGGGCCTACTTTAGCTTTGTCATGAAATGAAGGAATGAGAAGTCAGCACAGTTGTGTTAATCTACGTTCTTTCTAGCCACCCGGTTGCAGAAGCCAAGTGGGCTGAGTTGGATTGAAAGAGGGTTGAGGGAGGAAAAGACAAGAGAGAGTTGAGAATGCATGAAGCAGGTAATTAGCATGATGGGCCTTGGAATCAGGTAGAGATAAAAGCTAACCTGAGCATTTTTATAACCAGTGTTTGGAACTCTGCGTCCAAACTTTGCTTATTTCCATTTCTCTTAGTTCTTTTTCTGGAGCTTTGTTCTGTTCTTTTGTTAGAGACGTTTCTTTATCTCCCCATTTTGGCTGCCTCCCTATGTTTGTTTCTATGTATTAGGTAGAGCTGCTATGTCTTCCGGTCTTAGTAGAGTGGCCTTATGTAGTAAGTGTGCTGTGGGGTTCAGTGCCGCAGTCTTTCTGGTCACCTGAGCCACGTACTCCAGGTGTGTCCTTTGTGTGTGTTGTGTGTGCCCTCCTCTTGTAGTTGAGCCTTGGTTGATAATTGCACATCAATGGGAGGGATTGACCCTTGGGCTCACCGGTTGTGAGGATTGGCCTTGACTACATAGAAGAGTTGTTGTGCAGGGCTGACCCTATGGAGCAGGACCTGCCTCAGCAGGACTCTGGTGTCTGCCCAATCCACCCCTTGGATGTGTTGTACTTGGATGTCAGGGAGAACTTCAACAGAGAGATAGGAAGCATAAAATTGGAGATGAAAACCATAAAAAAGAATGAGTCAGAAATAAAGGATGCAATAACAGAAATGAAAAATATATTACAGGGAATCAACAGTAGATTAGATGAAGCAGAGAATCCTACCAGCAATGCAGAAGATAAGGTAGCAGAAAACACCCAACCAGAACAGCAAAAAGAAAAAAGAATCCAAAAAATTTAGGAGAGTTTAATGGGCCTCTGGCACAATATCAAGCTTACCAACATTTGCATTATAGGGGTACCAGAAGGAGAAGAGAGAAAGCAAGGAATTGAAAACCTATTTGAGGAAATAATGACAGAAAACTTCCCTAACCTTGTGAAGGAAATAGACATTCAAGCCCAGAAAGCACATAGAATTCTAAACAAGATGAATGAACCCAAAGAGGCCCACACCGAGACACATCATAATTAAAATGCCAAAGGTTAAATACAAAGAGAGAATTTTTAAAGGAACAAAGAGAAAAGCAGTTAAGTTACCTACAAGGGAGCCCACATACAACTGTCAGTTGATTTCTCAACAGAAACTTTGCAGGCAAGAAGGAAGTGGCAGGAAATATTCCAAGTGATGAAAAGCAACAACATACAACCAAGATTGCTCTACCCAGCAAGGCTGTCATTTAGAATTGAAGGACAGATAAGGAGCTTCCCAGACAAGAAAAAGCTGATGGAGTTCACCACCACCAAACCAGTATTACAAGGAATCTTAGAAGGACCTCTTTAAGATGGGACGGAGGTTAAGGATGGGTGAAAGGAGCAGGGATTAAGTACAAATTGGTTGTTATACAGTAGTCATGGGGATATACAGTATAGCATAAGGAATATAGTCAATAATATTGCACTAACTAGGTGTGGTTCGGATAGATACCAGATCTATCAGGGTGATAGATGGGAATGGGGTTGGCGGCAGGGTGAAAAAGGTGAAGGCATTAAGAAAAATAAATTGGTAGTTAATACAGTATGGGGAATATAATCAACAATGTTGCAAAGATCATGTGTGGTGCCAGATGGGCACTGGACTCATCAGGGGGATCACATCATAGATGGTGTAGGTGCCTGACCACTGTGTTATACACCCGAAGCTGAAGTAGAATAATATCGAACGTCAACTATAACTAAACATATAGGTATATATAGTCACGGGATGTGGAGTACAACATAGGGAAGATAGTCGATGGTATTGTAACAGCTATATAAGATGTCAGAGGGTAGTAGCTTCGGAGGGGGGTGGGTTATCACTTTATGAGGGGTTTAAATGTCTAACTAGTACGTTGCTTTGTACACCTGAAACTAATAAAAAATAAAAATAAATAAAGTACCGAAAGAAAAATAAAAGCTAACCTGAGAGGGTGAATAGGTGGGAAGGTTAGGTGGGAGTATTTTGGAGGTCCTGGTGGCGCTGCTGAAGAGTCGCTCAAGTCAGAGCACAGAAGGGAGTGCGTTAGAATGATAGGAGGTGGTGGTCAGAGCGTGGTATGCTGGAAACCGAGACTTTCTGGTAGTAGGTAAAGATTCTAGTATTTGCAAAGTCTAAGGTAACACCATGGAAGTGGTTGGCTGAGGTAGGATAAATCACATCTATTAACCTTTTTTGAAAAATTGTATCCTCTCACACATATAGGTTGACTTCTAAAACATTTCATCATAAGCTTACATGACTGTAAAGAAAATACATCCTGGTATATTTTCTATACTGGTATTTCAAAATAAAACCAGTACATCACTCAAACATATTCAAATATATTTCAAATGCTTTAAAAGTACCAACAAATAAAAGTTTAACATTGTTTTTCCCCTGAAATTACATTTTCATTCCACTTCCCCCACAAAATATTATCCTAATGATGTATTTGTATTCTAAGTGTCATTTTATTACCTTGTTATACTTCTTTGCAACGAAAATATGTATGTCTTTAAGTAAAAAACTTTCTTTTGAATTGAATATTACACTTATTAGCTCACAATTGATTAAAACAGTATAAAATTGATAATTTATTAAAAATAAGTGAAAATATATTCAACATGACAAAGATTTGGGAGTGAATTTTATGGTGATTTGTAAAAAGGTTTCCCAATTTCAGTATTTTAAATGTTCCCTGTAGTGTCCCAGAAACTTAAATTTTGAGGCAACTTCATGGGTTGCTCTCTAACCTAGAATGGTGTTCAAGACTATACTGAAGCAATGGCAGTAAAAAGCTGGTTCTTTTCACTGTTTTAGAAGTGATGTGTCACAGTAAGAGGGTGACAAGGGAACTTTGCTTTTTTTTTTGGTAAAATGAACATGACTGTGAAAAGGGAGAAGGGAAATTTTCCCATCATCTTTACTTGGACTTGATACTTTATTCTCTTTAGAATACAAGATCTGACAATTAAGTTTGTGAATTTGTTGCAAAGATGCTGCTAACCTTTTTCATATCAGAGGGATTATTCATTATGAATTTGTACCAACTGGACAAACAGTTAACCAAGTTGACTATTTGGAAGTGCTGAGAAGGCTGCATGAAAAAGTTAGACAACCTGAACTTTTGGCCAACAATTCATGGCTCTTGCATCACGACAATGCACCAGCTCACATGGCACTGTCTGTGAGGGAGTTTTTAGCCAGTAAACAAATAACTGTATTGGAACACCCTCCCTACTCACCTGGTCTGGCCCCCAGTGACTTCTTTCCTTACCTGAAGATGACACTCAGGACATCAAGGGTAATACGACGACAGCTCTGATGGCCAGAAAAAGAGTTCCAAAATTGCTTTGAAGGGTGGACTAGGCGCTGGCGTTAGTGCATAGCTTCCCAAGGGGAGTACTTCAAAGGTGACCGTAGTGATATTCAGCAGTGAGGTATGTAGCACTTTTTCTAGGATAGGTTCATGAACTTAATTTCATACCTCATAAACATTAAACTATTCTCAAAATAGCTTTACCAAACACATTTATAGAGACTGACAGGGAGCTTGTTGCTTCTCAGTATCTAGACACCAGCATATCAAAAACTGTTTGATGTAATTTTCTGGCTCCAGGAATAATTTGATTATCTTATTCTTCACAGCTATTGATCTTCCTGAAGACCCCAACTAATTTCAAGGTGAAACAAACTATAAGATTTCCTATTCTCTCACTAAACTGTGCTAGAAATGGTAAATGGATCTCTGTTGATGACTCTGGCCGAAGCTGTAACTCTTAGGCAATTGGCTACCCTTTTCTCTAGAGGCCCTGTGACTCATACACCATTCAGGTTTGGTTCTATCTACAGAAGGTACTTCCCTACACTTTCATAGAAATTTTTGACAGTGGCATTGATTAAGCAATTCTGCCTTTTCAGTAAATGATTTTACAGAAACAAATTATATTATGTTGAAATAACAATGAAAATCTCCAAGGAAAATTGTTTAGTTGATTTTTACAGGTTCTAAAACCAAAGGAGTACCATGACATTAAATTCTAATAAACTTCAGAGCACACTGGGAGCACAAGATTGTTACCCAGAGGTCAATCATCACATCTGCTTGACCAATATGGTTATAATACAACGTACGTTGAATTCAGATCCTTATTACTTGCCCTTTGTTGTCCATGCTTTCCCAGAAACAGGTACAAGATTATTAACAGTGGTCTCTTCTAGTTTCTCTAATAGAATGTGAAGGTTACAGTCCCTGTGTGCCTAGAAAATCTAGGCCGATTCTATTAATCAAGAAACTGAACAAGTTAAATTATTTTCAACAATTAATTAATAGACTACATAACCCAATTATATTTGACAGACAATTATTTGAACAATATTATTTGTTGCATCAGATTCATTTAGGAAGGCTTAAAACATGTACACTTTCTCCACTAGATTGAGAATTACTGCCTAACAAACAGAAAGAAGGTACAAATCCCCATTCCTGGCTGATGCCTTTAAATAATGGTATATATAGTATCAAGAGTACTGGGGATATAGGAAAGAGAGGAGCTGGGATGTAACTCCCTATACAGCATGATTACCCAAAATATGATCCATCCTTTTATGGTATTGTTTAGGACAATATTTTCAAAAAGTTTTAAAGGACCCCTACTTTCTCAGGATATAAATAGGTACTATAGGGGGAAATTTGTCAAGATTTTCCAGAACCTCTACTATGTACCTTCTGAATCTCCAAGAGAGAGGATATAATAGCAAAGTATCCCAGCTTTCTTGAGCAGATTAGCATTCCAGGATGAATGGAATACTTTGAGACACTGGTTGGGACCATACTCTCATCCTAAGACAGAGAATGTTGCCTAGGAATGCTTTTCTATGTGGTATGCTTTTGCAAATTATTCTTTCAGTGTACTTAAATTATCTTTGAATTGTCATATTAATGTAAAAAGTCATGATGAGGCAGGTCTAAAATGGGAAAATACGTAGAGAAACAAATGACACTCAGTTTATGCCTGGAGATTATTTACAAATGATTGTGTACAGTAATTTTCATAGCATAGTATTTGCACTCTTGCCTCTTGGAAGGATAATCCTCAGTGAAGCACAAAAGTTAACACAAAGATTCAAGTATCTGGTAAAAAAACAAAACAAAACATCAAATTATCTACCTTAATCCTGCATGTAAAGTAGTACAGAGATCTATCTTTAGCTACTATTTTGCAATTCACTGGGTTGACCACTGTTAAAATATTTAAACAGGTACTGCAAACTCTCTCACCCATAAAGTACTTCTTTACAAAAGTGGTTTACCAAGATCCTAAATTCACTCTTGTTAGCTTAAAAGGATCAAAGCTTCATTTTCAGATCTTCAAATGACATGAAAGTGATTATTAAAAAAAAGTTTTAATCTCAGTTCCAGATAATTCAGCATTTAATCTACTATTTGAAAGGGAAATCTCATTAACGTAAGATGGATTTTAATATAGTGAAGACTTAAATAGAAAGAAAATCAATTTATATATTTTTTCCTTCTCTTAACTAGCCATGGGAAATTTATTTTTCACTGTGCAATTAGCAAAGTTCTAGATTGCCAATTCCACTAAGTTACTCCTTAAACTTAGTCACCATACCTTCAAAGCCAGAGCTACAACAAACTTTTTGTGGTCAAAACTGAACAACTCTTCAATCACTATTTTGCTACAATCTATAATCACTTTTCTTCACTTGATCTTAGCCAAAAGGCCAAGAAGCGATAATAATTACTTTTCTTAATCTATAAGAATTTTTAATTGATGAGAAATGAAATTTATAATCAAAAAGCAAAATATACTCTAAAGATCGTAGAAGAAAATTTCTGACATTTGGGGGATGTAACTGTGTCTCAGGAATCCATAAAAGTCAATCTTAAAGGCTTGGAATTGCTATATGCTACCATTTCATATCCTTGGTAAGTATAACAGCAAGTTCTTACCTTGGTACCAAAATCACTACTTCCCACATGCTCCCATATTACTAATCTAAAACCTGATCCCCTGGAGAGAAAACTAGTCAGTTGGCCTAATATCTTTGTTTCTAGGTGGGAAGTTTCTAAGATTAGTATGCTATATAAATAAATTTGAACAAAATATAAATTCCTTTGTTCAAACAAAGTAATTGGATCTTGCTGCTCAAAGCAAGTGTATATAGCAAAATACTGCTATCTGAACTCAGTCAAGAACAGGGAAGAAAATACCCCCTACTTAAAAAAAAAGGACAATATTTTTTGATTACGTCATGCAGAAACCAAAACATATATTGAAGCTCAGTACTAGGTCCTCTCTTAGAATCTATTTATTTTTAAGCTAGACACTAATTTGACCAAATGCTCTTCCAACACACAATATAAAAGAGGGATAGAACCTACAAGGCAGTTTTAGAAGCAAGGAAAAATGAAAATCACTAAAAGCAGCCAAATTTATTTCAAAAACCAGTCTGAGGCAAGTGGAGAGGTAATAGTCCTCCATTTTGGGGCAAGATTGAAGATTATCGCTATATATTATAACGCAGAGCCGAGTCAAATCTCCGTTTATGTCCTATCATAGGCGGATAGTGATTAAAGGACACATTTAAGAAGACAGGACAATTTTTATCCAATACAATAAAAACATGAAAGAATGCTTTAGGGCTTATAGGTGCATACCCAACATCCCAAAACACACTGCTATCCCAAACTCTCATTGCTTCAGTGTTTATGACATGAATATGGACATGTCGGAGCTATCCAACTCATAAGGAAATTGGAACTTTGTTTAATAATGGAAACCGCTAAATCAAGAATGCACTAGCATGTGGGTAGCTGAGGGAGTTGTCTGGAAAATTTTAACAGCTTTTTCAGGGCCAGAATTCTAGGCCCAAAGCAACTGTAGACAAGTCTGCCCAGGACCTCTCTCTCAAATCCCAAAGAGTAGCATTATAGGAGCTGCAGTTTTTATCCTGAGATTAGAAAACAGGTAAGATTGGAGACTTGTGGAGTCAGGATAATGTTAGTTACTCTAATACTGATACAGATAACGCTGGTCAATACCTTAGGGGGTTACAGAAACCTTTATTTAGAAGGACATTCCACATGCAGGTAGCTAGATAAATGCCTTGTAATTAAGACAGTGTTATTATTTCTGTTTTATACTGTTAGTCAAGGAACTGCAGTGGTTAATCTGTTTTTGCTTAAAGTGTTTCCCAGAGTAGGATGGTAAGATAGTGGTCAAAATTCTCTTCAAATCCTTTTGATTACGTCATGCAGAAAGAATCAGTTCTGGTGTTTATATTTTGTACCCTTACCTAATATTATTTACCTATTATACCTTTTAATGAAGGGAGGGTAGAGTTTGGGCTGAGTTTTAACAGGCAATACTACATAGCTGGAATTTAATAGCACTGCTTTGTTCTCATTATACCTTAAGGTAATCATCTATTCACAGAAAGTGATACTAATTTTCCATTTACCAAAGTTATATGCTTCCTTTTCAAAATAAGTTGACATCAAAAAGTTATTTTTTTAATCCTTTTTTTTTAAATTAGGAGGGTACAGCTCAGTGGCCCATGTGGGGCTTAAACTTGCAACCTTGGTGTTATTAGCACCATGCTCTAACCAACTGAGCCAACCAGACACCCAAAAAGTGAGTCTTATTTAAGAAAAGTATTGAGTAAATAATACTTTTAAATATGAAATTAGGATGGTATGTGGAAATGTCAAAATCCATTAAGATCGTTGTCGGAAGTTTAGAAAATGCTGCTTTAAAGTCATTACCACATACATGAATTAAAAGCTATTATCTAATAAACTACCTAATTAGGAACTTTGTGAGAACTATTTCCTCTGACTAATATTAAGGGACATGAATATTTTTAGGATAACCATATCTTAAATTATTCATTTTACAGGTGAACCAACTGCAGGCCAAGAACAAGTGACCTCTGTGATGCCCAAGAAGTCCCTAGCTCTGGAATCCTGGACCAGATCACTGCCCTGACATGAAGTGGGTTATGATAAAGGAGCAACGGTTTCTCTTATTGATGTATAAGAGTTAGGAACACAGCAAAGGTAATTCCAATATAACTTATACTTGACTTAAAACCGATTTGAAAGACATCAAGCTGCAAAGACATCATTCAGGAAGGGCTATAAAGCTGACTAGCTTATTTATATCAACTGCTCCTTGAAGGCAGTCTTCTCTCTATTTCAAGTGTCGGGGAAGGAGGACAGACCTCTCAGAGGGAGTCACACACTGGGTACATATAAAGGATAGGAGAGCTGTAATTTTTTGGCTTACTATAGAGCTTTTGAAACTTGATGTGATTTTGTACCTTTCTCTCTTTTTTCATGCCTGCCTAAAGGCAACAGAATGAGTTATCAGTTCATTTGAAGTTATGACCAAAGACTCCAGCTGACCCACAGTTCTGACTGGCCTTCCCATTCCATTCACTTGGCCACTCTCCTAAGCGACATTCACACACACCTCACTAACTCCTGCGGACTCCCCACATGCCTTCTCTCTTCCAGCCCTTCACTGGGAAAGTAGAAGCTATTAGAAGAGAATGATCTCATTTACCCAATTCCAAATTTAGCAAGCTATCTGCATATACACCCATTCACCTAAGCTATCTGCATATACACCCATTCACCTAAGCTATCTGCATATACACCCATTCACCTAAGCTATCTGCATATACACCCATTCACCTAAGCTATCTGCATATACACCCATTCACCTAAGCTATCTGCATATACACCCATGGAACCTAAGCACCATCAGGCTACAGACTTTTGTCACGTTATAGTCACGGCTTTATCCCCAGTACCTAACACGGTGCCTTGTCAATAAGAGCTGCGCACTACATATTTGAACGAGTAAAAACACTGCCTTCCCTTTTGACACATTAATTGTAACTGACCCTGTGCCTATTGAGACTAACTCCTCAGGAGTCCCAGTTCTCTCTCCCCTGCCTATTCAGATTTCACTCCTACAATCCACTCCACCCTACAGCGTTCCTTTGTTCCCTTCTAGTGGGATATTCCAGTCAGCATGTAATCATGCTGTATGTTCTCCTTAAAAGTTAAAACCCTCCCTTAGCTCACCCATCCCTCAGCTACATCCCATTCATCCCCTGTACGTCAAAAGTGGAGTTGTCCAGGGGCATCCCAGCTTCGGGTACCCCCTCTCGTAAGAGCTGTACTTTCGCTTTAATAAAAAATCTTTGCTCTTCTGAAAAACTACAAAACTGGAGTTGTCTATAATTGGTGACTCCAAACCCTTCCTGCTCCCAATCAGCTCCAAGTAGCCCTTCACCCCTGAATGTACAGCCTGTTAAATTTAACAACACTCCCAATGTAATGGTTAATTCGCAGTCCCCACCTTACTTAATAGCACTGAAGAGAACATTCTTCTTGAAACTTTCTTCACTTTTGTTTCTGGTGTGCCACATTTTTCTGGTTTATCGCCCTAAGAGAGCTAAGTCTCTTTTGCTCCCTCCTCCCTGCTTTGAATGCTGGACCACCACAAGCCTCCCTCCCCCCACCCGCCCATCCCCCATCTGCACGGCTGCTACTCAAAATGGGGGTCCCTGAACCAGCAGCATCAGCATCACTGAGCTTATTGGAAATGTTAACCTCTCAGGCGCACACCAGACCTACTGAATCAGAATCCGCATTGTCAACAAATAATCAGGTAACTAATTTGCGTATTAAAATTTGAGAAGCACTGCTCTACTCACATGAGTGATTTCAGCGACATGACTTTAAACTGCATTCACACGCTAACTTATAATGTTTATCTCCTGTCCTCTCCCCCCAACTTCAGTCCCCCAACTCCATGCTGGATCCCAGTAGCAATCTACCAGGCATCTCAAACCTAAGTGCAGAACAGGAATCTGGATTTTCCCCTCAAACCAGAAGTCTAAGAGTCATCCTTACCGTCTTTTTGCTTTTCTATCCCTGGGCCAAAGTCCTCCTAATGGCTGTACCTTTAAAATATAGGCCAAGTCCCACCACTCACCACTTCCACTGCGACCACCTTAGTCTAAGCCACCAATATTTTGGGGGCAAAGACTTCTGAAAGTCTCCAAAATCGCCCTGTTTTCACCAAGGCCCCCTTTGCACACAGCATCCAGTGATCTTCCCCAATTTTCTACCATGGCTTCCAAGTGCCAACATTTTCTAGCCCTTTCCCCATTGCCAAATGCTCTGCTCTAGTCAAACTGACAAGTGTGTTCTACTCCTGCCTCCCCTAAAGCTCTGCCTGCTTTACTGACTAATTTCTGTCTGGTCTCAGCTCAAAGACCCTTCCTTAGGAAGACCTTTTGTAACCACTATAACTAATAGCCTCAGCCCCTTTTCCATTCATTTTCTATCTCCTGACACTGATGCACTTTCCTTTTAACACTTAACAGTTACCTGACATTATATATATCTGACTCTCCACTAGGGTGTATGATCCAAGAACAGGGACTTTTTCTTTTTAAGCCACAATTGCTTAGAATGGTGCCTAGCACACAAGAAGCACTCGAGGACTGAGTCTTCAAGTGTTGTTGGTGGAACTGTTGGGGGCAGGGAACAAACTCTCAGGGATGTATCAGCACTTATCTATGCCTCAGAGTCATACCAATCTGGATGTAGAGAATCCACCATAAGTTTTCTATAGGTTTAAGTTTTCAAATATGGCAGTGGTTCTATCACTTTTCTGTACATGAGAATTATCTGAGGATCTTTTAAAAATTCTAATAAGCCGTATTTTAAACAAATCAGTTCACAATTGCTGGGAATGGGGCACAAGTATCAGTATTTTTTGAAACTCCTGAGGTAATTCCAATGTAAGATAAGTTTGGGAACCACTGGTATATAGTATAGGTTGGTAAGTATCATATAAGTCACACAGGAGAGCTAGGAGAGAAAAAATCAATTTCTTTTTCCAAACAAGCAGACAGGATTTTTCACATGTTAACCAAAAAGAATCAAGGTCATCAGATTAGGAAAAAAATGAGGAATAAAAAGTATGTTACACATAGATTTAAAGAACTAGTTAATCCACTGCCCCACCCCCCAAAAAAACTCAAAAACTCTCTGATTATATGGACATATATCCATCAAAATGCTTACCCTTAAAATATTAGGATCTTGGAAAATTCAATTTACAAATACATTATCAATTGCATTATTAATGAAATTAGTTCATTAAACATGGAGACATCAAACAGCACCAATACCAGAAAGTTAAGAAAGTAAATACACTGTTACTTAAAATAACATATAATCACTGATTGGGATTGAAATGAATGATAGCCACTAGCAAAATTATTGAAACTACCATTTGATATAAAGTATATGCCCTTTTCCCACTGATTGGACTGTGTCTAGGCATCCCAGCAGTGGGTCAATGTAGAAAATATTATTAAATAAGATGCATTCTTTTTCAATTGTTCAACCTTGAACCATGATTCTATGCAACTCAAAGTTTGCCAATATAAGCCAATGGCAGCATTTTTGGTATTCTAACTACTCTTACCTGTCCCAATTAAAACAAAACAAAACACAACTGCCTTATTAAGCACTAGATTAGGACGTCTATGAAGCAGCAGCACGGCATTTACAAATGGGCTACTGACAGTGTATCAAAATGCTACTAAGGAAAAGACAGCAGCAAATACTCTAATAAGAGCACATTATTCCACATGGAATCCCAAATTATTCTTATCTCTAGTTCCTTAAATTCTTGGAAGACTAGAGATGAACAAGTGTATGTATAAATAGGGCCAGGGAGAAAGAAGCTGTCAATGGTATAGTGTTCATATTTTAAGTTACCCAAGATAATTTGAATGCTTGCAGAGAACTCCAACTGTATCTAAATTTTTTAAGTATGTAGAACTAAAATGCTAGCAAAACTTTGGTGTTTACCCAAAAAATAGCATTGCATTTTAAGTGAAAATGAAATAGGCATGGTTTGTGAAGTTTTTATAATGTTCACACCACCCTCTCCCTATTCCCTGCTCCTTTCATTGGGTCTTCCTAGTCTTTCATAAAGACTACCTGGTTTAAAATATTTGGTAATTCAGTGCAGAAAATTAAGGTCACAGACAAAGTACAACAACTTTTAATATGCCATTAATACTAATGATTAAAAATTATTGCATAGTCTTATGCATTTACCCTAAAACATTTTCTGAAAGTAAATTCTGAAAGAATTATATAAAAGACAAATAACTCTTTAAAATGTGGATGGCCTTTACTACCTCGATCTTCTATCCTTTTTTGTCTTTTCAGTACTTTTGTCCATTGTTTTCTCATTATCTCCCCTGCACTTTGGGCAATACCATTTCCCCTTTGGTTTATAGGTAAGTGAAACACATGAAAAGTGAAACCATTCAATTGGACACTGTTCATTGTCACATCCGATCATCTCCCCATAAGACACTTGGTTACATAAACAGTATGTAGGTTCATTAGGATCTATTGCAAATTCAACAGGTGAAGCTTCCCTTTCCTGCTTGGCCTTGGAGCGTTTCTTTTTCTTGGCGGACTTGGATTTCTTTTCTTTAGGTGGTTGATCATCACAGTCTTCAATCCCATTTGTCATATGACATAAATCACGGCTTTCACTGGTTCGCTGTCTGCGGGGTCTTCTTGAAGATCTTTCTGGTTGGTTGGAATCCATTTTTGCTTTATCTGAGCCTCGTTCACTTTCAGCAGGATCTTGAAAACACTGTGAATGTAGCTCCATTTGCCTAGCCCGATTTTCTACCAATTCGAGCATTTGTGTGACAATCTGAATTTTCTCATCTCCCAGCTCTTGACTATTGATTAATGCTCTCTGGAGATGCTGCTGTAGGCGTTTTTTCTGGTTTGCATCATCTTCTTTCTTATATTTTTCATAGACATCATCAATTTCCTTTAATGTTTCTAAAAAAGGAAAAGGAAAATCAGAATGGCATTGTATGTTGTTAGCACATACAGTATTTTTCAAGTCAGTTACTTTCACAGAATTGGTAAAGTGAGAACGATCTCAAACCATAAAACCACACTCTTCTATACTATGTAACATTAAAAAACATTACTTCCCATACAAAGACCATGTTTTCCAATATTATATTTAGAAATAAATTAATAAAAGAACACAAAATGCTCTAATACTCATTCTATATTAAAGAGGATGAGATATGAAGCTAATTAATAATCAAAAGCATTTTACATGGGCGGGCTCACTGTACGCCACTTTAGAATCTACCTAGTGCCATATTGCCTGTATTTCATTTGAACCTCAACAACCTTGTGTATAAAATTTACATACCCGACTCCAGCTGTGAAAATTAAAGAGGTGGCAGGACTAGGCTACAGATTCCTGTTCAACTGTGTTTATAGGATTTACAGTTCAATCAATGACTTGCTACATGACTCCAAAGACACTACATCTTTACTTTCCTATCATATCCCTGGACACTTAAACAAAGCAGACACAAGTAGCTCTTAGCTTCCTATCATATTAGTTTTAATGGCTCTTTTATTTTGTCACATGGGAGATTCTGAAAACCAAACTATTTCTAGAGCAGGTTTAGGTTCATGTTCTGGCATCAACTGACTGAGCTTCTAACAAAATTACAATAAAGTCAGCATTGGATCATTATGCTTTTGTAGATAAGTCAGCTATTCAGTCTACACTTTCTAACTGCTGATTTAGGTATTGTATAGCATGTGGAACACATTTAAATCAATTAAAAATGGCTGAGTCACTAGAAGGTATATAAAAATTTGAAAATATAGTTCTAGATGTCACCAAAACTTTACACAAGATTAGTTTTTCATTCAAACTTGTTCTATTTCTTATCCTTATGAAATATAATGTTACTTGAAAAAAGTTCTGTCTTACTAAAGGTGGAGAAACAAAAAATTAACTCTAATTTACCATACCACATGGCATGCCACTGTTTTATCTTCCAATATTATTATTCTAATGACATGAACAGAAGTGTTAGCCAAGTAAAATACATACATTGGGGCTGTCTACAAGATAACACAAAGCAAGTATTCAACACAACTCTTATGAATTAGCTCCTCCCTAGAAATTGTACGTATTCACACATGATGGACAACTGCTTAACCCATATATGACAAAATGGCACCACACATTTGAGGGTACTCATGCCTGCACAGCATATTTTCAAACAAAGTTCACATCTAGCCCATTACACCCAGCTAGGTCTTTAAGCAGATTTCTTAAGAACGTAATTTTCTTCCATGGAAAATAAGGAAATTATGTATTTTTCCCCAGACACAAAATTTGAAGATTAAAAAATAAAAGGTAAACCTTATTTCAAACATTCTGTATCTAACAATCAGGAGTTTCAAGCTAATTATATCATATCAGCATACTGATATTATACATGAGCCAAAAATTCACATTTTAATTATGAAGGAAGGAAACTAACACTTTCTGAGCCCCTTCTATGTGGTATTTTCTTTTATTAGTTTCAGGTGTACAAAACAGACATTTATATATCTCACAAAGTGATAACCCCAATAAGTCTATTACCCGTCTAACATTGTACATAGTTATTACATTATTGACTATATTCCCTACTTGATTATATATCCCTGTGACTATTTTTTTAAAATTATAGTTGACATTCAATATTATTTTATATTAGTTTCAGGTGTATACCATATTGGTTAGACATTTATGTAATTTATGAAGTGATCCCCCTGATAAGTCTAGTACCCACCTGACACTAGTTTTTACAATATTGATTGTAGTCCCCACACCGTGCTTTACATCCCCATGACTATTTTGTAACTACCAATTTGTACTTCTTAATCCCTTCACTTTTCTCACCCAGCCCCCCATGGTCCCTCCCATCTAGTAACCATCAGTTTGCTCTCTGTATCTATGAGTCTATTTTTGTTTTGTTTGTTCATTCATTTTGTTCTTTAGATTCCACATATAAGTGCGATCATATGGTATTTGTCTTCCTCAGCCTGATTTATTTTACTTAGCAAAATACCCTCTAGGTCCATTCATGTTGCCGCAAATGGTAAGATTTCATTCTTTTTTATGGCAGAGTGATATTCCATATTAGGTTGGTGCAAAAGTAATTGCGGTTTTTGCAATTATTTTTAACTTTATAAAATCACAATTATTTTTGCATCAACCTAATATATGTACCACATTTTCTTTATCTGATTGTCTATTGATGGGCATTTTGGTTGTTCCAATATCTTGGCTACTGTAAATAATGCTGCAGTAAACATAGAGGTGCATATATCTTTTCAAATTAAGGTGTTTTCTTATTTAATCCCTACAGCAACCCATGAGGAAGCTGTCACTTCTACATATGAAAAAATATGAAGCTCAAGAGGTAACAACCTTAGACTTAACTCTGCCAGATATATATGTCTGACTCTGCCATTTAAGCATTTTCTACTAAGCTGCATGGAAGGTACTTGAAATTAAGTATTAAATTTTAGTTCAAAGGCTATTTACCCAAGAAATTATGAGCAAAAATATTGGAACAACTGAGGGTCTCTAATAACCATATCCCATAATAAATAATACTTCACTCAATTGTAAAATTTTCCTCATTTCTCTATTTTTAAGTTAAAATTACTTTTAAGGTTCTTCAGTAATTTCTAAAAGTGTCTCAAATAGGTAGGAGAGAAATTTCTTTGACTGCCTACATAATTTATATCAGTAAATACTGCTGTATTAGATCCAAAAATAGAAAATACTTAAGAACTAGCAAAAAAATAAAAAAAAACATGAAATCTGAACCAAGAATACACAAATATATACAGCTAATAAACATAAAACTGTGAAAGCTGAACTTAGTAAGCATGTGCACAGAGTGTAAACTAGATTGTTGTTTTTATATTGATCTTGAAACTAACCACCATCTTAATGGAGCTGAAAATTTTACAATCTCTCAATCTTTTAAGATTTAATGCTGTTTCTCGTGTTACCAGAACTACTTACAACAATTCTAAATGGAAGATTTCCTTCTAACAAATTGTTGCCCCCGCAACCCCATTTCAAATAAAAATAGCTTAACTTTTGTGAAGGTGAATACAGTTATGTGTCTTTAAAGAAATGTAAAAACCTGCAAACTTTACACACTTCAGACCTATTATTATTTGAAAAACTAAAAATGTGCAATATGCAATTATTAAACACATATGTATCATTTTTGGGTTACAATGCATGTATTATATGTGTCCCATGTCTGTAGACACAGACATGGCCCCTACAGGCCCCTCGGTCTGTAGGAAATACCTTTGGTGAGCTTTTATTTTTTTTAAAAAACAAAAAGTTAAAATAGTTTAAAAACGGATGTGCATCTGAAGAAGCCAGGCTGTGAAGGCAAATATTCTCCAACTAATTGGACAAGTTACTTTTCAACTCCTTGTAAACTATGATTTATCCACAAAATGAATTTCAACTTCATAGGATTATTGTAAGAATTAAAGGAGATAATGTTCTAGACCTGGCACAGTGCTTGCAACACAGTAAATCATCAGTATCACTTCTCTTCCCCCCAACACAGATCTGTCCTATCGATCATGGATTCAAACGACAGGAATAAATTACAGATTCCAAAGCACAGAGACCCTTAAATTTCTAACATGCTAAGGGCCAGAAATGTCACCCCTGAAGTGTTTTCCTTAAAAACTAAATCATAAGATTAATGAGGTGGCTAGAAAACAGAGAACAGGTCCAAGAAGTCATCTGTTTCAAGTCCATATGGCTGCTTCCACATTATGTCCAAGGTCTGTTCCTTGA
The DNA here is from genome assembly GCF_964194185.1 of Rhinolophus hipposideros. Classification (NCBI taxonomy): domain Eukaryota; kingdom Metazoa; phylum Chordata; class Mammalia; order Chiroptera; family Rhinolophidae; genus Rhinolophus; species Rhinolophus hipposideros. Next base: position 29,076,506 of record NC_138050.1, on the reverse strand, counting down.
TTCAGGGTTATTAAAAGCACAGTGGCTCTCCATTTAAACTTTTCCCCTCCTAGTAGCAGGCGAAAGGTCCCCCTCTGTAAGAAAGGTTGATTCCTTGTCCTAGCTTTTTTGGGTCTGACCACAAAGCGTGGTTTTTGCCTCATGATTTAAACTTGGCAGAGGAGGGACCCAAGGGTTAAGGGACGCCAGGCGGTTGCCCAGTCAACCACCCACTTCCTCCTGGGTCCCGGAAGTAACGCAAGGCCCGGAAACTACGAGGTGCCAGGGTCAGTGGCGGTCCCAGGAGCTGACTGTATCCTCGTCATAACTGAGTGGTTGGGAAACAGTCGAAAAATCACAACAAACATGTCCCGAACCCCAATACTCTGCTAGGGATGAACTAAGGTCCTGCACGGCTCCGACGCCCTCCCAAGCAGACAGGTCCGCCCAAGCCTCCCTGCGACCAGCCATTTTCGAGGCGGGCAGGAGCGCCCGCGCCCCTCCTATGTCCTACGTCACGCCTTCAGGCCCCGCCCCCAGGAACAGGGGGTGCCCTCCCCGACACACACACACACACACACACACACACACACACACACACACACACACACACACACACACACACACACACACACACACACACACACACACACACACACACACACACACACACCCACCTCCCACCCACCCCCTCCTTTACCCGCGGGGACCCCTCCCGTTTTAACCATTTGGCTGAAGCAGCTGAGAAAAGGGTACGGCCCGGAACTTTACCTGGGGCGGGAGAGCAGTACGGACTCTCCGACTCCCGAGCCCGGAGCCAGCGAGCGGAGGGAGGGAGGGACCTCCCCGAAGTCCGCCTTCGCGGCCCTCTCTCCCCTCCTCCCCCCGCACGTTCCACTGTATCTGCTCTCAGGGGGTGGGGGGCGAAGGGGGCTGAGGGCAGCCAGGCCCCGGGGACCAGCGGGTGCCCGCCCGCTCACTCCTCGGCCCGCCGCCCGGCTGCACGCTCCCTCCCCCGGCAGGAGGGTCTGCGGCACGGGGCAAGCCGGTGCCGAAACAAATGCTTGCTGCTTAAGATGGCTGATTTCTCTTCACGCCAGCTGCAGCCGCTGGGTCTGCAGCGGGGGCTGACGAGCGGCCCCCACCCCCCCCCCGGAGACCCCATCGAAGTCCTCGCCGACCGCAGCAGGGGAGGGAGGGCCGCGAAGCCGGGCTCCCGTCCCTCTGCCCCGTCCCACACACCCAGCCCCCTCGGTGCACTCGAGGAGACGAGCACAGCACGAATGGAAAGTGTCACTTCCCCGGGCAGAGCCCGAGCGCCCGTGTCCGGAGGCCGGAGGATCCGAGCGAGGGGAGGAGCCGCACAGGCAGCCCCGCGGCCCCCTACCTTGGTATTTGTTGTCCAGCTCCCGCAACACAGACACGTTCCTCTGCATGTCGTGGGGCAGCGACTCCACGCACTCGAGGTAGTCCTGCACATAGCAGGTGAGCAGCCGGCTGCGCTCCCCGCTCAGGAGCGCGGCCGACGAGTAGAGTTGCTGCTGCTGCTGCTGCCCTAACATCCTGCCGTCGCTGCTGCTCCTCGCCGCCGCCGCCGCCGCCGCCTCCGCATCCAGCGGCCACACATGCAACAGTCACGGCCGCGGCGGCTCCTCTGCTCCGCAGCCCGGCGCCGCGGGGACACCGGCAGCAGCTCAAGAGGGCACAGCCGAGTCCCCCGATCTCCACTCCCCCCAAAAGAAGCCCTCACTCCCCGCCCCCGCGGTTACAAGCCCAGGGGCGGGGCGAGATCAGGGCTCCCTCCTTTTTGCCCTCCCTCCCCAGGACTAGAGCAGCGGGGATCCCCCCAGCGGAGCTGGCGCCGGGGTCCCGGACGTTGACACGTCCTGTTCCCCTCGGAGTTCCTAGATGCTACTAATGCCCTGTCGTAGCTCAGATCCCCATGACAAGCCGCTCGCTGCCCCCTTTCCTCCCAATCACCCTCCGTGCTTGTCGGAGTCGCTCACTGGACTCCCCCCGCCCCTCCTCCTGCGGCCGCGTCTGCGCCTGCGCAGGACTCGCTCCTAATAAGGCCGGGGGCCCGCCCCTACCGCCCTACACAAGGGTTCGCATTCTCCCGCCTTCCCTCCGCCACCCGGGCGATTGGTCTGTCAACTCTCGGCCCGAGGGGAGGGTGCGGAGGGAGGCCAAACGGCAGGCTGCGCCCCGCCCCCTTTTAAAGGAGAAGCACTGTCAGGCCCTCCCCTCTGCCCAGTGTCTGAATGGGACTGGAGAGGGAAGGTGGCTGACTCCTGCCTTCCGTCCTTCTCACAGGGAGAGGGAAACCTGGCCCGTCTCCCTCGGCCCGGTGTTACCGACTTTGTCCTCATCGGTGGAACTAGCGCGGCCCCTCGCGAGCCTTGAAAAGACCAGCAGGCTGCTGCTTTTCGCCGCAACCTGGAGTAAGGCCGCGGGAACTACGCGACCCAGCGTGCAGCGGGCGCGCTCCCCGCATGCGTGGCGGCTGTGTGCCCGCCGGGCCGCTGCAGCTCGCTGCGGCCGCCGCCTCCGCCTCCGCCTCGCCCTCGGGCTCCGTCTGTCCGGCCGCGGCTTTCGGGCCCACGGGGCACCGGGGGCTGCTCGCGGAGGTAGGCGGCGCACCCGCCAATCCCTGCGTTTTCTTTTTTCGTCAGCCCGCCTTTTAAATTTCCCTCCTGGCGTCCGCGTGCTTCCGCCCTGCCTCAGACGCGGGAGGTCTCCCGGCGCCCGAGTGCCTGGCCGGTTTTGTCCACCCTCCAGCTCCTCAGGACTCCCGTTTAGTTCTGGCTGCGCCTGCCCGGGAAACGTGTTTCACTGACAGACAACCTTTAAATTAAAAAAAAAAAAAAAAATTTTTTTCCGTGAGTCAGAATGTTTACGCATTAAACGTCAGCGAGAGCTTACCGACGGCGTGAGGCACACACCGCCCCCTTTTCAGACGTTTTTACCCTAAGACTTGAAACATACTGAGGGGCCTGAGGGAAGCAAGGGGTATAAACGGAAGTAAAAAAACTAATCCGGATTCAGACCCACGGCCCTAACTACGTGATCGACTGCCAGGGTTTCCTTTCTCTGTGGTGTGAAACGCCACGCCGAGGAGCTTGTTTTAATTCCAGGTGGACCCTCAGCGTATGTGATAACGTGTTCTTGAAAGAAATGAATGTAAATAGAACGAATACACGGATAATTTTTAATGGCATGCCCTATGGAAACAAACCCTATTGTGAGTAGTACCTTTGAGTTACAAAGAAAACGTGAGTGGGCGGTACATTTGGATTTCCTTTTATCGGGTTTGTTTGCCTGGGTGGTACTCCTGTGCGGTGACCTGTGTAGAGCATTTCTGAAACAGCTGTTAATAGTAAGCAACCCCTGACGGGCAAAAAGAAATCTACATCCTGACCTAGAGGAAATTTTAAATTTCTGCCCCAAACAAAGCACTCCGGGAAACTCGACGTCGTAGGAACAAAACGATAAATTGCCCAGAACGTGGAGATTGCCTGGTGTTATTTTATCCTGTGACACTGAGGTTTCCGACCACTTGCATATTAAGTCAACCCAGGCAGTACAGTGCATTGCATTTTTCTGAGAACCGTCCAGGGATTCTGTTGCCATTCTTTCAGCCTTTCGGATTAAACAGTCAGGTCCTGTAAAACACCAGTGGCTGTTAAGAACTGAGTTTTATTGCTTTTTACCGGAACCCTACTGTTTTTGTTTACTCATAGACTTGAATCAGCTAGTCTTGATTGAAGGGCCAAATTAATGCAAGACGCCTTCTTATTTATCGATTCAGCTTAGCTATTGAATGCACCTACCGATTTTATTCAGCCTGAAAAGTGATCTGCAGGCAGGAAGACGCATGGTTAGAAAAAAGAAGTGAGAAAAGGCAACGATTCAGAGTACCTAGAGTACTCCCTCCAGGAACCGAGAGCCGGGTGAGGGGAAGGAAGGACGAGTATGGGAATGGAGACCTTTCCCAAATTGCGTTTTTTTCACCATTCAAAATTCTGTTGAACAGGCTGAAAGGAAGCAAATACAAAAAAAAAAAAATGATTTTTCAGTTTGTGTTGGTCTAAACCTATAAAGAACACTCTAAGACAGTAATGTACATGTGTATGTAAATTATGTCAGACATGGGCTTTTCTTGCTATATTAATTTATAAAAGTTAATCAAAGGCTTATTCCTGCCATACTTGTGAAAGCCGACTGTGGGGCGAGTAGTTACAGGGGGAAAAAAAATCACCATACTCCCCAAACTCAACTTTTGACCTTGGTTATTTATCCTGTCCTTTTCTTAGTAATCACTTAATTGGAAATTTGGGGCCTTTTCTGATGGGGTTCCTTTACTCTGTTAAATGCAATACTTAAAAGTACCCAATTCTCTGCAACAAAGAAGTTAATTGGTTAATTAAAGAAGTTAACCCTATGAATAAAGCAAAACAGGCATCTTATTTGCTCTTCAGTATATTTTCTACTATCAAGTAACCCTAAAACAGATAAATAACTGGGCGGCCTGATGGCTCAGTTGGTTAGAGTGGGAGCTCTTAACAACAAGGCTGCAGGTTCAATTCCCACATGGAACGCAGCCCCTGTGGGGGACGCAGTCCCCTGAAACTAAAGATTGAAAATGGTGACTGGACTTGGAGCTGAGCTGCGCCCTCCACAACTAGATTGAAGGACAACGGCTTGACTTGGAGCTGATGGGCCCTGGAGAAACACACTGTTCCCCAATTCAAAAAAGGTAAGTAACTGACACCCCAAATTTAATTTCTAAATCAGTTACTTCGAGAGGTCCCTGGTAGGGAATGTTTATGTCTCTAACCCTATGTCCTGTTGCCCTTATTTATACTGTTAGAAGGCAAAGCGACAAGTTCAAACTCTGACAACAAACTAGCAAGTAGTTCTGAAGGATTCCTAAAGATATCTCCTGAGAAAATTCAGCTTCTGCGCTGAGTCAGGCCAATTAAATTTGAAATCCTTTACTTTTTTCCACTTTTAAATACTTTTTAAAAACTTTTTATTATGGAATTTTCAAACACACAAAAGTAGAGCTACTAGTACAATAAATCTTAATATACTATTCACCAAGCTTGAACATTTACCAATATGTGGCCAATATTATCTATAACCTTACTCTTGCTGGATTACTATCTTGTTATCTGTAAATAAGGGGATAGTAGATTGGGGGAGAGGGGTTATCCACTTGTGAGGGACATAAATGTTAAATGTCTATTACATCGTTTTGTACACTTGAAACTAATAATAAATAGAATAAATTTTTTTTTAAAGATAAGAAAAGGATAAGATAATTTTTAAAAACATCCACAACACTGTTATCCCATCAAAAAATGAGATATTACTATCATGTACTATACAGACAATTCAAATTTCCCCATTGTCTCAATATCTTTTTACACTTGGTTTGTTCAACAGGAGCCAAGCAAGTTCACACTTTTCATTTGGTTAGTGAGGTCTTTTCTAAACCAGCAAGAGCAGTTAATTCCCTATTTAAATCAGTGAAGCAGATAGCAACCTTTTTCTAACAAAGATATTTCAATGGTTGAAAAGCTCTGTTAAAAATACAGGGAAATTCAACAAAATCACTTCAAACAAAATCTTCAAATTAAAAGGTCAACAATTGATAGCCTGTTGTAGAAATGTAATTGTACCTCATGCAACTAAAATCCTTGAAAATCTTGGAGTTTGTATTAATCTAGAGTACACATATAGTCTAGAAGGTTCAAGGAAGCATTTTGTACTGAAAATAACCTAAAACTTTAAATCGATTCATTAGTACAACAAGCAAAAAAAAATACTAACGGTCTGCGTTTCCACTAAGCTCAGTTTTAAAGCATGTTTAATTGCATCATTGCATAAGTAATACACACTAACTGTAGGAAAAAATAGAGCTAAAATGAAGATACATAAAAATCACTGCAAACGAGATAACTCTTCTCAGTACCTAAGTGTATTCCCAAGATGTAATTCCATTTCAGTTTTTTGCTTTAAGAAACCACTTTGGCTACAACTGAAGGACAAAATTAAGAAAAACACCAGATTCTGAAGATAGAATATTAGAAATCTGAGCAGTGTCATCCTGTACATTTAGTTAGTGAGGTGGACAGCACAGACTTAAAATTGGTGCATACAATCAATCCTATGGGTTACAGTACTGTTCAGCATTTAGAATGACTAACAGCAAAAGATCCTAAAACATTTTTATGAAGGGGCTGTGAATGACTGGGATTGTAGTCAAGAGAAAATTCAGTATAATAAAATACCATTCCCATAACCAAGAAGAAAAACACGTATTATCTACTTTGGCTATGCCAGAGAGAAAAACACACACATATGTTATACTTTGCATATTGCTGACCAGAAAAACACTCAGTTTTCCCTGGATGGTTACCATAGTTACATGAGCCGGTTATAACATCAAGAGGGGGAACTAGGTCACAGTATTGAAGGAGTTTGAATTATGCAATTATGTTTCCTAAAAGCAGGGGAAAGGGTTTCAAATTTAAGGAAGAGAGATTTATACTATATGTTCAAAATTAAAATTGTTGTCTAATTTTGCTAGTGAAACTTAAAAATTTGTCCAAAATTAAATAGTTGATATTGTAGATACCAACTATAGACTCATTGACATTTTATAGCTAAAATTAATCGATCACTTATTTCCCCAAAAGAAAGGAGAGCAGGCAACAGCCTCTCTGAGTGAATAGTTGGGGAAGCCACTGCCACTGATCATACTTTGTCATAACCATCATGTCTCTAGGGATGGGGAAAAGGTTGATGATCCCTATTATACATCACAGATAGACCAACGTTTTTTTACAGGTGATAATGTGGGACCCACAGAAGTTACGTGACTTGCCTACTGTCACTCAGCAATTCATGAAATAAGTGTATACCTAAAAATGTAAGAGTAAAACACATTATCAGTTATTCGTATTTTCTGGCTAATAAACATTGGAAAAGGAAAAAATACCCATAAGAAAAAAAATTAAGAACTTTAGCTATTATAAAATTGCTTTTTCAGAAAAGTCTTACAGCAAATTTAACAAAATTACCTTTAAAGGAAAATTAGAATTTCCTGAACAACAATATTCAAAATATGCAAAATCAAAAGTACTAGAAATCATGTGTCTTTTACACTGTTACTTATTTTCGACAGCAAATGCCTTATGCCTTCAGCTCTAGCTGAAGTAAGAATAGTCTTTTAAAAATAAACTAATACTACTGGCCAGGAGCTTTTTGCTAAATCTTTTTTTCCTTCCAAATGATTATAATTGATTATTTAATGAGGCATATTGGAGCTATTGTTACGTTAATTGCTCCTGGCATGGTTAATTTATTCCAGCATTTTAGTGAATATTGATTTATCTTCTGAGGGTAACACATTTTTTAAATTGCTTATCTAATTTATTTCCATAAGTGGAGGCTCTCTAACTCTTTTATATATGGAAACCAGTATATCTCACTTTATAGGATATATGTGTTTCTGGAAAATTCTGTTTAAACCTTATTTTGCCTCAAGTAATTTTAAATGTGCCAATTCTATAAGAAATCCAAGTTTTGAAAATGAAAATATTTAATACAAATAACTTACCTGATTTTCTTTCATTTTCTTGACTGCCGTCAATTTTGTTCTGCTTGAGAAAATATTGGTTGTGTTCTTCAACTATCTAACTGCAGCCTAGCTGTAGTTATTTAGCTTATTCTAACTGTGGTGTGTACATTCCAGATCCTTTAGCGTAATATCCTTTGGTCACAGAAATGCCATCTTCAGGGAGAAGACCGTAGAAATGCCTGAAGTGACAGCAGAAATATTTTCTTCTGGTATCTGGCTAAAGTAGGTACTAGAATTAGAGACATTAAAAAAAAAAAGATATAAAATACATGGGGGGAAATATGTATGAAAAGTACTAGAGGCTAAAAGCTTTCTGTTATGGGAAAATAGAAGGATCAGAGGAAGAAGTGATTATTTGAGCCATTAATGGTGGTGGTACAACATTAGAATTAAAATTTAGCTACCATAATATGTAAATTATATCTATGGAAACTACTTGTGCCACTTTTATTATAATAAAAACTACAGTTGTAATACAGGGTTAGACTAATAGACTAACCTAATCTTTGAAAATTGACATGTTTATTCAAACATAATTCCAAAAGAGGGGTGGCCGGATGGCTCAGTTGGCTACAGTGCAGGCTCTGAACAACTGGGTTGCCAGTTCGATTCCCACATGGGCCAGTGAGCTGCGCCCTCCACAACTAGACTGAAGACAACGATCTGCCACTGAGCTTCTGCAGGGGCGGCTGGAGGGCTCAGTTGGTTAGAGCGCAAGCTTTCAACACAAGGTTGCTGGTTCAATTCCCGCATGGGATGGTGGGCTGCACCCCCTGCAACTAAAGATTGAAAATGACGACTGGACTTGGAGCTGAGCTGTGCCCTGCACAAGTAGATTGAAAGACAATGACTTGACTTGGAGCTGATGGGCCCCGGAAAACCACACTGTTCCCCAACATTCCCCAATAAAAAATAAATAAAAAACAAAACAAAACAAAAAACATAGAGTGTTGGGAAAATGCATACAGGTGTAACTATAAATAAAAATAAATTAGAAATAAATGCAGTAGCAAGGCAGAATGAAAGATTAGAATGGGTAGGAGTCAATAAGCATATTGATTATCATTAGTCAATAATGTAATTACTATGTATGGTGCCAGGTGGAGGATCCACCTGGGATCAATCTGTAAATTATATAAATGTCTAACCTCTATGCTGTATACCTAAAACTAATGTAAAATAATATTGAATGTCAACTGTAACTAAAAAATTAAAAATAATAAAAAATAAATAAAATGAGAAAAAGTTAAAGTTGGTAGGAATCAAAGTTTATGGAAGATGGTGCATATTTAAGAAGAAATATGGGACCACATTGTCAAATAATAGTTTTCATTTTGTTCCCCCCATATGTATTTTGTCCATATATGATATAAAATAAAAAACATTTTCTTCTGTATTTTATCTGATGAGTTCTGAGTCCAACTCAAGTTTGACTAGATTATTCGTGTGGAATCAAAATTTGTACTACATGAAAGTGTAAGTATTTTATGTAAGAACTGTATTAGCCGTATAGTTATTAATTTCAGCTATGAGTTAATATTCTCAACATTAATTCCCGTTATAATCAATAAATCTTATCTGATACTTTCTACAGCTATTTAGTTAAACTGCTTATGTCCAATGAATAAGAATGAACTTTGAGAGTTCTGCTTCTGATACTGACCTATCAGATCACCCTCCCACAACTCCCACAACTGCTCCTATCAGATCACCCTCCCACAAATAACAACTATAAATTCTGGGTAAAATATAAAAATACACCAAAGGCACTAGAGAGCAAGCAAAAGAAGACAAATTCTGGAGGGATGTCAACACTTGGAAGAAATGAAATGGGACTTCGGGAGTTTCCTATTTTTATATCTCTGAGCCTGCGTCACCCAGTCATGTACTATTGCTTAAAACTTAGAAGTTTGCAGACACACTGGCTTGAAGAACCAGAGGATGAAGTCCCAGGCAACCACAGTGTGGGCTAAGGCCTAAAATGAATCATGTCCTGCCTTGACATCTGGTACAATCAGGAGGGTCTTGAATGACCTAACTCCGAGTCCCATTCCCCACTCTGCTCCGTGAATAAGGTCCCTTAGCCAAACAACCTTCCTTGCCTAAGGGATGAGACTGAACCTGTAAAGGTGGTCCAGGTAAAGGATGCAGCAAGTATAAAATTCCCGAAGAGTGGAAGGACTTGATGTGTTTAAGAGAAAAGAGGCCAGGGTGACTGAAGAAGTAGACCAGGGCAGCTGGATGGCTCAGTGGGTTAGAACTCGAGCTCTTAACAACAAGGTTGCCAGTTCGATTCCCACATGGGCCAGTGAATTGCACCCTCCACAACTAGACTGATGACAAGGTTTTGAGCTTGGAGCTGAGCCACTGCTGGGCAGCTGTTTTGCTCAGTGGTTAGAGCACGTTGCTCATAACACCAAGGTTGTCCATTCGATTCATACATGCCCCAGCTTGAGCTTGGAGCTGAGCCCATTGGCCAGTTGGCTCAGTGGTTAGAGCGCGGTGCTTATAACACCAAGGTGGCTGGTTCGAGTCCCATATGGGCCAGTGAGCTGCGTCCTCCACAACTAGATTGAAAAACAACGACTTGACTTGGAGTTGAGCTGTGACCCCACAACTAGATTGAAAAACAACTTGACATGGAGCTGATGGGTCCTGGAAAAATACACTGTTCCCCAATATTCCCTACTTAAAAAAAATTTATAAGTCGTAGGGCAAACATAATAAGATAAATAATTGGCTTACGCCAAAATTGGGATTTAATTTTTTAAAGGTAGTCTCAGTAGATTGACTTTAAGGTTACAAATCGATTTTAATGTTACTTACACAGAAAATGTATTGACAATGTTAAAGAGCAAAGCTATTAAAACCATAAGTCAAAGTAATATGAATAAAATATACTCTAAAACAAAATTTTATAAAAGACTTTGTAAGAACATTTTCTTAATGAGTGAAATTATCAGACTCACATATAAGCCAGCAGTTACAAAATTATTGTGAACATGTATTGGTTTCTTAATCTCTTTTATGTGCTTATTTGTGCACAAAAATATTTTTGAAACTAAAATTAAAGAGTAAAAATTTGCCTCTTTAAAATAAATCTGTGCTTCTTTTTGGCTGATCAATTTACTTGATCCTGGAGTAAATTTGAAACATACACCCACAGATTTCATTTTCAATTGAAATGAGACCATTTCTGTCCTTGTTAGCTACAGAAAGCTTGCTCATATAAGTAAGAAGTTGAACACTACAGCAAAATTTTCATTGCTTACCTATGGGTAGCAGGATACTCTTCTTTTGCAGAAATCCAGAACTTGTCTGGGGAGCGATCAGGAATCTCATCTAGAGTGTGCTATCAAATTGCAGTTTACAAAGTTCTTTCTCTTCTCTCAATGTCAAGTTCTCACGCTGAGCAGAAGATTCAGAGAAAGGGCTCCTGACCCAGTCCTTCAGTGGTGTTGAAAGGGAGGGAAAACACTGTTCCATTTTGTTCACATTTCTTCCGGGTAGTTTTCAACGACCTGAGACTTACTGATATCTTTCTTCACCCTTAGGGTCAAACAGTAGTGGAAACATTTCAAGAGTCTCTTTATCAACGTGATTTTTCCAAAAATTTAGTTCCTTTTTAACCTCAAGAATCTTGCCAGTTGGAGTCAAAATGTTTTCTCCTGGGAGCTCATGTGATGAATGAAGTGTTTGCTAAATAGGCTAGTTTCTGCTGACATTCTTTTATCTTCAAAGCGCTAAGAAAACTCTGTCTTGCTGTTTTCTCCAAAGTATGCAAGTCACCTTTCAACTCAAACACCCAGCCAGGTTGAGCGCCCTTTTTCTGCTGAGCCACCAGATTTCTCTGTGTATCAGATTTACGTGGCTATGTCCAGGTTTTCAGTTTTTAGAACATACTCAAGTGAACTGGGCTTTGTTTAAATGCTGTTTACCATTTTTATAAAATCACTCAGAACTTTGGCATTTCATCTCCACAAGTTTTTCACTTCAACGCTTCTCTGAAGAAAGCAATATGTGGTGACATTAGCAGGTTTTTCTTTTGTTACGAGAGGTGAAACTTCTTTTGGAGACATCCATTCATGGGACACCATCAGCACAGATTGTGAACACTGTCTTTTCAAGACAACTTTTGTTCCCAGATAGGAAGAGAAAATATTAACTGTATCTTGGCCTTTGCTTGTTTCAGGTGGATCTTTGCAGCAGGGAAGTTTTCTTGAGATTCATCATTTACAAATCTTACCATTGCTACACTGTGATATTTATTGGTAAAATCTGTTCACTCATCAACCTGAAGAGAGAAGCCATTGTTTTTCAGTTCATTACACAAAACTCTTTAGTATCATGAGACATGTCGTCACTACATCATCAACTGATCATTCTACTGAAAGGAGAATCTTTCAAATTTCTTATACTACATCTTATTCTAGCATTTTACATGCTTGCCTAATGAGATCCTCACCAGCTGTGTTACTTTTCCTTTTGTGAATTACAATTCGGCTACCAAATAAATTGCTTCATGAGCCTTTCCACTGAATGTGACTTTAAACAAACAAACAAACAAACAAGCAAACAAAAGCATTACTCCCTTTGTTTTGAGTTTCCAGTAGCCACTTAGAGGAATCAGCACCCTTATTACCAAACAGCTGTGATTTGTAATTAAGTTTTTTGCAAAGTTTTTTGGAGCCAATGCTGCATTTTTAAGATGTTTGAGAGCACACAATGGAATAGGCTCACCTAAAACCCACTGATAAGTAACTTTGTTAATTTTTTGTGTATTCTTCATTTTATGAATGAGAAGACTCAGAAGTGAGAAGTGAGAAGTGAGAAGACTCAGAAGTGAGTACAGTGAGAAGACTCAGAAGGTTATAGTCTTAAAGAATTGTCCATAGGTGTAGACTCAAAATGTTCCTTTTCATTCCCATATGTTTTCCTAAAATATTGCCATATTGGACCATCACACATTTAAAAAAATCAAACACAAATATTAAACAGGAGGGCATAATTTAAAAACAACTAAATAAGAGATACACAAGCAAAGAAATAATAATTTACTTCTACCCTTCACAATTTGCTACATTTACATCGCAAAGCAGCAGGAATGGGCAGCTGAGTCACACAGTTCATTAAAAGAATTCCTTCTTTAGAAAGGACATTTCACTCCAATATCCTGACTGGTGGAGCTTAATTGCTGCTGTCAGTCGATGGCATGTAAGGGGAATTGGGGGAGTTGTAATTCAGGATAGAGAGGCTGATAGCCTACCATCTTCCTTTCTCCTCACCACCCCCATGCAATAGTGCTTGCTAATGATCAAATTATCAATGGACTACCTTATCTAGTGTCAAAAACTGAGAATGGACTCAATGAAATGAGCACTGTCTGGTGCCCTGCCATACAGGGCTGAAAGACCTCTAACAAAAGGACAATTGATCACTGCGAGTGCTAGCATTGGACAGTGTGCAAAGTTTTAAAAAAATGATTTGTTTTCAATCACAGGCTCTTATGGAAACCCGTATTGACATTTGCATACTCCAGAGTTCCCTGGAATTCCAGTTGAGAAAGCATTCAAAGAAAGGGCGGTTGTGTGGGAACCCCTTTATGGAAGTGGTCAAGGACCGCCCTTAGGAGGTGCCTTGTGAATTGAGATCTGAAGGACAGAAGCCCTCAGGCCTTCGAGCCATCAGGGTCTTAATCTTAGACTCTCCAGTTTCTTTCTAAGTTTGTTTTTATTCATTCCCTTCATTGTTTTGGATAACAGAAAATAAGTATAGATTGAAGTGAATTCAAAACCGTTTTGGATATATACAGTACTGCGTTACTCTTTGAGTTGTGTTGGCTTTCTATCTAAAAACATGGAAACTTCAGCATTTAGAAAAGCAGTTACTGTCGTTATTTTTTTGCAGGAGGGGTGTGTGTGTGTGTGTGTGTGTGTGTGTGTGTGTGTGTGTGTGTGTGTGTGTGTAATTGGCTCATATGGTTTTGGAGGCTCAGATGTCCGAGGATCTGCAGTCAGCAAACTGGAGACCCAGAAGAGCTGATGGTGGAAGTTCCAAGTTCCAGCCTAAAGGCAGGAGAAGACTTTTGTCCCAGTTTGAAGACAGTCTGGCAGAGAGCAAATTCTCTTACTCCACCACTTTGTTTTATTCATGCCTTCCGTGGACTGGATGAGGCCCACCCACACTCTGGAGAACAATCCACTTTCAAGGTCTCCCAATTCAAATGTTAATTTCATCCCGCACAGGCTGTCATGCGGGGCGGCCTGCGGGGTCTGTGCTCCGCTGCCCACAGATATAGGAACCCAGATATGGTGAGGCCAAAAAGGAACACCCACGGAGCCATAGATAGGGGAGTCATACCACTATATTTTCGCTGGTGGCTGGGTTGGAGACATAGGAAGCAGGAGCCACATGATCTGCAACCTGCTGTCCGCTTTTCTCTGCCAACCAACGTCACTTGCTAACTGCAATCCACCATGCGAACTGCAATCCGCTCTTGCTAGCTCAGCCACCATCTTCTTGCTAGCCTCCACTTTTCTGCTAGCGTAGCCACGGCAGTTATGTTAGTGGCCAATGGCTCACTGGTTACAGCTGACGGCCACCTAGCCACAACTGATGGCCACCTAGCCACAGCTGATGCCATCCAATCCCAGTTGATGGCCATTTACTACCTGAGCCAGCACCTTTCCACGTGAGGCCGAGAGCCTGGAAACTGCACTCCTGGCTCTGTCCCCACATAGGCACACCCAGGATAATGTTTAATCCAATATCTGGACACCCCATGGCCGAGGCAAGTTGACATATTAAATTAAACATCACAACATTATTATATATATTATTCCCAAATTTAGTTGATTATCTTCTCACTGTGTACCCTTGAACACTTAAACATGTTTTAAAAGTGGTAGAATAATGAAATAAAGATATTCTTTCCAAATAAAGATATTCTTTCTTTGAACTACACAAAGTTGGGATTTTTAAATTTGGGGTTTTTTTAAAATCTCTGATTTTAGAATTATACATGTTATCTGGAGTGAAATATGCTGTCATATTCCTCATGAACACTTCCCTTTGATCTCTTTAGGACACTTGTCATGCAGGGTGTCACGTGGGCTCTCGGCTCCCTCTCCCCACATAAGAACGCAGGATATGGTAAGGCCTAAAAATAACACCCACGGAGCCACAGATAGGGGAGTCATACCACTACATTCTCACTGGCGGCTGGGTTGGAGACACAGGAAGCAGGAGCCAGAAGATCCGCTATCTGCTGTCCACTTCTCAGCCAACCAACCTCACTTGCTGGCTGCAATCCGCTGTTCTAGCTGCAATCCACCATCCGCAATCCACAGTCTGCGCTTGCCAGTCACAATCCGCTGCTAGCGTAGCCACAGCAGTTATATTAGTGGCCAATGGCTAACTGGTTATAGCCGACTGCCACCTAGCCACAGCTGATGGCCATCCGATCACAGTTGATGGCCATTTACTACCTGAGCCAAGTGAGGGTGAGAGCCTGGAAACTGCACTCCTGGCTCTGTACCACAACACCTGCAATGAAATTTTAGACATTTAACATTAATGTGATTTTTTAAATGCCTAGGATGTATTTAACTGTTATGTCTATGAAGAACGTACAATTGTTTTAATAATTAGATGTCCCTTGGCTATTTGTCCAGCTATACTTGAGAGCTATAAATTCAAGATGTGTGTTGCTCAGCAGTGAGAAGTTGACACCTAATGTGTGAGGTCAGTCAGGTAACAAGTAAATGAAGTTAGCCATGGAGCATTTATTTCATAGCTATTCCCACACCCTCTTGCCTCATTATGGCAAAGTTGTGCTTCTACTGTCTTCTGTGCCCCAAAAGAGGTCTTGAAAAACTGTCAACACCTTGTTTGCCATTGCCTTTGATATTTCACTAGTATTACTTCGCACTTAAGAGAAAATTTTTCTTATTGAAGGATATCCGGACTAGCAGGAGGCTCCCTTATTAGACCTTTAGGATTACATGGCAGAGACTATTGGTGATCTGACATCATTTAAAATAAGTGTAGACGTCTTACAGCAATTATCAAGCTGCATTATAGAACTCATTTCTAAGCTGTTATCACTTTTGCTAGTGTATCTTCCTTAGTAGCAGGGCAGTCTACACTTGTCATTTATGGAGTTAGAAAGCCAACATTCTTGATATAAATGGTGGTGCTGGTGGTGGTGGTGATCTTGGTGAATTCAAACCTCTATGCAGTAAGCAGGATGATGGATTCCCAGCGGTATGTATCCACATCCTAATCCCTAGAACCTGCGAATATGTTACTGTCACACGGGGCCGGCATGCGGGGTCTTAGCTCCCGCTCCCCACATAAGAATGCAGGATATGGTGAGGCCAAAAAGGAACACCCACGGAGCCATAGGTAGGGAAGTCATACCACTATATTCTCTCTGGTGGCTGGGTTGGAGACACAGGAAGCAGGAGCCACACAATCCACAGCCCTCCGTCCACTTCTCTGCAATCCGCAACCCACACTCCGCTGTGCTAACTGCAATCCGCACTTGCCAGTCACCATCTTCTTGCCAGCCCCCATTTGCTGCTAGCGTAGCCACAGCAGTTATATTAGTGGCCAATGGCTCACTGGTTACAGTTGACGGCCAACTAGCCACAGCTGATGGCCATTCAATCACAGTTGATGGCCATTTACTACGCGAGTGAGCACCTTTTCAGGTGAGGATGAGAGCCTGGAAACTGCACTCCTGGCTTCGTCCCCTTACCTTACATGACAAAGGAGAATTAATGTTGCAGACAGAATTAATAAAGTTGATCAGATGACTAGCTAATCAGGTAACTTTCAAATAGGGAGATTATCCCTGTGAACCCAATGTAATCACAGGGGTCCTTATAAGTGGAAGAGGGAAGCAGAAAAGTCAGGGTCAGGAAGAGATGTGACAGAAGTAGGATCAGCGTGGTACAGTTTGCAGCCTAGCATTGCAGATGGAGGAAGAGGGTCGGGAGCCAAGGAATGCAGGCAACCTCTGGAGTCTGGAAAAGGCATGGAAACAGATTCTCCCTCAGTCTCTTGAAGGAACACAGAGCTGCCAACACCTGCATTTGAGCCCAGGGAGACGTACGTTGGACTTTTACCTACAAATTTGTATTGTTGAAGCGACCAAATTTGTGGAAATTTATTACAGCCGTAATGGAAAATCAATACGTTGTTAGTTATTTTAGTTTGTCTGCTGTAGGTCAAGACTCAGTAGGGAAGCTTTGCTTTGATATATGGTAGCATGAATTCCCTTAGAACAAGAAGAGAGAGATTTTTAAATTCTAAAAAACCACCAAAATCTACAAAAAATTCATAGATCTGTTTCATGGGAACAGAGTTGAGCTGACTTTGTATTATTTTCTGTGTACCACTCTTTCCCTCTCCTGCTTTATACTGACAGAGATCAAAAGGGGTCAGCGATTTTTTTTTTTGCACTGTTCTCCCAGAATCAAATCACACTGAAATTTATACGATATCTGACTTCTGAAGTACTATCTGCCATGGTTTCAGAAAGTAAAAATCTTAAAATCTTTACTCATTTATGTTAGCTCACATCCGCAAAAGGTAACAACCAAGAAAAAAAAAATGAATGGAGCAAAGAAAAAGATGAAAGGGAAACTGAGCATGAGGGTGGATTTAAATCTAATGTACAGGAGCAAACTTGATGTAATTAAGGGACTTTATCTGTAGGAGAGAACACAAAGCAGACTCTCTGTTTTATTCCACACCTGAGCTGACATAATTCTTCACCTGCCTAGTTCCTTGAATTCCCCCCAAGGTTTGTGAATAGAGACAAATAAATTCTTAACCTAACCCAAGTAGCCTTACTTCAGCTGATTATGATTTGATTTTAGGCAATTGTCTTGAAATAATGCCTCCTACAAAATGGCAAAGTAATTTGTGACAAAGTATAGTGCCCCCAGCATCATCAAATAACTTTAGCGTATGCTACCCCCAAGAAGGTTGTTAGAATTTATATGCTACCCTTCCTTCATAGAACCACTAATATTTATTTCAAATTATTTCTTAAAGTAAGTTTTTCCTACTGAGTTTACTCATACAACCATCGCAGGGATTCCAAAAAGGGCCACCTTGTTCCACAACTCCAAGGGACATCATTCATTGTATTAAATGACATCCATTATATTCCATGTGAATGGCGCCCCCTTGTGTTGTGCAACTCAGTGCTCTGTATTTAAGTCCTGATGCCTCAAGTGTTTCTTACTCAAGCTTCTTAGTTTTGATATCTTGGACCTTCCTACTGAGTGATGCATTTGTTTAGTCAGGGGGTAAATAAGGCAAGCTCATTAAATGAAAATTGTCATTACTCCCACCGCTGCAATTCTAACACAGTTCACGTGAAGTTCGTGCTTTCAAGGGCGGGACCCACATCTCAAATGCGTTTTCCTTCTTTACCCACCTCTCAAAATCTACCAGTCCTGGAATGAGGGGATTTTTCCTTCCTTGCTATTCCTGATAGGGACTTTTGTAAAGTCACACCGTCCTCTCTCCTTCCCTATACAAGCCATAATGGCAGAATTACTGCTAGAGAATGTGAATTACAGGGGAAAGGAATGAATATTTTCAAAATAGTATTATATATTTTTCTTGTTAATTGCATTCAAAATTTTGAAATGAAACAAGGAGAAAGGTGCACATACTTTATCCCATACTGATTCTCAAATTTCAGGTTACTGATCATGTGTGATAATTCCCTTATTAAGTATGGCACTCTAAAGTGCACACAGGTAAGATAAACTAGAAATGCTTCCATGGACCTCTATTAGTTTTGATTTTATGATAACCATTTTTTCCTTAGATACTCAAGGAAAAAAATAATATACAAACGGTGATAAGTAATGAGACAGAATTCATCTTTGTTTCAACTACTGATTACATCATTGATTATATCATTCATTGCTTCTGTAAACTGTCCTTTTGCATTCTACAAATAGAATATCTAGAAAATATTTTCCCTTGATTATTTCAGATATATTTGAGCAGTTCCCTTTAAAGTTTACTTCTTCAGAAGCTTCCTAATTTAAATAAAATTTATCAAATTTTCCTCAGAACGTTATTACAGTTAGTATTTTCTGGAACATAGGAAACAAATATGTGACAGCATGTCTCATTGGTGTTCACACATTCAGTGCCTCGAATTAGTCTTCTATAAGAAGACTAGGTTTGAGTCCCTGCTTCAACATTTACCAACAGGTTTCCCCGAAAATAACTGGACCATCAACTCGACTACATCTTTTGAAGGAAAAATTTATGTCTTATTTTTTTATGTCTTATTTTAATGTAATATATGACTGGATCTTACCATTTTTGCTCCAAAAGACGCATTGGAGCTGATGGTCTGGCTAGGTATTTTGGGGGAAACACAGTTCTGTGACTTGAGGGAAATAATTCATAAGGGTCATCAGTTTTCTTATGTACAACATAGGATCAATACTAACCCACCTGTTTGTGGAAGCTTACATAAGACATGTAAAACCATCAATATATTGTAGGTACCCAATAAATGGTAGCTATTCACAGTGAGTTCTTGCAGTGCTTATAGCTCTATTTTTTGACCTAGGTAAACATTATGCGGGCAATGAATAATTATTGGTCTTATATATATGGGCTTCCTGGACTATAATACTTCATTAAAAAACAAATGGCAGCTATTTTTAGTGTTATTTTAATGTTAATTTATGTGATGGTCCCTTAAGTCTGACCTGAATCCCTACTAACAAATTCTAATATGGCATATTATCTTAAAAATAGGTTTCATTATGTAGTAAACAGGCGGCTTTCTGCCTACACCCACTCGAATACCTGTTACAGGAGGAAACTGACTATCTACACTGGGCCTCCTAGTTGCTAACCCCCTTCTGCTCAGTCCAAAGAAGTGCAGCAGGAATTTGGGAAAGTAGAAGGAATTCAGTACTGGGGTGTGGTCACCCTTCTACGAGCGGAGGTCTGCTCCTACCTGTTTTACACACACAGTGCTTCCACTTTTCTTTAATGAAATATGGCTGAAAACCACTGATCACATATTCAGAACTCAGTCATGAAGAAAACACTAGGTGATTGCTCTTTTTGTGCATTTGTCCTTACATTCCGTTCAAGTTACACATATTATATATAATAGTTCCACTTCTACAGTAATATAGTTCAGCGTTATTTACTGTTGATGTTGTTAGTTTGGTTGCTTCCTAACGACTTCCAAGGATTGTGATTCCACTCATTTCAAAAATCACCTATTGCTTCCTGTTAAGTGTTGACATATAAAATATCTAGGTTTTACAAAAAATAATGTCCTGTAGGTAACTCTTCCTGTTTAGTATTATTATTTTTTCCCTTCCAAGTTTTGTTTGGGACCTTGTCCACTAAATACTCGTACACTATTTTTCTTACTGTATAAATAGCAAAGAAAAAGAGAACTTTAAAAACTGATATTCCTTTTGAGACAGTGATCTTTCGTTTTTTTAAAGAAGGGAAACAGAAAACTGGAGAAATATTAAAGCTGGTATTAGGATGGTGTAAAAGTAATTGTGGCTTAAAAGGTTAAAAATTGCAAAAACCGCAATTACCTTTGCACCGACCTAATAAGTGGAATGGTTCTAGCTGGGATAGCAAGTAAGTTGTGTTCAGAAAAGCCAGGAAATGTGAAATTTTTATTAATGTTTTTCTTGCAGAGGGATAGCGGTAAAATAGCTTAACCCCCCTGTACTTAGCTGTTTTTGTTTAAATAGTAGAAAGCTACGAAGGACTTTTTAATTCATCAATCACAGAAACATTTAAAAGTCACGCTGAAATTTGCACCCATAGACTTGCCAGTATCTAGGAAGTGAATCAATACAGGACTCGAGCACAATTTTTGAGGACAAAGTCTAATTCCCCTTAAACTGCAATAATACAGTTGTAGGACTGACTTGTTCCCTAGTTGATGCTTGCTTTGGGTTACCTTCTCACTGCCATTACTTAGGAATCCTAACAGCAAGGGGAAAATAGTCCTTTCATACATAAACTGGAGCAGGCTGTTAATAATACATTATCAAGTCTTGGAATTATACATATTCATATGACAATTATCCTAGCAGCACAGCACCTACAAGGCCCAAGAATTTGGGTTAAAAACTCATGACAATACCAATTCTTCAAAATCCACTTTCTAACTTTACCATAAAAAAGAAAAAAAATCCCAATTTTAGTCCATTAAGAAAAATTAGTCTAAGGACCTCATCTCATCTCGATTGGAAAAAAAAAAAATCAGGGACCCGCCCAGTGGCTCAGGCAGTTGGAACTCTGTGCTCTTAATGCCAAGGGCTGCCAGTTCGATTCCCACATGGGCCAGTGGGCTCTCAACCACAAGGTTGCCGGTTCGATTCCTCGACTCCCACAAGGGATGGTGGACAGCGCCCCCTGCAACTAGCAACAGCAACTGGACCTGGAGCTGAGCTGCGCCCTCCACAACTAAGATTGGAAAGACAACTTGACTTGGAAAACGTCCTGGAAGTACACACTGTTCCCGAATAAATTAGTCCTGTTCCCCTTGCCCAATAAAATCTTAAAAAAAAAAAAAAAATCAGTATTTCCCATCTTGGTAATATATTTTATTCACTAAACTTGATTGTAAACTTTTTTTTTTTAACAAACTTCAACTGCACCCATGTGGGATAATTCTCTTGTTGAGAATATTCAAGACATGCAACTACAAAGAGAAACATTAAACAGAAGAGCTCCCGATGTGACTCATTTCAAGCAAATGAGGCTTTGGAAAGATGTGGTCACTTAATAAAACTGGTTGAAAATCAGTCTGAGGGGGAATTTTCAGAAATTTTAGTATTTGGAGAAGTGAGAAAAATAAGCAATACAACACAGTTAAGGGCTCAGATTCTGGAATCAGGGCTTGAATTTTTCCAGATTCTTCATCTGAAAAATGAGCCAAATGGAGAACAGCTAATCATAAGGCTGTGAGGAAATCAGAACACATATAAAGTTAATAAACTACGGTATATTGCACTATACCGAGCATTTTAACTGTATTATCTTGTTTAATCTTCACAGCTCTCTGAGGCAGCTATCAGTCCTATTTTACAGATGAAGTTAAAAAGTTAAACTTTCAGAGGGAGCCTAGATTCTCTATCAAGTCACAGATTCCAAAGCTTTTCTTCTGCAGTATACTATCTTGAAGAATTGTAAAATACACATTTCTTTTAAATCATAGATCTTTAAATTTTGATTATTTTGTAAGCTTTTAATAAGTTTATAGCAAATAAGTGTTTATAAATTAAACAGTATTTGTTTTTTACACTAAGCAGCTTCCTCCAATTCTACCGTATCAAAATTACAATAATTAAAATATTTTCAATAACCTTTACATTAACTCAAAACAAGCCAATTTAGGAAATTACCAAACTACCTAATTAGATACATTATAGAAATGTATTCATCCTTTGTAATATTTGGCTCCCTTTTCTGGCAATCATTATTCCACAAAATTTACATTCCAAGACTGAGAAAGGTGAGTATTAGCTAATTAAGAGTGCTTTCACAACATTCTTGTTATTGCTTCTCAACCCATTTACAGAAGATGACTTAACTTTGGTACTCAACTTAACATTCTCAAAAGTCACTCATTTCTAAAGGTTATCTGATGAAATAAAAACTGATGAAATATTTCAAATAAATAGAAGTATCCTTGTCAATTTCTAGAATATAAAATAGAAATAATTTCTACATACTTAAATTGTACCACTTATGTTCAATTTTCCTATTCCAATACAACTGACATGTGAAAGGTCATTTCTTAATCTATGTAATCACCATTACTGCTCAATATGCAGCATCTAGAAAGCCAGGAGAAACACTAGAAAGATAACGAAACATCTTGGGTCAGAGTCTGAAGAAAAATGGAAGAGAATATACTACAGTAGAGTAATGCAATCAGAATCACACAAGACACAAAAACAGGATTCCAGGTCATTACTCATAAATATAATTCAATTGAGCAGGCTCATTAAAGAGCTAAGCATGGCTCACTATTCTTCTGAGATTTGTAACCAAAAATCCCCATCTAGATCTTGATTTGCAAACCATATCTTCTCTATCCACTAAAAGTTGTATGTAAAGTATGCAAAATTACTTCGTTGTAATTTACAATGACTAGTATTAAGAAGCCTATTTGCAGGAACTGGTTCTGCATTGGGGGAAAAAAAACACAACTTCTTGAAAAGGTAAAATAGCTTAAAGCATTTAATATCTAAACAAATCAATCTGTTAACAGCAGTAGTCACAAAATATGCTTAATATAGAAACCCACATTTATGTCTTTTAAGAAAAAGTGTAAATTGTATTTTACCTCAAAACATAAATTATTAACCCACTTAAAGAATCTGCAATGGTCAAAATCATGGTGAATTTTAAACAACTTCAGAATAAAATAACCTTAAGTACTTTATACTGCTTTGTATCTTAAAAATGCTTACAACTTCTCATAAAAATAGTCTGAAGCAACTATTTTTTCTTTTATTCTTTAACAGACAGGTTCAACATTATGGGCAACATTCTTAAAATCTTAAGTATCACAGACTTTCAGATAGTCAAATACTATGGTCCCCATTTCTTTTGATGTGGTTTATTCCACTAGGAAAAAGAAAAGCATGGTAGACAACTTAATACGTTTTTACCAAATCGATAGTACAAAAGTTTTAAGACTCTACAGAACTACACATCGTACCTAATGTATCATTAAAAACAGAAGACAGTATTTTCTTCAGCAAATAAAACAGCATACTGCTATGCTGTTAATGCCTATCTTTTAATGTGTACTGTCATTCATAAATTATTTACAACTTCTACTCTGTGAAGAGGACTAGAATGTAAATTTTCTGCAAAACTGGAAAAAAGCAATACAAAATTTGTGAAAGCCTGTGTATATTATACAAAAGTAAGCCAGTTTTTCTCTTCAAATATCAGATATTGTATGAGTGATATTTTGCACGTTATTATAGTAATTCTTGAGGATGTTTTAATGCTGGAGGTAAGTTTACAGGCCTTGATTCTTCATCAAGGAGTACTAGGTCTTCTATTTCACTCCCTCTATATTTCCTTTTACATATTTTTACTACCACCTTTTTCTTGAGAAATAGCTTCAGTGCTTCTCTTGATGCAACTGCTTTTGCATTTTCTTTGCTTTTCCCACAGCCAGTGCCCAAATACACAGACTTGCATCTCAATTCACAAACAATACTTTCTTGAGAGCTCTTATTTTGAGGCAGATCTGCCAGTTCTTTTAGTGGGACAAAAAACACATCCAGTGTTGCTTTCAGAGCCTCGATAGCTGCATTCAGGAGCTCTCCATGATTCACATTGGGACTAAAGCCACCTACGGCTACCAACTTCCATGCTACTGTTTTATACAGTCTATTGAAAAAAGGTTGCTTCTGTTTCACATCTTCATTGGTTAACTTGCAACAAGAGAATTTGACAGAACTCTCACTTGACTGGGAAGTACTTTTAGAAGGCAACTGCGATGTGCTAGATTGAGAACTACCCTTAGACGCCAGCTGGGACACACTTGCTAAGGAAGTGCTTTTGGAAACCAGAGATCCACTGGTCTGGGAGCTGCTCTTGGAAGCTAACAGTGATGCAGCTACCTGCGAAGTGCTTTTGGATGTCAGCATTGGTGTATTTGCTGATGTGCTGCTCTTGGGAGTTAGTAAGGATGTGCCTGATGAGGAACTGTTCTTAGAAACCAATGATGAAAGACTTGCCTCTGAACTGGTTTTGGAAGTTAACCCACTTGAAGTTGTCTCTGAACTAGGTTTAGAAGACAACAATGGCAACTCTACTTCTGAGCTTCCTGAGGAGCCCAACAAGGGCACCTCAATCTCTGAGATGCTTGGAGAAGCTGAGACTGAAGAACCTTCCAAAGCACTTTTAGGTGATCCACTTTGTTGTTTGGAGTCAGTGGACTGGCTCACATGACTATTCATACTGGATTTCAACAATGAAGAAACAAATAATGCTGAACCATGTTTATCTGGGGCTTCTGATTCAGAAGCTTTTCCAGATCCTGCTGTTGTTACCTGAGAGGAAATGCTGCTGCTGTTTTGGTTGGAAACGGATCGATCTCCATCACTTGTAGAGCTATTCTGACTCGAGGTGCCAGAGCTCCGAGTAGAGTTCCCACTACTCTCTAATTTGGTAGATGACCCGGTACACGATGAGCTGTTTTCCTGCTGAGCTGATGCACCTTCTGTTTTGGCAGAATTTTTTGCATGATCTTGCTCAACTGCAGAATTGTTTTTTCCTTCTATAACTCGTTTTTTCGTTGGCTCTTCTACCCCTTCTAAAAAGAAGAAAAACAGGTACATAACTAAGTCTACCTCATACATATTAGCTGAAAATTTACAAGACAGACATTCATTAAAATAAAGGCACAAGGCAAAAATATTTCAGGACTAGTAGTTTCTTTAAAAAGTGTGGAATAACTTCATTCATTTCTTAAAAACAGCATTGAACAACATCGTTAATTTCTAATATTAAAAAAAAATCAACAGCATACACAACATCTGATACATGAAAAGCAAAAGCAGTTAAAGGCAACTGTTAAATTCAGAGGCCAAAACACAGACACACACTTTAGGTTCAACATTCCAACTTGATTAATAACATTACACAAATTCCAGCTCGTTAAAAAAAATTAGTAGTAACAATAATTCCTAATTACATCAAACTTATATTCTAAACTCCTATGTATGTTCACATCTATGATCTGCTAACCATTGCTACTTGATATCCCTCTTTTCTTCACCTTGGCAACCAGTTCGTCTCTTGTTGTATGGACTGGCGCATCTGTCACTTTGATGCCTTCGGCCATACTAAGTATTTTGTCCATAACTTTTTGAGGATACCTGAAAAAGAAGGAAAAGCCATTTTTTAAGTGTTTTTTTTTTTCCCTAAGCTACTACTTTTGGTACGAGAAAACGGGCGGCCAGAAGCTGCGTTTCCCGGTGGTAACCAAGCACGTGTACCAACCGCCAGGAACTGCTTCCTGGAACCCCAGGCACAAACGCCCCAGGATCTGGGGGCGGGGTCCCGCCTGGTCCCCCATCAATGTAGTGTCCAGCCGCAAGAGCGCTGTCCGACGTCAATTCCACCAGCAGCGCCCCCACCCGAGGGGGGCACCCAGACCGTAAATCATGTCGGCTTCCGGTAGAGACGCCCTCCGCACCCTTAGAGGGCGGCCGGTCCCCCGATTCCCGCGCTTCACGGCTTCCCCTCCCGGGGAGAGTTCCGGGCCGCAGTCCCGGGGCCGAACACAAAACCCGGAGACGTGCCTGGGGACGCTCGCTTCCTCACTCACCGGCAGCCGAGGAAGACGTGGTTGGCCCAGGCCATGGAAAAGGAGACGAGCTGCTGCAGCTGCCTACTGCGGGTCCCGCTCTCGGCGTCAGCAGCTTCCTCCGTATCAGCGGCGTCGGCGCCGCCCGGGGGGGCCAGCTCCCCGGCGTTACGGAGCAGAAACTCTCGGCGGTGGCGCCAGTGTTTGTCAGTCTCGCCGTCGCTGCGCAGCGCTTCCACCCAGGAGGCCACCCGCGGGTTCTGGCTCAGGTACTCCGACACCTCCTGCGCCATGTTGTGCCCGCAGGTCGCGGAGGCCGCGAGCAGACACTGCACCGGGGAAGAGAAGGTGCGCCGGCGAGCGGCTCTGTCACTGCGGCCTGCAGCGGCGGCCCTCCAGAAGACGCCCCTCGGGAGGCCCAAGACCTAAACAACAGCGCCCCGAGCAGCTGAACCGCCCACTTCCGCCCGCCGCCGGCTCCTTCCCTTTTATAACCTCGCCGCCGCCCAGCGCCCCCGCGTCCTTCCGGCGCGGCTCTCCCAGGTCGCTTTGCGGCGCCCGAGCTGCCGCGACGCTGCGGCCCCGCCGGGCGGCTGGGGGCGCGTCCTCCGGGGGAGGGGACGGGAAGGAAAGGAGGGGGTACTTGCGCCTCCCGCCCCAGAAGGGCGGGCCGCGAGTGGGTGCCCGGGGCGCCCCGGCCCTCGGCGGGCCTGCGGACGTTCCAGTTCGAGTCTGTGACGCCGGGCGCGCTGCCGCCGTCGCCCTCCGCCTCCCGGGCCCGCCGCAGCGCCGTGAGTCGCGGCGCGGAAGGCCCGACGGAGCGGCGGGGGGCAGTGGGACGCCCGGCGGCTGGGTCAGGACGTCTGCGGCCGCGGCGCGTCCTCTCCGACCCGAGCCTCCGAGCCGAGGCGAGGGCGTCCTCGCCCCAAACGCTTGTTTTGAGTTGAGCCAAAATAAACAAAAGCTCGCCTCCATCTTTTGTGTCGGGAAACAGCTTCCAGCGCGGTGTTTGAATGCAGACCCGTGAAGCTCTCTGAGGCCGTTCAAGTCTCTAGGCATGTAGGAAGGAGGGGGTGCGTGCCCATAGTGGTAACAATAATAAAGACAAGGAAGTGGAGCGCTTAAGCCAGTTCAGGGTTGCCCTGCGGAGCCCAGTCTTTGAAACTCGTTACCCCGCCGTGCAGCCCAGGCGACCCCTGCGTCCTCCGGTGGGTTTTGGTCAAGAACACACCGCGCCCAGGACCTTCTGCACCTGTCGCATTTCCTTGAATTCACAAGAATGCCCAACTGGACAAATAGCCAGGAGAGGCGGCGTGGCAAAGAACCAGTTTGTCTTCATCGCCCCAAACCTTTAGCTCTGAACTATTTTTTTCCTTGCATTTTTTTTTTTTCTTCCCGCTTTAGAATGTCCACACATAATACTGCCGGCTTGGTTATTGTTTTGTTCCCAATTTCAGGTACATGTGTAATTGAAGTTTAATACAATTTAATAAGCTAAAATAAGTGATAATGATAAATGACGAAATGAAGTATGATCATGATAAAAATGAAATATGATCATGATAAAAATGAAATGATGATAAATTACGAAATGAAATCGTTTCTCTAACGATTTTGATTTTAAAAGGCTTGAATCAGAATAATCAAGAAAAAAGGTCACTTTAGATACGATTAAGAAACGAAGCCATGTAACTGATATACGTGCTGTAACAATAAAAATGTAGTATGTGAAAATAATACTGCCCACTTTCCTGCAGTGCCGATCAAACTGCATAAAAACATAGGCATAAAGAAATTTTGAAGTTTGGGGTTTTGTTTCTAGTTTATCTCTTCTTTTCAGGGAAAATTGCTGAAAAATTGTAGAGGGGCGTGAAAGGGTGCAGAAATCCGGCAATTTAAAAGACCGAACAAATTTTACGATCTTTCACGAATTCTTTGGCAAGGGGGAGATAGCAACTAAAAGAATCGGATTACCTACCTAGATATTTGCATTTTCAACCAAGAATTTTCTTTTTTTCTTGTTGCATTGTAGCCTTCCCCCCCTGGGCTTCATTGCCCTGAAGGGAGAGTAACTAGAACCTGAATTTCAAAATTATGATTATGATTATGATTTTAAGTCTTTTTCCAGGACCCATCAGCTCCAAGTCAAGTAGTTGTTTCAATCTAGTTGTGGAGGGTGCAGCTCACAGTGGCCCACCGGGGGATCAAACCTGCGACCTTGCGCTCTAACCAACTAAGCTAACCAGCTGCCCCTCAAAATCATTTTTTAAAGTAGGATAATAGCAATATGGTCTGAAAACTGGAGTACTTACTTGCAAGAACCAGGTGCCTGACAGAAAAGATGTGTATTTTTATCTTTGATTCTTATAAAGTTAACTTTGTATGTAAAGATTTAGGGTACAGACCTCAGACCACATAGTAGAGAAAAAGAGCATTTATTAAAAAAAAAAAAGACAAATACCTTAATTTCTTTCTGGGTTGGAGGGATTCAGACAGAAAAGGTGAGAGGAGAACTTGTGAAAAATCAATGGGAGTGGGGAGTGGGGAGTGGGGTGGAGTGGGGGAGGGAAGTGTTGGCTCTGCCTGGACAATTTTGTTTTAAATTAAGCCTTAACATTAATAACTGTCAATATGTTTGCTGCTGTGAGAATTAAATAAGATTGTGAAGTTATATCTTTCATGGGGTTTGTTTCTAAAATCATGTAAATGAAAGATACAATTCCACTGTATAGGCTCACCTCATTTTATTGCACTTTGCTTTATTGCACTTTGCAGATACTGCATTTTAATCATTGAGGCAAGACCCTCTGCTAACAAAAAGATTACGACTCACTGAAGGCTCAACTGATGGTTAGCATTTTTTAGCAATAAAGTATTTTTTAATTAAGGTATGTACATTTTTATTAGACATGATGCTATTGTACACTTAATAGACTACAGTATAGTGCATAACTTTTATATGCACTGGGAAACCAAAAATTTCATGTGACTTGCTTTATTGCAACATTCGTTTTATTGCGGTGGTCTGGATCCAAACCAGTGTCTCAGAGTTATGCCTGTACCTTCTTTTCCTGTGGCGTAGTGATTACCTGAATTTTAGAAAAGCTTCTTGAACAGCTGATGTGAAGAAGTAGAGAACTATGGACTTGATAGGTTCGCAAATGCTAGTTTGATTAATTTCAGTTGCAAGTGACGATTTAAAATGGCTTTTGGTTAAAGGAGGAATTTATTGGCTGTGTTATTGACAGTCCAGGGAATAGACTGTGGAATCCAAGGACCCAAACAACACACTGTATTAGGAAGTCTGTTTCTCTTAATCTCTAGACTTTGCTTTCTCTGTGTTAGCTTCAGTCTCCAGCAAGCTCTTCCTACCTAGTGGCAAGGTGATTCCTAGTAGCCCATGGCATATGTCCTCCATAGCTCAGCAACCACAGCAGAAACAAAATTTATTTTTCCTGAGTTTCTACCAATGTCTTAAGGTTCTGTTAAGAATCCGTTGGTTCTCATATGACTTCGCTCATTTTTGGGATATAAAACTGAAAGCAACAAATGGACGAAATAAGCAAACAAACAAGAAACTCAGATAACAGTATAGTGGTTATGGTTACCAGAAGGAAAGCGAGAGGGAGGGAGGTAGAAAAGGATGAGGG
This sequence comes from Rhinolophus hipposideros, assembly GCF_964194185.1. Lineage (NCBI taxonomy): Eukaryota > Metazoa > Chordata > Mammalia > Chiroptera > Rhinolophidae > Rhinolophus > Rhinolophus hipposideros. Next base: position 29,046,856 of record NC_138050.1, on the reverse strand, counting down.
AGTCAACTATATGGTGACAGAAAGAGATTTGACTGGGTTGTGAACACACAATGCAATCTACAGATGATATAGAATTGTACACTTGAAACCTTTATGATTTTATTAACCAGTGTTACCTCAATAAATTTAATAAAACTAAAAAAAGTCCACTGGTTCTGTTGGATCATATATGTAGCCCTTAAATAAGCTTTATAGCCAGGGCCATGAAGTATTCTGATTGTACAGGTCTGAGTCATGTGTTCGCCCTAAGAATAATAAAAAATCTGAATAGGGTCAATATCATGCAAGGAAAATAACAAACTCAACAAAGCGAAGAATTTACACTCAAGGAAATGGAGACAACAGACATGTGAACAGAAGAGTCACCAAATACTGGAAAAGATTTTAAGGTATCATAGTAAGCAGTTTCACATGACACAAGACAAATTCTCCTGTGGGAGAGGTGGTTAATCAGGATGATTTCTTTTTTTCCACATTTTTAGCCAAAGTGATAAATCTTTTTATAGCACTTCTTATATTTATATAGTCACATAAAGAGCCTTCCTAAAAACAATTTCATCTTTAGTCTTCATGTCCTTCCTAATGCCAACAAGATAAGATACTCTTATATGTACTTTCCCATTCCTTTGTGAAACTCCACCTGTGCGTCCCAGAAGGTGGGATATTTAAATCTAGGAGAGAGAGACAGAGATTAGAGAAGAGTTACTGTTTGGAGAAGTAAGTACAGTTTAAGTTCCCATAAACAACTTGATCCTGGCTCTTCAGAATCATGGAAAGTTAGAGCTGGAAGGGGACTTTAAGACTATTTTGTAGATGAGGAAGCTGAGATCAGAGCCGTTAAGTGATTGCCTAAGGTCAATTGTTTAATGGAAGAGCAAGAATATGAAACCAAGGAATGTAGTCTACTGACTTATGGTCTAGAATTTGTCTCCTCTCACATTTTGCTCCTTGCAGTTTAATCAGCAATATTGATTAATTCACAAGGTGTAGTGGCTGCAAAAGAAATAGGAACTGAGCTAAAACTTAAATCCAGGCACTAAGATTACGACATCAATAATCCATTTAATTATTGGGCAATTTGGAAGTTAGGAGCAGAAAGGATAGGAAATTTGTCTTTCCGTTATACTTAGGGCTCCTGTACATAGGTATATGATTATGTAACAGCAGAACCTGCTCAAAATGGCCCTATCCTGTTTAACGAGATGCTGAGTTGCTTTTCAGAGACAGCAGACCAAAATCGCATTATCATGCAGCTGAAGCATGTGCAGAGCTGAGAGCTTTGACCTCCAGCTGTACCTGGAACCAAAGTCTCAACCCCTCCCCACACATGGAACCAAAGGACCAGGATATAACTAGAACTTGAACACTGGAACCCTTTCAGAAGCAAGGCTGCCCATTGTCTAGGAAGATCTGGGGTTGATGCTCCTTTACCATAAATGGCCAAGTTCCAAGATCCTCCAATTACCGTGTTTCCCCGAAAATAAGACCTAGCCAGACAATCAGCTCTAATGTGTCTTTGGAGCAAACATTAATATAAGACCCAGTATTATATTATACCTGGTATTACATTATACCTGGCATTATACCTGGTATTATATTTATTATATTATTACATTATATATTATATAAGACCCTGTCTTATTTTATAGTAAAAGAAGACCAGGTCATGTTAATTTTTGCTCCAAAAGACACTTTAGAGCTGATTGTCCGATTAGGTCTTATTTTCGGGGAAACATGGTAAAACTTGACCGACCAGCAGTTCTGCTGGTTCTCACTGGTTCACACCAGTGATACTAATGTTATAAAATAAAATGGAAAAATAAAGCAGAGGGACAGAAAAGTGTTCAGCAAGTGGTCTAAACAAAAATAATGTGCTGAAAAACCTTTGATGGGCTACCAAAGGCAATATTTTAAAACCGCTATCTTCTGTACAACTGTTGGTTGAATAGGATGAGTTTTCAAAAACCTCAATTAATTTTAAAGAAGGAAACAAAGTAAGTGTTTTTCTTCTCATCAGGGAAGGCAATTTTGATGTTAAACACCTCATTGGTGGTGGTAATACTATGCAGTTAATTTTAAAGATGGGAACAAAAGAAGTGTTTTCATTCTCACTAGGGAAGGCAGTCTTAAACACCTCATTGAGGGTAGTACTGCCAGGCTCATCTGGGAGTTGATAATAGCTCCTCCTGACAAGACAATACCGAAAACACAGGGTGAAGCCTACCAGCCCTCAGATGAGTTTTCACCCCCACCTACTAGCGAAGGCACATTTTCTCTATTTCCTGAAAAGAGTGTTAGAGTGCAACGCAATCCAATTATTTTTACAATGTCAAGTCCCATGGAAATGAATTCAGGAGCTTACTCCATTGATTTCAGCGGGACTTGGTGTGGTAAAATTGATTCCACAGGGCTTTGATACAGAGCGAAGAGAGCAGCGAATTTTTATTCACATTTATTTATTTTTCCAAGCTAGAGTTTAAGAGGATCAGAATGCTCCTTTTATCCCTGCCATATGAAACTAGAACTAGGAAATAGAAAGGGAAAAAAACCATATTACCTCCATGGCTGTGACTTTGCTCGTTATTGTGGGGAAAAATATGATTGCTCTTTTCAGTAGACACGTGAGCGGCATCAGACACTTGCTGAAGGCTTCAGCTTTGAATGACGACAGGAGCTTGAAGTGTCGGGCTGACCCACTGCCCAAAGTGGGCACTGTTGTTGCCTCAGTGGCTCTGGACCTTGTGTCACTTTTGGTTGTCTTGAAAGACAGAGAACGTATGAGAGCATTGTGGTTCAGAGAGGAGATGTAGTCTACCCATTTCTAAAAAATCATTAGCGAATTACTTCAATTCCCTATGACATCATAGTTTCAAGGAATTCTGTTACTGGCAGACGCTTAGGGATCACTGAGGCTGTTTCCTCATTTTTAGAAACTTTGAAACGATCAGGAGACTGAAGCTCGAAGAAGCCACCGAACAGTGTCTAACACTTGATTTCCAGGCAGGCATTCTGTCTCCAGCCTTGGTTTCAAGAAGAGAGGAGGTTAGCGTCTTACACTTGACATCTCTGGGTCAGACCCAAAGAAACCCCATCACTTCCGGGTACAAGCTGATTTATAGTTAACTTCATGTTAAGAATTCAAGTGCCTGAAAAGGTGAGGAGAAAATGGAGTACAAAGCTGCACACAGCATAGAGCAGAGGAGCACGTCCGTTTACAGTGACAGTGGCCACCCAATGTGTAACGCCCTTCCTTGTGCCTGAACACCTGGTGTGGATGACACCCACTGCCTTGAGATTCCACAGTGAAACCCACCTGAGCCCATTGGGGAGAGAGTGTGCTGCTGGGAACTCTACTGGAGTCCCCTTCCTTCAGGGGGGCTTTCACATCCAGGAACTTGATTCTTACCAAGGCATCCTTGAGTCGTTCTGTAAGCCAGAAGTAGGGTTTGAATATGTTAAGGGGAATTTTTATACAGGAAACTTGGCAAAGCAATAAGGCCAAGTGCCCTGGTATTGAAATCTTCAAAAAATAAAAGCACACTAGAAATATAAAGTATATTATTCTATTTATTTTGTTCCAGAATAATATGTAATAATAATATATTACATTAGCTTTTGCCATATTAGGCCATTTTTTTCCTCTGGGTGTAGTGTTATCTCTCCCAATGCAGCTGAGAACGAACTTCAATAACTTCAAATGTTAATATAATTTTTCTGTGAACTTTATCACATTACTGCCTATAGGATCTGCTCTTGGATGTTTCAGTTTCCCTTCAGGTTAGTGAGAGACTTTCATCCCTTCTTTGTGATGGCCCGGCTTGGGAATCCAGGAAAGCTGCTGACGGCTCCAGGCTTTAGTTTTTTATTAGCTTCAGTCAATCTGTTTAGTGCTCCATTTTCGTGCCTCCTTCGAAGACTCATGAATTTCTGCTTGGCAGCGAATGCCACGGCCCAAACAGTGTAATGGGCCCAAAAGCAGGAGTGCAAAGGAAATCACACCAAATAAAGCCTTCCTCTGAAGCAAAGGTTGGGACTCACCCCAACTCTCCTGGACTTTCTCATAATTCTTGATTCAGCTGGGAGGAGCGGCTCTGGGGAGAGAGCTATGTATTCCTACGGGCTTGCACTCAAATCTCCTGACCGCCCCCCTGAGGAGTCGATGAAACCTCAAGCCTGCTCCTGGGGGCTGAGAAAGCCACCCTTCCTAGTGCAGGCCCACGGAGCCCTTTGTCTTAGGAGCAGAGGGTCCCTTCTCCTTGCCCCTCTCACCCTACTGTGATCATGCATACAGGAGAAGGCTTTGCTAGAAAGGGACCAATCTGTAAGTAGCTAATGGCAAGGAATAAAGAGAAAAGCCAAAGCTCTCTTTCTCCATCTGGAATTTGGAGAGATTGGGCCAGAGAACCCCTGAGGTCCCTTTCTTTGAGTTTGTAAGATTGTAGGTCTAACTTTGCTGGTTGAAGGTGGGGTCTGTTTGGCGTGGGAGGGTAGTAACGGGATTGGCTTTGCATACTCATTTAACACACCCTCTCAGTCTGAATGACCTTAGATAAGTATCAGCTGGCACCTGGGCTTGTGTCTAAGATAGAAAGGAGTCAAATTTTACATACAAATATATAAAAATCCTGAAATGAGTTTCTTCAAGCCTCCCAGATTTTATTACAGTAATGTGAATTAAAAACCTTCCCCAGGCACCGCTAAACACAACTCACCATTTTCTTAGAGTCTTAGTTACCATCATGAATATCTGTCATTGTCCACTGGTATGTTAGTGGACCACACTGTGGGGCTCCACTGACGTGGTATTCCATCCACTGTCTGCAGTGGGTGAGACTTTGTGCTTAGTGGTGGGGTTACAGACATGGCTGAGGCACTGTCTCTACTTTCAAGGAGCTCTACAGTGTGGAAACAAGGACATATATATTTTAAAAATATACAAAATACTCATAAATATCAAATGGTCAGTTGTTTTAAGAGTTCAGCGATGAGAGAGACCACTGGGGTACCTTGGAGAGAAGCTCTAGGTCTGGACCTTGAAGGATCAGAGCAAGGGGAACACAGCAAACAGAGGCTCAGAGAGAGGAATTTGTTAGAGATGTGAATGACCTGGTCTACCACAAAATAGCTGTGTGACCTTGAGTTAGTGACTAACACTTTCTGAGCCCGGCTTGCCTCCTGTGTAAAAGGACAATAGTGGTGACAATCTCATAGGGTTGTGGTGAGGATAGAATGAGATAATCCACACAGATCTCTTAGGATAGTGCCCAGCACTTTGTGCATACTCAATAGATATTTCTATTAATAATACAGACTATTTTTTATTAGCTTAAAGAATGCATGTTGATGAGAACTTGAATTAGGAGCTAACAGGAAGAATCATTGCTGAAGTACGTGGCCTTGAGTGGCTGGGCTTCTGTCCTGTTTGTTTCATCATCCCGTTGGTCAGATACCAGTTCTTGGCGCCCTCAGTGTGTTTGTCTGTAAACCTTGTTGATCTTTGAAATTGCTGAACGCAGGTCTACAAAGTATAATGATGTGTGTTGTTGTCCGCTTTCTGATAACAGTTCCCCAACTTCCCTGGGGTTATGACTCCTTACCTCCTTGCAGTCCATGTGGTCTGTGTGGGGCTGACTCCAACCCCTGGACGCAGGGAACAAGTCGCTTAGGCCTGGCTGTTGAGAGCCAATTATAAGACTTTTTCTGGAACAACTAGGAAAAGGATGTGTTTACCTGTTGAATGCATAGAATGCAATCCTGAAGTTGCCGGCAGCTATTGAAGCCAGAAATTGGGAGAGTGAGGGAAAGTCCCGAGCGGCTGTTCTGTGGCAGCCGCAGAGATTCCGCAGTGAACCAGTCTCTGCTTCACCATACATATCCATCACGTTAAGATAGACAGGTTGGTGGATAGGTGGGTGGGTGGATGGATGGATGGATAGATAGACAGACCGACAGACAGACAGACAGACAGACAGACAGATAGAGAGATAATGTCTCATAGCAGGAAATTCTATGAAGGGAGAGGGAACAAAAGAAGTATTAGAGTTGGGCTATTTTAAATGGTGTGGTTAATAAACCAATGAACTTTTTTAAAAAGCCAGTTTGGGTTGGATTCCTGTCACTTGCAAGCAAAAGATTACTGATTGATACTCTGTATAACCAAGATTTTCAAACTGTGTTTTAATCTAGAATAAATTATGAAGAAGGACCTGAGAAACTCTCTGGTATGATTTCATGGACATGTCTGTCAGCACTCATGTGCGCCAGGACGTATGTATGAAGACGTCATGGCAGCATGTTTTTGCTGTGGGTGAAAATCAGATTTACCATAAGCGTCCAGGAGTAGGAATATTGTTCAGTAAATTCTGGTAATCCATATTATTAAAAATAATGAGACTGTTATTTACAGATTGATAGGGAACGATATCCCTGAAAAAAACATTTGAGGTGCAAAATCAAATGCATAACATGATTCCATTTTTGTAAAAAAAACTTTTTAAAAATTGTACCCAGAAGTTATATGAGCAACAGATATAAAAAGGCAATTCACGGAGGAGTGGAAAATGGCCAGTAAATATGTGAAAAGAGGTTAAACCGTACTAGTGATCACATAAATACAAATTAAAACAACAGTGGGATGATTTCTTTTGCTCCCAAATTATCACTCTTTACAACCTTTTCCTACATCTGTGTCAGTGAGGAGGGAAATAGAGTCTCTCATACATTGTCGGTAGGACTCAATTACTAAAACTTTTGTGGAAAATACTTATTAAAAATGTTTAAATTCACATACCTTCCAATACAACTTTACTTCTGAAAATTTATCTGACAGAACTAGAAGCTAGTTATTTCCTAGGATACAACCGCCCTGTCTTCCTCAGTTACAAATGCTGTGCTGGCACATGGCCACCACTCTCCATTGTTCCTTAGAGTTAGGTGTGGTCTCACACTCCAGTTCTGGGCAATAATATCTATGCAGAAGTCGCAACTTCTAGGAAGTGTCCTCGAAGTCACGCCTCTGCTTCTTTCTTCTCTCTGGAATGTGGATAGCAGGCTGGAGTTCTAGCGACAAGGTTGGGCTATGAAGTGTCCTTGTGTCATGCAGGGTGGCATGCAGGGTCTCAGCTCCCGCTCCCCTCATAAGAATGCAGGATATGGCGAGGCCAAAAAGGAACACCACGGAGCCATAGATAGGGGAGTCATATCACTATAGTCTTGCTGGCAGCTGGTTGGAGACATAGGAAGCAGGAGCCACACCATCTGCAACCTGCCGTCCACTTCTCTCTACCAACCAACCTCACTTGCTAGCTGCAATCCGCCGTGCTAACTGCAATCCGCTCTTGCTAGCCCTCCTCCCCCATTTGCAGCTAGCGTAGCCATGGCAGTTATATTAGTGGCCAATGGCTCACTGGTTACAGCTGACGGCCAACTAGCCACAGCTGATGGCCATCCAATCCCAGTTGATGGTCCTTTACTACCTGAGCCAGCACCTTTCCACGTGAGGGCAAGAGCCTGGAAACTGCAGTCCTGGCTCTGTCACCACACCTTGGGAATGACAGCCATGAATGTCGGGACTAGCAAGGTAGAGATAACCTGGGCCCCGGCTCATGGAGTGCCATACCAGCTTTGACCTGACCACTTTTAGACTTCTTGCACATAGAGAAAATTATCTACCTTGTGTCATGCAGAGTCTCAGCTCCCGCAACCCACACAAAAACGCAGGATATGGCGAGGCCAAAGAAAAACAACAATGGAGTGATGGATGGGGGGTTCTTACCACTATAGTCTTGCTGGTTGAGACACAAAAGCATACTTCCGCCAGTACCCCAATACAAAGTCTTCCTGCACCCTCATCTCGCTGGCGGCCAGGCGAGACTCAGGAAGTAGGATTAACATGATCCGCAATCTGCTGACCGCTTCTCTGCCAACCAACCCCTTAGCGTAGCCACGGCAGTTATATTAGTTGCTAATGGCTAACTGGTTACAGCTGGTGGCCACCCAGGCACAGTGGGTGGCCATCTGATTACAACTGATGGCCATCTAATAACAGAGCCAGCACCTTTCCACGTGAGGCCAAGAGCTTGGACACTGTTCTCTGGGACTCTGTCCCCACACCTTGGTTCAGTGACAATATTTGTGGTTTTATTTTACTCTCCAAACCCAATCCTAATGAATTCAATACATAAAGATTTATGTACAGGGATATTTATTGAAGCATTCTTTAAAATACTGAGAAATAATAATCTAAAGGTCTGTTGACAAGGCAAAGGTTGTATACATTATGGTCCTTTTCTTATTCATTTGGCAGATAGTTGTGAGCGTCTACTCTATGTCTGGCAATATTCCAGTCTCTGGACTTATAACAGTGGACAAAAGAGACAACACTGTCCCTTCATGAAATTTACATTCGAGTGGGGGAACATCCAAATTAGGGTAATACTATGAAGTTTTCAAAAAGAAAAAGCTATTGTATTTGTACCACAGTTCCCAATATACCATTTGTTTCAAAGTTACAGATCTATTGTATTACCTATATTTCATATTTTCTATATTTATGATGCTCTGGCATTTGAGGTCTTGCTGATCCTGGAGACACTGCTCCTCCCAAGGCTAGCTGACTCCTAGAGACAGCAAATGATTCCTCTTCACCTTTCACATGCAAACCAACCAATTCAGAGCCCAGACCACAGACTGCCTCCTTTAGTTTAAGAGCTCTCACAGGTTGAGCCACTATGCCCTAATTACCCCAGGGCCTGGTACCAGCCAACTAGGGCCGGTCCCTACATCTCTTATTCACACTAGCTCATCCTAAACCGGCCTAGCCTGCTTACACTGTCTGGCCCATTTCTTCCCACGATAACCACAATAAAGACTCTTTCCCATGTCTTCCCTTTCCTCTTTCTGCTTCCTGACTCGTGTTTTCCCATAGGGCCCTGGGTGGCCTGCTGTGCCCCTTCCTTCTGGGGACTGTGAGTAACAAACTGTCTTTTCAGTAGCAGTCTTATCTGTTGGCCTTACCAGACCTGAATAATAATAAAATCTACATTTTAAAACATATGTATAGTGTTATCTCATTTTATATGTAGAAATCTATAAACGCATATGTATTTATATATGTTTCAAAAAATTAATGGAAACTCATGGAAAGAGGTACAAAAATTGGTAACAGTAATAACATCAAAAAGGTAAGAAGGTGCATTTCAATCATGGGAGAATAGGAGGCAAAGACTATTCATTTTACTTTAGGCGTTTCAATATTAACTGAATTTTACAAGAAGCATGTGTTACTTTTGTAAGGAAAAAATATATATTTTTTTCATTTCATTAGTCCACTCTCTTCTCACTTCCTTCCCATTGTCACACCTGAGCTCTGCACATCTGGAGCTTCTTGGAGTTTTGCCAGGCAGCTCAGCCATCTCTTGGGCCACACAACTCCTCTGGATGGCAGCTTTCCCCACGTGGCCTTATACTCTTTCCACCTTCTACAAATTCGTTGAAGTCTCTGGTCTGCTGAATGACCCTCTCTATATCTTTGACATTGTAGGATTAGTGCTATTTTTTATTACTTGTAATAATTTCAATGGGATCACCAGAAGAGAAAGAATATAGAATCATGGAAGGCTGAAGATTTCTTTACACAGTAAGTCTCGGAATAAGTGTTGATAAAGCCAGTATCTCATTACATATGTGCAAAAATTTGGATATGGAATGGCACCCATAGCCAAACAAGGTGGAGAGGAATAGTCCTGCCCTTGATGGAGACCCTCACACTGGGGTGGGTCAGACCCTGGAAAAACAATGAAATCTTCACTTGCTTGGGGCCACAAGGAAATTCAGTCCAGCTGGCCAAATGGAAAGGGAATATTTGGAGCCTACCTGCGTAGAAAATGACACACCGTATCTTAGTCTGTCCGGGCTGCTAGAACAAGATTACCACAGGCTGGGTGGCTTAAATAAACATTTATTTCTCACAGTTCTGGAGGCTGGGCAGTGCAAGACCAAGGCACCTGCAGATTCGGTGTCTGGTGAGAGCCTGCTTCCTGGTTCATATAAGGCCATCTTCTTGATGTGTCCTTACATAGCAGAAGGGGGGAGGGCGCTCTCTGCTGTCCCTTGTAAGGGCACTAATCCCTTTCATGAGCACACCACCCTCATAACCTAATCACCTTCCAAGGCCCCATCTCCAAATACCATTATATTGGAGGTTAGGTTTTAACATATGAATTTGGTGGTGGTGGTGGGGGACACTTACATTCAGTGTATAGCACATAGGTGGGGAAAAGGAGGGGGTTTCCAATAAAACTAATATCCCATCAGACCATGGGGCACAGCAGTTCCAACTCCAGGGCAGATGGCTTCAGGGAGTCCAGTCTGGGCTCAGGCAGCATATATGGGAGAAGTCTGCCCAAGTTCAGGGGCAAGCAAACACTCTTAGGTATGGGCCTCATTTAGTCACCGATGTTTATGGAGCTCCTGCCCTAAGCCCAGGGACCAGGCAGAAGCCAGCCAGTCCTCCTGGTGATGACCTACAAGGAGTATGCAGCAGCTCCCTGCATCACAGCTCCTCAACATGGAGTACCGCCATCTGGCTCCCAGAGCACAGACAAGATTCAAATGACAGCTATGCCAAGGTCACCAGTCCTGTGACCTTCAGCCAACAACTTAACTTCTCTGAGCCTTATTGTTCTTGCTTCTAAAATAAAAGTAATGAAGCTCGGCTCATAGGGTTGTTGGGGCATTACGTAAAATAATACTCTGTACTGAGCAAGCACTCAGTCATGTTACAGAGAGCTCAGTTGCTTGCACCTGGGCTCTGCGTAGCTGGGGAAGTGGACTGGCTTTCCTGTCAACCGAGTAACTGGCTTCAGAGGCTGGGCTATGAGACCTTTGGAGACTTGAACAGCTCAAACTACACCGAGCTCAACTGGGCCTGAAGGCAGTCAGCAGATTTGATTTAGAATATTGCAAAGATGGGGAAAATGTATCTGAGGCTCTTTGAAACTTATTATTTTAACCTGCCCATATATGTGGAGTGAGAAGGAAATAATCTCGATGGCTCCCAGGTCCTTCCCCGCGTGGTACACTTCAGCAGAGCCCAAAGAAAATGCTGACGGGGCCTTCTGCAAGTGAAGGGTTGATAAATTAATAGTGCTGTGTTTATCTCGCCCCTCTGATCTCAGGATTTCAAAGGATGTTAGACAAATACCAAGCAGCAGATAAGATTTTTTTCTTTATCTTCCAGATGGGAAGTTGGACGCTCAATCAACAGGCAGTAATGGAACCAAGTCACAGATGCGTCAATGCAATGGTTTTCAAGCTTGAGTGTGTGTAAAAATCACGACAAAATTTCTCAAAATGCGCGCTCCTGGGCCGCACTCCAAGAGGTTCTGGAAAATCTGGGCTTGGGCTCTGGATTCTGAATTTTAAACTGGGCTTTGAGATGGTACGTTGATCACACTTTGATCAATACTAGTGAGAGTCGGAAAGTGTGCTTTCTATTTGGGACTTAGCCCCTGAGTGACCAAGCAGGACGTTTGTAGGCATTTTATCCAGGAATAAAATTTATATAATTTATACCACAACTTTTTGCCTTCTGGGGCGGATAAAGGCTCAAAAGAATACAAACTCAAGTGTCTTAGGCTAACTTAATGTTTATTAATGAAGCAAAACTGATTTCTCCTAAGTGTGAGGCTGTCCCCTCTGCAGCAGTACAGGAAATGACCCTGCAGCTGCTCCAGCCAGGCATCCCTGGCTCAGGTTATATGGTAAGTGGCTCGGAATAGCAGGTACGGGGGGGTGGGGGGGGGTGGGGGGGGGTGGGGGGGGTGGGGGGGGTGGGGGGGGTGGGGGTTTACGTGCCTCTTCCTGCCGTTGGTGGCTCCAGGCGTTCCTTTGCACTACTTCCATCTCTGCCTCCATTTTCACATGGCCTTTTCCTCCTCTGTGTATCTCAAATCTCTGCCTATTACTCCTAAAATCGCATGATGACTTCCCTATTTCCCCCAAAATAAGACCTAGCTGGACAATCAGCTCTAATGCGTCTTTTGGAGCCAAAATTAGTATAAGACCCGGTCTTATTTTACTATAATATTAGACTGGGTCTTATATAGCATAATGTAAGACTGGGTCTTATATAACATAATATAAGACGAGGTCTTATATTAATTTTTGCTCCAAAAGACACATTCGAGCTGATTGTCTGTCTAGGTCTTATTTTTGGGGAAACACGGTATGGTCATTTTAACAATAGACATTGTCGTATATGATAGCACAAGTCTCTACTCTTATTTTTCAAAACTGTCTTCTAGGTGAATTTGAGAGTCCGGTGTTTTGAGTCTCATTTTTGTCAAGTTTATTGCCACCACAAATATCCACTACCACCCACCTCATTTGAGATGTTGAGTGAAAATCAACCTGATGAGTATCCCATCAGATTGTGGGTCATATAGAAATTAATTTGGGAAGAACTGCCATGCCACAATACTGAGCCTTCTCATCCAGAAAAAATGGTAAGTCTTCTAATTTGGATTCGATCTTCATTCGTATTTCAGCTTTTTCTCCCCCTGCCACCTTTAGATAGGTATGGGGAGTGGTCAAGAAACCTGTACTCAGGAAATGTCGCATCCCCTTTTGTTGTGGGTAAAGGGTGAACCATCAGGACTGTCTTTCTCCTTGAGAAGCCTTCCCTGATGCTCTATTCTCCATCCACCCTTACTGTTTCTCCCCAAAGCATATAGACCAAGCCCCCATTTCCTCTCAAAATCAATAATAGGAGGATTCCCTATACCTGTCCACCCTAGAATTTTAGCCAAAGAGGGCACGTGGGCTGCACAGCAAAGGGAAGGGTGCATATGAGACTTTGGCTTGGGACACATTTGCACCGATTCTTACTGTTGTTTGACATGCTTTTGCTAGTATTTTATTTAAATTTGCGCAGCTATTGTAAACGATATTGGTCTTGCGTGAGTGAAGGCGAGGCAAGGTATTTATCAGCGGTTGGTACCGGGGTTATATTGACTTCAAGAAATGAACTGGAAAGCTTTCCTTCTTTTTCCATGCACCGTAGTAATCATAAAGCATAAACTATTAGTCACAACCGCATGATCTGGCTTCAGTGAATTTGCACAAAAACGGTACAGCAAAGGAGCAATGAGAAATAGTGCTGGGGGGTGATCTTCTGGACTGGCGGACAGACTGTTCTGCTTCCAGATGTTTGCCGTGTGAAACAGATGGGGTCTCTACCTTCCCAGCTGGCGTAGAGGGTAGACTCCACTGACCTCTCAGCTCGCTTGTCAGAATTTTGCAGAAGCCTCCAGCACACATCTGATACGCCACGGCTCCTGAGCTGTCTTTATTGGGGCTCCGCTCTGGGGTGCAGAGGAGCACCGAGGGGCGATGAAGACCAGGCCTCGCAGTCATTTGAATTGCTTCATCTGCCACGACTGGGGGGAGTGAACGAGACTGATTCAGAGGCAGCAGCTTCTGCGTATGGGGGGTAAGATTGTGTTGTGCAAGTGCAGAGTTTCATTGTTGGCTTTAAAAATAATGCTCGCAGACCGTCTTTTCAAAAAAAGGAGAAGGCTATACGATGCAAGGGGATTAGACTGTGAATCTAGCTTTCTTTATCTTTGCAAAAGAGGCGGTTTCATTTGAAAGGTTTTATCGCCAGCAGGTTGACAGGCTGCTGCAGTCACTATTTCCATTTAAATGGAGCTGGAAAGTAATAAAAACCTCTTCCTGTTTTATAGTTGCACCTGTGCCTGCTGGATCAACCAGATATCATGTGCTGTGTGGGTGATGAGAATGAATGGAGGGAAGAATGAGAAGCACAAATGAGGGGTAATAACCACTCATCAGCTCTTTTCATGTAGAACCTGATTTTATACGTAATATCTAAATACACTATGTAATACATAATATGAAAATATACATATGAGAAAGAGAGGAAGTGCCATTTCATTTAATAAATTCTACTCATTTCAATATGTGGACACGTTAACTAACTTACATAAAGGTTTCTCTTTTTACATTTCACCTCTGGGTTTATCAATTAAATGCCATTCTGACATGGTTTTAAATGACCAGATGAAGATGTATCATCAGATTATAACGTGGCTGGAATAATACTGACATAGAAGTAATTGCTTTTGACAGGTGGTCCCGCAGTTCCGTGATTAGACCTACAAATTCAATGTCAGTGAGCCATCTGTAGGCAGCTGCCCTGTATCTCAATGGAGAATTACTTGCTTCGCTGAGATTCTAGTTTTTCTGAAGCTTAGAGATGCTAACAGCGAGGGACCAAGGACCCCTGACAAGGACCCTGTGATCGCCTGTCCAATATTATTGTGTCCATTTAGTATCCGACCATCTTTAGAGGCAAATGGCACTTAAGGGTGAAGTGAATGTTCTTAATTTTTTTGGTGTTGTACAAAGGAAGAAACAGAGTAACAAAGTCTTGTGAATTAAAACAAGCAAAAAAATCTCAGTAGAGCTACAACATGCAACTGAGCAAAGCATATTTTCTAGACCAACAGCTTCCTGGCAAGGGTCCTGCTTAAAGGATCTTTAGCAAACAATCCTGAGACGACATGTGCACACAAGGGCTGCAACTGGCTCACGAAGACTGATTAGTGGGCTATAGTTTGAGGTAATGAAGATTTGTGTGGGTTCATTTGTTCAAGAAATATTAATTGAATGAATACCTCCTGTGTTCCAGTCTCTCTCTAGGTGCTAGTGATGCAGCAGGAAACAAAACAGACAAAAATGTCTGCTCTTGCGGTGCTTGGGTACTAGTAAGGCATACAGACAATACATAAGAAAGGTAAATAAGCCATATAGGGTAGTGCTGTATTCTGCACGGGCAGTGTTTCATTCTTGGCTTTAAAATAACATTCACAAACGATCCGTGCTGAGGAAGGAAGTAAAGGAGGGAAGGGAAGGGGCCTTGGGGGGGTGTGTGTGGTAATTTCAGATAGTGTCCAGGAAAGGCCTCGTGAGAAGGGGACACCTGATAAAAATCTGCAGGAAAGGTGGAGGCAGTCACGTGGCTCTCCCTCAGGAATGAAGACTGCCCAGAGCAAAGGCCCAGGGTGGGGGCATGGCTGGAGTGTTGGAGGAAGTGGAGCGAGTGAACCAGGGGGAGAAGGAGGAGGAAAAGGGGTCAGAGATGTAAAGAGGGTCCAGAAACGTGGGCTTTGTGAGTCTTGTATGGACTTGGATGTTTACTTTCTGTGAGAGAGGAAGTCATATTGGAGGGTTTGGAGCAGACAAACGACAGGATCTGATTACATGTGCCCAGGATCACGGGGAGTGTGGTGTTGAGAAGACATTGAAGCAGGCACGGGTATAAGCGGGAAGACCAGTTAGGAGGCTGATGCAAAAATCTAGGGGGCAAGAGATGAGGGTGCCTGGAGTGGAGTGGTAGCAGGGGGATGGTGAGGAGTGGTAGATGGTGGGCATATCTTACAGGTTAAACTGATGGAATTTGCGGACCGGATCAGATGTAAGGGATGAAGGAAAAACAGAAGTGGAGGATGCCTGTATAAAATATACATGGTAATAGATTTTATTTTATTTTAAATATCTATCTATCTATCTATCTATCTATCTATCTATCTATCTATCTATCTATCACTTATCTATCTACACACACACATTTTTGTCTGAGCAACTTGAAAAAAAAGCTGTCGTTTCCTGAGAGGGAAAGATTGCAAAGGAACAGGGATTTTGTGCGTGTGTGCGTGTGTGTGTGCGTGTGTGTGTGTGTGTGTGTGTGTGGTGGTGTGGGGGGGCAAAGGGGAGAGTTCATAAAAATGAATTCAGGACTTTGGGGCATTTTAAATTTCAGATGAATACTAGACAACCAAGTGCAGACATCGAGTAGGCAGTTGGGTATCTACATCTGAAGTTTTGGGAAGAGGTTTGGATAGACATGTAAATTTCAGAGTCAACTGAAATCATCAGATAGATGGTAGATATTTAAAACAATCTGACTTACTACACCATTGAGGAAGTAAATGTATATAGAAAGTTCAAGTTCTCCTGAACATGTAGAGGGAAGAATGGCAAAGGAAACGGAGACAGAAGTTGCCAGATGAGTAGAAGCAAAAGCTGGCAAATGTGGTATCCTGGAAGCCAAGGGAAGAATGTCTTTTAAGGAAGACAGATAAATAACTGGGTTTAATGATGGCAAGTCAAGGAGAATGAGGCCTGAGATTTGACCATTGGGTTTAACAACATGGAAGTCACTACTAGGGATTCAGAACAGGGCAGGTGAATGTATGAATAAAACCAAGTACAAAGAGGCAGAGAAAAGGGGCAGATCACATAGCAGTACGCACTAGGCTGCTGTCCTGATTTGCGTAGCACCCATGCTCACTGTCCCTTTCTGAAACACAGTTCTCCCTCTGGAGACCCAGGCTATTCCTAGCACTGACTTCTGCCTTCCTAGGCTTGACTGGTCACGTGATGAAGTGATGACCCGAGAGGAAGGTCAGCGTTCACACTAATGAAACTGGACAGTTTTGTTGTCTGAAGGAGATGAGGTAAGCGTCATCCTTAAACAGTTAGCACTGGGTAAGCTGGTCCCCTGGATTCCTGAGGCTCAGGGGCTGGGCAATACACGTTAAAGATATCCCAACATCACTAACACTTTGACTAAGGATTATTTTTGTTGAGTTCAGTGGTAATTTTTTTTTCCACACTGAATGTACAAAATTCAGAATTTGTTATGGTTCTGGGCACTGGGGTCAACAATCAACTGTATCATCCAACGGACCATGAAATCTCCCAACGAAACTCCTTGGGAAGGCTCTTTAGGATCTCTGCTTTCGGGCACCAAGAAAACCGTTTCCAGACCGGTACCTGAACCACGGACATTAAAAAAATATTTGTCCGAGTTTAGATAATTTCACTCAGATTAACTGTAGTCTCTTGGTGTTCATTTTGTGCTAAGCTGTCTGAATTTTAGACATATTACAATGATATTTATTGAACAACTATTTGGGCCAGGTTGCACCTCAATGCTGGGAATGCCACATGAGTCAACTATACGCTCTTCCTGTCACGAGGGGTGGCCATGAACGCAGCCCTTCATGGTACAATTAGAGGCGCTAGTACGCTTTGCAGTAAAACCACCCCAGACTTGTTCTGGCTTACATCCTGTTCACTTTACCACTTCTTGAGTATGAAGAGCATTTTATTACCAATTTACCCAGCAGGTTAAATTAATATTTGCAAGATTCACAGAGGCTGAGAAGCTATGAACTTCCTAGATGTCTCGTCACTGCTGTGCCTTTTCCTAGTCAACTTGGGACTGCTCAGTAGTGACCAAAAATACTTAGCACAGTCATATATATATATATGTATACATATATATATATAGATATACATATATATATACATATATACATATATATTCAATATATATATATTCAATGGGAATCAAGATATTTTAAAGGATTTTCTCCTAAAAAATGGAAATTAGCAGAGCCCTTAAAAAGAGCCAGGAAGAAACACAGTGCTGCCTATGTGTCTGTCCTTGAGCTCAGTGGAATGAGGCCAGGTTGGCTACCTTGGTGAAAGGCCCTCTTCCCTCTCCTGGGCTGGCCCCTCCACCAGGCAGTGCATTTACTGGCATGATTAAGGCCAGCTGAGCTGCCCTTACCCCTTAGCACATCCCTGGGGGAGCTGTCTTCTCCAAGCCTCTGTCTGCAGACACCTGGGCTCCTTAGGTAGGTGTCCTCCTCCTGGGCTGGGAATGCTCTTCAAAGATGACTGAGCAGGGCTACTTGCGTTCTGTCCACTCGCTGCTGCCAGGCTGTGGAACAGGGACTTCAGGAGAGGCCTCCGGGTGGGGTGAAACCGCCTGGGCTGCGGAGTCACCTGGCACTGGAGACACTGTGCTCCACCGACCAGGAGCAGAGTCCGGTTCTATGTCTTCTTAGCTGTTTGAATTTGGGCACAAATCTGACACATCACCCAGCCTCAGTTTCCTCCCTCATCTGTAAAATGAAAATGGTAACCCCAGAGGCTTGTGCAAGGACAGAGGAGATAACGCAACACACAATACACCTTCCTGAAGTGCCAGCTTGGTCCACTTTGCCGTGTGGTCTTTATGTTCACAAACAGTCTGAGCTGAGAAAGGAAGTAAAGAAGGGAAGGGGACCTTGTGGGTGTGGGTGTGGTGATTTCAGATAGTGTCCAGGAAAGGCCTCGTGAGAAGGGGACACTTGCTGAATACCTGCAGGGAAGTAGAGGCAGTCACTCCTCCTGCTGGCAGGGGTATAGGAAGGAGGGAGGAGAGAGACACGGGCAAAGGGGTACCCCAGGAAGGATTCCATCCCCAGCCCCTGGGAGTGGCAGGAGGCTGGAGTGGATGGAAGAGGTGGCTAAACCTGTCATGTACCACGGAGGCTGAAGGGCAGAGAATTGCACGGTCTCCAAGGTTGTGCCACTGCCAGTGCATCGGGCTGGCAAGAAGCTATTTTGTGACATGGAACTTTTGGGAACCGGCATTTCCTGATACACGGTATTACCCCAAACAGAATGACCTCTTCAGAGAGGTTTTACCAGAATGTGTCCAAATGGAATATCTGTGAACTCTTTTGTCCCTGCCCTCCTCGTTACGGAGTTTTCAGTCTTGAATTTGGCCAAACCTTTCTTTTGAAGTGGGTTTTCCTGAATTCCTTTATGAGAAATTAATTTGATCATACAGCAGCCACTGTATAGGTTTATTTGGTCACCGCAAGTTTCCTTGGTGCAGGGACATGTGTCCCTACAGGATGACACAGGACAGTAAGGTGTCACTCATTACATGTCCCCAAACCGTGTAGGGAAGGGACATTCAAGCTCCGTGTTATTAAAAAACTTGAGAGAGAGAGAGAGAGAGAGAGAGAGAGCGAGAGAGAGAGAGAGAAGAAAAAGAAACACCTGTAGTAAGAGAGTTCTTTGTAATAGTATGGTAACCTGAACAGAAAAACCTTTGATAAACCCCTGGGAGAGCTTAAGTATTTCTCCTCTATCACTCGCTGAGTATGGGTGGCTGCAGGTCAACCCTGAAACTAGATGACCATCCCACCAGCATCAATAAAGCCTAATCCTGGAGGAAGGAAGTGGGGTCTGGTTTCCACTGTTGCTATAAAAAAATCAGGGCTTTGTTTCTCAGGATTGCTCTTCCAGTGGTTGTAACACACGGTGGTTTGCTTTGGCAGGAAAAGTACCTTCTGAAGACAAAAGGGTTGTTTTACCCAGAGCCCCTGTGAGCGCTCATGATGTTCTGCCCTGATGTCACTGGGTGGCGCTGAAGGAGCCTGGATGGCAAGGCCTTTGCTTCCTGCTTCCCTTGGGTCCGAACTGAATCCTGTCAGTCACAGCAATGATGCACCCAGGTGGCTCTGAGAGAAGGAGAGTGGGGCCAACTCCCTCTCAAAGCCACTTTTAATGTGGACAGTTGCTGTTTTCTCCCTCTTATATAAAGAAAGAATAAAAGCATACTTAGAAAAGATGCTTTTTACTTGGAAAATGCTATTTTTCTGAGTCCGTAAAAGATCATCTGCGTAAGTGTGCAAATGTAGCCCCATGCAAGTACAACTGCAAGGCACGTAGCCTTGGGGAGAGCTGAAGGAGGGTCGGCATGCCTCCCTGGCTCCCTCAAGGCCTGCTGATAGATCGCTGCAGAACAAACTGGCTCACAGCTTAACTGATGTGGCATTGTGTCCACCTTATTCAAAGTTTAATAGGTGCAGGGCACAAGTTCAAGAGTAGAGGGCAGAGAACCTACCTCTTGATAGAAGGAGTAGCAAAGAATTTGGGGCCAGGTTTGCAAATGGCACACCTAGGGTACTGCCAGTACCCATTCTCTCTCCTCCGTCCACATTCTCTTTGTTGCTCTCTGCCTCTATCCTTCAAGGTTGTGCTTGGGTGGGGACAATTGCTAGAGGTGAGACCAGAAGGATATGACCTCATACCCTCCTTTCTTTCCCCACCCCAGCTTTAGAACTATTTCCCTTCAGTCATGGCCAAGCTTGTGGATGAAAGGAAGGCTGCCGGGAATTTGATTAATGCCCCTTCTACGAGGCTGGAGAGGAGGGTAGGAAGACTAAATGCTGGAGTTTCAAGCAGCCACTTGACACTTCCATTTGGGGGCCAGAGGGATTATCTCAGTGAAGGAAAGGGTGACGATCAGAAGAGCCTGAGCTGATGAGTCAGGTTTTCCGAGAGGCCTTAGGCCCCGATGGCCTGCTTTACAAGCACAGAGCAGAATGCCTGCCACCATTGTTATGGTGAGAGGTGGATTATTATTACTGGGATGAGTTTAAGCTTCCGTGTCTTGTCCTTTTATTGTGCTTCAAAAGTAATAGAAATTAATAGTCATGATGCCCAGCTAGTCCAGGCCTTTTCCTCTGAGGTTGGTGACAAGGAAGTGAGATGTCAAGCCAACTAAGGTGGACATCTGTGCATCAGGTCAACTGAAGCCATTAATTTGCCTCACAAATGCTGCCAAGCCACTATGGGAGTAATGACTGTCTCACTCCAGACCCAAGCCAATTTTGAGCCCATGACCTTGAGTGACACAGTACCTCCCACAGCCATTCTATAAAGAGGAGAATGATAGCAAGTCAGTGGAGTGGCTCCTTCCAATTATGAAGGTGATGAAGGACGTAAATACTAAATACTGAAGCCTGCAGGGTGACGTGGCTTAGTGCCAACAACCACAGTGGTCTTTTCACTACGAATTTGACCAGTTAGACTCATATTCTTGATACAATCTTTGTCTTTTTGTGCAAGCAGTGAATTAACTTCTTTCTCACATACACACATACACCCTGCTGCCTCCATCAGACCAGGATCTCTGAATGGCCTTCACCCAGGGAGAATTTATAAGTACAGTGAATAAGGTGAACATTCACCTTAGAAGATTTTCTACCCAAGTGGACAGGAGAGTCCAGAGATGTCACTAGAAGTCAGCTTGGGATTCAGGAATTATTTCTTTGGGAATTTCTTTTATCTCCATCAAATACCAGAGCTTGGAGGACTGGGGAATGTTATGAGATTTTCAGCTGGACCCTGATGGATGGGTAAGATATTGATCATCAAAGAGGAAGGAAAAGAGAGCCCCTGGGGAGGATGGGCAGGAGACAGATGAGAAAGGAGACCGTGGGATGAGACTCCTCTGGCAGTGGAAGAGCTCACACTTTAGGGTCCCACTGACCTGGGTTCAGCTGTTGGTTCCATTTTTTGGTAGCTTTGGCAAGATGCTCTTTAAGTCTCAGTGTCAATATCTAAAAAGTGGGGGTTACAATAACTATTCCAATAGAGTTGTGAGAATTAAATGAGGTAATGTATACATGGCTGCGTGAAGAGTGGGTGTTAGGATAAGAAATACTATCAATAGTAATGAGGAAATAAGTGTGCCCTTGGAGGGCAGGAATCGGTCTGATTGGAGTACAGGGCTTCTGTTGGGGAGGAGACGAATATCAGTGTAAAAGATAGTGGAGTGTGACTGTGAAATTAAGCAAAGTATTGGTGCTAGAAGATTGGATGTACCACCTTCTAGATAAGTAATCTGAACCCCAGAGAATTGAAGTAACTTATCAAATGTGTGCTATGTTCGTAATACCACCTGCATATCTGGCCTTCTCAAAAATACAAGATCTTTGAGGGCAGAGACCATGACTTCTGTATCTTGGCAAGCCCCTGCAAAACCCAGAATATCATGTTGGTGCTCACTTCCTCCTTTTTGAATGAAGGGAGCATGAGTTCACTAAAGAAATTGGCAACTATACTAATGGTTTAGTACTACTATACAGTTCACCAGCTAATCAGATTAAAACTCATCTGTCTTAGAGTGTTTAGAGGTAGACCTAGTTGAGTCAAGTGAGTAGAAGAGATGGGTCCATTAACAGCTCTAAGATTTTACCTCTTTGTCCTTGGCACACGCATTGTGGGAGGGAACCAAAAGAGACAGAAGCTGGAAAAAATGGATAATAGCTGATGCCAGCTAAAATGTGGTTAAACAGGCACTGCAGTATGATTCTTATGGTATTATAATTTGGCATAAACCTTTAGGAAACCAATTTGTATTCAAACATCTATGGCCTTTGAGCCAATTGTTTCATACAAGTAGATTTATTTTTAAATGATGTCTGAATTAAAGGTGGGACCAAGCAGGGTGGGCATCTGCATGGAGGAGATGACCTGTGGCAAAGGTATGAGATATAACTATTAAGTTCGCAAACTTGTTGTAACGATGTTGCTAACATTTTTTTTGCTATTAGAGGGATTATTCATTATGAATTTGTACTAACTGGACAAATAGTTAACCAAATTTACTCTTTAGAAGTGCTGAAAAGGCTGCGTAAAAAAGTTAGATGACCTGAACTTTTCGCCAACAATTCATGGCTCTTACATCACGACAATGCACCAGTTCACACAGCACTGTCTATGAGGGAGTTTTTAGTTAGTAAATAAATAACTGTATTGGAACACCCTCCCTACTCACCTGATGTAACCCTCAATGACTTAGTTCATTACCCAAAGATAAAGGAAATATTGAAAGGAAGACATTTTGATGACATTCAGGACACCAAGGGTAATATGACGACAGTTGTGATGGCCATTCCACAGAAAGAGTTCCAAAATTACTTTGATGGGTGCACTAGGTGCTGGAGTCAGTGCATAACTTCCCAAGGGGAGTACTTGGAAGGTGACCATAGCGATAAGGTATGTAGCACATTTTCTAGGATGAGTTCACGAACTTAATTATCTGACCTCGTAGAGCAAAAGTGTGCATGTGTGTGTGGGGAAGAATAGAGTAGGGTGTTAGTACTTAATATGAGGTGAAGGGACATCCATGCAGGGTACAGTGTCCACTCCAGGGTATCACAGGTCAAGCAGTAACAGAGTGGAGGCAGTGGGCTATGGGAGATTGGATACGTAGAGGGGGATCGATGAAATAAGCAAATATAGTGAGGGTGATGGGAGCCAGGTTTCTCACTACTGGAGAGAGCAGTTATAACTATGAAGAGAGAGAAAACTGGATTGAAGCCTGAGGTGTAAAAGTGAAATGGAGATCTTGATGTGAACTCATGTGAACATTACAGGTGAAAATGCCCTCCCTTTCTTGTTTTAATGTACATTTTTAAAAAGATAAATGAGATTGAGCATCTTTTTCATTTGCTTCTCATCTGTTTTGGGTTCCTTCTCTATGAAAGACCTGTTTGTATCTTTTGCTTTAAAAGAGTTTTACAATATTAGTGAACTTAGCCATTCGTTCCTAATAAGTATCATGAATATTTCCCCAGGTTTTCAGTTTTATGTTATTTTATAGCCAAACAGATTTATTTTTTTAAAAATGTGTGTCACACCTTTTCATTTTTTCCTTATGTTTTCTGGGTTTTGCATCATGATTAGAAACAGCTTTCTCGTCTCGATTCCACTAGAATGAAGCACCCACAATTTTGTCCCACATGCTTGTGATTTCACCTTTCATGTTGAAAGTGTGATCCCTCTGGATGCTCTGGTGGAAGCCATGCCTGGGTAATTGGAACAGCTTGGCAGCACGACTTCCTCCTGTAAGGATAGGGGAGGCTGTGAGGGGAGGGACGTGGCCCTGGGCTCAGTTGCTGTGTGAGCTTCGGCCAGTTCCTTCACCTCTCTGTGTCTCCATTCCTCATCTGTAAAACGAGGATAACAATAGAACCCACCCCAGAGGTGTGTGAGGTAAGGAGTAAATAGGGTAACACACAGAGCTTAGAGCTGTGCCTGGCACAGAATATATACTTAATGAAGCTTAATATCGTGTTATCAATCACTAGGTGCCTATCTCTTAAGGACCGGTAAGATGATAGGCATAAATCTGGGCCCCCTGTCCACCATCCCAGCGGTGGACAGCGGACAGGGCCCTGGCAGGGCTTGCCCATGGGCTGAGAAACAGCCTCAAGCGCTGTCAGCAACTAGGGTGACTCAGGAAAGGCCAGGCGGCAGGGACAGGGCAGGCAAGGCTGCGAGAAGGTGGGTTGACAGATGGAGCAAAGGCTTTTAACTGCAGAAATCCAGCGCTCACTGTCATCGCTAGGCGTCTCTGTTGCCACTAGAATCCTGTGATCACAGACTTCCTCCCCAGCTTGCTGGCTGATCTGAGTGAAATCTCCCGGGTGTCCTTGCAGCCTCTTTCAGCATTGCCGTCCCAGTGGGCTCGGTGTGCTTTTTTAATAAAGGAAATTAAACACACACTCTTACATCTTCACACACACACACACACACACACACACACACAGAGTTTAAATAATTAACAAATGGAGGATTAAGGATAGAGGTTTCCTGGCGTTGGCTGGGTTGAAGCCAGCCACTTAACAAAGGGCAGGCTGATGAATGGCACCTGGAGGGCCCTAGGAGCGAACCACCCGGGACATAAGGATCTCAAGCCCTGTCTGGGCTGCTCTGGCCTTCACTGTGCTTGTGAGACCTGGGTGAGGGGCGCGGCCCAAGGCTCGGCAGCTGGCACTCCCTTCTAGGTTGGCTGCCCTGGGTCAGAAGCAAGGGCCAGAAGCTGTATTTGTGGCTTTGTAAGCCAGTAGTCCTCAGCCTTCCCTTCTTTCTGACGCTGAGAGGTTATCCTGCCCACTCTGCCTAGTGTGTGTCCCAAGTTGTGCGCTGTAGTCACAGCCAGCACTCCATCTTCCTTACCTTCACAGGAGGTGACCGGCTGGCCTCTTTCCTCCTTCCCCACCTGGTCTGGATGGTAAAGCGTACCCTCCTGGAGGCAGATGCCTGGAAAGCTCTTCCATAAGGGTTCCACCCTAATTACCCTCATTCCTCATCTCTCCTGGCTGATGTTGCTACCAACCAACTTGAGCAGCTCAGCCCCCTCACAGAACACAATTTCTGCTTCTGCTGCAGCCTTCACACCTGCCTACCTGGCCTCTCGCTCCTCTCTGCCAACCTGCTTCCTTCCCCTGCTCACATTCTCCACCTTCACTTGCCGTGCCAGTCTGAGGTGCTTGGCTCCAAGCGTCCTCATCAGCAGACACACTGGAAATGGTCCTCATGGCTTCTAGGTCCGAGAGGCTCTACCTGTGCTTCCCCAGGATGCCCGGCGATCCCTACCCCACCTAGCCTTTCTGGTCAACTCTTCTTCTAAAACCCTGTTCCAGTAGCTAAACTTGCTTTAAAAGTTGCCCTTAAAATACGCAGCATAAATCGGTGTAATGCAGGGTCTCCGGTCCCGCTCTCCACACAAGAATGCAGGACACGGTGAGGCCAAAAAGGAACACCCACGGAGCCATGGATGGGGGAAACATCCCACTATGTTCTCGATGGTAGCTGGTTGAGACACAAAAGCAGACATCTGCCAGTACCCTAGCGAGGGGTCTTCCTGCACCCCAGTCTCACTGGTGGCCAGGCGAGACACAGGAAGTAGGATCAACACGATCCACAATCTGCTATCTATGCTTGCTAACCGCACTTGCTAGCAGCAATCCACCGGCGACTTCTCTGCCAACCAACCCACAACAACCTTTGCCAGCATAGCCACAGCAGTTATATTAGTGGCCAATGGCTTACGGATTACAGCTGATGGCCAACTAGCCACAGCTGATGGCCATCTGATCACAGTTGATGGCCATTTACTACCCGAGCCAGCACCTTTCTATGAGAGGCCGAGAGCCTGGAAACTGCTTTTTGGGGCTTTGTCCCCACAGGGGTGAAATGTCTAGTACATTGTTTTGTACACCTGAAACTAATAATAATAATAAAAAAGCTACCCTTACACTCTTACAGTTTTACTCTTGCTTCTCTGCACTTCCTCAGAAACCTGTACCTCCGATTACTTCTGTATTATGACAGCAAGTTGGTAATTCCTGAGTCTCTTGTCTGCTCTGTTTTCTGGACCCAGAG
The DNA here is from genome assembly GCF_964194185.1 of Rhinolophus hipposideros. Lineage (NCBI taxonomy): Eukaryota > Metazoa > Chordata > Mammalia > Chiroptera > Rhinolophidae > Rhinolophus > Rhinolophus hipposideros. The sequence goes on along the minus strand of NC_138050.1, from coordinate 29,020,963 downwards.
ATCCTTGAAGGCAGAGCTTGTACCTTATTTTATTATTTTAAAAGATATCTCAGTGACAGCTTACATGTCTTTGTATTTCCAGGACACAACACAGTACCTGACTTTTTTTCTGAACGAGTCTATAATTAATCACTAACTCCCTGACCATGTTTCTTCATCTCCAGAATATACCTTTAATCTCTTATATTTTATAACTCCCTTGCTTCACTCATCCTATTCCTAGATATCAGCTCATGAGAAAAACCAAATTTCTGAAGGATTCACATTGGGAGCGCTGAGACCACAGGGATTTTCTAGCGATTTATTCATTTGTTTCAAGGGTACGACTCTTTATTTATAAAAGGGATGTTATCTAGCTCTTGAACAGGCAAGAGGAACACATTCCGGAGGAGTAGATGAGGATACAGCCAGAAACGATTCCATGGTCAGCCCCCAGATCGCAAAACGGTGCCTGACACTTGCAGGCAGTGGTTGTCATTGTCTTCAGACAGACAAGAAAAGCAGCAGGAAGACAAGTACCATATGATCTCACTTATATATGGAATCTAAAGAAAAGACTATGTGAATGAACTAATCAGAGTCAGTTTTGGGGACGCAGAGAAAAAACCGAGAGTGGTTAGATGGGTGTGTGGGAGGGGGTTGGGGATAAGGGGAAAGGTGAAGGGATTTGGAAGCAGCTGGTAACCACAAGATGGCCTCAGGGTTTTTCTTTTGAAAATTAATTTGGGGAAGGTATTCTATAATGTTGTAAAGATTTTGTTGGGTATCCGATGGACATGCGTCCTATTTGGGAGACCACCTCAGGGATACTGTGGATACCTGATCATGGCATTGTACATCAGAAGCTAAACATTAATGAATGCCAACTATAATTTTATATATATAATGTGATGGTTCAGTGTGAGGTCGGAGGGATAGTGGATGGGGGGAGGGGGGTTCACAGTATGAGGGATATAAATGATGAACGTCTAAGTATTACCTTGTTTTGTACACCTGAAACTAATAAATAAATTAATTAATAAAAAAAAAAAAAGAAAAGCAGCAGGGAGCTTCTGTGACAAGGAAGGTACTGCTGGGTGTGAGAATGGCGTGGCGTTGGGTTCTTAAGACTAATTTCAATATTAGCCTAAGGATAACATTGTAAATAAACTAAGAAAATAGAATCATGCATTTCAGAACTCAATATAAACTATTAGTTTAGGTGATTAAGAATTGTCTGTGTCAAAGATACAACGCTTGTGGAACAGGAGAAGAGAACTGACTGGTCTGGAAAAAGAAAGTTAGGACACAGAAAGTGGAAATAGAAACAGGAAGGAAGTAGGAAGTGTCAGTTTCTTTAACCTGACACATTTTACCAAGGACAAATCTAATCTGTGCTTCAGGTAACACTGGGGGCTAAAACAGACTTAAATATCTATTTATAGGCTCCATATCACTCGTCTTTTGAAACCTCATTGTCTCATAGGTCTGTAACATCGCATCATGAAAAATCCTCATTCCAGAACTCTGCTAGCCTGCCCCATGCAGCTAGTTTGACTTGTGTTGAAAAATTGGGAGACCTTGGGTCACTGGACCCCTCATCCTGAATGACAATAATTGGTAGGCACTGAGTAGTTGCTGCCCCGTTTAGGTAGGGCAGCTTATCTCTAGTGGACAGGCTCCACTGGTCCTGTTGTCCAATACAGAGTCTATTCACTCATTTTTGCAACTGGCCTATAGGTTATCACAGAAACTGGAAGATCACAGGGAGATTTTATTTAGCCAGTAGTTCATCAGCTGTTTTTCACAAGGCAAAACTGTCCTTATGTAATTGTTTCATTTAAATGTGGACTATAAATGAGAAGATGGGTTCAGGAAAAATAAAGGTGAAACCAGGCTCTGCTACAATTGAAATGAAATCTATAACAGGAAGTCCTTTTCACAGTTGCATGTCTATGAATTTTATCTATGCATGCCATATACATGTTAGGTCGCCTATGTTTTATAACTGCATTAATATACTTGAACACGACTTTTTGTTGAATTATGTTATTCCTGCTTGCAAATCCGGAGGGTTGGTGTTAGGAGAAGGGATTTCCAAATTTGAAAACAAGAATTTTGGTATATTCTATGCTTTTGAAAAATCTATATTTATGCCCAAGAGCTGTATTTTTATTGTCGTGTGGAAATATATCTTGGTTTCGTGGACCAGGCTAGCACTAGAGTCCTACTGTATGAGTCAAACTTCTCCATGTAATACTTTGTCCTTCCTAAGGTGCTTTATAAGAAGTAGGTGTAATAAAGATGTTTCAAAAGTCTTAGTTATTCGTGGCCTTGCTCCCAAGCCAAGGATCTAAGAGTCCCTCAAATTTCACATCAGCCATTTGGAATATGAACCTTAAATCTCCCTCCTACCTTGGAGAACAGCACCACTGCCAAGACAGAACTGAGCTTCACTGAAATACTACCTGTGGGTTGTGGCATTTACCGTGGGAGATGTTTGCAGAGGCCAAGGCAGAAGAATCAATATGTGTATGATAAGGGTAGTTTTCAACAAGACAGTGACAGGAACGCTAACAAGGTTTCTTTTCTCATTCATTATTTAGGAGGCCTTTTGTCAGATCTCTTTTATTGCTTTCCCTTGGTTTGAGAGACAGTCAAAATAGGGGTTTATTAGAACTTGGTGAACCATCAAAAATTAGTTCATGAAAAGACAGCAGGAAGGTATGCAGTACAATGCGTTTGGACATAAAAAAAAAACTAAGACACAACGTGTCAATGAAAATGTTGAAAAGTGAGAGTTTCCTAGTTTTGAATTCTCCCAGGATTGCGTACATGGAGTTGTCTCATGCAAAAGTTTCGCCATTAAGGTGAGGCCAGTTACTGCAAAACTAGGACTTGGGGCATTCCTGAACAGAGACATGGCCCTCAGTTGCCTGCAGGAAGTGGGTTTTTCTTCCTGGGTGTCCTCAGAAGGAAGTCAATAATAACGGTTATTTATAGAGTTTCTCTGCACCAGGCACTGTTCTAAGCACTGTACATGTGTTAGCTAATTTGATCCTCACCCTAACACTATGAGGTAGGTACTACTTTAATCTGTACTCTATAGATGAGGAAAACTGAGACACAAAGACATTAAGTAACCTGACCAAGGTCATTTGAAGTGGAGAAGCCAGGATCCTAAACCAGGCACTTGCTCCAGAGCCTGGAACCCCGAATGGGTAGCAGGAATAGCAAGGCACAGCTGAAGCCCATGATCAGACCAGCCAGCTATTGGTAAAGGTCTGACCTGCGGCTTTAGGACCAGGGCTAGGCTCATAGAGTGGTGCCGGATGGTCGACACAGGTCCTGCTTGCAGATTTTAGACCAGACTTGTGAAGGAACAACACAAACAGAGGTTTCTTGGTGTTCAGTTTTTCTCTTAGGTGAATTGTCTGCACATATCCTTTGTCCATTTTTTGGTCCAGGGTTTACTGCTGATCTTAACAATCTGTCTATTGTCTCCTCCCTCTGCCACAAGGGCAGGGGTTTTTGCCCATATTGTCTACTGCTGCATGCATAACACATAGAAAGCGACTAGCAGCACATAGTATGTGCTCAAGAAAAGTTTGCTGAATGAAGGAACATTAACTCCTTGTCTGTCATTTTCAAGTTTATTGAAATGTGTCTTAAATTATCTATGTGCCCATTTACATTTTTTTTCCATTTACATTTTTATGTAGTCAATTGCATTGATTTTTTTCTTTTAAAAAATGTTTTTAAACTCCTTTCCCAGCCACTCGTCATATAAATATTTAGTTATTTTTTTCTGGTATTTTTATATAATTTTTTTTTTTTTTACTGCTTTAATTCATCTGGGCTTTGTTTTCTCCTATGGTGAAAATAGTGGCCATAAATAATTTCTTTCCAAATGGGTCCTCACTGTTTTTTTTCAGCACTATGTAGTGAAAAATCCACCCTTCTTTCCACTAGTTTGTCTGTCTACTCCTGTGCAAGTATTATATCCTTACATTATCGTTTGTGTATGTATATGTTTAACATATATGTTTACATATCTTTTAATACATGTCTGCTCTCATTATTCCTTTTTAATTGGATTGCTTGATATTATGTGTGCTGACTACAGAATTCGACATAAACATTAATTTAGGCATAATTGACATTTCATAATATTCACCTGGAAACATGACTAGGGAGAATTAGCTCTTCTTAGATTTCCCAAGAGGACTGCAAATAATGGCAAATGTGTTGCTTGCTTTCTGAAGGTTCTAGAGCCCAAGTCTGTTGGACTTCAATGTCCATGCTCTTAATCAACCATTTTTTACTTCAAAATTTCCCCCTGGATGTGGCCTGGACCTAGAAATGATTTAACTGTGTGGTCCTGGGAAGTCATTTCATATTTCGAAAATGAGAGCTCCATTAGTTTCTCAGAAATGAATGACTAAAAACTGACTTGAGTGTTCAATTGGCCCAAACTTACTTGATTCTAGGACTATTCCAAGAACTCAGCAACTTCTCAAAAGTGGAATGCATCCATGCAACGTGGGATGAAGCAAAACTAAAAGGTGAGATGCTGTCCGCACCCACACCTATATACCACACTCAGTCACTGACTGTGAGCTGCCTGAGGACCCAGTCATACCTCAAGGGTAACGACAGTTGAAAGCTAACCACCCAAATCCTGTGTTCTCTGCTGCAAACCCTGCAATCCCAATTACATATATATGATCTTTTCTTGGTATATTTTTTTAGTACTTCAACTTTTGAAGCCTTATTTATTTATTTTTAAAATCATAGCCGCTTTCCCTCAGACATTAGCGTGCTCCTATATTCTTCACATCTGTTGGTCGTTCTCCATTTTATAAATGGAGGACACCAAGACACAGACCCCAAGTGTCCTGTCCCAGCAGTAGAAGGCAGGAGTCCTGATTCAGAATCTACTTGCCAACCACTGAGCTCTTCACAGCTGCCATCTTGGTGTAGCCTGGGGAAATAATGAGGTGACAAAACTCCAGTGTGGACAAGTGCACATGTGCGTGTGTATAGACGCCCCCTCATATCAATGCCTATTTTAAAGAGAAAAGGAAGAACAAAGTTGCCAACTGATCAATATACTCGTATGATTATAAAAAGGAAAACCAAATCAATCAGGAAGGGAAAAGATCACTGCAACAGATAAGAGTCTAAGAGATGAAACTAATCCCACCTGGATATAACCAAATGCACAACCATTGCGGCTATCCCCCATGGTAAAAGCAAAACGTTTTTGACAATCAGATTGACAGTGGCAAGTCCTTATTAATGGTTCTCTTTCAAATGGGAGAGGTATAAAGTATAAAGCAGTGGGGGATCTATTTTGGCCAAGACGTATACTCTGCAATTTATTTACTGATTAGAAGGAAGAAAACAATTTGGTGCCTCTAAACTAGAAAAGAGAAAGGAAAGAAGGAAGGAAAGAAGTAAGGAGGGTAGGAAGTAGGGAAGGAAGGAAAGAAGGAAGGAAGGAGAAAGGGAGGGAAGAGAGGAAGGAAGAGAGAGGAAAAAAGGACAAAATTGTGGGCAGTTCTGACAAACTTAGTGAGGAAATGAAATAAATGAGAGATTTAATTTAGATAAATGTAAGGTAATCTACCTGGGGAGAAATAATAATCAGGAAATCTGTAAAAGAGAAGGCTGCTATTTAGGAAACAGCACAGTAGGAAAAAAACAACAGGGAGTAATACTAATAACTGTAGATATGAGCCCATAATATAGGTGGTATAAAAAAAGACTGATGCCACATGGCTATAAGCATAAAAGGATCTGTCAGAAAACAATAAAGTTGCTTCATGCTGCCTTTGGCTGTAATTTTCACTGTGATATGCTAACCACACACTTGAAGAAAGCAATGCTATAAAAAGATGAAAAACACTGTTGAATATTGAAAGCAGAAACTCTGGAATCCTGCATATACACTGAGGTGGGAATTACAATGGCTCAATCAGGTCCCATTTTTATTTGAAGACATCACATCCAATGGGGTCCCCATTTTTTTAGATACAGGCAGCTTGGCTAGAACTCAGGCAACCTTGGGACTGCCCAGAACTTGGGCAGCAACGAAAGTCTGATAAACATTTCACAGCGGGTCACTGTACCGGCCCTTATATACTTCATGTTCCTCTTTTTTTTTTTTTAATTTGGTCACAGTCATTAAGAAAAAATTATTTTGAAAGACACATTGTAATATGATTGTAGAGTTAAAAACAGGGGCCAAATAATATTCTAAACTTAGAATCTTGCTTAACTTCTCCCCCAAAAGAGAATTTAACCACAACAAAGAACCTTGGACTTGTTAGCAGAACACACCTTGGAGGCTTAATCTCAAGTGCCTGAGGCTCTCAGTTTTCTGGAAAACTTGGGTTGCCCTTGCATTGCCCCCTCCCCATGTCATCCCTCCCCAAGGGTTTCCTAAAGTCTGTGGGAAGGAAAGAAAGAGAGGACTCACTCCTTAAGCTTTGAGCATTTCCACAGCTTTTGTTCTCTCAGCTTTCAACGGGTTCTATCAGCATTTTGAGTGGGAAAGCTCTTGCTTGGGGAGGACGGTCTGGTACATTGCAGCCTATTAGCATCCCTGGACTCCAGACGGGAAATGCTGGTTTGTAATAACCAAGAGCAAATAAGAAATGCTCCTGTACATTTTCAAATACCCCTGGGGGGATGTATTGCCCCGGGTTGGAAACCACTGAGAGGTGATAGCACTGGGATAACAGACACTTCCCTGGGGGTGGGCCGCTCTGAAGTATACGCTCCAACCTCTTTGGAGTCTTCCGAAGCCAGACTCAGGGCTTGTGGAGATAGCCTTTGCTTGTCCAGGATCTCTCCTATGATTATTAAGTTGTGGTATGCAAGCTTCTAGCCAAAACGCTGAGGCTAAATAGGCACTCCATAAATAGTTGCTAATTAATTGCCATGTCTTGCTTATTATTATACACTCATTGAGACCAGAAATTTCACATCCTCTATGTTGTGAAAAGCCCTAGGAGGACTTAATATAATGTCATGCTGCTGATAAGTGTTCAGGAAATATTAATTACTATTGATGAAAGTAGTGACTACTTTAATTTAGATGCAAACAACCAAAAAGGGCTAAATACCCTTGCCTCCTTGCCTCTGTTGCATTTGGACAGACTGATTAATACAGTCTTACAATTAATTACTTGTCCTTCCATCTCTGGCACCTACAACTGAGGGCGTTCAGGTTGCTGAGCACTTGTGTGGGTGGATGAGAAGTTTTCCTGGGCTGTTGCCAGAGAGTCAGGCTATTTGTAGCATAGCAAGACTTTTAAGACATGGAAAACTTGGTAAATATGCCAAAGAAGGAGACAGGAACCAGGCCAGGTCAGGCCAGGCCAAAAGATGGGGCATCAAAGAGACTGAGAAGCCTCGAGGGCGGTGTGTGCAGCTGACTCCAGAAGCTGGGAGTTACTTTGAGCTGGCAGTGGCCTTGGGGTAGCGTTGGGGTCCGTGTGGGGTGCCCCTTCCCGGCCTCCACGACTTGAAGCCCCAGTTTCACCTGAAAATGTGATCACTGTCTTGCTGAGTGCAGGCGAGATGCAATCTGTGAGAGGCAGCTAGGATCAAAATTTCTATCATTCCTACTAAGTAAGAACAGGGGTTCTCACTCCTTGTCATGGGTAAGTCATGAAAGTTTTATTTCCTAGGATGATCAGTGAAGTATGTTGGATAAATACCATGCCCAGTGGTTTCTATACAGAAGCATGAGGCAAAAAAGTCCCTGGCAGGACTAAAACTTTACAGAGAATTAAAGCCACTCTGAGTTTAAAAACAAAAAAAATTCTGATTGTGATGAGCAGTAACGGTTTACCGGTGCATTTCCGCTGAATATCTAGGTGACCTAGGTTCATTTGAAGATTTTCGGATTATACTTATTTTCTTCAACTTTTATATGAGAGACTGTAACATTTGCAAATAGCTTTGACTTACCTGGTGTGACGCTCTTCAAATATCTGGCGAGATTAAATCCAGTCTGTTCTAAAGAAAAAGTACAGAAAGTGGAAGACTGTGTTTTAAGTACAAGGTTTACCTAAAACACAATCCATAACCCTTCAATTTATTTTCCCCCAAGTCCAAATGGCAATTCCTTTTTAATTAGCCAGGAGTGTTAAATAACAAAAGGGAGCTACATTTTCTTTTTCTTCCTTCCCAGGTGAGCAGGATTTAAATCAGTAAATTCTGGCTGTTTCTGTTTCCAGGAACTGGCTTGACAAGGACCCAAAGCAGGATATCTCCATTGATTTTAATGACTTTCCTAGAGGTCACTTTAGGGGACAAATTTCAAAGACAACCCACCTAGCAGTGAAAGACCACACTAACATTCTGGGTGATGCCCTGGGTACATTAATATGCAAATATGTGTAAGGTGAATTTTTAGGAAATGATATGTCAAGGCAAACTTGTCACTACAGAGTAGAATGAGGGCACCTACCCTCGACGACCTCTCTTTTCTGACCCCTTACATCAGGGCTCCTCTAGGTGGCCTCCTGGGAGCGTCCTTAGGCGGATTGCTCACATATTTGTAGGAAAATGCGTAATGTTTTGAATTCAGTTTGTATTTCTAGCTAGATCACAGGACATTCTAGTCTTAGATTTTTCCAATAATTTCCTTTGAATTACATAGACTTGGCTTTGAGTCTTGGTGCTGCAACATCTTTGTTATGAGATCTTGGGAAAATTTCACAAACCTCAAATTCTCTTTTATAAAATGGGGGTATTAATTCCTACTTCACTGGGTTGTGTGAGCATAAAGGATAATGTGCATAAAGCACGCATCAAAGGGTCTTGAAGACACATATTAGAGGTTCAAATCGTCAGCGAGATGATTCTTTCTCCTCTGGCCACAATTTCTCCCAGAAGTGGTGCTGCTGTGGCAGAGGCAGCTTGGGACACATGGGAGAAGAGGTGCCCAGAACGATGGCAAGTCCTTCTCAGAAGGACTCATAAACTTCTCAGAAGTTTATGGCAAAGAGCTACTTGTGCCTGGGCACACTCTGGAGAGAACAGTTTTCCTGCTGCTTCACAGATCACTGGAATGTGCGTACGGCAATGGGAGAACATCAGGGTGAGACAGATCCCGGAGGAACAACCTGATCAGGATCCTAGCGAAAGAGCAAATGAAGGAAGTGCAAGGAAAAATGACCTCCAATAACCCATATAACGCTGTACCACAATATTCTAATTTAGGATTTACCCCTTTCCCTATGTGTCCCTGAACCCCTGGGTTAAATGAGGAGACTATGTTACTCCCAGCTGAATTTCTAGTGCTTGCTGCAGTGCCTAGCACTTAATTATAGGTGCTTAATGATGACTGATGACTAATTAACTGAATGAATGACACTCCTAGCCTCCTGAGGACCCAAATTTGCATTTTCCTAGCCTCTGAGAAGAAGTGGGCATTTTGTAGATGTCAACTTTCCCAGAGTCTATTTTTCTGAGATACTGCCTGAAATCCTTTCAGATTCACTCAAGGTATTCCGCTGTAGCAGAAGAATGAGTGGAGGATCCCAAGAGAAGTTTTGATGCAGCAAAATGGTTTTCTGTGTGCCCTTTGTGGTGACATTCAAGAATGGTTTCCCTAAGGAATGAAATATGATGAGTAAACTTCCAGAACCTTAGAAAACATCAACAAAAATCCAGTTTCTCTGCCGTGTTTGGCATTTGGCTCATACTTTCTCAGCAGAAACCCTCATACAAGATTTTTCTTTAGCTTTTATCTTTTTGGTCTGTTGGTGGAAGTACTGATTTGTTTTGAGCCATGATTTCAAGACCGTGCTTCAGTTGTTTCCTATTTACCAACGAAAGCTTTGATATTTTTTTCTTAGACTCATCAAAAATGTGGGTAAAGCCATAGCGTTATCTGCAAAAAGACTTTGCTAGGATACAGGACTATTGCAACGCGTTATCTTTTAAGTGATTGACCAACTTATTTTAAATGATTCTTTACGATAGATAGTACATTTATACCTTAAGCAATCTTAGACAGGCAGTTGCCAATTTTTTTAAAATAGAAGCTTATAAACAAGCTTACTTAAAATAGCAATTTGTAAGACCCTGGTGGAGCTCTCACTTGAACAATAACCTTCTGTTGTCCACAATGGACCGGCAAGACAGGCCCAAACAACAGAAGCATATTTTTGCGGGGCTGGGGAGCTATCAGGAAGGAACTCTGCCTGGGTTACTGCTGGAGAACTGGTCTTGTGACCAGACAACCCCATCTGCAAAAGCTGGGGAGCTTCCTGGAAAGAGACCCATCCACAGGAAGAAATTGAATATGATGAGATTTTGAATGCCGTGGGGAGGAGGCTGTTCCTCTAAGCTGTTCCTGGCCCAGTCTACTTCACACACCCACCCACACACACACTTTGAGAGAGAGAGAGAGAGAGAGAGAGAGAGAGAGAGAGAGAGAGAGAGAGAGAGAGAGAAAGGTTATGAGTGAAAGAAAAAAGAAAGATCTGTTTGAATACACTCTGTAAGATAGTGGGGCTAAAACAATAGTGTTTTGAGACTCCCTTTGGCACAGTATAGATTGGGTACCATGTACCATGAGCACTTCGGCCATCAGCAACATCACCTGTAAGGAACAGTCCTACCACGTGGACCAGCAAGGCAAGGCCTGGTACCTGGTGGCACAATGGCAGCCTCAGCAGGAAGTGCTAACGATGGTGGTTTTTTCAGAGAGTCCAGGAGAGATAAGAAAGTCAAACTGGGTCTGTATTCACAGCTGAAGGACATGTGTGAATCATATGTCCCCATACAAACCTTGCCTCTACTCCTAATAATCTCAGTGAAAGATCCCACTCTTATTACCTTAAACAATATTACCTACTCAATGTTTAAAAGCCTGGAGTCTCCAGGTAAATAGCAATTACTGTAATTGTTTTTAAAGGATTAATTGCTAGAGTGTTTTAGAGAAGATTCCATGTCTTTTTTTCCTTTACAAACTGTTCAACGCTGGAAACCAGCATGTTAAGGAGGACACATTCCAGGAATTCCCTGCAGGGTCCTAAGTACCTAGAGCTAATGTTAAAAAGATCATTAAGAGCAGAGCATCCCTTCCTTCCTGGGGCTCATGGTAATTTGTGTTTAAAGACCTAGACTCTAGCAGAGTTAATATTTACAGTGAGGTAATATATTATTTACATGGACCCCAGACACCAAAACATCTATAAATTCACACATAGTTAACCTCCTTGTGCTCCTTCCTTTCTTTACTTATTAAGTCAATTCAAGACCTGGTCTATTATCTCATATAAAGTTCTTTCAATAATTTCACCCACAAGCCCTTTAAAAGGAAAATAAAAAATGAAGGACTGCCAAGTTCTCATTTACCATGAGGAACCTTCGCAGACTTCGGAAGTGGTTCTGGGTAAGGGAAATGATAAAAATGTGAAAGAGAAATACATTATTACCATTTTGTCCTTTGGAGTTAATACAAATTGCAGAGGAGGAAATGGATTCCAAGGGGTGAACTCTTCCTCCAGAACATAACAAACTACTCCTGAGGATTTCCACGGAGAAAAGAGTGTGCATACGATGAAAGCTAATCTAAAAGGCAAATGATACTGCTTAACAATATGTGCATAAATTGAATAATTACATATCGCACAATTCTTAAGCAAGTGTTCTCAATAAGTCATAAAATTCTGCACCTGCTGTCTTTTCTGTACCTCCTGCAGAAGCTCAGGTACTCCAAATTCAGGCTGCCTGAATGTCCAGGTGTCTGGGGAGCCTCAAGATTTTAACCCAGGCTTAATCCGGCTTGGGCTGCATGATCCACTTACTTTCAAGGGCAGGAACCAAGAGAATATCCTCACTTAATTACATAGCAATGAGAAACTGAAAGTGGGTGGTAATTGGGAAGGCCTGTTGGGATCAAAGTAGCAAACCAGTGTAAAAGCTAGAGTAGTCTACACAAGAATGTGTACACAAATGTTTATAGCATCACTATTCGTAACAGCCAAAAAGTGTTAACAACGCAAATATCCATCAACTGAAGAATGGATAAATATTAATAAAATGTAGTATATACATACAATGAAATCTTATTTAGTAATAAAAATAAATGAAGTGTTAATATATGCTGCAACATGAATGAATACAAATCACCTGTCATGCATGGTCTCTGGTCCCGCTCCCTGTATAAGAATGCAGGATATGGTGAGGCTAAAAAGGAACACTAATGGAGCCATGGATAGGGGATTCATACCACTATATTCTTGCTGGCGGCTGGGTTGGAGATACAGGAAGCAGGAGCCACACGATCCGCAATCTGCCATCTGCTTCTCTGCCAACCAACCCACCCCACTTGCTAGCTGCAATCCACAGTCTGCTTCTCTGCCAACCAACCAACCCACTGGCATAGTCACGGCAGTTATATTAGTGGCTAATGGCTAACTGGTAACAGCTGATAGCCACACAGCCACAGTGGATGGCCATCTGATTACAGCTGATGGCCATCTAATAACCGAGCCAGCACCTTTTTACGTGAGGTCGAGAGCCTGGAAACTGCTCTCTAGGACTCTATCCCCACATCACCATTATCATGAATAAAAGAGGGTTATCACTACAGAGCCTACAAACATTAAAAGAATAATTAGTACTCTTCTACTACTATTAGAATAATAGTAGTATTCTGAACAACTTTATGCCAACAAATTCAAGAATTTAGATGAAATTAGATAAACTCCTTGAATAACATATAAATTAACACAAGATAATACAGAATATTTGAATAGCCCTATATTTATTAAAGAAATTAAATGTGTTATCTGTTATCAAAAATTTCAGAAAGAAAACTCCAGGCTCATATTTTTTCACTGGTGAATTCTATCAAATATTTCAGAAAAAAATAATTCTTTTTGAGAATAGATTAGACAGAAACATTTCTAACTTATTTTATGGGATCAGCATAGTCCTAATTCTAAAAGTCAACAAACATGAAGGCTTCTGGTAAAAATGGTGGAGTAGGTAAATACTGTGCTTGCATCCTCTCACGACCATGTCAAATTACAACTAACCTATAGAACAGCCATCATTGACAATCACCTGAAGTCTAGCTGAACAGAAGTCCTATTGCTAAGGAAATGTAGAAGCCACATCGAGACTGGTAGGAGGGTCAGAGACACAGAATAGGCTTGTCTCACATCAAAGGATGGTGGTCAAAAATTGGGAGGAATATCTCAGCTGTGCAGGTTCTCTCTGAGGAGTGAGGGGTCCCAGCCCCACACCAGGCTCCCCAGCCCAGAGTTCCAGTGCCATAACTTCTGTCTGGAAAACCAGGGTGAGGGCTGGAGAGGCAGCTTTCTCCCAGACAGAAGTGATGGCAGAAATCATTGTTCCATTGTTGAGCCCTCCCTTCCCCCCAGCATGCAGACACAGGTGGCTGCCACATCCAAGTCTCCATAAAGCTGACTAACACCATTCGCCCCACCATGGTGTTTCCCTGAGACCCCACCCCACCCAACTTGCAGGCCCAACGAGACTGCTTCCAGTGGCTTTTCCATACAAATGGCCTGTCTTGGCTCATGGTGCAGACTTTCCTAAAATCTATCAAAGGTTCACAAACCCCAAACAAGTAGCATCTGGCCTCAGCATACTCTGTATTTTTTGCTAAGCAGACCCAAGCCCAGCACTAGTAGCAGCTGGCCTTAGTTCACTGCCAAGCCTCTCCCAGGCACCTCCAAGCCCAGTGTGGGTGGCGGCATCTGTAGAGTGCTTTGTGGTTCATTCCAGGTAGCCCTGGGCAGGGCACAGGCTGCAGCTTGGCCTGTGGCAGAGCCCCTGCCAAAAGGCCCCAGGGCCAGTACACCTGGTGGCTGGCAGTTTCGTACCCAGCTAGAGCACCACCTTCATGGATGACACACCCAAAGGGAAGAATGGGCAGGCACCAGAACCCAGCTAAAGTCAATTCTGCTCTGTAGGGTTAGCCCTTGCACAACAGTTCCTGCACTGTAGTCATAGCCACTTCTCACTACCAGTCAGCCCGAGGGTCAATCTCTCCCCCTAATGTGCCAACAGCAACTAAAGTTCAACTACAACAGGAAGGCACACACAACCTGCACCTTTAGCACCCAGCTCAGGTGACTAGGGAGACTGCACCACCGGACTCCACAGTGCACCTACTACATAAGTCACTCTACTGGGGAGACACAGCAGCCCTATGTAATACATAGAAATAAACACAAGGAGGCAGCCAAAATGGGGAGACAAAGAAAAATGTCCCAAATGAAAGAACAGAACAAAGCTCGAGAAAAAGAACTAAACAAAATGGAGACAAGCAATCTACCAGATGCAGAGTTTAAAACACTGGTTATAAGAATGCTCAATGATCTCAGTGAGAACTTCAGCAAAGAGACAGGAAACTTAAAAATGGAGATAGAGAACATAAAAAAAGAACCAAAGAAATAACTGAAATCAAAAATATATTAGAGGAGATCAACAGTAGATTAGATGAAGCAGATGATTGAATCAATGATTTGGAAGGGAAGGTAGCATAAAACACCCAATTAGAACAGCAAAAAAGAAAAACAATCCAAAATAATGAGGATAATTTAAGGGGTCTCTGGGACAACATCAAGCATGCCAACATTCGCATCATAGAGGTACTAGAAGAAGAGAGAGAGTAAGAAATTGAAAACCTATTTGAAGAAATCAAGACAGAAAACTTCTTTAACCTGGTGAGGCAAATAGATATACAAGCTCCAAAAGCACAGAGAGTCCAAAACAAGATGAACCCCAACAGGCCCACACCAAGACACATAATAATTAAAATGGCAAAGGTTAAAGACAAAAAGAGAATCTTAAAAGCAAAAATAGAAAAGCATTTAGTTATGTACAAGGGAGCTCCCATAAGACTATCAGTTGATTTCTCAACAGAAACTTTACAGGCCAGACGGGATTAGTATGAAATATCGAAGTGATGAAAAGCAAGGACCTACAACCAAGATTAGTCTACCCAGCAAAGCTATCATTTAGAATCAAAGGACAGAGCTTCTTAGACAAGAAAAAGCTAAAGGAATTCATCACCACCAAATCAGTATTACAAGAAATATTAAAGGGACTTCTTTAAGAAGAAGTGGGGGTGGGGGAGAGGAAGAACATACAGATGAATAATAAAATGGCAATAACTATGTATTTATCAACAATTACTTTAAATATAAATGGATTAAATGCTCCCATAAAAAAGATATAGGGTGGCTGAATGGATAAGAAAACAAGACCCTTACTATATGCTGCCTAAAAGATACACACTTCACATCAAAAGATAGACATAGACTGAAAGTAAAAGATGGAAAATGATATTACATAAAAACCGAAACAAAACAAAAAAGTTGCGGTAGCAATACTTATACCAGACAAAATAGACTTGAAAATGAAGGCTATAACAAGAGGAAAAGAAGGACCCAGTAATCCCACTTCTGGGTATTTATCTGAAGAAACTCAAAACACTGCTTTGAAGGCACATGTTTATCCATATGTTCATTGCAGCATTATTTACAAGAGCCAAACTATGGAGGCAACCTAGGTGTCCACCAATGGATGAATGGATAAAGAAAAGGTGGTACATATATACAATGGAATGTTATTCAATCGTAAAAAGAGTGAAATCTTGCCATCTGCAACAACGGATGGAATACAGGGTATTATGCTGAGTAGAGTAAGTCAGACAGAGAAAGACAAATGACATATGATTTCACTTATATGTGGAATCTAAAGAATAAAAATAAATGAACAAACAAAACAGGAACAAACTCATAGATGAAGAAAACATTTTGAGGGTTGCCAAATGGGAGGCAGGTTAGGAGCATGGGTGGAAAAGGGGAAGGGATTAGGAAGTACAAATTGGTAGTTACAAAATAGTCATGGGGATATAAAATATAGCATAGTTGATAAAATAATAGTTATGTATGGTATCAGATAGGTAGTACATTTATCAGGGTGATAACCTTGTAAGTTACATAAATGTCTAATCACTATGTTGTACAGATGAAACTAATATAATGTATGTCAACTGCAATTAAAAAAAATAAAACTCAACAAACACCAAAAAAATTTAGAGGTCAACATCTCTCATGAATATCCTCAACAAGGATAGCTCTCAAAAATCCTCAATAAGATATTAGCTAATCAAATCAAGCAATATATAAAAAGGATAAATATCATGACTAGGTAGATTTTATCTCAGGAGTGCAAGTTGATTTAACATTAAAAAAATCAATTTGTGCAATTTATTCTATTTATGGAATAGAAGAGACACACCATATGATTATTTCAATTTATGCAAAAAGAGTATTTAGAAAAAATTCAATACCCATGTGATAAAACAAAAACAGAAACAAAAATAAAACACTATTAGCCCATAAAGAGAGAAGGAAACTCTCTCAAACTGATAATGTACAAAAACCTTGATCTGACATCATACTTAATGCTGAAATACTGAATGCTTTCCCCCTAAGATCAGGAACAAAGTAAGGATGTCCAATCTTTTCATTTCTCGTCAAGGCCCTAGCCCTTGCAATAAGGTAAAAAAAAGAAACGAAGGGCATAAAAACCAGAAAGAGAACTAAAATTATCTCTGTTTGCTGATGCAAAGGGTAGTTGTCATATGAGGTACAAAATTACAAATAATCCACATGATTTTAAATACAATCTGTGGGAATCCTTTGCTGAGGCTTCTAAATTAGAGGCTAGTTAGTGCTTAGGCCTCCGAGGCTTCAATAACTGCTCTGTTTGGAGGTCTTCCAATTACAGAGGTGCTGCATTTGTGTGTGCTGAAGTCTTGGCCATCCATAGAAGCTGCAACTTTTGTCTCTTTCCCTGTCTGGTGTCTAACAGACACCAGAGAGGATTCCCTCTGTTGTGGAGGCACTGGCCCTGAATCAACTTCCAGACAGATTATTCTAGCGTTTTAGCTTGATAGGCCCAAATAATGTTATAGATTTTGCTTGAAAAAGTCACATGTATTTTAAATAAATTAAAATGGAAAACAGTTTTCTATATTTACCCAGATATTAACCATGTTTTTTCTTTTCATTCCTTCCTGAAGATCTGGATTTCCATGTGATACGATTTTCTTTTGCCTGAAGAACTTACTTAGAACTTCTAATAGTACAGTCTTCTGGTCTTCTGGCAATGACTTCACCTAATTTTGTTTTATCTGAAGATGCCTGCATTTTGCTTTCATTCTTGAGTGATAGTTTCACAAGATATAGAATTTGGGGTTTAATTTTTCTTTCAGCTCATTACAGATGTTCCCCATGTCTTCCGACCTCCCATTATTTTTGATGACCAGTCAGTAATTACTTGAATCATTGTTTCTTCATGTGTCATTTTTCTCTGTCTCCTGTCAAGGTTTTCTCTTTATCTTTGGTTTCAGCATTTGACTGTTATCCCTAGGCATGGCTCTCTTCATATTTATTTTGCTTGAGTTTCCTTGATTTTTATTGAATCTGGAAATTCACGTCTTTTACCAATTTTCAACCATTATTTCTTCTGTGTTTGGCCCCATTTTCTTTCTCCTTTCCTGGGACTCTAATTACCTGTATGTTTGGCCTTTAGGTATTATCTGATAGGTCTCTGAGAGTCTTAATTTTTTAAACTACTTTTTTTCATCTTTCTTATAGATTGATTAACTTCTATTGACTTGTTCCTCTGTCATCTACATTCTGCTATTAAGTCATGCAATGGAATTTTTTTTTAACTATCACACTTTTTTATTTCAGATATTACATTTTTCTTTTTATTTTATTTCAGATAATACTTTTTAATTTTTTAAAAAGAACTTTAGCTTGGTTCCTGTGATGGTTAATTTTCTGTCAACTTGACTGACTAATGATGTCCAGATATTTGGTCAAATGTTATTTTTGATGTTTCTGTGAGAGTGTTTTGGGATGAGATTTACATCTAAATTGGTTTAAAGCAGATTGCCCTCCATAATGTGGGTGGGCCTCATCCAATCAGTTGAAGGCCTGAATAGAACAAAAGGTTGACCTCCCCATTGCAAGAGGGAATTCTGCAGCAGACTGCCTTCAGATTTCATCTGCAACATGGGCTCTTCCTGGATCTATGGAATACTGACTTTGGACTTTATCTGTAACACTGGCTCATTTCTGGGGCTCCAGCCTGATGGTCTTCTGACTTGAACTGTAACATCAGTTCACCCCTGGATCTTCAGCCTGCTGGTCCACGATGCAGATTTTGGACTTGCTAATTTCCATAATCACATGAACCAATTCATTAAAATAAATATTTCTCTATATAAACACATCTTTTTGGTTCTGTTTTTCTGGAGATCCCTGACTAATATAGCTCCTTTTTATAGTGTCTATTTCTCTTTTGAAATTTTCTATCTTTTCCTTCATTGTGAGTATATTTTCCTTTAGTCTATGAGCTGCTTTAAAATCCTTGTGTGCTGATATAAACATGTTGGTTATTTCAAGGTAGATCTTTTCTCTTGAAAATGGCTCAAACGTTATTGTTTTTTGATAAGTTGAGTAACACTGGATTGTATCTTGAACATTGTGCACATTACGTTGTGGAGACTCGATTCTGTTACATACCTCTGAACAGTGTTGGTTTTGTTGTTTTGTAGAAGACCAAAACATACTTCTGTGTTTTTTAAAAATGAAATATAACAGGCAAACACTGGTTAATAACCTTATATAAATTTCAAGTGTACAAATTATAATACACTTCTGGGCTCAGCACCAATGTCTAGCCTTCGTATGTCACCCTATAGATGACCCCCTATACACATTTTGGTCTCCCAGCACTGCCCTTGCCCTCTGGTCACCACCATTGTGTTGCCTGGATCTATGGATTTTTTGTTTGTTGGTTTGTTTTGCTTCTCTGTTTCTTGGTTTCTGTTCTAATCCCACTTGAGAGTAGAATGATATGGTCCCTGTCCTTTTCAGTCTGACAGATGTCACTTACCTAGGTGGGCTGTGGGACTAAATGAAAGGGTCAGTTTCACAGAATAATTATCAGAGGCTTACAGCGAGCAAGGGCAGAGGCTGAAGCCCCTGGCAGAAAGTAGCCTGAAATTCCCAAGGCTGGTAATTACCAGGTAATTAACTTCTTTGGATTCAGACTGCAAACTTTGTCTCTTGGGCAGCAGCTGAAATCTCAGTTCAGTTCTATCTTTAACTGGGTCACTTTGGGTCTCCTATTGCCATGTGTGGTTCAGAATCAGCCAGAGATTTGGGCAGAGTTGCACAGTTTTACTGTTATTGTACTTTCAGACATTCCCTTCTTACCTTCTAGTGCCTGTGGTTGTTCCAAAGTCTTCCTACTGTCTCTTTAGACCAGAAAAGCAGCAAGGTTTCTATTGGAATTTTAGTATGGTAAGCAGCCATCCTGGTTTGCCCAGAACTGAGGGTTTTCCTGGAACATGGGACTTTCAGTGCTAAAACTGGGACATCCCTGGAAAAACTGGGTTGGTTAATCACCCTAAGTTTTAGCCACTCTGTAGGTTTCAGATTGTGGTTGAAGACATGAAAACAAAAACTCAATCAGTGCCAATCTTTTCTTCTAGACTCCTCCTGTTTTTGATCATTTCCCAGTTCCTTCAAAGTATTGTTTTTTTGTATTTTGTCCAGCGTTTATAGCTGTTGTTTGCTGGTCCTCTAGGAGTTTCCTCAGTCGTGACCAGAAGCATATCTCCCTGCACTCACTCTTACCTAACGTGCTGCAAACCTTATGCTCTCTTTTTGTCTGCCCGTCTGTCTCCTCATTCTCGACACTTCTTTCTGTTTCTCTTCTGAGCCATCTGCCCAGCCTCCAGGCTTATTATACCTGTGCCTTCCTTAAGATCCCTGCCCCTCCTGGCAGGTTCAGCATGGATTAGTGATTGACTCCAGTCAGCATCAGGAAGTAATTAGTGCCCACAATGCTTGGGCGCTGTTCCATTTGTAATCACATCTGACCTTTATCACAACTCTGCAGAGTAGGCATTATCCTCTCCGTACTGTACAAGATAAGAAAGTTAAGAGTCCATACAGTTATTCTCTAAGATTACGAAGCTGGCAAGTGGAAGAACTGTAAAACAACCTCGTTCTCTAATGCAGTGCTCAGCCCCTTCTTATAACCGATAGGGGTGGGGGTGGGGGTGTGGTGAGGCCTTGGACAGTGTAAACAGATACTTTCAAATTCTTAGCATCTTGAATTTTATCTCTGTTGATACTAACTTGCTTCCCTGATTATCACCAGTATTTCTGGCATCAGCTTCTCATTTCACACATGGGGGCTTTCCTATCACAGAGAAAAATACTGGCTGTTCAGTGTCAGGGTCCTTCTGGGTGGTGGGTCAGTAATCATCCAAGGTAGGGACAAACTTCTAGGAAACAAACACTTCAACAAAAGTTCCCAACACCCACCATGTATGAAACTGTGCTTAGGCAAACACTTTTTGTTTTTTTTCTTTTAATGACCTTATACGTAAAGAGAAGAGGAGCATTTTCTAGGAAGTTCACCAGCGAGAGTTTTAGTGAAAGTGTCTCTTGTGAAATGTCATGCTGGTTAATGCTACCATTTCTTTCTTCTTAGTGGCAGGTTGAATATATTCAGAGGGACCTTGAGAATTTGCCCCAAGGAAATGAGTAAATGCAGAATGCGTACATTTGAAAAAGAACTGCTGCTGAAACGAAGCTCATGGGAGGAGGGAACACGTGCTAACTGATTTCCGGATTCCAGTTAAGACCATGCTCACCTGGTCTGGTTTCCCCCATGACATTGTATTATAAACATTTTCAAGCATACAGGAAAGTTGAAAGGACTTTATAGTAAAGGACATACATATACCCAGCAGCTGGAGTCTATCATTAACATTTTACTATACATGTTTATCCCATCTCTAGCCATCTTTACATTTCTCTATTCATTTCTCATCTTAAAAATTTTGATGTAATTAAAAGTAAATTACAGACATGGGTGTCCAGGAAGTTTCTGAGCTCAGACTTCTTTCTGCTCAGATCACAGAGCAGATTTACATTTGTTTAATCTCTGCCTCTCTTAATCTAAGAGCTCATTTTGCTCACAGAGGGGCCTCTCTGAGCTCCTCCCTTTTGGGATCTCCTCCTCAGTCTTTCTGGACGTGTGGACCTGTGGCATGCCCATCACTGCCTTCTTTGATCACGCCCAGGGCAGGTACGCCTGGCCACCCAGGAGGGCCTCATCCCTTAGGAGGACACCTGCAATACTGTGAGAAGGATGAGCCTGGGGATTAGGCTATAGTATCAGAGCTCCTAAAATCCTTGGAATGTCCTAAGCATGAGAGCAGTGAAGGTGTCTTTTGTTAAGTTAATGAAGTGACTTTTGGAACTGTAGCTCAGGACTGGGGCTCTGGCCAGGGGACCCAACCATATGGTTAGACATTTGGAACTTTCAGTCCCACCGCCTGACCTTTGGGGAAGGGAAAGGGGCTAGAGGTTGAATCAATTGCCGGTGGCCAGTGATTTAATCAACCACGCCTATGTAATGAGAACCCCAAAAGGACAGGGTTTGGAGAGCTTCTGGGTTGGCCCATACATGGAAATTCAGGGAGAACAGTGTGGTGGGGGGTGCGGGGGACATGGGAGCTCTGCACACTTTTCTTGTGCACCTTTTGCCCTGTGCATCACTTCTTTTTGGCTGTTACTGGTTATACCCTTTTACAATAAACTAGTGATCTACTAAGTAAGATGGCCCTCTGAGTTCTGTGGGCCACTCTAGCAAATTAATCAAACCCAAGGAGGAGGTCATGGGAACCTCCAATCTATGCCAGTCCATCAGGAGCACAGGTGACAACCTGGACTTGTGACTGGTGTTTGAAATGGTGGTGGGGGCTAGTCTTGTAAGATGAGCCCTTATCCGGTGGGAATCTGATACTATTGCCGGGTGGGTAGTGTCAGAATTGAGTGGTAGGACCCAGCTGGTGTCTGAGAATTGAGTTGGTGGTGTGGAAACTTCCCCCAACATTGGAATAATTTCTTTTCTTTTCTTTCTTTCTTTTTTTTTTCAGAAGGGCGCAGCTCACAGTGGCCCATGTGGGGATCGAACCGGCAACCTTGGTATTATTAGCACCACGCTCTAAGCAACTGAGTTAACCGGCCACCCAGCATTGGAATAATAATTGATGATCAGAATCTTAGTTGTTGTCAGCACACTGTGCACAACACACCATGCACATCCCAACACACACACACACACACACACACACACACACACACACACACTATCACCATCACCAACATCAGCCCCACCAGCACCTACAGGATCAGAGAGCCAGCAGCTGGCCATAGCCGTGCAAGTTTCAGAATTTCTCCAAAGTGTTTTCTGATATTGGCGTTGGCTTATCTTCATTATTGGTGGCAGTAGGGAAATCTACAGAAATATTTTACTAATAAAGACATCCATCTGAATCTTATACTAAAAATATTCCCCAAAACCAAAATCAACACAAAAAAATTGAAATGTACTATAAAGTATCTTTCTTTTTGGGTCTGCTAGATGACTTTTATTTTAAATTGGTTGTTTCATTTTTCTCATTATGTTGTCGTCACTGCTAACAGAAGAGCAGCTGCAAACCTACGTGTTCCCATCACACCGTTTCCCTCGTTTTCTCTGACTGTATTTCTCTTTTCAATTCATCTCCATGGGCTTTTTAGCTCCATCTCCTTGATGGCCTCAATTCCATCATTTGTCCTCCAACAGTTCTTTTATTGTATCTCTCTTATTTCTAAAATGTTCACTACTCAAGTGTCCCAAACGTCTTATATCCCTAACGTATTCATAACCGATCCTCCTTCCCTCTTTTCCTGCTCCGACTCCTTGAGGAGCCAGGTGTATCTTTCCTGCAGACCTTGCTTGGAGGTGAAGGCAGAGCTGAGAGCTCCAACCCGATTCATTTTCTTTCTAATGAACCAATCCATTTACCTAGCCGATTTTACATTTCAGTTCTCAACCTCTACACATGGCCAGCCCTGTAAAGGAGAATTCTTTGTCAGAAATAGTCTTTCCTTTTTCTCTGAGACTTCAGCAGGGGATATCAATTTTTAGAGGAAAGGTAAACAACAATGTCGTAAGGAAGAAAGTTGCACTTACTGATTTCACTCATCTTGATTTTCTTCTCATTCACGCCCGGCCCCGTTGGAGGGCTTGTTCAATCAGCCTTTGATGACGGGAAAATGCCAATTAACAAAAATGATAAACATTCCCTAAGTCCTTAATAATATCTAAAAAGCACATTGTTTTATTCTACTCCTGATTCATTTTGATGGCTTCATGGGTTAATGGACCTTCTTGACGAATTGTTGAGCAAAAGCCTTAAATAAAAACATCGAAAGGTCCTTCATCTTTTTCTTCCCCAGTCATGGGACAGGTCAGCTTTGCAGCCCACTTCCTTCTCAGAATACTAAAACCATGTGCACTGAGCTCATCAGAACCGTGCTGGGCCAGGGGGCCTGACCACACAGCAGCCAGGCTTCCCTGCAGGGTACGAGTCCTTTTTCTAGTCCTGAACTGAATGCTCTTCATTTTTCGACAGTTCATGTACTACACTTCTATCGTATTTGGGTGCTCTGTTGAGGAGTCTCGAATTGGGCCAATGCTTTGGTTTACAAACAAAAAAGGTAAATGTTTTCTAAATCTTCCGTAATCTTCCATAATATCTAAATTGCGTAACTCTATTCTGCTCCTGACTGATTTTGATGATTTTGGGGGTTAATGGACCTTCTGAATGAACTATTGAATCATTAGACATAAACAGCAGAAGCTCCTCTTCAGAGGTGTTAGATAAAGAGGAAGTTTGACAACTATCTGGTGAAATAGGGCTATGTAGACCACCAGCCTGGAAAATTTAGTTTTCAATTCTGTTTTTCTTTGGTTATGTCCAAGGCTGGTTAATAGAGGCTAAAGCAGGTTGGGAGTGAAGTGACCTGGATTACTCTAGTTGAGATTTAATTTTTGCAGTACAACTATAATTAATGACATCTGATATCTGTGTTTGTTCCTGAAAGGTTGTGTGTGAATTCAATTTTGGTCATTGCATAATTTTCTCATTTACTTACACTAATAAATTTTAGGATACCTTACCTGGCACCTAATTATCTTTGAAAGGTAGTTATTTCCAACATTTTTCTTTCTGTTTTCCTGCTCAGAGGCTTCTGGTAAGTAGCTATTACCCTCTTAATGAATGCTTCCGAGTGCCTGGCAAGCCACACTTGGAATAAGACAACGCTTTTTAAGTCCTTAATTTATTTCTTTTAAACAAAATTTCTCAAGGTGGAGTTTTTCTAAGCAAGGCACACCTATGTTGAGCAACCTTGGCTAATCTGACTGCACTACAGGCTCTAGAAGGGGCTACCTTTGAGGTTGGCCTCTGTTCTGGTTATCGACTGCTGTAATGCAAGGTCTTTGGTCCCGCTCTTGGTGCATGGACAAGAATATGGTGAGGCCAAAAAGGAACAACAACGGAGCCACAGATAGGGGGTTCATACCCCTATATTCTTGATGGTGGCTGGTCGAGACAAAAACAAACATCCGCCAGTACCCCAACGAGGGGTCTTCCTGCACCCCAGTCTTGCTGGTGGCCGGGTAAGACACAGGAAGTAGGATCAACACAATTCGCAATGTAATCTGCTTGCTAACCGCACTTGCTAGCCGCAATCCGCACTTGCTGGGTGCCTTTCTCTCTACAAAGCCTCTCTCCAGATTAGCTTGGACCTCCTCACAGCATAGCCATCTCAGTGTAGCAGAACTTCTTTCTGGCAGTGGCTTCCCCAAGAGCAAGTCACCCAACACAGTATGGTAGATATTGTAAAGATTCTTCTGACCTAGCTGCAGAATTCACGTAGAATCCACTTAGGCTGCATTCTGTTGTTCATAAGCAAGTAACAGGACCAAACCAGATTCCAGGGGATGGGACTATACAAAGGCAGGGACATAAGAGTCACAGAGAGCCGTCTTATAGCTTAGCTATTATACCCTGCTGTAGGCCTATTACTATGTGTTTAATGTAGTCTCATATCAGTAAAATGGGTTAATTAGAGTTAAAGCTACTTTCAGTTGTATTCCCAGGAACACCTAATAATAATATTAATAGCTGCCATTCATATAGCAATTGTACGATCTCATACTGGAGATAGAGTTGTGCAAAAGCAAACAAAAAAATTCCTCCTCTCACAGAGCTTGCATTCTAGTGGGGGAGAAATGCAATAAAGTGAAAAAATACATAGTGTATATGTCAGATGGTGATAAATACTATGGAGAAAAATTAAGCGCAAAAGATTAGGAAACGTGGGTGTGGAAGCAATTTTAAATAGGCTCATTAGAGAAGGCTTCCCTGATGAGGTGAGAGTTGAGCAGAGATCCGAAGGAGGTGCGGGAGTGAGTCATGGCCTTATAGGAGAAGAGCATTCTAGTAAGGGGGCCATGGTGGCTGAAGCTCTGTCATGGGGATGGGACAGGGGTGAGGAGATAGGATCGGAGTGGGAGGGAGCGTGGGGATGTTGTGAGGGTCCTAAACGGTCTGAGTGTAAATTTACTCTGAGTGTACATGGGAAGCCATTGGAGGGCTTTGAGCTGAGGAGTGGCTTTCTCTGCTAAAAGGGAGCAAGGAAGGGCAGAAGCAGGGAAACCAGTAGGGAGGCTGTTGCAATAACCCAGGTAGGAAACGATGGTGGCTTGGACATGGGTGTTGGCAGCAGGAGTGGTAGGTAGTGCGATGTCATATGATGGATATACTGAAAATAGAACCAACAGGATTTGACTGGAGACTGGATTTGGAGACAGGCTCCAGAGAAAACTCTTCTGAGAAGTTTTGCTATAAATAGGGGGAGTGGAGAATCGAGATAGAGGCTGGGAGGTTTTCTAATTTTTCTTTTTTAGATGTGAAGAATGTTTGTACCCTGGCGGGAACGGTCTGGTAGAAAGGGAAAAGTTGTTGATACAGTAGAGAGAGAGGCTAACTGCTGGCATGATGCCCTTGCACAATGAGAAGGGTGGACTTAGGATACAAATGAGAGGTTGGGCTTAAACAGGTGCACCAACAGCTCACCCAGAGTAGCAGCGGGAAGGACAAAGTTTATGGGTTGGTGGGTGTATGTGGGCTGGCAGTTATGGGACTTGTCTTGTGATTGTCTCCGTCAGATCCACAGAAGAGGTTTTGGGGGTCTGGGAAGAAGACTATTTGCAAAACAGCCATCAAAATGAGGGCAGAGTGAACCCACGGGACAGGAGGCAGGGTCCCTGGGCAATGCCTGGGCCCATTGGAGCTTCCTGGCCTTTAAAGCAGGGAGGCAGCATGGTTTTTCTCCAGCCTTTTTCAGCTGCGTGGGTGCCAGAGTGTTGGTGGAGAATTCGATATGACCAGGGTAGGAGGCTGCCAGGTCAGTTCAAAAAAAAACAAAGAGAAGGGAAAGGGAGCTGGGAATATGCAAAGGAGGGCAGCTGACAGGGACTGGGGTTCTGTTAGTTAAGGAGGAAAGGGAGGGGTCATGAATGGGTAGGGAAACAGAGTTGAGGGTTCGGGAAGTTGTTAAACAAGGCCTCAGGGCCACTGAAGTTTCCCCACCCAGGTCAGTGGTATTTTTTACATCGTGCTAGCTCTTCTAAATTGTCTGAAAATAACTTCCGGGCCTAAAAGCGAAGCCAAATCACTTATGTCAAATAGGCCCCCAAACCAGGGAACAAAATCACCGAACGTTTAGGGTTTTCCCTGCCTGGTCACCTCTGATTGCCGGGCTACACGGACACAACAAGGCCTTTGAGAAAGTGGCGGCTGAGGCCCGGGCAGGCCAGGAGTGTGGCGCCACCTGCAGGCCGCTGAGTGCAGGCTGTGGCCCATCCAGCGGGGTGGGGGTAGGGGGTGTGGGGGGTGTGGGGGTGAGGGGTGAGGGGTGGGGGGTGGGGGGTGGGGTAGGGGGAGGCGCGGCTGCCCCGCTGGCTGGTTCGCCTCCAGCCCTAGCTCTCAGCTCTGGCGACCATACCACCCTTCCCGGATGGCCACCCTTCCCGGATGGCCACCCTTCCCCCTCCCAACCCTCCCAAGGGCAGCACTCCTCTAGCCAGCTGTGAAGTAAAGGTGGGGCCAAACTTAGTTCAGGCCCACCAGCGAGGGCGAGGGCAACTGGGGCTCCCGCGCCCTGCTGGCCAAGGACTTTGACGGCTGGGATTAGCTGGGGTGAGGCAGAAATCGCTGGTCCATTCTCCACCAACCTGGACTGCTGATTGGGAATCTCTTCTCTGCGCTTGGGGCACTTTTCCTGCAAACACTTGTCCACCTCTGTCATGTGGGGTCTCAGCTCCTGCTCCCGTCAGGTGAAGGCCGAGTATGGTGAGGCCAAAAAGGAACACCCACGGAGCCATAGATAGGGGAGTCATACCACTATAGTCTGCTGGCGGTAGGGGGAGACACAGGAAGCAGGAGCCACACCATCCACAATTTGCCGGTCCGCTTCTCTGCCAACCAACCAACCTCCACTTGCTAACTGCAATCTGTGCTTGCTAGCTTAGCCACAGCAGTAATGGCTAGTTGGACAGCTGATGGCCAACTAGTCACAGGTGATGGCCATCTACTACCCAAGCCAGCACCTTTCCACGTGAGGCCGAGAGCCTGGAAACTGCTCTCTGGGACTCTGTTTCCATAACTTCTGATTCAGCCTTTAGGTTTCAGTCGAGATTTGCTCTTCCTGGAAGGCTGTCCTGAACCCCTAGTCAGTGTTGCGGGCCCTGGCATCCTGAATTTCTCTCATTCTCCCATAGTTATCACACTTTTATTATTGTCTGTTTACTTCTCAGTGTCACCAACATGACCAAGAAGGCAAGGCCTCTATCTCTATTGTTCACAGTCGTATTCACAGTGCTTAAGACAATTTCTAGCACACACATGGAGCCAATAAAAAGGCATGGCATGGATGATGAGTGCCCCCCATCTCTACCACAAAGCCTCCCACCCCTTTTTCTTTTCTTCAGATGAGAGATTGAGTCTCTGTGAGACCGACTTGCTTAAGGTGGCATATATATTAATAGTTAAGTTGCAGACTTGTACCAGGGCCTCTGACTTACTGTTTCTCACCTTCATTACTCTCCGGTCTTGTGGCTGAGGATTCCAACTGCCGGCTCTCAAAAATCAATGAGCAAACTTGTAAAGAGGTCTTTGTTCTCCTCTTTGCTGCTATAGACCAAATTTCAATGCCAAACTACCCTCATGCTGGTGACCTCTGGTATCTGATGTGTATTCTGACCTTTAGTGACAGAGAGCAAAGAATATGGATTCCTGCCTCTGGATTTGATCTGAGAGAAAGTGACTTGAGATTGGTTTTAAACAATTTCAGGAGCTGGCTTTCTGGCTGTTGTTGTCAGCCTACTGGTTGTGTAACTTTATTGCTACTTTACATGTGCCTGGAGGGGTTAACAATGGGAACATTTTTAAAGTCTAAAAATAAAAGTCAATAAACAAATAATGAGGATTGTCAAGCTACAATAACTTGCACACAATTGGATCTTTTTCTGAATCCCAACGATTTATTTCCAACACTGACAACAAACACTGGAGCCATGGTTCAAATTGTCCCTGTTCCTCCTCCTCACCCCTAGTGCTGGTCTGAATGGTGGAGTGTGTGCTGCCTGGCTGTCAGCAGAGCCATTATAAACCACTTGCCCAGGGTTAGGTCTATCTTTGCATTGATTTGCTTCAGGCTCAGGCATGCTGTGTGGTTTTTGAGCAAACAAAACTCAAATTTTCCTGTCAAGAGTGATGGCACAAATAACCCAATCATCCGTGAAAAAATAATTTACAAAAACACAAAGAAAATACAATAATGCAGGAACTATATTGAAATTAATTAAAAACCTGAGACACTGCCCTTCAAATATGGCTCAGGATTCCAGTTAGCCGGTCTGCTTAGAACAACCTCTGTATTTTCTCACTGGGCCCTATCGCTAAGGATTTCTTGCCTCAAAAGAACAAAGCTCTACT
Source organism: Rhinolophus hipposideros (assembly GCF_964194185.1). Lineage (NCBI taxonomy): Eukaryota > Metazoa > Chordata > Mammalia > Chiroptera > Rhinolophidae > Rhinolophus > Rhinolophus hipposideros. Next base: position 28,991,976 of record NC_138050.1, on the reverse strand, counting down.
TATAATTAAATCAAAGGATGATAATATTCTTCCATTGAAGTGTAAAAAATTCAGGAAGAACTATGGTAAAAAGCAATAGTCAGAGGTGCCCCTCTGGGTTTTCAAAGGATGATTCCTTTTTGTGGCAGCCCCCGTGGTCTGCATAGAACAGCTTCCTGTTCTACATAGTTTCTTTTGGGGTCTCAAGAGGTATAGCCACTTCTCAGCTTGTCACTGTGCTATGGATTAGAAAGGGGTGGGGGACATCTCAAAAAAAAAAAAAAGAAAAGAAAAGAAAAGAAAAAATAAAAGGAAAGGAAGAGGAGGAAGAAGAATATTATTGTGTGTAAAGAGGTGAAATCCACTGGAGTCACATGGCTTTGATGCCTCTGTTCATCCTCGTTGTGCCCAGGGAGTGAAACCCTCCATTCCCCCCAAAAGAGAAGTCTAGCATAAGCACCCACAAAGTTTCCCTTGTATCTCTTAGTACAAAGGATACAAGCTGGCATTTTCAAAAAGGGCATTGACAAAGGAAAGCAAAAATGAAATAGCTATGGAAAATATCAGTAGTATGCAAAATTCAGATTTCCCAAAGACAGATTTCTGATTCTACTATGATGATATCCTCACTCCACAGGACAGTGCAACTCCACAGGCCCCAGGGCTGTCCTTTTGTGATGGGTGCCCTTTGAATTCAGGTCACCCAGGAGCTGAACTCCCCTTGGTACTGAGGAAAGCACCTCCGCAGATGCTCGGCTACTGAGGTCTGATTTTTCCAGCTGAGGGATTCAACATACAGACCCTGAAGATTGATACAATGAACTGTTCACCTCTTGGTGGGACCTGTCAACCCCACCTACTGGAAAATGACTTTCCAAGTCTGCAGGTCCACTGCAGTGTAACAATAGCTGTAATATATAAAAATTTATGATCTACATATAATTATATACACACATTGTATCCTCAGACACTAGGCCTTGCACAGCTCAGTAAATATTGAGTGAATGAATGAATGAATGGCACTTTATTTCTCAGATTGATTTACAAAACAGAAATGAGTGACATTGACTGTAGCCCAGGAAATGGTTAAATAAGCCTATTGTGGGATTTACTAACATCCCCAGGTTCTTCTAGACTGGATCATTACCTACCGTGTTTCCCCGAAAATAAGACCTAGCCGGACAATCAGCTCTAATGTGTCTTTTGGAGCAAAAATTAATATAAGACCTGGCATTATATTATATCATATCCAGGCTTATAGTAAAATAAGACAGGTCTTATATCAATTTTTGCTCCAAAAGACACATTAGAGCTGATTGTCCAGCTAGGTCTTATTTTTGGGGAAACATGGTAAGTCCTTTACCCTTTTTATTCCCTCTTTCCATCCACCCAAAGCCTTCTGTATGGATGCATTTTGTGCAGAACGAGTCAAGAACAGGTGTGCATTGGTGAGAAGGTGTTGTCCGAGCTCTACAAAGCAGTGGTGGGTATTCAGGGAAAGTAGGCTGAGAGCAGAGGATGGACAGAAACGTGAGGGCTGCTTGCCAAGGAGCACAGTGAAGTCAGGGAGGTTTGGGCAAAGGAGGCTACAAGGAACTAACTTCAACTTCTGAACAATTTGCTCAAGGTATGAAATTTAAGCATATCTTTGGGATATTAAACAATCAGCTTTCTGAAATGGTACACCGTGAAGGTAGGGCTACTAAGTGTCTTCTTACAAATTAATAGGACAATAGAAGGTAGGGTTACTAAGTGTCTTCTTACAAATTAATAGGACAATAGAAAAGTAACCAGAAACCTATATATATCATTAATTGCTGTGCACGCGACAATGAGAAGCGATTTTGGCCTTTGGGATTGGCAAAGATTAAAAAGAATGTAGGTTCACAGGCATGCTTGTGGAAGTAAGAACACAGGTAATTGCAAACCTGCTGGGGGTATGATATATTGCCATAAGGTTTCTGGGGAAACAATGAGCTAAGATGTAGTAAGAGCCTTACAAAAAGTGCATTTAATTTGAAATAAAATACTCTGTACTTCCCCCATGAAAACATGCATCACATTTTATTTGAGTTCCATGTTTAATGCCTAATTCTGAAGGAGGGACTGTCTTATCATCTTTCAGTTCCCAATATCAACAGAGAAGTGGGTTAGGCATGCAATACACGTGTTAATGAATTAGTGAATACCTCCTACTAGCATGTATCCCCAGCAAACAATCAAACAGGTGTGCAAAAATGTTCTTAAATGGCCATTTACCTCTTCATGGCTTCTAAAATGTCTAAAAGTGAGAGATTGGTTAAATAAATGAATCTATCCAATAGAATACAATGTAACCATTTAAAATGATGATCCATGTTTATTGACATGGAAAGAACCGTATTCACAATGTAGAGCTATAGCAAAAAATAAAGCCAATTATACAACTGTACACCATCTATCATAGAATTTTTGTAAAATAAAAAAGCTGTGTGGTAAGAAATCAGGTTATTTTTATTTTCCTCTTTAGATTTCTGTATTGTCTGACATAAAAGGAAATTTCTTCTAAAAAATCCTTTCATAGTATGAAAAGCCAATAAAACCACTTCCATTTTGAAAACAATGCAATTGTTCATTCCCATTTGGCCTTTCTCTATACATGGGACAATTATGTGTTGCACTTGTGAAAGGAGGAAAAATGGCTTCAATTAGAGAACACAAGAAACTAGCACCTCATTAATTGAAGGAATTAAAAGGAAGGAATTGTGCCTACTAGAGGCTCTCTCCTTTGTAGCAAACAAAACAAAACAAAAAAAATTGAAAAGGCATTTAATAAAAGCCAAGGAAATAAGAACGCATCACGGGCCATAAGCTGACTTTGTGCCCAATGAAGATTCAGAACAGCAAATCTGGAAACGATGAATCACAAGGGTTTCTTTTCTTTTGATTCACACACATAATTGTGCATAATTATCACCCAGTGCCAGCCCCCTGGAGGCCCCTAAGTCCTCCAGCCTTTGGCAATCCCTCTTTTCTTGAATATCCAAACAATCTTGCTTGAGGCCCTGGGCCTTCCTCTGGCTATAGAATTTTCACGTCCTCACCGTGATTTCTGATGACTTCCCAGGTTAGGAGGCAGGGAGTATACTTTATATCCCCACAGTCATTTCTTGCTACAGACTCCTATTTTTACTGAACCTGGGTGTCCTGTCCATCTTCTCACTTCCTAAGGCTTCTCTTTCTTCCCACACTGCTTTGCCTGCCCCAAACCATGGCTCCCTCTCATTCCCCAAAGCACTAAGAGCACCAGAATCTGATGAACGTTTAGGGCCCAAGAAGGCTCCGACAGCACTGCTCAGAAGAGGCAATGACTTGAGACTGAATATCAAACATCACAGCCCTCAAGTGTCCTCACGGTCGCTGCCATAGTGTCCTTCTCACCGGCTGTCCCTCTCATATGTCTGTGCCTTCTCACTGGCTGTCCCTCTCATGTGTCGGTGCCTGCTGCCATGTTTTCTCAGGCCTCCTCTTCTCCCCTAGACCCTCACCTAGACCCTGTGTAGACCCTTCTCTTCCACATCTGCTCCTCTTTCCATCTTCCACAGGCCCACACACAGCCTTTTGCCTCTTGAACGTGCCTGTGTTCCCCTTACTTTATTAATTAGAACAATTTCATTCTCTCTTCCTTCTTGCCCTCCCCTGCCTAATCCCAAAGCATAGAGACTGGACAGGGGGCTTCATCTCTGCTGACCAAAAGGCCCAAACTTCTTTTCTTAAGCAAACATGCCATTGACTTTGAGTAATGCTTTTTTTCCCTAGAATGTGAAAATTCTATAGCAGTTTAATGTTTTAAATAGTAATTTCACCTCATTAAATATACATAGATATCAGTCAGGGGCACCTACCTGTATGGATATTTGCTACATTTCTGTTATACGGGCTTCTGCCTATATATACACGTTTTTAAAATAAGTATAAACTGGTACACACTTTTAAGAATCTGTTCCTATTCCTATTGTGCATGCTTTTGAGGGGGGGCAGCAAAACAAGAGGGTAGGGAAAAGGTATTTTGGGGTTTGGCACAGATATTTTGTAAGAACTCTCAAAGCCGCTATGTCTCACCATTTATGCCTCACTAAACTCTAGTGGAGAGGGCACCCCCCGGGACCAGAAGAAAGATGGTATCCTTTGAAGTCTCCAGGATATATGGTTATGATTTCTCCTTGGCTTATTCCAAGTTATGCATAATTTAGGGTTGCATTTCCACCCCTAGTCTCCATTGACTATTCAATAAATCTCAGTCTCCCCCCTCCCCTCCCTTTCTGCCTTTCATTGCCCTAGAAACATTTAATAAAGTATCTGGCATTGAGTTTGTGCCTAAGCATTCGAGAAACACTACTGAAATTACCCGAGTACATGCATGTGCATTGACTGGAACCAGCAGATATATTGTCTTGAAGTCATGTCCGGGAAGCATTATGGACTTATTGTGGGCATCCACGCTCTGGAGGGACATTTATAACAACAGCGAAAAGGCCAGATAATGGCCCTATTTAGAACAGCCATTTAGTACCATAAATACATTTCCTCAAATAAATCTGCTGATTACTCTCACGCTGACTTGACAGCTCAGCCAAGTGCTTTGCCCTAAATGCTGCAAAAGGCCCTGCTGTGTGTCCATCCACATCAGGGACCTCATATAAGGAAATACAATTGGTGGACCATTTTGGGAAATGATTGCACAAAATGAGAAAAGAAATGGGGGGGGGGGAATCTTGCAGGAGCCAGCGTGTATTATCTAGCCAGCTGCCTATACGAAATCATAACTACTGCTTTAGGAAAACTCGGCTACAATCCAAGACCCAGACAAGTATTACTACAAATACTTTTGAGATGACAAAAGAAAAACACAAGTTTCCTTCAGATACACTATAAAGGTGAGGGTGGACAGTGGAATGCTGGTTTATGAACTCTTTCGGGAGTCGGCTGGTTTAAAATCCCTCAGGGTCTCCCCTTGGCTTTTAGGATAAAGTTCAAATTCCTTAGGATGGAAGAAAAGACCCTTCTTGGTTTAGCTGCATCCTCTCTGCCACTGGTAGCCTTCCGTGATCTTCTCTAACCTTACAGAACCACCAGCGAATGTCTCTTGTTCTCTGGAGTTTTCTCTCCTATCTCCACCTAGTGGAATCTTATTTGTCATTAGGAATTCAGTGCACAGGTCATTCCCTCTGGGAAGTCTTCCTTGAGTCTCTACCATGACCCCTGCCAGATTTGGATGTCCATCCTCCTTATTCCCCAGGCAGCGATGGCTGCACTGATTGTGTGTGTGGTTTTCTTGTCCGTCTTCCAGTAGGCTGAGGGAAAGGGCTGAATTCCTGGGCTGGAACGTAACAGGTGCTTGATAAACATTTCTTACCTAATGAGAGACACCATGTATTTACTTCCTACCCGGTACCAGGTGCTATCTGTTCAGTCCTTCACCTGTCTTATCTCTTTAACACCTCCCAACAGTCTTATAGGGTGAGGACTAGAAATAACCTCACTTTACAGGAGAGGAAATGAAGGCGCAAAAGGTTTAAGTAACATTCCCAAGGTCAGTTATATAGCTAGTAAGTGTTGGGGTCAGGATTTGAATCCAAGCAGTGGAACTCGCGAGCCTGTATTTTTGGGCTGAGTGAAGAAATGGGCTGAGTGAAGAAATGGATGAATAAATACATGATGGGAGATGCCTTTCTTTTTTGTTATTTCTTGAGAGTGGAGGAGGGGAGGAGAAGCTGGAGTTCGGTTGTCACACACATCAGAGCCTAGCCCCTTGCTCAAGTGAGCCTAACGCTTCCAGACGTCTGTGCGGGTGGGGTGGTGGAAAGGGGTGAGGGGTGGGGGTAGGAGGAACTGCTCTTTCTTTTAGATATCTTGCTCCTTTGACTTCTTGCCAATTTATTCCTTTTGGGGGTAAATAATTATAGATTATAGGGGTTGGTAGAGATTATTTCATTTTCTTAAGCTACAAATGATAAGCCCTATTGCACTTATTACTCTTACTCAGACATACTATCTTAGGAAAAAAACACTCCCTCCCTTCAGTCCAGACATTCCTCAGACTGAAACTGCCACAGATCCCCCACCCCCACAGGCTCTGGGGTCCCAGCCACAAATCATCAGTGGCTCTATAACTGCCCCTTCCAGTTTCTAAGGGTCAGCCAGTCAGATTGCGTGGGGATGGACTGATGAGGATGAATGGCAGGAGCCAACCCAGGAGGTGAGGCGGCAGCTGGGCTCGAGCAGGGCTGGCCTTTGGTTTCTGTAGGCAATGGCTGTTGGATGCTACCTGTGCAGAAGGACAGAGGATAGACCCGCAGACCATGTGCTTTAAACATTTCTAGTGCTTCTGCCCCCAGAACAGTGCTTGGGGCTTAGTAGGCCCTTGGAAATGTTTGTTTACCTATGGAAGGTAAGAGGGAAAGGAGGAACGAAGAAAGGGATGAAAGAGAGAAAGAAGGAGGAACGGAGGGAGGGAGAAAGGTAGTGAAATAGGGAAGGAAGGAAGGAAGGAAGGAAAGAAGGAAAGAAGAAAGGAAGGAAGGAAAGAAGGAAGGAAGGAAGGAAAGAAGGAAGGAAGGAAGGAAAGAAGGAAGGAAGGAAAGAAGGAAGGAAGGAAAGAAGGAAGGAAAGAAGGAAGGAAGGAAAGAAGGAAGGAAAGAAGGAAAGAAGAAAGGAAGGAAGGAAGGAAGGAAAGAAGGAAGGAAGGAAAGAAGGAAGGAAGGAAAGAAGGAAGGAAGGAAGGAAGGAAGGAAGGAAGGAAAGAAGGAAGGAAGGAAGGAAGGAAGAAAGGAAGGAAGGAAGGACAGACCAGGAGGATACTCAGACATGGGTATTGAAGAGGTGAGGGCTAGACATGAGAAAGGAAAAGCCATGGGTCACAGTTAACTCAAGGTAGTCTCACTTTTGAGGGTGGGGATGGTCTTTAGGATGGTGGGTTTTATTTTCAACTTTTATTTCAACATCTTCTCTCTCCCATAGCCTAATTTCTTTAAGGTGTTGGATGCATGCTAATTTTCCTGTCTGCAGGACTAGGATTTTTAGTTGAACAAATTGCTACATTGGGATTTTTTTTTTATTGAGGTATAATTGGCATACAATACCTTGGGATTTGAAACAGCCTTGCAAGGTTCCACGGTGGCTCCAAGGCAGACACCCTCAGTCACAACTCTTTTCTGTACTTACCCAGAATGTCACGGTTCAAATCTGCTTGTGCAACGTGAAATCTGAAGTGAGTTTAAAACAGGCATAATTTTAGACAGATTTATATATATATACATATATATGCATATATATATATATTAATTGGGGAACAGTGTGTTTTTTCCAGGGCCCATCAGCTCCAAGTCGTTGTCCTTCAATCTAATTGTGGAGGGTGCAGCTCAGCTCCAAATCCAGTCACCACCAGTTTCAATCTTGGTTGCAGGGGCACAGCCCACCATCCCATGCGGGAATTGAACCGGCAACCTTGTTGTTGAGAGCTCGCGCTCTAACCAACTGAGCCATCCCGCCACCCCTCAGGCAGCTTAGCAGCAGCTCGTTATCTTCAATCTAGTTGTGGAGGATGCAGCTCATTGGCCTGTGTGGGAATTGAACTGGCAGCCGTGATGTTCAGAGCTCGCCCTTGCCCTCACCAACTGAGCCATCTAGCCCCCCAGACAGATTTATTTTTTAAATAGCAGAGAATGATTCTGATATTTCAGAATAGGTTAAGAAATTACTGTAATTCAGTTCCCACAATCTCACCACAAAGGCCTCCTAATGAGATTATATCTGTTACACAGTTGCTTGTTTTTATGTTTCCTGGTTTGCCCAGATAGATGGCGATGACGAATCTGACTGATTATTTTATCACAATGAGGTCGGCTCAGTGAGAGATCGCAAGGCTGAGGCCCAGAAAACATCATAACTCACTGAAGATAAGGTCAATGTCATGAGGAAAAACCACAAACTCTATAGTTAGAATGACCCTCCCATATGGGCGGACGTCCATTTTCAGACATGTTCTTTAATCTGTTCTTCCAAACAATGCATTCTTTATTTGCAGGGCTTGCTGCTTTAATCTCAGGCAATAATGGCCATTCACTTACTCATGCCGGCAGCCGATTTCTCCTCTCTACTAAAATTCCTTAATTGGAATCACCCTCTCATTGACCTAAACCATTTATTACAAACTATTTCAGACAAGCTCCTGATAACCTGGAGGAGAGGTGGCACCTGTTTTGCTCTCATTTAAGATGTTTTTCCACTCTGGGAAGCTGTAGTCACTGCTCAGAAAGCGAATTTCTTTCATTCCCACATTCACAATGAAGAGCCTTGAATTTAGTGGACAAACCTGGAACCACTTGGTCTTTGGGTTTCCTTATTTATCTAGCAGGTTGATTGGAACTGGTGCTTAGAGATAGGTATTCTCCCATGCTCCTGATGGGAGTGTAAGCTGAAATAACATTTCCGGAGGGCGATGTTGTGCCATGTAGCCCAAACTTTAGAATTAAAAATTTATAAAGAATTCATATTAAACACCAATTAATTATAATTAATATTAAATAGCAATATTAAATAAATTGCTAACAATTTAACTTTTTTTGTTCAAATAAATGCCTGTCTAGACATTTACATTAAATAATCATGGCTATGTCAAATGATTTGATTATAAAGACGCTCATTGAAACAGTCCTTATAAAAGCAAATAAATTGGAACCTCTGAAGTGTATAATAATAAAGGCTTAATTAATTCATGGATTATAAATAAATTTTGTATGGCTTAGTCACACAATGAATGAGTGTATGACCATTAAACACGATGGTGGAAAAGGCTATTTAAGGCATATCATATCAATGAGGATCTTGAATTAGGATACTCTAAGGAGGGTTTCTTTGCAAAAGGACTAAGTATGCAAGTGTGAGTCACGACAGAAGCCATAAGGGAGAGGGCAGGGACTCCGGCAAGCAGCGCAGGGCTGTTACCAATCCTGCACCCAAAGGGCTGTGAAGTGGGTGACACCACCAGAACATACCACCAGAGAGATCCATGGAGCTCCTTGAGAGGAGCAATGCCACTGGTCAGTGACAAGGCCAGCCTACGGGACTTTGCTGAGCGGAAGCCAGGAGAATAAATAACGCTCCTCTCTTGCTCTGATTTCCGGCTCTGGCTCCTCTTGATTGAGCGAAAAACAACCACAAAGATAATAGGCCTTGTGGATGGCATTCATACAAGGCAGAGGGCAGAGGGGAAAGGGCAGAGAGGAGAGGAGAGAGGGTCTGCAGGAGCGATGTATGGTGGATTAGTTTCCGATGGCGGTCTTAACACATCACCACAAACGTGATGTCTTGAAACAGACATTCATTCTCTCACAGTCTGGAGGCCAGAAGTCTAAAATCAAGGTATCTGCAGGGTTGTTTCCTTCTGAAGGCTCCGGGGGTAAAACCATGCCTGTCACCTTGCTTCTGGTGGTTGCCAGCAGTCCTTGGTGTTCCTTAGCGGGTGGACACATCACTCACATCTATGCTTCTGTTCTCATATGGCCTTTTCTGCTTTTCTTCTCCCCGTCTCTTCTCTTCTAACACTTGTCACTGGATTTAGGGCCTACCCAGCTAATCCAGGACGATCTCATATGGAAACCCTTAATTTAATCATATCAGTAAAGCACCTTTTCCAAATAAGGTCACATTCACAGGACTGGTGGACATATCTTTTGGGAGGGGTGCACTATTCAACCAACTGCAGGTGGGCAGATGAAATCTGGCACAACCATGAAAAAGTATTCATGCTAACACGCATGTATAAGTCCAACAGAGCCAGAAAAAACTGAGTATTTTACCCATCTTTTGTAAGAAAACCATACGTATGTGTAGCTAGGAATAAAAATTGCTAAAATATATGGTGATGGAAGGAGAATGGATTCTGAGTAGTGAACGCACAATGTGATATAGAGATGATGTATTACGGAATTGTACACTTGAAACCTATGTAACTTTACTAACCATTGTTACCCCAATACATTTTAATTAAAAAAAAAAGTAATTGCAAGACCACACCCAGAAGTGTTCAGAATGGCTCTCCTTCTGTGGTAAGAGTACCGATGATTAAAAAAAAATTTTTTTTTAGAGTTTCTACATTAAAAAAGATGATGCTGTATTACTTTTGTAATATGAAAAAAGCAAACAACAGCTGGGAAAGAGAGAGAGAGCGAGAGTGAGAGTGAGAGTGAGAGCGAGAGCGAGAGCGAGAGCGAGAGCGAGAGCGAGAGCGAGAGCGAGAGAGAGAGAGAGAGAGAGAGAGAGAGGCTGATACCTGGTGTTATGAGCTGCATGAGAGAATGAAAGGAGTTTGCCCATATATATAAACATAATAAAACCCCCAAGTGTGATCGAGTATATGACATAATTTAACCCGTGCTTCTCTCCTGACATCATGAAAGGAAAAGAGCCTTCATGCTTCATTTTTAAAGCCCAAAGCAATCCTGCTGTCTTCTGTGTGCTCTTGAACCACTGGCTCCTGCCCCATCACAACAAAGAGAAAAGACCATGTCCTGGCTTTGAGAGAATGGCTGTGACTGTATTTGCTTGCACAAGCCAAAGTCAGCACTGTGAGTAACCATGCCTACAGGTGTCTGATGCTTTGACAGCCACCTGCCTTTAGACCATGGCAGGGTAAGAGCTCTTTCCCACACTGAGTCTGCATCCTTGATGCTGAGCATACAGGGCGGGGGGGAGGGTGTCCTTAAGTGCTCCCACCTAGCAGAGACCTAGCCCTTTCACTCAGTTTCTCAGTAGGTATCCCGCTCTTTAGACAACTTCTAATCTCGACCCGGTCTCCTACTTCTTTGGGTGTCTCTTCATAATTTCTCAGGATATCTTTAGGCAACCAAACTTTGTATAGATGTGACAGACTGATTAAATTTTCTGCTTTTCTTTGCTTTCACTTTGAGGACTGGTAAAATAATTGTAATAACTATGACTTGCAAGAAGTTTAAGAGGAAGGTCTTTCTACTTCTGCATGGCTTTGAGGACCAGAGAAGCTGTGGGGCCTCATGTACTAAATAGACACAAACATGCAAAAGCTGGAGTGTTTCTGAGCAGGAGGAATGAAAAGGGTGGAGTTTGGAGCTGTAGGTTGGGATTTGAAATCCCCAGTGATCAAGTTTATCTCGTCATAGCCTGCAAAGCTTCACTCTCCACCAGTAAAGTGCCACGTCTCCCACGGTTTCTTTTGCATGTGTGGCCACGCTCAAGTTATTGAAAACCATCTCTTAATGATTAAAATTATTTCATTACTCATTGGAAGAGGAAGGAATTCCAAAGTTATTTTAGTTTTTAAACTCTTATTTTCCCACTGCCCTGTGTAAAATGAAACAGAAGAAAATGTTTTTAATAGTTATCCTGGATTATCTGGTGTGTCCTAAATCCAATGACAATTGTCTTTACAAAAAGAAGAGACAGACTGAAGAGGAGAAGGTCAAGTGAAGTCAGAGGCAGAGAATGGAGTGATGTCAATAGCCACGAGAAGCCAGAGAGGCACAGAAAGGAATCTCCCATCGGTCCTCCAAGTGGAGCACAGCCCACACCTTGATTTCTGACTTCCGGCTTCATTCCGGAGAATGAACTCCTATTGTTATAAACCATCCAGTGTGTAGTAATTTCTTACAGCAGCCCTAGCAAGTGAATACACCTTTTCTCTGCACGTCATCCATTCTTGTATTCCTCTGGTCACCTGGTGGCCCTGGAAGGAGTTATTGATATTTGATACATGCCCATCATTCTAGAGAGCACTTTTCCATTAAAAAGTTGTAGCTGTTTTGGAATGCATATCCTCCATGCATTTCAACTTTGCCTCTTGAATGGTTTTCTTCTATTTCTGAATCTCAGTTTCTTTTCCTCTCATTTTTTCTCTGGGCACTCCTTGACTTCCGACCTCCGGAGAACACAAACAGCAGAGAGGATCCGGGGACCAGACACTGCTTCAGCTCCTCCCCAGCTACCCAAGAGCCTGGCTGTCACCTGTGATCCCAGGGCAGACGTCCTCTTCCATCTTTTGCCCTTTCTCTTAGAACCAGAGTGAGTACTTATTATTTTCCTGCACATTCGCATCCATGCAGGGGCGTGGGGGTCCCACTCCTAAGAAGCTTAGTAGAATTCTTTCACTGTTGATTTCCATGGATTTGGCAGTAACCCTTTTAGTTTCACAACATGAATGGACTCCCTGTCTATCTCACTTGATTCGTAGGGCTTTGCGGGTTTGTTGTCAGTTCAATGTAGAACACAAAAAGAGCAGAGAAAGCCGTTTCCCGTGAGCCTGGGTGGGAGGTAATGCAGGTGAGACAGAGGCAAATGAGAATCCCAGAGCCAGGAGCCTGCAGGAAGAGGCTTGATGACACGGTGAGGTAGGTCACTGAGTCTAGTCTGCTCCCCAGGCAGTGCCAGTCTGGACCTTCCCAGTGACATGTGTTGGTACATTTCATTTTTTTGATTAAGGTGATCATGAGAAGTTTTTGTGACTTACAATGGAAAGAGCCCTGATTACTGAACCCAAATTATCAATGACATTCTGATTAAGTTTCTGCGAAAGGCACCACATCACTGGGAAGCAATAAAGGCAGGTCTTAGGACTTTTGCTGTTCAAAGGAGAGCATCCTTCAATCCCTCTCACATGCCAGGAGCAAGTCACGTAAGAGGTGTGGTGAAAAAGCTCAGGAAATGACAAACTCAAAAAAAGAGATAAACAAATACAATGAAAAATGGACACAAGATTAACATCTACCACGCGCTTTTCTGTCATGCTAACACACTGATGTCATGCCATGTGCTTCTGTTGGCACAATATCTGAAACTCCAAGCAGAAAGGGCTGTCTTGGCAGATTTGATGGTTTTGAGGATGGCCAATCCATTTCCTTTCGTGGCTGGTCTCAGCTAAGAGATCAGTCACAAACTTCCAAGTGAATAAAGCAACTGCTGTATGGTGGGTACATTTTTATCTGCCGCAAGTCACCAGATGGCAAGTGATGAGCACAAGTTACATACTGCATGAAATTTGACATTTTCAAAGAACATTACAGACAAGCTAACTGGAGTGAAATTCATTGGACATTAAAATGAGACCTGACTTGCCTACTGCCCGCCCTGTGTTCACTAGCCTGGAGAATCATACACCAGACATGGCGATCATGCCGCCTGCTTTTTGTGAGGCCACTTGGACTTGGGGACTCTCTTCTCCTGATGAACTTGAATACGTGCCATCTTGGGTATCCTCACAGTAGTTCAGATGATTGAGTGTGTGGTTTTCCGAGATTCCTCATAGTTCAGAATCATAGTCCTGCTTTCCCTTGTTCTGTTAAATCCAGATAGGCCTCACATATTCTTTTGTCCAACCCATTTGCTTTTGCTGTTCTTTTGGTCCCTACCCCTTGACCTGGACTTTCCACCTACCCTCCATTACAATGCACCATAGCGTCCCCTCCTAGTCCCACACACCTCATTCATTCATTCATTCATTCATTCAGCTAATTTGTAGTGAGTGTGTGCCACGTGTCAGACACTATTCTAGGTGCTGGGGACATGGCAGAGAACAAAGAAAACCAAAATATCTCTGCACTCATGGAGCTTACATCGTAATTGGAGTGGGGGAGACATTCTATAAAACAGTAAATAAATAAGTTCTTTGCATCTTGATAAGTGGTATGGAGAAATAAAGTAGGGAAAGTGATGGGAAGGCTTAGGGAGTGTTGTGGTTTTAATTAGAAAGCTGAGGGAGTGAGCCATGTGCATCTCTGAAGGAAGACTGTTCTAGAAAGTGGGAACTGCAAATGCCAAGGCTCTAGGAGGAAAGGTCTGAGAGAAAGTGAGTCGAGCCAGAGGGTCTCATAAGGACTGGGAAACAGATAAAGGGTTTTGAACTGAAATGATTCAAACATTTTTTTAAATAGACTTTATTTTTAAAGAACATTTTAAGAGAAGATAGTATAGAGATTCCCTTATATATCTTACACCTGGTTTCCCTTATTACTGACATTTTACGTTATTATGAAGCATTTGTTACCAATCAAATCAAAATGGATGCACTATTATTAATGCATAGTTTATTTAGACTGCCACAGTTTTTGTCCTATTTAGGATACCACATTGTATTTAGTTGCCATGTTTCTTTAGTTCCTCTAGCTGTGGCAGTATCTTAGACGTTCTTTATTTTTGATGTCCTGGACACTTTTGCTAGATAGAGGAGAACTTGCTAGATATTTTCTAGGATTCCCACTATTGCAATTTGTCTTAAGTTTTTATTGGCTAAATCTTCTTGCTGGTAGAGAATAGACTGAAAAGGGGCAGGGGAGGAAGTGGGAGGCATTTGCATAATTCTGGAAGGAGATGAAGAGGAAGTGACGAAGGTGATGAGAAGTGGGTGAGTTCTGGATCATTTGAAGTTAGAACTGTTAAGATTTGATGACGGATTGAATGAGGGGTATGAATGAAAGAGAAAATGCAAGGATTACAGCAAAATTTGGGGCCTGAGAAACTAGAAGGGTGGAGTTTAGGAAATGGAGGGAGGAGGGAGATCAGGAGATCATTCACTTTGCAGTGCCTATTGGCCACCTAAGAGGGGACGTTGAACAGACAGTTGGATATGAGAGTCTGGAGTTAAGGAGAGAGAACCAAGATGGAGATATAAAGTTGTGAGTACTCAAAATGTAGGTATGAATTTAAAGCCATTGAGATCCGATGTGATTACCAATTGTAGAGCAGAGAAGAGGTCCAAGAAGTGAGTCCTGGAACATTCCAGTGTTAAGGTAAAAGGAACCAGAAAAGGAGACTGCACTAGAAATAGGGCTGCCATACTGGGTATCACAGAGTAGGTGGCTTAAAATAACCAAAATGTATTGTCTCACAGTTCTGGAGGCTGGAAGTCTGAAATCAAGGTGTCAGCTGGGTTGGTTCCTTCAGAGGGTGTAAGGGAGAATCTGATGTTTCTCTCCTAGCTTCTGGTGAAGGCCAGCAATCTTTGTCGTTTTTTTTGTCTTGCGGAAGCATCACTCTAATCTCTTCCTTCCAATTCACTTGGCATTCTCCCTGTGCCTTCTCTCTCTGTGTCTTCACATTGCCATTTTCCTATAAGGACATGAGTCGTATTAAATTAGGGCCCCAAAACTAAAATTATGTACTCCCATATGACCTCATCTTAATTAATTACATTTACAACAACACTATTTCCCAATAAAATTACATTCTGAGGTACTGGAGGTTAGGACTTCAACATATCTTGCATAGGGAACACAATTCACCCCATAACAGAGACTGAGAAGGAGCTGCCAGAGGAATGAGCTAGTCTGGAATGTAAGTGAAGAAAGTGATTCAAAGTGCTAAGTGCTGCTGCTAGGTCAATTAAGAAGAGGAAATTATCCATTTCAGGGGGCTGGTGGGGACAAAAGCCTGACTGGCCTGGGTTCAAGGGAGAGAAAGGATAGAGAAATTGTGGATAGCAGGTATAGATGAGTCATTTTAGAGTTTGCTATAAAGGGAAGGAGAGATGAAAGGTGGTTGTTGAAGCAAGAGAAGGTTTTGTTGTTGTTGTATAATGGGAGAAATTACGGCATGCGGATGGGCAAGGTCAGTAAAGAGGGAAAAATATATGATGTAAGAGAGAGAAAGGAACGGGGGAGAATTGCTAGAGAGTATGAGATTTAGGGGGTCAAGGAAAGGGGTTGGCTTAAAAAGGGTAGTGACTGTCTGTCGTGCAGGATGGCCTGAGGGGTCTCTGCTCCCATTCCCCACATAAGAATGCAGGACATGGTGAGGCCAAAAAGGAACACCCACGGAGCCATAGATAGGGGAGTCATACCTCTATGGTCTCGCTGGCGACTGACTGGGTTGGAGACACAGGAAGCAGGAGCCACACTGTTCGCAACCTGCAGTCCACTTCTCTCTGCAATCTGTAATCCACACTCCACACTTGCTAGCTCAGCCACCATCTTCTTACTAGCCCCCATTTTTCGTTAGCATAGCCACGGCAGTTATATTAGTGGCCAATGGCTCACTGGTTACAGCTGATGGCCAACTAGCCACAGCTGATGGCCATCCAATCACAGTTGATGGCCATTTGCTACCTGAGCTAGCACCTTTCTATGTGAGGCCAAGAGCCTGGAAACTGCTTTCTGGGGCTCTGTCCCCACACTGTCCCAATAACCTACCAGGAGGGAAGGCAGGGGGTAGATATTGTACATTTATAGTAGATAGGTGGAATGCACAAGAGTGGGAAGGTGTGGTGGTAGGAGAGTGTACAAGTTCTCTTCTGATTGCTTCTATTCACCCAGTGAATTAGGAAGCAAAATCACGTGGTTCTTCAACAGCCCCATGGATCAGCATGGCAGGTGGGAGGGACCAGAAAGTGCAAATGATTTCCTGCAAGTTACATGGTTAGGAGACAAGCCAAATTAGGGTTCAGGTTTCCCGAGTCTTAGTGATGAGGCTTTTCCCCACCGCACCACACTGCCTTGTGCCCACTAAAAGAAGAGATTCAGCCCGAAGCTCTCTTAATTATGCAGGAGTCTAATTGAATGAATTCTAGTCCTCTGGGAAGCATACCGCAGGCAGCAAGCGTCAGCCTGGGGGCTGCTCTCCAGGAACTTTGCTCTCACCAGCTGTGTTGTGTGCTCACCTCAAATTAGTGGTGTTTATTTCCACCCCGTTTATGTCTTTTTTTTTTTTTTTGGTATTGATTTATAATTCAGTTTAATCTCACATAAACTGATTAACTGTAAGTAGGAAAAAGTTTGTTTCTATGAAAACTGCTTGAATGCTGTGGAAAAACGAATAAAGATAAATAACCAAAAATTGCTCTCATATCAGGTGTCAGTGAGACAATCAAAGAAGACGAGGTAAAAGTCGTAACAATCTTGATGTCTTCTGCCCCTGAAACGCTCAAGCGCCATAAGCTTTTACTCCACTTGAAAGGAACCAAGAGTGGAATTGGTGGATACTGAGTTCAAGTGTGGTTCCTGCCCAGAAGTCAGAGATGCTCTGGCCAGCTGACCCGTTCTCGTAGTACAGTGTGGCCTGATATCACAAGAGGAGCGGATGATTGTATCTCTGTGTCTCTGGAAGTGTAGTAATATGATCAAGGTGAACATGTGTTATTTTTCATGATTCCCCACTTTAAGAGACTGTTTTCATGAAATGACTACCAGCTCTGCTCTTGTCTGATAAGAGAGGGCTTCTGCTCTACTCAGCAAGTTCATCATCCCTTATCTCCTGTTTGAACAGGACTGTGCACAAATTAGCAGTGACTGAAAGCTCATGTACATCCCTTTTAACTGTATTTGGCTGTCATTTTCCTCTGAGTCAAGCTCACACAATTTTTGAGGTGACAAAGTTAGATACTCACAGGGGCCAGGTAGGTAACACGAATGAGTAAAGTGGGCCAGTTTTAAGAAAAATCGATACAGATATGCTTTACGTTCATTTTACACGTATAGGAATACTCTTTACACCTACAAATAAACATACCTTTTTCTTTTAATGGAAACGTGCTCCTCCCATCTATCTTTTGTTTTCCCACTTTAGCTCAAGACATGGGTATTTAGAACAGGCAGATACATGTTTTGTGGGGCCTGATGCCGGGTGTCCCATAAGAAAAGAATTGCAACATGAAGCTATACTCACGAGCAATTCAAGTGCATTTTAAATTGTTCTTTGTTGTGTTGAGCTGTACAGATGTAATAGTAAACAACTGGATGAAGTACATTGATTTACTGACGAATATGGGCAGGTTTGTCACTGGAAATACCTGTCTCTTCAGATTATTTCACTGTATTCATACAATTCTATGTGTTAATGTTTTATCTCGAACTGACAAACGTCATCACTACAAAAGATGTGTCAGATACACCAAGACTTGACATGATACATTGAATACAGAAAACATACAGCTTCACACACAGATGCACTTTCTGCTTGAAATACTGCTAGAGATCTGTGTCTGCAAACACAGGGATTTTGATAGATTCTAGTTCATACCACTCCCCCCGTCAAAAGAAATATGGTGTGTTTACAGTGGTGTACAACACATTCTGAACTATATTTCAAACAGGAGAGAACTTGCATTTTGACAAGGTGTTAATGAAAGCTGAATCCTCTACTTATGATTTTGTATATCTGAGGATTGGAAGGATTTTCCACAGACCAGCTTTTGGCTCCGTACATTTCAAACTTGTTTCTCCTCACACTGCCTGCATATTTCTGGTGCCAGCCCCTGTATGTCACATTTGTACTGCCATTGGGCCAGCATCTTCTAGCCATGGTGCTGGGAGAGGCAGCACAGTGGGTAGGGGGCTCCTAGGGGCTCCTATACTGGGACTGGCTGTCAGTAGCTGAATACTTGGAAGTTACTGTTTCCACTAACCTCAATTAAATGTACCCCTAACTCATTTTCTATTTAGTTGAATCCCCCCAAAAGGAGAGGCTCCAGTGCTGACCAACATGGGGGTGGGTGGGAGGAAAAGTGAGAGGAAGGATGATAAAAGGACAAGCAGAGTAGGAAGAAACGGTGGTCTTGATCAACTGCAGTGAAAATATCTTATTCTTGCAAACTGAGCAAAAAAATAAGAGCATATGAACAAATTGCGAGGCACCCTCCCAGAATTTGGAATGCGCATATGCAGGCGAAGGGCCCCAAAGTTTAATCTTATTTACATCATGGAAATCTGCCTCTGGTACAAAGAGATGGTTTACTACAATAAGAAAACTGGGGAAGGCTTCCAGTCAAGATCAGCAGCTCCTGCTCCCCACCTCCCAGCCAACCCTGGAGAGAGAGGCATAGATTAGAGGAACTAACAAAAGTCAGAAGCTCTTCTTTCTCCTGTTTCCCGAGAGGCTTTGGAATAATTATTGCCTGTCCATTTGCCACAGAAATCAGCAGCAACAATTCAGGCCATTGGTGCCAGCGTCCAAGGCACCAATTTCAGGGCAGGACAAAAGTCAGGACAGGAAGGGGAGGGACGGAGATGGATGAAAATGGTTGGGGGCTCCATTCACTCCTCCACCCTCTTCAGTTTCCATGGGGAGACTGTCTTCTCCCCGTGTTGCTTGTTTAAGACTAGATGAGAGGAAAAGATTTGCATGCTGGAATGTCAGCACACAGAAGTGGTCAACCAGGGGTTCAGGGGTACCCTTGACTCTCTGCCATGGAGCTCATCCCTCTCCATTCCTTAGCTTCCAAAGAGGCACCCAGACTAAGACCTGGCCTTGAACTCTGATGGGCATTGCCTACAGAGTGGCCGATACTCCAGGGAACATAAGCTTAGGCTTTCCAGGAGCAAAATATCCTAAAAGAAAAACCAAAAAGTGTGACAGCATATATCATTCAAAGCAGAACTATTGGAATAGATGGACTAAGACTTTCAAATACCATTCTTTCTATTTATTTTACTAGGAGAGAAAGCTGTTGGCAATATAAAATAGGAATAAGAAGTCATTAGTTTAAAAGACCTGAGCAAAATGATTAAGTATGAAAGCTTTTCTAGTTATAATAAAGAACACAGTGGAGGTGGAGGGAGGGTTTGGTATCAGGCAAGTGGCAGCAGTGGGAGCTGTGAGAAGTTGTCCACACACATCGAAAGCCCTGCTGATTGCAGCCATGGGGCAGGGTGCCCCACTGCTATCATAAAGCCTTCAGAATCTTCAACAGAAGCCCGAAATCTTTTCTTTTTTCTTTCTTAAAATGTGGATTCTTAGCAATGTTAAATGCTGTTTCAACTTTAAAGAAATACTGGGCAAGTCAAACCAAATACACAGTCTTAGTCTGTGGACTCCTGGTTTGCAAATTCTTAGCGCACAGCATGATGTTCTGTTTAACTCAGTGGATTCATAACGTGTGAGCTGCTGCTAATTCTCCTTCACATTGAGGATCAATTATAGCATGCATTAAACTGAAAGTGCTATTAGCCACACACCTAACATACAATAGACCACTATCACTTAATGCCTAGTTTGTGACAGGTGCTTTATTTCATCTAATCCCTACATACACCTGAACGAGGGAATGATTAACCCCAGCTTATTGTAAGCTGAGACTTAGAGAGGCCAAGTAGAGCTGTGCAGACGTGTGGTGGGGCACTCACTGGGTCCTGCACCTGGGTTAGACGTGACTATACAACTAGACAGTGGCCAGACCATATATAAAAATAGAACTCTGATCCACAACCTGTACAACCAGTCCAGGAAGCCAACCCATTACCTACAGTAACCAGCCCAGGAAGCCAGCCTGCTCTGTCCGACTGTTATGCCTAGCAGCTGGTCTAGGGAGTCAAACAACAACCCCTGTGGCAATCAGCCCCAAATGGCTTGGACTTGATTAATAACTGACAGCTTCTCTAATTTTGCTTCTGATTTCAGACCAATCAGAGAAAGCCCAATATGCACCCTAAACCATCCCATAGGATGCCCCGCTTCTAATTAGCCCTTCTGCAGCTTCCCCGGACGAAGAGCCCCCACTCAGGGCACACCTGAGCCTTCCTTTGTCCACTCAGATGCTTTCCCACTCCTCTGCCCTGAGCCTCGGCCAAAGGGCCAGGACGGAGGCAGGCTCCCCTGCTCGCTCTTGCAGCGTTGTTCTCCATTTACTTACATAGGCCTCAGATGTTAAGTCAGATGGTTTGAAATTTTAATCCTATCCAGGAAAAATTAAAATGTAAAAATCATAAAGAAATTTCTTGATTAGAAAAAACCTCTCCCTTCTTCATCTCTCTCTCCCCATAAATATAGATATAGATGATATAGGTATAGATATAGACATAGATATAACCATACAATCATTACTGCTAGGTAGACACAACAGTTTCCCTTGTTATAAATTCAGAGAAAACTGGGCCTCCCCATTAATGTCGACTAGGATGGTTTAAATGGCCAGTAATTAAAACCCGGATTCAAATTGCCTTAAACAATAAGCAAAGTTGTCTTCTCATAACAGGAAGTCAGGAGGTAGGGCAGTCTTCAGGTAGCTGGCTCAGTGTATTAGTTTCACCAAGGACCGAGGTTCTCTCCATTCTGCCATCCTCAATGTCGACTTCCTCCTCAGGCTGGAAGCAAACTGGTTGGCACAGTTCCATGTCTCTTACTCAGATAAAGAAGGACCATCTCTTTCTGCGCATTTCCTTTAGACCAGAGGAAACATTTCCCTGTTGGTTGGAATCCGGTCCCATGTCCTCTCTGGAACCAATCACAGGCAGGCGAGTAAGACCAGCCCACACTGACAAGGTGAGCTTGGTCAGGTTCCTCTAGGCACACAGCTGCCTTCAGAGGTGCGGCTAACCAAACAAAGTTGGGTTGGGGGAGAGAGATCTGTTAGGAAGGAATAGGAGGAAATAGACACTGGATGGGCCCCCTACTGCGTCCACCCCACTGGGCAGTTGTCACCCATTGAGCAGTACGCTTTGTATTGTCTCTACGATGACAAGTAATGATGTTCTTCTGGTATTATGCGTGGCTTTTTGTCTCAGATGCAGAGACTGATAAAATAGTCAAGGTAATGAACACTGTGGGGATTGGCAAAAGAAGCAGAATACATGTGGGAAGAGATCAAAGTGAGCGTTGTATGTTCTTCAGTGATTTGAGGTGAAAACTGTTTCTAAGAAATAAAAACGTAAAACCCACATTTAGTAAATAAAATCACACCAACGATGCCCTTTTATTAAATAACAATAGTCCCCTCTTCTCTCCAGCTCCTTACCCAGATGCCTGGTGTTTGGAGGCAGCTCTGAGTTCTTGCTCTCAGTGTTCCACCTGCCTCCCTCCTGTGTCCCACCTGATACCCAGCATTCTCTGGGGCAACGATACAAGCTGCCTGGGGAGATAGAGACCCAGGGTGGGAGCATTGGGGAGTGGGCAGGGGGGAAGGAACACAGTAGGTCTTATTTCTCACATGTAAAACCGAGTTGCGCCACTGTCATGTGAGGCTGAGGGGCCAAGACACTCAGTACATTTTTCAAGCCCCTTCTGTAGAAGGTCCTGTTTGAGGGTGTTTAGGTGTGGCAGGACACTGGGCCCCAAATCAGGATGTTGTGAGCAATGTGCTGGGGTTGGAGGAAGTGGGGTTAAGTGAAGAAATGTTACAGTGCTCTCCCCCTACAAGAACTGGGGTGGGGTAGGGGTGGGGAGGAAGGAGGCGGGGCCAGAGTGTGGAGGAAGGGGGTGCTAGCCGGGGGCAAGTAGGGTGACACATTACAAGGGTGTGATCTTGACGGAAGGGAGTTGTGGGCTTGGCTCCTGGGAGCTGGGGGTCAGGAGGCTGTAAGTCACCCATGTCTCCCCAAAACAGAAGTCCTGGACTGGAGAGTGTCATGACCCAGGCAGAAAAGAACTGCCTGCCGCACCAAGAGCTTACAACAAGGAAGAGTAGACACCGTTGAATTGTAAATGGGAAAATTATATGGTATATGAATTATATCGTAACAAAGCACTTACACAAAAAATAGTCTTTGGATTGGAATCTAATAGTCATACAATGAAGCAAAGAGAATTGGTGGTGGCTGTTTCCCAAAAGCCCCAGTTTGCAACAGGATTGGTACCCATAACCTTCTTAGTTGTTACCCCCCAAATTACTTACACATTAAGTTGTTGCTCATTTACTTCTTTGTGTATAACTTCTGCACATCCCAGCACAACAACTGCCAGCCCTATCGTCCCAAAGGTGGAGGGGCCATTCTAAATCAAACTGAAAATTTCCTGCCTCCCTCTTCTCAGTTCCTGCTGGGCACCATGTGAAGCAGAAATGAGACAAGTGGCTTCCCTGGCATTGGGCTGGCCGGCAGGCAGTGCTCCGAGAAAAGAGACACGTTTATTCTGCATGAGACAGGTGCGCAAGTATGATGTACAAGTCAGAGACCAAGCGGTTTGGCAAATGGCAGCCTTATTTCTTATTTAGTTTTTGGTTATCTTGTGATGTTTTGTTCATAGAATACTTACACACTCAAAAAACAATATGGTTACATTCAGAATGCACATGTGGCAATTGCTTAAATATTCAGAACTGGATGCACTGATATGGTTCATGTACTTGGGGTTGTTAATGGCTATAGAGTATTTCATGTCCCCGCATAATTTGTTTAGTCATTTCCCCCTACTGTTGTTGCGTGTCTGGGTGGTTTTAGTTTTAGTCTGTATTAAATTGCTGCTGCTGTGGATATATTGGTACATATTAAGCTTTTTTCCTTTGGAATTATTTTCCTATAGCACAGTCCCCAAAGTGGAATTACCAGGTCAGAGAGTTCTGTAGCTCTTGTTACATATCGTCCAATTCTTCTCAAGAAAGAGAACCACTACAAAGAGCCCCCAGCAGTGTTTGAATGTGCTTATTTCCTTAAAGTCCTGCCAGCATTGTACTTTATTCTTTAATAAAAAAAAAATTGTGCTCGCTTAATAGAAGGGAGGTTGTTTTAAGTGACATTTCTGTCATTGCTGGGGGTTTGAAATTCATCAGCTTGGCATGGGGTCAGATGTCCACAGGTCTGTGTGGGATCCTAGCATGAAAGAATGCAGCAAGCTGCACCCAGGGATGAAAGAAAAGGGTCAACCAGGAGGCAGGCAGCCCTGCCAGTGCCCGGTGTCCTTTCCCTATAACCTAAGTGACTTCTAAGGAACCACACGGGCGAATCTCACAGTGACTCCATGAATGCAGACTCCACTTGTTTTGTCCCTGAGGGCAGAATCCAAGAATTAGTCTGGACCTGCAAACTCACCCTTAAGAGACCCTCCTTACCCACCTTTCCAGAAGGTGGTTGGGGTTAATGTGACAAGTTTGGTTTTCATGAAAGTGTGGATTAAAATGGAGTTCTGTGGGTCTCAGAGGGGTGCTCTGGGGAACCACACGGACACTAGGAGCTCGACTCTGCGTCTCCCCACATGCAATAAGAGGAAATTTCACCCTGTATGTGTGCTGAGGCTCAGGCCCTAATGCATCCAACACCTCCCCTCCGGCTGGGGAGAATAGCAACCTTCCACCCACCTGGAGCCAATGCAGCTGACTGAGCGCCCCACAGACGGAGGGACAATTTAACCAGATGGCACTCAGTTGGGAGGCTCCTCACAGGAGGCCGCCTCCGTTCTGGGCACATTCCTGACTGTGGAGATTTTTGAGGTTGGCCAAGGTGATCCCGATGGGAGAGGCATCCATACACCGTGGGGTTCCTTGCCGCCCAGACTCCAGACCTGCAGTTTCCTCTGCCTGGATGTCTTCCTCCATCCCACTGCTCTTGCTCATGCATATCGTTTAGATACAATGTTCCAGGACCTCCCGTCTGGGTAAGGACCTGCTCTCAGTGCTCCCACGGCATCCTGTCCTTTCCTCTTTCTTATACTTGTCACACTGGGCTGTGTTTGACTGGCTGTGACCATGTTTGACCCATCTCCTTTCTGCCCCATACAGTGCCTGGGGTATGGCTCAACATGTTGAAAGAATAGATGGATGAATGAATATACGTGATGATGAAAGGATGAATTAACTAACCCTGGTATTTACAGCAATCCAAGGTTGGACCAGAAATTTATGCGATAGCCAGGACAAGAGAACCTTTGGGTTCTCTTCACTTGGGAAGCTGGAGATGAGTGAGACTGACTCCCAAGTACAGGAGCAAGACAAGGGCTCTGGGATCTGGCAGTTATCCTGCAGCTTTGGTAAAACTAGAGTCATTTCTTTCAAACATATTTCAGGCTCCAGGCTTTGTGCTAGCAATCTCAGAATCCCTTTATATAATGAGGCCAGAAAACAAAAAAATAAACAAAAATTATCAATTAAAACTGTGTTGTGCGGAAGCAGATTTCCTTTTCTTTTATGTTGATCTACAAAGACATTACAAACATCACACATGTATCACAATCCACTTTAGGTCCCTGAATACTCTCATTGCCACACTTCATTCAGTTTAATTCACAAACACGAATGAGCAACCACGAATTCTAGACACTACACTGGGGGCAGGGTGGGGCAGGGTTCCTTGAGTTGGGGTGGGTGTAGAAATTCAAATCTGAAGCAACTGCAAGGAAAACAAAAACCAATTAACCAATCAACCAACCAAACAAAAAAATGATTAGAGCTGAGAATTGTGCTGAGAGCTCGGTCTCAGAACAAGAAGGAAAATACCTACGGTGGTCCAAACCAAAACTCTCAGGAATTTAGTCGGCAGAGAAGAGAGGGCACGGGCATTGTTGGGCCAGGGGAGGTGGCCCAACCATATTCTATGTTTTGAGTGGCCGTGGCAAAATGATCTCAGAAGAACTGTGAGTAGAATAAACTTCCAGAAAAACATAGAATATAGTATTGCCTTCAAGGACTTCCTCAAGCATCCAGTCAACAGTGATGGCAGACAGAGAAACAGGCCACTTGTCCAGAGTACACAGAATGGGCTGGTCACAGCGAATATTCTTTCCCATCCATGACCATTTTAACTTTCTGCAATGATGATAAATACATTAACAATAACTTTTTCATTTAATAATTTAAACAGACTGCACATTAGACTTCACTGAAACAAAGAGTTTACTTAATATGTCTTTAATATTCAAAATGGTTGCATAAAGCAATCTTTCAATGTGATCTTCAAAATTTTAAGTTGCAATACTCTGTGGAAAAGATAAATCAATAAAAACCAAAAATTCTTGCAATAGTATTATTCTGCAATTGTCTCAGACAACTTCAGATTTTTTTTTTAGAAAAGTAGGTTAGGTGGGATATAAATTAAATTAATAAGTGAAGATAAAATCCTTGATTCTACTATTTTGTCTCTACCATAGGTTTTTAAAATTTATTTATGTATTATTTTTTTTCTACCATAGGTTTTAACTGCTTATAATTAAAATTTAATTTTTAGTATATCAAATAAAGACAATAGCAACTATTTTTTCTCAGGCAACCAGATATCCTATTTATTTAACCATATTTTTTTAGAATATAAAGTTCCTCAAACTAAAAATCATAAATGCCTCAACATCTACTAGATTTTAATTTTGTATTTTCGTCGTAGTGATAATTTTTTTTAAAATTAGCAATTATACAGAGAAAACTTACAATGGTAATTTACATTAGATATTTTCATTAAAAGACTAAGTTTCCTAAGTTATTGTTTTCTCAAACTGGGGTTCACGAGCAAATTCTGAGAGAGGACCAAAAACTTATTTCCCTATAAACTCCTCAAGTTTAAGAGACACTGCTTTAACACATATCCTTATAATTCAAAGTCCATTATTTTCTGGGTCTTTTGAGCTTCAAATTAGTGACATATTAACACTATATCTCATATTTTCTAATTTTTTTGACATTGAATTACATCCCTGGTTGTTAAAATGTACTCCTACTTTGATTTCCTTTTGTTTTTCCACAGCAGGTCTTCAAATTTGCCAAGAAGCTCCCCCTACACCCTCACGTCCACCCCCATCCCTACCCCCACCCTTGACATGATTTTCTTCTTTGTTATTAGCGTGAAGTAGGAGTTGCATGAATTCCACGAGTGAAATAAAATATATTTATCTTTTCCTTCTTATAAGGATTATGGAACTGTTTGAAAACTTCACCTTGAAACCTTCCCAGAAATAAATTTCGAATAATGCAAGGGGTCATGATTGCTTTAACAGTCTAATCAAACGCTGAAGACACATGGGGTAAATAAAATTCAGCTAGGGACGGTTTATTCACAGTGTCTGATAGTTTGAGCTGGACCTTTAATAAGGAAATATCAAGGACTAAGGCGAAGAATTTCAATCTGGAATCACTCTCTACTGGAAAGGAATAAACCATTTAAAAT
Source organism: Rhinolophus hipposideros (assembly GCF_964194185.1). Classification (NCBI taxonomy): domain Eukaryota; kingdom Metazoa; phylum Chordata; class Mammalia; order Chiroptera; family Rhinolophidae; genus Rhinolophus; species Rhinolophus hipposideros. The sequence continues at coordinate 28,965,205 of NC_138050.1, read as the reverse complement.
TAATTTTATTCAATTCTGCCCAACTTCCTGAGCTAAGCTCAAATGGCATTTTCTTAATGGTGTTTTCCCAAATCAACCTATATCTTTCTTTCCCATGGCTGGCCCCCTCTCCCCTATGATACGTCTCCTTTCATCTGTAGCTGGCCTATGGCACTCCCCATCTTTACCTTGTATGTTAGTTGTTAGGAGGATGTCTTTTCTTCCCTGTAAGACTGTATACCTTCTGTTAAGGAGGGGCCAGATCCAACTGCCCAGGGCACTCGTAGCCCACATTACATATGTATTTGATTAATTAACAAGTCAATTCTTGAATATGAAACATTGCTTGTGGACCATACTCCAAACTCTAGGGGACTGAATGTGTCCATCTCTGTGTGAGGCGGAGCTCTTCCCACAATGACTTTCACCTGGTCCGTTCTCAGTACGTGTCAGCTGAGTGCATGACAGGAACAGCAAGGTCACCCCACAAACTTCAAAAGCAGCAGTCACTCTGTATCCATCTGGGCTCCCCATCTGGATCAGAATAGATGCAGCAGATACGGTAACACCTTGGAGACGTTTTTTTTCTACATTCTGAAATCCACAAATAAATCTCCTCATGCCTCTTCACACCCCCGCCCCCAAATCCCTTTCCAAAGCTGAAAATGCTTAGTGTGGCATGAGGCATTCACTCATTCAACAAACATTTACAGAGCACTTACCATATGCAGAGACTTACCCCTAACAGGCGCTGAGGATAGAGCTGAAGAGACAGGTGGACACCTGCCCAGAGGGAGCTCACGTTCTAGTGACGAGAGAAAGACAATGAACTCCAGCAGATACGTCAGAATGGAGAGTGGTGGGCAGGAGGCACTGAGCTGGGCCAGGGGCTGGGACACTTGGAGTCCGTGAACTTCAAGAAGAGGGTCCTTGGAAATGGGAAATGGGGACAAATGACATTTTCCACTAACTTCCACCTGGAATTTAGCATTCCTTTCATTATGAGCGTGGGCAATAAACCCCAGTGGTTTAATAGTGCCTGTGGTTTGACACCAAAGGAAAACACAGATATTTTCATATCACACGGTGGTTGTTGCAGACATGCTGAAATAGTGACACTTGTCACCATTTGGAACCTACGGTACTAGCAGTCCCTCTGCCAGAGCTTGTTATTTAATGTGTTAATAAACAAGCACATCTATTACTATTCAAAAACATAGTTTGATAACTATTTCAATGTACTTGGCTTCCTTTGTCAGCCTATATGGTTTTTAATTTATTTTATTTTATGCGTTTAAAAACACCATTCTGGAAAGGAATCCATAGGCCTCTTGCAACTGCACAAAGGATCAAGGCCTCAAAAGAGATTAAGACGCCCTGAGCCCGCTCTCCCTGGTGGCTGCCACCAGCCTCTCTAGCCTGGGAATCTGCTGTGACCTCTGGGCCCCAAACACTCTGTTCCTTCTGCCTGCACTGCCTGTTCCTCCCTCTGCTCTGTTGGCTCCCACTGTGCTTGGCGTGGACGTGAAACATCACCCACTGCGGGAATCCTCCCCGACAGTGCAGCCTCAGCGTAGGGCTCACAGCAAATGTTCAATCTCCCTTCCGCAAGCCGTCCCTCAACTGTCTCTCTGTGTTCCCCTTGCTTCGTCCGCATCACACTGCATTTAGTTGCCTCTTTGCTTGTCCATCTTCTGAATGGTCTGTGAGCTACTAGACGGTGAGGCTCCATCTCTCCATCTCTGCTGTGCCTTGTGCGCTTGACATGCTCATTACAGGCACTCAGCTCAGACATGCACAGGGTAGGAACGAGTGGGTAAACGGATGAGGAAACGATGGATGGATGGAGGATAGGAGGTTTGGGTGGATGGATGGGTGGGTGGATGGATGAAAAGATTTGGGGCTGATGCAAAGTATTTCACGTTTACCATCTCTTTCATCAATTTTTCTCCCCGTAAATGTAAAAATTTCCTTCCTGCTAAGGTTGATGGAAATCTCCGTGCTGATAATATCTACAGCCCTTCTCCCAAAGCAGGATCCCAGAGAAACTTGGCAAGAAACACGGACTCTGGATCCAGCCTCCCAGTCCCAGCCACAGGTCAAGCAGGTGGGCTGGTGGCCACAGGAACCACAGTTGATGACCCCGGTATCTGATCCCCTTAATCTGCAGGCAAGTGAGACAGTCACACAAAACTGCCACCGGTGGCCCAGCGTGAGAGAGGGGCCAGCTGGTGAGAGAACCATTCACTTGTGTCTGAGGAGAAAGAATGGGTTTCAGGCGCAGGCAAGCCGAGCCAAGCCTGCCTACCAAGCCTTTTCCATTGGCACACACCCCAAGTCCAGAAGGATCCCGTTGTATAAAGACTTTGGGAAAGGCACCTGTATTGGCCAGCGTACAATGACCGATAACCCAGCACAGAAGAAATGCAGTTTCATGTCATCCTCCGCAGGTGCATTTGAAAGACAAAACACAAAATAAAAATAGCAACATTTATTGAAAGCCTCTGATGTGTGCAGAGGTTTCAGTCATTATCCCTACTCCTCTCGGTCACTTGTGCATGCTGGCATGCTGTTCGTATTATTACTATTTTACCGGTTAGGAGACTGGGGCTCCGAGAAGAGAAGGAAGTTGTCTCAGGTCAGATAAGTGTAAGGAGCAGAGGCAGAGTTTGAACCCAGGTCTTTCTGGTTCCCGAGCTCAAGCTCTTCCATTTCCCTTAAATAATTTTTGATTAATGGAAAAGTCTCATCCTCTTGGCAGGAAAAATCCATGTCATAATTCTGAAATGAGACCATTTTTAGGAGTATTAAGTGGGGTTTTCAAAGGTCCTTTATATTGACCAGGTGAAGCAGGGTCCCCTGTGGAAACTGCCTGGCATAGCTTTATTTTGCTAGGCCCCATGACTAGGTGGAGCTGTGGCCACATACCCCCTCCTTTGTAGCAGGTGTCCCTTGAGCAGGGAGCAGGTGTATTAACAGATAACAAGTTCATGAAAGAAAAGGCCATGACAAAAAATATCGCTGGGTTACAAGGATTTCCTTTGCAAGAGGATTTAGGAGAGAAATCTCCCACCAGGCCCATTCACACATTGTTTTTGGGGAAACCGGAATGGAACAACCTGTTGAGAGAACAAAGAGCTTTGTGTTTGGGGAGATAGGCGTACCTGACAGCAGCAGGTGCACTTTGGTGGAGAGGCCCAAGGGGCCTCAGCCACCTGGGGCCGGGCAGTGCCTGCCTGGCTTTGAGTTGGAACTACCAGTCCTCCAGTGCCCCAGGCTGGCACGAAAGTCTCTGGGACACAGGTGGCTGCTAAGATGGGTCCCCAGGAAGACTCACTGCTCTGGATAAGTCTGTAAGCATGTGACCTGAGCTCCTCTACCGTGCTGCATGTTTGTTGAGATTTGAGGGGTCAGGCATGATCGTAGCAGAGTTTTTCCCAGCCCAGCTCCCCGAAGCCTGCCTGGGCTCTCCTCCACTGCCTCAGGAGGTGCTGATTTCCCACTTCTTACTGGTGTGTGTCAGAGTGTAGTGACCTTGACATACTAGGGGTCACGATTCCCAGAAGCTCAGAGGCTTATAGGTACTTATTTGATTGCTTTTCCATAGATGCTTTTCCATGCAAGCGTTGAATGTGTATTTCCAGGCCAAACCTCTGAGACTCCAAGCTCCATGAGGGGAGCGACCATGACCTGTGGCTGGCAGTGGATGCTCAATAAACACTTGTTAACTGAGTGACTGAGAACTTTTTGAGTTTTCTAGAGTCTACCTCTTGTTTAAAGAGAAGGAACAGAATCGACAGGTCTGCTGGGCGGCTCAATTCTAGTGAGTGGCATTTCCATTGCATTCTTTGTAAATGACCGTCCTGGAAGTTGTGCAACATGGTGGTGCAGATCTAATGGCTCCAGGCAAGCTGGACACAGGCAGCGATGCAGATTCAAATTTTACCTTTTGTTCCCCGAAACTCATTTCCCATCTCCCGGCTGGGCTGACCGGTTCCCAGAGTCCTTAGGCTGACATTGCAGTCATTCTGGAATGCAGGACCCCAACCCGTCAATGAAGTCCAGAGCTCCCTAAGGTTGGAGGATTGACATGGAGCCCCAAACCTTCCTGAGTGAACCCAGGGACTTGTCAGAAGGAATCTACCCTTGGGTGTTCGGAAAGTCAGCCGCAGAATCCAAAACGCTGCGAGCAGAAGTTACCGGCCCGCTGCTCCTTGGCCCTCTGTGTCTCTTGCTTTTCCTCTTCTCAGTGAGAAAACTCATCCCAGCCCAGGGCTTCACTTATTGTTCGTGGATCTCTCTCCAAACTTCACCTCCAGCTGCAGCTTCTCCCCTGCTCATGAGACCCATGAAGCCACAGGGGTGGACCACAGGCAGCTGGAACTCCACACATTCAGGATGGAGCTCAATTCTGCCCATCCCCACCTTCCCACCTGTCCCCACCTGCTGCACCTTTCGTTCTCGTCTTGGTTAAGGCTGTCCCTTTCCGTACATTAATACTGAAATCTCTTCCTCTAGCTCTTACAGGTCACTAGGTTCTGGCGATTCCACCTTCACGAGCTCTTCCTGACTCCGTTTTCATGGCTCCTGCCCTAGATTAGGTCTTCCAGCTCTGCTTTCACTACTGAAGAACCTTCTAACTGGTCTCTAGCTCATCCTCAACTCAAACCTGATAACGTCAAGCTCTTGCTTCCAATCATTTTGTAGCTTCCCCTTCCTTGTAGGACAGTGCTCATTCTCACCCAAAAAGTATGGGCTCAGGCCTCAGCCACTCAGAATCTGTGCTGCGCTCTTTGTTCTCCACCACTCAGCAGCGCCGGCAAGTTGGTCACGCCACCAGACGTGAAGTGTTCTCCTTTCCTGGCTCCGGTACCCCACGTCTGATTTTCCACTAGTGCTTCGGGGTTACCTGTGGGACTCACCCTCCTCTACCCCTCTCCAAGATGCTGGCCCTCCTCAGAGTTTCGTTATGTGCTGTCCTCTCTTCCCTCGTAATCCCTTAGTGATGACGTCTTGTCCGCGCCTTAAAAACCACCGCAGGCTAATGATTCCCAATGTCGGCTTCCAGCTCTGGCGTCTGAGCATCAGATGCTTGCGTCCAGCCACCTACTCTCATCCCTCTGTGGATGACTGATAAGGTCTCGAACGTAACACAACCCAAAGAACTCTTGATTCTTCTCATCCTTTTCTCTCCTCGGGTCTTTCCCATTTCAGTACATGTTGCCACTAGTCACCCAGAGGCGAAAACCAAGCTCCTTAGTGCTGCCATCTACTCCTCATCCGTGTCACTGTCTGTTCCTCATCCCCCACCGAGGTCATCAGCAGGTCCCGCCTGCTCAGGCTCCAGAGAACACATTCTTCCATTTCTCGCCATCTCCACAAATCCGTCCTCAGACTGAGCAACACCCTCTCCACTGCAAGAACCCCTGCCCTATCCATTCCTTCCGGCAGCCAAAGGAGTTGATTAAAAAACAGACACTGGATCACGTCAGTGCTCCAAGCTGCAGCAATGACACTGAAACCTCAGCCCCTGTCCATACCCTCCTGGCCTGCATGTGGCGTCACCAGTCCTGCACCTTCTTTGCCTCACCTGATCCCCACTTCACCTTGCTCACAGGTTTGCCATCACACTGTCCTTTGCTTGGTTCCTGAAATAGGTCAAGAATGTCCCATCTGGCTTACACCCATGGGCCCTCCGTCTGGAATGGTTCCCAAAGTCTTTGGGTGACTTTCTCGTTGGTTAGGCCTTGGTTCACATGCTACTTCTTCAGAGACTTAGACCATCCTGCATGAATCTTATCAGAGTCTGGGATCACCTTGGTCTTTCCTTTCCACTTGTTCATTGTCAGTCTCCCTACCTGAAGGGCAAGGACTCGTGCATTTCTTAGTCATCCCTCTAACCCTTGGACCTAGCACAGTGCTAAACACATAGTAGCTGCTCAATAAATATTTGTTGAGTAACTAATGACTGTGACCCCAGCCCATTTTTCTAGTGTCACGTCCTGTCATATCCCTGTCCACTTCATCCTTCTGGCTGTTCACCGGGATCTGGAAAGAAGGGCTACCTACCATCTATAGCTCTGCCTCTGCTCCTGTTGCCTCCACTTAGAGTCATGCCCTCCCACCTCACTATGCCCCTCCCCGGCTTCTAGTGCAGTTCTCACAGCATCGCAAGTATTCATCAGTTAATGTGTGCAGGGAGTCTGGTCTCCCTCCCAGAGGAAAGACAAATACTCTGAAGGCTGGGGCCCCAGCTGGGGCTGCGGATTTCTGCCAGAATGCAGCAGTGGGGAGCGTGTAAAGAGCCAGAATCTGAGCCTGGAGTCCAGGTCTTAGTCTTTACACTGGACCTAAACAGGTGTGTCAGGTCTCCAGGCCTCAGCTCCCTGGGAAATAAAGCTACTGTGGCGTCTGAGTGTTGGGGAAGCCTTTGGGATCTCTAGACACTCACCTCCTGCGAGACTAGGTGCCAGCGCTGTCACTGCTTTGCAATGATGTTTCCATTTGCTCACTGGAAATTAGCCTACCATGAGGGCTGTGAGCCCAGGTTAACATTTAGAAAGGATTTACAAAGGAAAGAACCCAGCTAATCCCGAGATAGAGGGCTTTTCATTTCTATTTGTGTAGCGGATGGAGGTTGTGTCCTGGATGGACATTTCCATATTCCTCCCCTAAAAGCCCCTTTGCTGTTACAGTGTCTAATTTTACAGCCCCAAAGCCAGTGTAAGCTCTCTTGGCTTCAGCCTTCACTGCTGTCGGATGTGTTCAGCAGCTGACTCTGGTCCAAGGAGGAAGCACTGTGCTCGATGACAGCTGAGGCTTAGCAGGTAAAGCTTCCAGACAAAATGGAGAGGCAATGGTGACAATGGCCAAAGATGGCTTTTTACAGCAGGAAATGATGAAGGTCTGGACTTGGGTATTCTATAGGCTCGCGCTTACTTCTCTGCTCTGTGGACGGCAAGCTAATTGGCTTATCTTAGTCTCTGATTCCTTATCTGTCAAATGGAGGTAATAATAGCACCTACGTTGGAAGTTTCTTGTGAGGATGCGTAAGATCACACAGATAAAGCCCTTATCCTAATGCCTAACAAGCAGTAAGTGCTCAATAAATACTGGCCATTATCATCACACTTTATTCTGTCTCTTAGTTCCATCGGTCACTGCATGACAGGATATTCCCTTCGCTATCCAGAACTGAGACCTGGCACTATTTTCCAAGCACTGGTCCTTTTAAGGCTTGGAATAAAATCTCAGCTGGGGCCTCAGATAACCTGGGGTTCAGAAACTCTCCACCCTCACACACCTGACCACATGAGGCTGAATCAGTGAGCCCCCCTAGAGACGCCTTTCTCTGATGGCAGCCTCCGACTAGCAGAAACAGCCAGACAAGCAGCTGAGGTAAACTGCTCAGGCTGGCCGTGGCAGGAGTGTGTGCCAAACCTCTCAAAGTCTGCATAACCCAGAGTTTGGTTGTGACCATAGATTTAATCTGGAGCATAAAATTATAAAACTGAGGAGATTAAAAAAGCAAAAAGGACCATCTTTTCTATGCAATGCTTCCCATGCATGTCCTAGAATCTAGATTTGGTCAACAGCTTCATTACGGGTCAAGATGATTTATTTTTCATGACAGATTTATTTTCCAAAAATGATCACAAAGGTATTTCCCACAGTCCCACAAGCTCTTCTAGAACCTTGCAATTCTCCCATCGAAAGATGGAGCCCATGTTCCCTCTCCTTGAATGGGGCAGGCCTTTGTGACTGCCTCGTCGAGGAGGCAATGGCAGAAGTGATGGGGTGTGGCTTCCGAGACTGGGTGTCCGAGGTGATTCAGCCTCAGCCAACACCACTGGGAGCAGCGATGACTTGTCCCCGCTGAGTGTCACCCAAACCGCAGATTCATAAGCAACACACATGATTGTTTGTTAAAGTGACTCCATTTGGGGATGGCTTATTTGGGGACATTTATCAACCCTTACCCTGGGCTGAGCATTTTCCTAGAATGTGTGGCTTTGGGCAAACTAGGATGGTTGATCACCCAAATCCTTGGTTTATCAGAAATGACATCTTGGGCTCTAAGAGGGTTCTCCTCCTTCTCCTCCTCCTCCTCCTCCTCCTCCTCCTCCTCCTCCTCCTCCTCCTCCTCCTCCTCCCCCTCCCCTCCCCCTTCCCCTACCCTTCCCCTTCCCCTTCTTCCCCTCTTCCTTCTCTCTCCCCATTCTCCTCCTCCTCCTTCCTTTAGATTAATGTTCCTGAGACAGACATAACGCAGTTCTCCACATGCTTAACAGTATGGTGGGAACAGTATTTGTTTTCTGGTTGAATTTCACTCCACCGCACCATCTACCCCCAAACCCTGCAGCAGCATGGTCTAAGCAGCTAATCCATGGCCTGAAATGTGGAGAGGGGAGCCCCCAGGCTGGGGGTGGGGCTTATGCTTTCCAGTCTCAGGTTTGTTGCCCTGGGGTTTCCTCTGCCTGGAATACTCCCCACCTCACCCGGCTCTTCATTTTTCTGAATTTTCTTATTTCCTGGTGGGCAGGTGGTTGTGTCCTTAGCACTTACTGCCTGGGAGGTGCTCAGAAATTTTTTATTTAAGTGCTGGAAGAATCAATGAGTTTAGAGGACACTTGGAGGTTATTCAGGTCCAACTCCCACCATAGCAGAAGTTTCCTCCACGAGAGGCCTGACAGGTAAGTATTAGCCTTTTATAAACACCTTTGAGATAAAGAGCTCCTTACTTCCCCGAGCAGTCTATTCTATTAAAAAAGGGTTCAATGTGATATTAAGAATTACCTCTCTATAACTGTGAATGATTGCTCTCTAGAACTCTCTCCATCCTGCCTGCTTCCCGGAACGAAAGCTCTAGCTCCCTGATATTCCATCCCTCGGTGATGAGGCTCTTCTTATTTTAGTCCACTGAGGACAGTAATGTATCCTAAGGGATTCTGTAAGTCTGCCCAAGTTCAGAAAGAATCCATGTTTAAAATGATGGCGAACGCTGAAGCCAGCACTGTTCACCTCCCCCGACCCTAATGCTTAGTCTGGCTTCATCAGGATGGGGGTTCTGTCTCTGATCTCCTATTGAGCAACATCATAAAAGATCTTCCTGGACGAGACTCACCTGCTGAATGGATGGGTGGTGGCCCTGTTTCACCAGGGGACTCTCCCAGGGCAGGGGCTCCCTGTTAGGGACCCGCCTGTGCTGTGCCACGGGGGCCCGTCACAGCCTGCCTCTCTCTGTGGCTGCAGGACACCCATGGGCCCTGTGGAGAGTCGCTGGGCCCTGCAGCACCTGGAGCAGTCCTGGGAACCTGGCACGTGACCGCTTGTCCTGGCCTGCGAGGTCCTGTGCTGAGGGGCCAGCTTTGCAGTACGCTCTCAAGGTGTGGCCTACATACAAACAAACAAACAAACAAAGATGAAGCCTCAATGGTCAGCCCTGTTGTGGCTCTTATTTTCAGACCATGTCTTCATGCTGGGGCTGCTTTGTCTCTGTGGCTTAAGTGTCAGTGAAGACAGCTCAGCTCTGGACAGAAAACATCTTTCAGATACTAAGAAATCATGCTTTACCCCAAGTCCTTAACAAGGACAGAGGAAATCTCCCAGTGAAATCCAGAGCTTCCCTGCACACTCCCTTCCTCACTAAGTACCTCTGGGCTTGAGCCTCTGTCTTTTTCATCTTAATTAACCCAGTGAACCACCCTCTACCTTTCAAAGGAATCTGAAGAAAGCTTTACTGCCAAGTCTCAGCTGAGTCTCTATGACACTCAAAAATGTGGGCCAGGCCCTTGTGTAGGTTAAGGAAGTCTGAGGAGAGTGAAGATTATAGGGAAACAGTCTACCTTTCTTTACAAGGGCTTGTTTTGCATCCTGAAATCTCAGATTCAGCTATTACAATGAAGTCCTGTTATAGAGAGAGCTGGCCTTTTATCACCACTTAAAATCTAATTAATCCATATTGAAGCACAAAGATTTCTGTTGTCTTTTAGGGTGAGGGGTCATAGAGCCCTCTTTGTTCATCCTTAGACTTATAATCATCAAGCATTGGGGATATAATTTTACGAAGCAAATTGGAAGGTAACAGATCAAATCCTTATCAGAAAGCCTAACTCATAGTTTTAACAGAGTCCTTCGTCCTTTACGTGAAACATTATATTCAAGAAGAACAAAAACGCATTTCAGAGTGCCCAAGGAGTTAATGACCAAAGCTTATATTCCAGGCAGCATAGAACCAAGCTCATCACATTACTGTCAACCACAAAAAAGACAGTGGCTCCTATAGGGGTGGCAAACGTCGCAAGATTTGTTGCAATGGCTTTTGTCTTTAGAGTAGCAATGCAATTTGTTGGACTTTTATTATCTTTGCTGGGATGGGTTTTATCCATTATTACAACTTATCTGCCACATTGGAAAAACCTCAACCTGGACTTAAATGAAATGGAAAACTGGACCATGGGACTCTGGCAAACCTGCGTCATCCAAGAGGAAGTGGGGAGGCAATGCAAGGACTTTGATTCTTTCCTGGCTCTGCCCGCGGAGCTCAGAATCTCCAGGATTTTAATGTTTCTGTCAAATGGGCTGGGATTTCTGGGCCTGTTGGTCTCTGGGTTTGGGCTGGACTGCTTGAGAATTGGAGAGAGACACCAAGAGCTCAAGAAACGACTGTTAATCCTGGGAGGAATTCTCTTCTGGACAGCAGGCATCGCAGCCCTTGTTCCAGTGTCCTGGGTCGCCCACAGGACAGTCCAGGAGTTCTGGGATGAGACCATCCCAGAGATCGTGCCCAGGTGGGAGTTTGGGGAAGCGCTCTTCATCGGCTGGTTTGCTGGGTTTTCTCTCCTCCTAGGAGGGTGTCTGCTAAACTGTGTGGCCTGCTCCACCCAAGCTCCTCTAGCTTCTGGCCACTACGCAGTGGCAGAAACACAGTGTCCATGCCTGGAAAATGCAACTGCAGGACCTAAAGTGTGACTTGGACAAGATCAGAGGGACTTATTTTCTGCATCAAATGTACAGGAGAAAGGGGTCTTTGTTATGTAACTAAACCTGTGTTGCTCACATTTTCTCATTTAATAACTACTTTCTGTCCTAGATTTCCACCCTCTCCAAATAGGGAGATGAGGCAGTCTTATATTTAAAAGAAAATTATTATGTTAAGCATTGAATAGGTCTGAGCAAAAAAGTTGCATTGATCTAGTTATTTAAATAAAAATGTGGTGGTATATCCAATATAGTCAGTATTAAGCTTTCATGTGTTAATTTTATATTAGAAACTTTTGTTTTTGTTGGTAGCTGAAAATGCTAATTAGTTTGTTTCCTAAAGAGAAAAACTAACAAACCTGAAATCTTTCAGGCATTCTACATTGGTCAAACCACAGGTTAAGTCTATCCCTAAGTGCTATTTCCATAGTAGTAACTTTGGTCTTTTTTAATCAGAGGTGGTTTGTCTTTAGGAAATTACAAGGCACCCTGCGTGACAGGATTTTATGAGGCTGGAAGGTTTTCATTCAGTACATCCTGATACTTTCAGATTCAAAATACTGGCAAATCTTCTCTCTTGTCTCTTTCCTCAAAAGCTTTTTTTTCTTTTCCTTAAAAGCTTTATATTTGAAACAGATGAACAATTAAAAACATTTTGCTTGATATTTAGTTATTAACAGTTCATTTGCCTTAATAAAAACTTTCCTTTGTTTAATTAAAAATCACAAGCTTTTGTATATACATACTTTCGTTGTGTATAGAGAGGTGGTGATCCTAACCCACAAAGTCATTTTGCTTAACTTTTCTACAGCATAGAAAGCATATTTAAGCAAAGAAAAACAAAGAACAAAAAAAAAGAAACACTCAAGTGTTTATGCATGTTTATGAAATTGATAGAAAGGCATATTGGTAAACAGATTTAATATTTAGTTCAATATTGTTTCACGTTATGAGGCGTATATAAGAATTAAAAAAAAATAGGCCTGATTTAAGGTCTAGAGGGATTTGTATAAGATTGATTTATTTGGTTAAGAAATACTTTTCTTGAACCTATTTTTAAAAAATGGTAACATTTAGTGTTACCACAATATACGTACCAAGAATGTGAGAACTGTAACAGATGAAAATCTGACAGGTGCAATTAGTAAGACATAAAGCGGTAGGAAGTGAACCGAAACTATTAAACTTTTTGCATTTAGACTTCTTAATTCTTTGACTTGTGAGAAAACTCAGGAACAACATGAAAGCCATTTAAACATTCACAATGAAAGGAGGATTACTACCACTTAATGTCATTTTGGAGACAAATTGCTTACTAGGAAATTGATCTTGGCCACACCTTGGCATTACTGGTTTGCAGAATTATTTCCCTATCCTTTTCTGAAACCTATTCAACATAAAACCAAACAATAGCAACTCTGGCAAGAATCCTCCTACATACACAATGAAAAAATATTTCTGAGCTCTCCAAGTGATAACATAAGCATCACACTTTTCCCAGCAACCGAAAGGTAGGAGTTAGACTAAAGCTTGCAGGACTTTAAATGGCTGTAGTATTTAGAACGGCGGCACAATTGGCTGGAATTTCATTATCTTTGCTGGGATGGGTTTTATCCTGTCTTACAAACTACCTGCCACATTGGAAAAACCTCAACCTGGACTTAAATGAAATGGAAAACTGGACCATGGGACTCTGGCAAACCTGCGTCATCCAAGAAGAAGTGGGGATGCAATGCAAGGACTTTGATTCTTTCCTGGCTCTGCCCGCGGAGCTCAGAATCTCCAGGATTTTAATGTTTCTGTCAAATGGGCTGGGATTTCTGGGCCTGTTGGTCTCTGGGTTTGGGCTGGACTGCTTGAGAATTGGAGAGAGACAGCAAGAGCTCAAGAAACGACTGTTAATCCTGGGAGGAATTCTCTTCTGGACAGCAGGCATCGCAGCCCTTGTTCCAGTGTCCTGGGTCGCCCACAGGACAGTCCAGGAGTTCTGGGATGAGACCATCCCAGAGATCATGCCCAGGTGGGAGTTTGGAGAAGCGCTCTTCATCGGCTGGTTTGCTGGGTTTTCTCTCCTCCTAGGAGGGTGTCTGCTAAACTGTGTGGCCTGCTCCACCCAAGCTCCTCTAGCTTCTGGCCACTACGCAGTGGCAGAAACACAGTATTTCCATCAACACCTGGAGATGAAAAACACTCACCTGAAAATCTAAGCCAGCCATCAGTGGTGTCCACTCCTCAGGAGATACTCGCCCAACCCTGGATTTGGTAGGATTTCCTAATACATGGTCACCCAGCCATTATGCTTATGATTTTCTAAAATGCATTCTCCCTGTGGCTATTAGCTTCTTAAATTGTGATTTCTTTCTAAAACCATAAACCACTTTTATCTTCTACTGTGAAACCAAAACCAGTCAATACTTAATAGTAATCATACTCAGTACTGATGAGTTTTGTTTTAAAATGAATTCAGTGATTGTACAAAACTAGTAAATCAAACATTCTATTAGTACTTATATATTTTTGGTGTTATTCATAGAGATGAATATTTTGGGAATTGGAAATGTTACTAATAATCATTTACTTCTTTCAAGTGTTTAAGATCACCAACTTCATGAAACTATAGTCTTGCAGCATATTTATTTAAAATATATGACATCTGATTATACTAAAAAAACTGCTGGCTCTTTGAAAGCTGGAGAGGTGAGATGTGGGACACATCATCTTATTAATCAGAGACCTCAGAGCCTCTGAGGAGACTTTCTCACAAGTCATCCACATTCATTCAAGCCTTATTTCCTATGTCAGAAGTAGAGGGCAGTCTTCTGTTTTGGAGGATTCACATGAAATCTACCACACAAACGTGCCTTTGCTTCTGTGTCCTGTGCTCTGCTGTAGATGGCCAACGTCTCCTCCCTCCCCCAATGGGGCAGCCACAGGGGACACTGCAGATCAGGACTGGGTTTATGGGCAGAGACCCTCCTGGGGCCGGGTCATCGAGGGAGCACACTGCCAGTCCAGGTGGTGTGATGACAGAGCTCATATTTTGGAGACCTTTGTTTTGCTTGCACAGAGAAAATACTCCGGATTTTTTTTTTTTTTTTTTTTATCAGCAATACATATCATCCAACCAAGAAGTATTCACAACAAACTGCTGGCTTGGGGAATTTTTCATGAAAGATTTTATATTTGCTTGGTACACGGTTCAAGTAAATTGTTGTGTTTGAGCCAATCAGGGAAATTAACTGAACAATAAACGACACTGAAATAAAGTATTAGGCAATATGTATCTTTGTTTAAAAAAAACAAAAACTCACTGAATTTTTTTCCACCCACGAACACTTGAAAAGTGCAGAAACCAAAGTTAATCTATGTGATGTATTTGCACACCTTTACAAACAAGACATTAAAACAGAAACATATTCAGAATTTAACCTGATTAAATATTTAGTTCAGTCCTGAGCTTTTGATATTTAATACAATATAGATAAAGTAATAGCAAAAAAAAAGACTTTAAATTTATTTGATTTGCATGCTACAGAGATTCAGCTAAACTTTGTTCATCTGGCTAGCAACATTCTTTTTGTACCTGTAACACTTAGATTCTGATATACAAAATTGTAATAACATACTGATAATTCAAACTTGAGAACTAAATATTACATTCTTTTTACCCTGTGCAGAATAAATTCTACCTTTAAAAATAGCATTTATAATATTAAAATTCATATTGTCTGTATGGTTTTGTGATCAAGGTATTAAAATGTTTTGTCACTGTGAATCATTTGGGTTAGTACAAATATGACAGGATTGTTAAAAGCTGCCTATAAATACATAACACAATTGCTGATTTTTAAAGTGTGGAAAAGGATTATATTAAAATAAGTTTCTCATGTTAGAAATGAGCAAATTTTGTAAAATAAAACCAAAAGCATCGTGGTCACAACTGTTGACTACCAGCCTGAGACAGATTTTATTCTTTTATACTTGTCTGAAACTTTTTGTATTTTAAAAAAGTAAACAGCTAATCTGATGATTTATAAAGCTGTAAATATTCCAATATAGGCTTTTCTATGTCCAACATTTAAATTGGCCAGAACCGAACTATATATTAAACAGAACATAAATAAGACCGTAAATAAATAAATGAAGAAAATAAAATCGTACGGTACAACTACACATATTCTATAAACATTTTCACGGTCAAATTAAGAAGCTGAAAACAGCTGACCTTCATTTAACTCTACATTAAATAAACTTCTGTCTTTCACATTTGACCTTGACAAGGATGAATGATATTCTTTTTCTAGTTTTCCTTCGTCATCTAATAGAATGAACTGGGCAGCCCTGAAGGACTGTGCTCAGTCAATTCACGAGGCTGGTTTTTGTTCAAATTAGTGTCACGTCCAGTTATAGCTTCAAAGACATTTGTATATAAGTGGTGGGACACTTAGGAAAAAATAAAGTTCTAGGCTCAGGAATTGCTTAATTTGAATTTTGATTCTGATAAAATGAACTTTCCAAAATATGTATAATTACTTTCATGAAAATAAAAATTCTTGCTAATGAGGCTTAGGAATAGAACTTGGGGCCCACAGAATACAAAAGGGGCCCATTCCTTTAAGATGATTTTTTGCATTTCTAAAAAACAAAAACAAAAAACAAGAAACTGACTTAGTTTGCTATATAAGATAGCTAACCAAAATTCACCTCTGCCAGTATTACAGATTGAGTGATAAGTATGACTTAAACCGCATAAAACTACTTTAAAAGCCTTTATGCTGGCAGAACTACACTGGGGATTTGTTTCTTTTAAGAAGAGCTGGGATTGGGTAAGCTTAAATTCTACACTGGAAGATGCTTTAGTCAGCTCACATCTCTAAACGTGTTCATCTAGAATGGCTTCTTTTAAACAAATGACTTAGTGTATACATGAAATTAATAACCTCCCAGGCACTCTTCTCTTTGTCTCTCAACTCCTTACCATCAATTATGGATAGGACCCCCTACATGAGAGCTGCAAAATAATTGCTAGTAAATGTTAGAAATCAGTTACATAAAGGATTAAAAACATTTTTTTTTTTTTTTTGGCAACTTTGATTCAGTCAAGAGGCCCTTCCTGTTCCTGGTTACACCATATAACTGCTGATGTATTTCCCTCCATGTCATCAGAATATCTGTCCTTAGACGAGGGGCCAACACGTTCTTCTACTTGACGCCACCCTCATACCTAGGACAAAACATTGTGGTGCAAACCAGAAACTCACATTTGAACACTCACCCTAATTCAGGCTAAGTCAGAAGCAGCAGCTGCTCAACTGCTCAATGCTTCAGTGCACTGTAGGGTAACTGGCTTTCTCCTTTCATCTCCCTACCCTTGTCATAAATACAAAATCTTTAGCCAGCCAGGAGGCCTGCCCCTGTGCATTCTTATGTTGTGGAACTCAGCATTTCGTTTTTGTTTTCTTTAGACAAACAGAAACGGACAAAAAGGAAACTGTTTTAAGGAAACAAAATGTTCCAACGTAGGTGACAGAAATGAATACAGCACCTGTTTCAGGTGGACTTGGAACTCTGCACTGAAGCTTATGCTCATGATCAAATTCAAACGGAAAGAGCTGCTCTCTAGTACAAAAATGTCACATGGCGCTGTTGCCTCTTCACAGTCTACTCACAAGAAAACAAAGAAAAAGCAAAAACCACCTTCTGCTAAACCGAGTTAGTTGTCAACAGTCAGTTCAATAGGATATACACTGGGTACTGCCTCGATTCCATTTTTACAAAATAAAGCCCACTGGCAGTACACATGCACTTACACATTTGTGTACCAGATCATTCCATTTTGGTTATCTGACTTTTTTGCTTTTTTAAACTTATAAGAATTACATTCAAGGTACTTTAGAAATTAACATGTTGAAAATCTGATGTGAAGTCAAAGCTCTTTAAGAGTTGATAGTTATAGTACAACCTCGCTGCCCACCACCCCCCCGAAAAAGCCCCAATGTTCAGTCTTTTGCTCGCCCTAAGAAATGAACAGGTGAAAACATCATTTCTTCAGCAATGTAATCACACGTCATCGGCTGGCAGGGACGGGATGCTTATCTTCGCTCTGGTGAAGTAGGCGATCTTCTCCCTAGAGGCGGGGTGAGGAATAAACCCACTTAAATGCAATGTTGAAAACACCCTGTGACCATTAGAAATAGTCCCAAGACTATTTCCAGGAGTCTCCACAAGGCCGGACAGGAGCTCTTTCCCTGAGGTAAACTCCACGTAAAATCAAGATGGTCTCTGCCCTTTATGTCAGGATGAAAAGCAGAACAGTAGCTCCGGCTCCGGTGCATCACCTCCAGACCAAGACAGTCTGCTCCCTTCCGGCATTTCCAATGTAAGACAGTTTTTAAACCATTGGGGGGTCAGCACAGGTATGAATGTTTCTAAACTAGGTAGAAGAGAATTCAAGAGAGCCGAAATCCTAGGAAATTTCTCAGGAACCTCACAGAAAAGTACACGATACCGGGAAAATTCTTTAAAATTAGGATTATACAACTTGATGAGCGATACCATGACCCCAATGAAGGGAGTAGGAACTCGACTGTCATAAAGGTCATTCTGTCCTGCATCCCGAAGCAAGGATAAGCAGAAACAACCTGAAAGGGAGAAGCTGAGAAAGAAAGGGGCTGAATGGTTTTCAGAGGTTAGGAGAGTGTTAAAGAAAAATAAGGATTTAGGATTGCATAGTGTGGGGACAGAGTCCCAGAGAGCAGTTTCCAGGCTCTCGGCCTCATGTGGAAAGGTGCTGGCTGGGGCAGTAAATGGCCATCAGCTGTGAATAGTTAGCCATTAGCCACTAAGATAACTGCCGTGGCTACGCTAGCAAGTGCGGATTGCAGATGGCAAGTGGGGTTAGCAAGTGCGGATGGCGGATTGAGGATCGTGTTGATCCTACTTCCTGTGTCTCGCCTGGCCACCAGTGAGAGTGGGGTGCAGGAAGACCCCTCGCTGGGGTACCGGCGGATGTTTGCTTTTGTGTCTCGACCAGCCACCAGCGAGAATATAGTGGTAGGACTCCCCTGTCTATGGCTCTGTTGTTGTTCCTTTTTGGCCTCACCATGTCCTGCGTTCTGGTGCGGGGAACGGGAGCTGAGACCCTGCATTATGTGTAGTTACCAAAGACAAAAGCAATATGTCTGTGTTTTCTACAAAACCTTCATCTGGTACGTACTATCCCATCAACAGATTTACTGAGGGTGTGTTGTGTACGCATGTTGGCCGCTGCAAAGAATGAGGCACCAGCCCTCCTCTGAAAAAAACTAACAGTCTAGATGGGGGAGGAAGTGTGGGGTTAGAAGCAAGAACTTCTAGTGCAAAAGTGCAAAACAATAAGGAAAAGAGAGTGAAAGAATAAGAAAGGAGAGTGAAAAAAATTACAGAAATTGAAATCAGAGTTATTTTTGTGGTATAGTGTCCTGTTGATTTGTTTGATTCCAGCACAGATAAAAATGATTAAAAAAACAAGTGAACGTGGTCATGACATCACTGAAGGCTACAAGGCAGAACTGAAAACTGGGGACTCCCACTCGAACACATCCTGCAAGTGGGCTTCTTTGGCTACCATGGTGTTTTTTAAATGCCTGAATTATTGCCAGTATCCACATGTGAGATATTTCACATAAAATCCCTGATTTCTAATTTCCCTTGACAAATCTGAAGACCAGGGAACACCAGGGCTCTTGGTTGCAGGTGAAACATGCAGCTGGGGCAGAGGAGCCTGTGCATGGGGCAGACCACCCCAGCGCCACGCTCACCACTCTCTCACCGCTCCAGGCCTGGTGACAGAGACCCGGTGCCTCCCTCCCTCCAGTACAGTCTCTTATCTGGTCCATCTCACTCATTTTCATCACCTGCCCGGTGACATAAATGCGTTTGTACGTTAAGGGACACAGGAGTGTTTATAAACCTCTATTTTGGGTTTTAGCAGCAGCTGAGGGTTGGATGATTTCCATGCTGGATGATGATGCCTACCTCCGAGAGACCATGAAGATTCCTCTCACCACCCTCGAGTTCTAAAAACCCAAAGAGCAGCTTTCTCTAAAAGTTAAAAGAGTGATTCGGCAGCAGCATGGCGGCAGGATAAACTTGACTCTTTACTATAAACGGTCATATTAAAACAAAAATCTGAAGCCCTTGTCGCCTCAGCTTCCTTTCCCTCCACTCAGGGCTCATTCATCGTTCAGTCAACACTGATCTCCACCTCGGTCCTCTGGCTTCACTCTGCCACCTGGCACGCAGTCCCGTCCCCTCCCCACTACACCTGCCCCACCTGGCCTCTTAATGTCTGTCCCCACAGGTCTCTTCCTTCAGCTTCCTACAGACTCCTCTATACAACACACCACACACACACACACACACACACACACACGCACGCACCCAAACCAATAAAACCTTTTCTGTGGTCCTTCTCTCACCTGCATGGTCACCAGTGGCCTCCTGATCACCTAGGTGGGGGGAGGGGTGGTGGCGGCATATCTTTCAATTCACTCCTTTCTTGTTGTGTTTGACAGTATCAATAACCTCCCCTCCTTCCAGCCCCAGAACCACGCTCTCCTGTTCTCCTTCGACCTCGGACCTTTCCTTCTCACATCTTTTTGGCTGTGAGCGAGCCTCTCTATGGTTGGCATCCACCAAACCTTCTCTCCTGGCCACCTTTTCACATTTTCTGGGATGTCTGACCCATTTCCGTTGATGGAACTGCTGCATGTAGGATGAAGACCCCCATTTTTTTTTTAATCTCCTATCCTGACCCTTAATCCTGGCTTTGGATTTTTATTTCTATTTGACAGTCACCTGGGCTGTTCTACTGAATTGTTAGCCTGCCATGCCCCAAAGCACGACTCACTCACCCTCTCCACAGCACTACTGCTGCCCCCTCCAGCATCCTCAGTCCCCACTGCTGCACCTGGACGCAGCGCTCCGCCTGCTCCCACGCCCCTCCGCCCGGTCACCTCCCGTCACACTCCCATCACCTGACTGGCCCCCCTTTTCAGTTGCCGCCTTGGCCCACTCTCTACGATGCCTCTCCACGGCCCCACATAAAACCCATCCCTTTCACGTGCTTTTGTGCCTGGAGACTGCGGCTGGCTCCCTCACCATCTATTGCCCTAGGTGAACACCTTCGGCCTAGCATGCAGGCCAGGCCGTGTAATGGGGGGACACGCAGGCCAGGCCGTGTGATGGGGGGGCCCGCCCCGCCCTGCCCCGCAGGTTCCGCCACCCTCACTCCCGCACTCACATGGAGTTTGGCCTGCCCAAGGCTCTGTGCCTGTCCACACTGGTCCCTCCACTTTGACACCCTTCTCAACCTACCTCTAGGGTGCCTGAAAAATTCGTACCCATCCCTCCCGCCATGGTTCACACTGTCTGTCTTATAACCTCCGGCTAGCTTCTGCGGGCCCTCCCAGGGCCCGACTTGGGCCTTCAGTGGGCTCTTCCCTCGCGGCACTGCGACCGCCTGCTTCCCTGCCACCTCCCCCCTCCCCCACAGCCCGAGCCTCTGCGAGCAGGAGCACGTGCGCTGCAGGGCCCAGCCCGGTGCACGGCTTATGGGGCGCCCAAGGAATGTCTCTGGAATGAGTGAGCAAAACCCCGAGATGTGTCTTTTCTGTACCTTTTTGTATGCTGTATCAAGATATGTCAGTGAGATGTGCTAAATGCTTCTGAGAGCTGGGGACCCTCTGGGTTCCTTGGGAGCCAGCCTTTAATTGAGTCAGGATTGCTGCCAGTGGAGTTTGTACCCTCAGCAAGGAGCCAATGGAAACTTCTATGTGCAATCTGGGAGGACAGGATTTGACGTCTCACAGCCTGATAGAAACTTCCAGCACTCTGAGGTGAACTCCTACGTAATGCAGAACACATGCGGACACCCCCAGTGTCCCCCGCAGGACCCTTTACCTGAAGGACTGCACCTGCCGAGGCACCTTCCAGCTCTGTTCCCGGAGCCGGCAGACGTCCTTGGAGACCTGCCTCATCAATTTCTCGGCATTCAAACCTTGCTTCTGCTCTTCTTTTGACTGTTCGGCCTGGCAAAGGAAATAAAAACACAAAAACCCCATATAATGCTAATTATTATGGAAATCCTCAAAGACATGCTATAAGGCTTGAAAAATTGTGAACTAAAGCCAGGAGGGAAGTTTAGGCAGCTCATGAGGTGGGTGTCTTTTCTCACCATCAGGGGACAACACTCATGGGTCCAACTCATGCTTAGGTGAGACAGTCATTGATTTGGGGAGGGTTTATTGCATTTAAAAAAAATCTCATTACATAGGTAATACGTGATCAGTTTATTACATCTGGAAAACCTAAGAACCCTCAAAAGGGAAACTAAACACTACTTATGGCAGGCACTGTGTGCCAGAAATATATACTGTTAACATTTTGGCGAATATTCTTTCAACCTCTTATTCATCTTTTAAGCACTTTTTTTGTATCTATTTTAGCCATTTAAAAACTGTTGAAGTAGAATTTATATACCAAAAATGTACACATAAATTATAGCTCACAGAACTTGTACAAATCAAACACACCCACGTACCCAGCACCAGATGAAGAAACAGACAGTCCCAGTTCCCAGAGAACTTCTTTGTCCCTTCCAGTAACCAGCCTCAAGGTTACCACCAGCATCTGACTTCTAACAGCATAGGTCATTCTTGCCTATTTAGTTTATATAAATGCAATAGTACAGCAGGTGTTCTTTAGGGTCTAACTTCTCTTGCTCAGTATTATGCGTACGGGAATCATACATACTATTGCATGTGGTTGTAACCTGTTTTACTCACTGCTGTATAATATTCCAAGGTGTGACATTACCACAATTTTGCATGAACACATTTTAAAAATAAAAATGGAATAATAAATATTAAAAGTTCCCTTGTCATTCATTCATTTATCCAATCAATAAACATTTATTGATTTCCTTCTAAAGAAAGGAGATATAAGTTAGTGAAAAGCACAAACTCTAGAGCCTGATTGCCTGGATTCAAATCCCATCTCTGACATTCACTAGTGATGTGAATTTGGGCAAATTGCTTGACCTTCCTGTGCCATAGTTTCCTCATCTGTCAACTGGGAGTAACTACTTACTTCAAAGGGCTGTTGTAAAGTTTAAATGGGTTAATATATGTAAAGTACTTAGAGCCCACACATCATAAAATCCACTATTTCAGTGTTTAGCTATTACTGTTTTTTTTTTAAACTAACAGGCACTGTACTAGGACCTAGGAACATAGCTATGAACAAGACAGTAAATGTACCAAGAAGACCCTGAGACACAGATTTTAATAAACCAAGTCACAAACCGTCTCGGCAGGGATAAAAGTGGTGGTGGTTTCTGTTACCTGGGAGTAAGGGTAGCGGGGTATGAGTTAGAGCACCTGGCAGCCTCCCAGAGCACTGCTTGGGTAGCTAAGTTTCCCCAACATTCCTGGCGACAATTAGGAGGGAAAGTGAGGAGGAAAGTTCCCTGTATCAGCACCATTTTGTTCAGAATTCATTTTCTTAAATCAGCTTTCCAAATAAATGCCAAAGCCAACTCACGTATTTATAAGGTCTCACAGTCCCCAAAACACAAAGTAAATTAGATTTTTATTTCTGTCAGATGGGGATCCCTGCTTTTAAGACAAAAAGACTGCTTTTAGATGACACCACTTCCCTTCATGGAGTGTATATGTATTATAGTCTTCAGTTTCCACTTCACAGACAGCTAAATCCCCTACAATGCGGTATCCCTCGAACTTTGCTAATGATAATCGAGTGCAGTGACCTCTGATTTTTTTCACCACAAAGGATCTCTTTTCTAGATATTTTTTACTGCCTCCCTTCCCTCTCCGTTTTGAAAGGTTTTCTTTAGAAAACTGGTCTATATTTGTTAAGTAACAATTCTCTCTCGACTATTTTGTAATTGATGAGATAGGTTAGCTGTCACTTGGAACTTCTGAATTTATGTAATTCAAGTTCAAAGTGGACAAATGTGATACTTTTACTCCCTTTGTGAAGCCTTATCTTTAGTAAATGATGATTTTTCATTAGGTCTCAGGTAAAGAACTACTGACTTAGTAAACACAAAGAAATGACTGCTACTAAGACATGAGATGTGAAATGAGTAAATCAGTAAGTATATTAGAAGTACTGCTGCTATTCTAATTCTTGGTAAATTATGACTAAACCAATCTTAAACTGGCTGTCTACTTATTGACTTGAACAATCGATCGTTCAGGAAAAGCCAGAGAAGGTAGGTACAAGCTAATATGCTTAGGTACGAAAATCTGACCCAGCATCCCCCAAAAAATGTATTTTCTCAGATCAGAAATACAATAGGCCCCCTCGGCAGGGATAAAAGGATCCTGCTCAGTCTTTTGCCACTTTCCACGTCAATGGGATTGTGGTGCTTTATTTTATCCCCTTTACATCACTATTAAGACAGGCCCTCTAAGTAGCCTAATGGCTGGTGATATTTTCAATTACCAGCATTTTTGTGGTCATTGCAAAATCACTTTGAAACTTGGCTTTGTTTTGTGTAAAACAAGACAGTGGAACACGCAGAGATACTCCTCCTTTTCCTACGGAATAAAAGCATGCTTCACTGAAGACTCCATTTGTCTCTATGTTTACATATTTATATTTGTACCTATGTCTATATCGTTTTTCCAAAAATCTGAGTGACAAAATATATTATCAAATTTTTGTCAGCTGTTAATAATCAGTAGGAGCCAACTTTGCGGGCAGTTAAATCACAGTGTTGACTACTTCACTGCAATCATTCAGATTTATTTTGTTGAATGAGGTGTATTACTATCTTTGACATGTAATTTTCTTAGCAGATTCTAACTTTTAAAAGGGTTAACATCTGTCTTATTAGAAGCTTTTCTGAACTCTGGGAAACATTCTGAGGAAGAAACAGAAATTTCTGCTTTGTAAGCAACATGAGGCTCCTTGGGGGAAAGGCACACCTCTCCCCTTCCCATCCAGCAAGTCACGACGAGCTGCCTGATTCACAAGCGTCGGAAGACACTTTCTACGCCCCCGATGCAGAAGAGTGTGATTAACCTTCAGTTTAAGCGCTGGGAGCCTGACCTGCAGAAAGGTGCAGTGATTTACTTACAGGCACATTAAGAAGCCTAACGGAATAAGGTTGTACAGGAGTACAACCCTGTCTTAATTTACAGTCCTCCATTTCCTGCTGTGCTTCCTCAGGGGGTTGTACAATACATCAGGACACTAACTCTGATTCAGTTTTTATTCCGAGCTACAAACCCGTCTTTCAACCACCAAGGAGGAAGGTTATGGAGTATGACCCGGAGGCCTGCCAGCTTCCCTGACCAGGGAGGAAAATCTAGGATGTGCTTCTGGCTTCAATGAACTGCTGTTCTGGGAGCTGTATTTTTTACGGCAATTGGCAGGCTCTTTGCTCATCGTTAGACGTTTTATGAGCACCCTGCCGAAAATCTCACAAATCCCCAACACTACAGGGACATGAAAGGGCAACGTGTGAGTGTGCGTTGGTGTGTCCACATGTACTCATATATAAAGAAGCGCATGTGGAAATGAAGAGCAAGCAGGAGAGATAAGTCAATGGTTATCACCAACTTCTGTGACCACAATGAAAGGTACGCAACTGAAATAGTCTGTATTTTCACAGCTGGCTATTACAAACTTCAGTGGTGACAAAGAAAAGTACATAACTCAAATAGTCTATGTATACAGAGTTGGTAAAAATAAAGATAAAAACATCTGTACTCAGGGAATAAGATTGTTTTTAAAACAGCATAAAGGCACCTTGTTTTGTGAGCTTTATCTTCACTGCTGCTTGATACAACAACGGCCAGTAGGCAGAAGGAGACAAAGATGGAGGGGCAGCAGGCGTGGTGGTTTCCCACAGTTCAATAAAGCTCTGCTCTACGTGACCTGCGTAAGACTGAACTGTGAACATCTTTATATGGAAAAGCTTCCAGGAATCACATCTTATCTTGGACTTCAGAATTATCAAAGTACTCCATGTACCCTAAAGGTTTGCTTCTTTTACACCATGTAGCCTGCAAGTTCCACACATTTCCCTGAATCTTCGCTTATTATTGAAAGCATATTACATTTGATCATTCTGTGAAAGAGATCACAGAATTTTGCAACTAGAAACGCTCTTTTGTGGCTATCTTAATCCAATTCTCTTATTTTATAGACAAGTATATAAAATCCTATTTGAGCACAAAAAAATTAAAGCAACAGATAATGCACACTTTTTCTAGCATTTTATAAGACTGATTTGTTTTTATTTAATTATTTTTTTGTTTGATAAGAAAGAGGAAGGAGCTGTGAAGGAAAGGAATGGGGAGAGGGTAATGAGAGTGCAAAGCTGGCCAATGTCAGAGGCTCTCGCCCTCACCCCAGAAGTACCCATGGGATTCTTGGCCTTGCTGTTATCTAGAAACAAGGATCCGAAACAAGGCTCTCCAGTGTATACCAGTGGCTTTTTCACTGGGTATCATGAGGCTAGCTGGAGAGTTTGGGCCCTGTATTGTGGGGGAAAACAAACAAACAAACAAACAACAAAACTAAACAGCATTTTGTGCATATGAGTTTCAACTCCTCTAACAAAGGAGCTTTATATTGAACTATTAATAACACCCTGTATGATGTTCACAGTAATGCTCTAGGAAAATGATAACAATGGTATGGGGTGGACTGAATACAACTACCTCTTAATATCCCTTAGTTCTTAATATCCCTCAGCTCTTAATATCCCTTATTTACATATGTCTTTATTCATGTTTGGTTAGGCTGGGATTTTCTTGATAACTGGAAAACGTATATTCTCACTCTGAATCAGACATCTTTAACATGTCAGCTCAGATCCTCTTGACCTTCCTGTTTCCTTGTGGTCACAGCTCTCTGGAGGGGGCGTCTAGTGGACTTCATGAAGGCACACTAGAGTCTCCCCTCATTCCTCCCGGAGCCTCTGGCCCCTGCCATAGGTTTTCCTGTTGAAGCCGAAATATGCCAGGAGATTGCTTGGCACCCACACATGCACATGGGCAGAACACTTCTTCCCCTTTTCTGCGGGATAGCTGTGAGGCACAGCCCCTCGTGGCTGGTCCTCTGGACACCAGCAAGCAGCACACAGTGGCTACCTCCTTCCTCGCCTCCCCTCTGCTTCCTGGGGCTGCTCCACCTTCATGAAACCATGGAACAGTCACAAGAGAAACCCCTTGAGCTTTTTTTCTCTCCCAGAATTTTGATGTGCGAATTGATCATGAAACCAACTCAGTGCTGGTTCATCAGCTAATACAGATCAGAAACCCTCTATTAAGACAGAATTCAATTTCTAAACAAAATCATCAGCAAGTTGTGTAAGGGTGACTACAGTCAGCAGTGGACTCTTATGAGGCTAGACTTGCGCCTAAATAGGTGCCATTTAATGAGTGAACAACTGCAAATTACTATAAAAACAAAGCACTATTTTATAAAGAATTCTAAAGTGTCACTCTTCTTCAGCACTTCCAAAGCTGGAACAAGATCAGCTTACAGCCTGCATCAGGCAAGACTCAGGAGACTGAGGCCCTTGAACCTCTGCACCCTTGATGCAAACTGGAAAAGCCCATGAAGTCTGGTGAGCAGTTGTTACCTCCTCTGACAAGCCTCATTCCTCTGATGCTGGAAGGCCTGCTCTGTGAGCAAAATGCATCCAATGCGGCATTCAGCTAACTTTACTGGCCAGTGGCACTGGCCTTGTGCAGAAGTGCAGGGGTGTGCTGAGAATTTAAAAAGCAAACCCTCACATACCTACAGCAGCACTTTTATGCAGATGCTGGTTCTGAGGTCAGCACAGGAAATGACAGTACCAGGCAGGTATTTTAGCCAGCACCTACTTTTTAGATGGTAACTTGCAATAGGGATAATAAAAATACCAATAATTAAGAGACAAAATGGGAAAACACCACTCATGTCACACAAATGGCTGCTGAATGACAGAGATGACAGTTTTCAAAGAGGTCACTGACAAAGGAATTTAGTTCAACTTCATTCATATCATGTCTGGAAAATCGGTCTGGCATTCCTATGACTATTGCTGTCACTAAGAACAGTATGATAGGTTGGCGTGACAGGTATGAAAACAAACAAACAAGGGGTAGTCAGGGATCTTGGCAGCCTGGGAGGTGTGAACAGGCCGTTTTCTCCTTATCACTGCCATTATTTTCCTAGATCATGACTGTCAACACCACATGGGATACTGGGAACAGGACAGCATAAGACTCCTGTTTCAGAACAGAGTGTTAGAGAGTTCAGGCTCATGTACAAAACGGCCCATGAAACACTAACTGATTTGATCTGATAATATCCCCAGACCATGGTACTCCTGGGACTTGGTCCCAGAGACACCAAGGCACAGCCTGGACCCAGGGTGCCCACATGGTGGCCGTGTCTAACCTGGAGGGCAGGGCACAGGCCCTCAGGCGTCCGAGCTCTCCTGGGGTCACCAAAAGTGCCCACCAGTCAGTTTTCATCATTCTTTATATGCTGCATTTATCTTTTCACCAGCATGTCCAAGGGAAATCCTTTCTTCTAGTGGCAGGCAGGGGGTAAACAAAACTCAAAACAGGAGAACCCCATGTCTGGTAAGCAAGATCAGCAGGCTTTAATGAGGCAGAGGAGATTTCGCCAAGGTTGGATGGGACATCTATTACAAGGCACTGTAATACGGACGAAGCAAAAAGATGGCCTCACCACTCCCCTGGGGCATTTACACACGAGGCTGAAGGTGCCCTAGAAGAGGATTTGCATGAAGAGGTTTTTCTTCTTTACAGGGAACACTTTTGTTCAAGTTCCCCCAAGAAACCACTCTCAGAACTTTCTGCAGCTGAAAACAAACACACATTCTGGACTGGCTCAGTAAAGGACAGGTTATTAAAATGAACAGGTACGCATCAGACATCAAGTCGATGCAGGTTTCGGAGGCTCTGAGCAATGCATCTAAGTTGGCCCTGAAGATCCATCTCCTGGGCTGATGGGCTCTACATTCCATCCTGTTTTCATCTACTTGGACTAAGGATTTGTTTAATGTAGAAAGAAAATAAGCATGATACTAAAAACCTGCAAACCTCCAATCATTGATCAATGCCAGCAAAAATCTTAGCAGAATTCTATAAGGAAAGATTGAAAAAAAAATCACTGAGGACAACGGTATATTTATGATACTTCTACCTTTGGAAAGATGTCTTACCCCTCTGTTTCTTTTAATTAGTATTAGACGTGCTGCGTGGATCTTGCCCAAGCTCCTCACTGGACCTTGTGGAATTTGGCTTGCCCTAGGGATATGGAAGAAGCCTCCCACCACATGGTGTTTCCAAAGAGTTCGTCTTTAGAAACTTCAGGGTCTCCCCATCACTTAAGACATTCAAGGCTCTTAACAATTTTGCCCCAGTCTACCTTATCTCCAACTACATAGGAAACAGAATAGGTGCTGAAGATACAAAAATCAAAACATGAGCTACATTCCATATTTGTACTATGGGTTTTATTAAAACTGACTATAAGTCTGTAAATTTAAGTCAGTTAATTTAGTAAGTTTAAGTCAGTTATTAAAACTTTTATTTTTGACATTTAAGTCCTTAATCTACTCGGAGTTGATTTTTGTATATTAGGCAGGGATCCAATGTTATCTTTTTCCACATGGATAATCTTTTTTCCAGCTTCACTGATTCAGCAGGCCCTCCTTTAGCCACTGGCTGACATGCTATCTCCAGCACAGAGCAATGCTCCACATACATGCATCTGTTTCTGGGCTCCCTCTTTCATGCCGTTAACCAGCCTCAATTCTTCCGCCAATTCCTTATTGTTTTATCTACCTCATCAGTTTAATAAATCCCAATTTCTTATAGGGCAAGTCCTCTTCCTTTATTTTTTCCTCCAGAAGTATCATTTTTTTAGCATAGTAAAGTGATTTAAAATTTTTTAATTTAATTTTTTTTCAATTACAGTTGACATTCAATATTAATTTCAGGTGTATAGCATAGTGATTAGACATTTTTATAACTCATGAAGTGATTTCCCCGATAAGTCTAGTACCTAGCTGGCACCATACATAGTTATTACATTATTATTGACTATGCTATACTTTACACCCCCTTGACTATTTTGCAATTGCCAATTTGTACCTTCTAATTCCTTCTCCAGAAATATCTTGGCTAGTCTTTGTCCTTTGTTCTTCACTAATTGTATCAATTTCCATGAAGAACCTTGTAGGTAGGCATTCTGCTTGGAATTACACTAGCATCTCCACAACATTAGTTCTTCCTCTATATTGGGGGTTGGCCATCTGTCTTTGTCAATAAAGTTTTATTAGAACACATCCAGAGCCATTTCTTTACATCTGGTATGTGGCTGCTGTTGTGCTACATGGCAGAGTAGTAGTGATGAGAACCCATGGCTCACAAAGCCTAAAATATTTCATATGTGGCCCTTTATAGGAAAAGTTTGCTCTAGACGAATGTGGTACTTCTCCAGGAGTTTAGGTATTTTTACATTTCTCCTCATAAGGTTTTGTAATTTTCCCTATACTGTACTGTGTATTTTTGTTAAATTTAATCCTTGATTCTTGATATTCTTTGATAATGTTGTAAATAACATCTTAATTAAATTTACTAGTTGTTTCTGGTAGGTGTATAGCAATGCAACAGAGTTTTATATGTCATTTTTCTATTTACACATCTTTCTAAACTCTTACTTGTAATAACACATGGAGTTTTTTTAATGTACATTATCATGTTATTTCCAAATTATTATAGCTTTACTCATGTTTCTACTTTCCAATCTTTCTGTTCTACTTTTTTCTTGTTTTACATTGGTTAGAATTCCTGACATAATGTTGAACAAAAGAGTGTTGAATGTTTTGCTTCTGATTTTAAAAAGAACGATTCCAATGTTTGTCTCTTTAAGACCACCTTTGCTTTCAGTTACTCTTCATTGAGTTAAGAAAATTCTCATCTTCTTAACTTACTAAGGGTTTTAAACATGAATAACTACGGACTTACATCAATATTTCCCTTCATCTATTGAGTTGATCAAATAGTTTTCTGCCTTAATCTGCTAAAGGAATTAATTACACTAATAGATTTTTCTAATATTACAAAAATTTTTGCACAATTCAGCATAATGAAAATGTAATATTTTCTAAGCATATTATTAGGTTCTACTTACTAATATTTCAGTTAGTATTTTTGCATCTATATTCATAAATGAAATTGGCCTGTGATTTTTCCTTTTTGATAATACTGTTGTCTGGTCTTGGTATTAGGGATGATGGTCACATAGAATGAGTTGTGGAGTGTTCTCTCGTTTTCTAGTGTCTGAAAGAATTTGTATAAAAGGAAGAGAATCTGTTCTTTGAAAATAGGGTGGAACTTATGTATAAAACACCTTATTTTTTCTTTGTGGATAAATTTTTAATCACTGCTTTCATTTCTTTAAGAGGTATAGGATTTTTTTTATCTTTTTTGCCCTTTTCATTACTTCTAATACGTGACATTTTCCTAGATACTTGTTCAAATTGTGGGCATATGTTTTTGATAGTATTCAAAATATTTTTTTAAATTTCAAATTGACCTGTAGTTCTGTCCTTTACTTTTAATTATAGTTTTCTTTATTTGTCTTTCCTTCATCGATCTTGTCAGAGCTTTGTCAATTTTTTTGAAGTTTGTTTCAAAGAACCATTTTTTTTGCTTTATTGAGTTTCTCTCCATACAATGTTGATTAGAAAACAGAGTAAACCACATAACAAGCAATTTATGCATGAATCTTATCAATGTGATATTAAGAGAAAAAAAGTTCTTATAATTATTGATACCCAGGGATCCAGAATTTCATATTATGACAAACCAGAAACAAAGAAACAACAATAAACCTAAAGATGCAGAGTTCTGCTTATATCTATAGTTGTAAAACTCCAACCCAGCTTTGAAAACCATAATGCTCCTTCTCCATGCTATTAAAGTTGGTCAATGTCAACTAAAAGTTTGAAATTATTGCTAATGTTGAATCGAAAGACTCAAGAGAGTGAAAATGATGATGATTCTTATTAAGGTTACAAACATAAGAGTAGGTCATTTCAGCTTTTAACTCAATCTCCCATTTTTGCAAAAAGACAGCCATGCTGTGGCACTGCTCGCCTGCAGGCCCGTGGACCTCTAACTGCCTGGAGATGCTCTGGACATTTTCTATTGCAGGGTCCCGTACCTGCTGGGCCTCTTCACCCTTCACTTGGGATGAAGTTCCACTACCCCTTCATGACCAGTTTAAGTGCCACTTCCTCCATGAAACCCGATCTCAGCAGGAAGTGATTTCTCTTGAGGACCTGGTGTATCTTTACCAAACCACAAGTTCCTTAAGGGCACAACAGTGTCTAATTATCCTGGTATTGTATTGTCAAACATAAGGCCTACAATACAACTCCCCACTGAACAGACATTTACTGAGGTCCCACCGTGTGCAAAGGTTTCTTTCTATCAGGTGGAATATAATACAGATGTGTAATATGTTTTGTTGCTTAAACTTTCTTTAAAAAAGGTATTGGTATCAGTTTGATCCCTGAAATTCGTATGTTAAGTTTCTGAGTTCCATCTGGGATTAGTGGTGATAATCAGCTACGTGACTCATAGTTTCCCTATAGCACCATATACCCCATGATCAAAAAAATAACTGGGCCGAAAAGAGAAATTTATATTATGGACAAGAGTTTCTATTTGTTTAAGGAAGTGTCTAATTTAGGTTAGATTTCCATCCAAAAGGGCTGAAAGAAAACAAAATTTTGTCATCTGTAATACTTCAGCTATGTGGAAAATTCTATTTGGATATCACATATGAATGTGAACATATACTCCTATACCAAAATATAAATTCTAATTTTGAGAGAATAAATCAATTTCATAAATACACAGGTTCTTGAGATTTTGGGTCATATTTAGGTGGCAGAATAATAGAGATAGTCCCTTAAAAACACCTTATTTTTTAATCCATGATTTTATCCTATCTTGTATAGTTGTTTGTATGGGGAAAGGCAAGGGAGAATGCCAATATGTGATGTGTGACCTTTCTTGAAGGTAGAACAGAATGTGAAAACTTAGGAGCATTAAAATTAGCAATACATTTATAATTGATGTGGTTAATGAATCTTAAAGATCCACTCATACAAATTTCAAACAAAAGTAATCATTTATGTTTAAAGTTATACTGTAATTATTTACACTGTATTTATTAATATTTGCCAAGTCTCATGTTGAGACAAGAAAAATGCTGAGCAGAAATGAAGACACTCACTTCCCCTTGCTGCCATGTTTCTGTCAGGAGTCCAGGGGTCACTAGAGCTGCAGCTGTGAGGTCGGGTGGCGTGGCGGGGGCACCTCTTACCTGGGGGAGTGGCGGAACCACTCTTAACAATGTCCTGGGTTTTAAAAAGGCCTCTAATTATGGGGAAAAAATGTGTTCCAAGTTCTTAAAAAAGGATTTGAAGACTTGAGCAAAACTGAGGTATAAATTGGATTCCTTCTACATGGCAGGTGTTAGAAAAGGCCGACTCTACGTAAGCCCCTCAGAGATAATGGAGACACTGAAATCTGTACCTGCTTCTCAGCTTGTTTCAGGAGCTTCTGGAATCTCTCATCTTCCAGCACACCTGGTGGAAGGTCCGTCTCTCCCTGAGCTTTCAGTTCCTCCAGCTTTTGCCTCAAGCCCCTCAGGGCTTGCAGTTCATCATTGAGGCGACTCTGCCGGGTTAGAGATGCCTGAAGATCCAGTTCTAAGTCTAGAGATGTGCGCACTGGGCATTCTTGTGCTGTTCTTCTAAGGACGGGTTGGCAAACCGTCTGGACAGTTAGGACACAAAAACAAAACACCTTTATTATATTGATGCTCATTATTCTTTCCTTCCTTCCTGGCACATGATGGGATGGCATTTCCTTGCTCCCTCGATTGAGGCATAACCAACCAGTGACTTGCTTTGGCCAATGACCAATGTATATCACTTTCAGGCAGAAACTTTTCAAAGCCAGTGTGAGATTTGTAAATTTCTGTCACCTGCTAGAGGGACAGCAAAGATCCAGAGATGGAGGCCCCATTAGCTTGAGTCTTGACTGAAGAGAACAAAGGAATATCCAGCTACCTGCAATGAACAAGCAGCTAACCAAGAAATAAACCTTTATTGTTTCAAATCAAGTATTTTTAAAGTTATTACCATAGGATAGCCTAGCGTGGCCTGACTAATTTACTACACAAAGGCCACTCTCCGTGATAAACAAATACATCATAAGAAATTTTCATTTCCTCAATTTCAGGACACACAACTATATCCCCACAGCTTATACCTCTTCCTGTCATTTCTAGAATGCCAGCCAGAAGGTAGCTGTTCAGCAGAGTTAAGATTTGGACTCCTTCCTCTAATCAATATGTTTAAATTCCAGCTCCTTCCTTGATTTCCTATTGTCTAGTATCTACTTTCACCCCCAGATCATTGGAGTTCTTCCTGTGGCCAATCTTATTGATTTATCAAGAATTAATTATTGAATGTGTACAAATAAATGACTGCTGGGATTTGTAGGCAAAACACTGGGAAGAGAAGACATAATTTCTGACTCTGAGGACTACAATTAGAGCATGGTAGGAGACAATCACCGACAGTAAGCTGTGAAAATAGTGACTTCTGTGTCACAGGAAGGTAGGGAAAAGGGAGATCATTCAGGGCTGCGTCAGACTCGCTTGAAGTAAGGATTTCAAACAAGGCTGGGTAAGACTGCACAAGAAGAGGGAAACAAAGGGGGCATTTCTTGCCTATTGTTGGCAGTGGGAATAGAAAATCAAAGATTACTAATAAAAACTGGTACTATTTGATACAAGAGAAAGGGACTCAAATTTGAGAAGTATTCCAGCTTGAAGATCTGGAATAATGGTGGTGCTCATGACAGGTGAAAGGGAGAGGGCCTGTCTGCCCCTTTCCTTATTTCAGAGCCTTAGCCCAAATCTGAATAGCTTTCATTGTTTCCTCCTAATCCAACACATAGTGCTGTAACATTCTCTAACAGTCTGCAGCATTCTTAAAATTAGATTCCCTTTATTCAACGTATGCTGTAACAACTTATGACACGGTAGAATCATGAGACACATACTCTCTTTGATTGTATTACTCACTTTTCAAAATCAAAAATCCTTCCGAGTTGTCCTAGGAGCCTTTCTATGGACTCCAATGTGCAGAGGCCTGCTGGTCAATGTTTCACAGCTGGCTCACTGATCTGTAGGCTTGGCCAATTTTGCTGGTGTAAATACTCCCGCTATAACTGTTTACAAGCTGTCAATGTGACAACACTGAATTGGGAAGAGACGGGCACCACCAGCTCTTCTGAGCCAACACGAGGAAGCTCCATCACTAACCTCATGCCTCCTGTGCCTGGCTCTTTGCTTGGCCAGTCAGGTAGGTAAACCTTTTACTGACCTTTGCAGATGCTTCTGTTCTCTTCCGCCTCTACACCTTTTTCATGCTGTAACACTTAAATCAGAATACCGTTCCCATTCACTTCTATCTAATCATATCTGTCTACTTTAAAAACCGTTTAACAATCATCTCCTACACAATCCAGGATTAACCTTTGTCTGGTTCAAGTAGTTGTAATAACTGAGTTTATCAGTAACCCGTTAGTCAGCTTCACTCAGTTCATAAACGCTTCTGGTTAAAATTTCTCTGAAGAGTGCTACTATCCTCTGAAAATATGTTAGGTGACGTATATAAAGGAGTTGAGAAGAATTTTCACTCATAATGGAAATTTAGGTGCTTCTAAAAGGGTAAAGTTTGACAATCTGAAAGATCCACACTTCAAAATTTCCTGAAAATGCTAATATTAAATAAATGCCAGCATTTTTACCTTTAGAAAAAGAAATATGCCTATTACTTTCAAGTAACTAGGACTTTAAAGCAAATGTTGCCTAGTCATACATCTAGTACTTTGTACACAGCAGCATTAAACTGGAGAGTTACTAGTAAAGATAATGAAACTAATTTACCTTACCAGTGTTTATTCCCAGTCTCCATTCGTAATGCCCAATCTCTGGCTGAGCTTGATCACTCCTTGTCCCTTGAATGTGTTTTCCTGCTCCCATGAGTCATTTCAACAGCACCTGGTATCTATCCCCCACTTCCCCCAAATCTACCATTTTCTTCTGAAATTTTATCCAGGTGTGAAGGCCACAGACCTCCCCCAGGAGGCCTTTTTCATTCTCCCAATCAGCTCATTCTCTTCTTTTAACCACCATGGTTTAATAGTCCTGTGTGCTCCTCTGAGCACCAACTCTACACCGGAAGCTCCTGCAGGCAGTGCCTATTGAGCTGAGCACACACAGTGCTTCTTACTTACTGAACAGCGCACTTTAAGCTGAAATAAAACAGCTTAGTAAATTCTTACTAAACAAATTCTTAGTAAAGAAATAACTTCCCATTAGTATTTCAGCTGTTGGTAAGTAAACAGGAACTGTTCAACCTTTTAAGTTATTAAATATTCTCTCAGATTTATCCTTTAAAGGTCATCCAGAGACCTATGGCCTCTAGGAACATTTAACTGAAGCTTTCCCATCCACATCAATCTTAACCTTCCAAAAATACCTGTTTATAAGCAAGTTACTAACACTGTATTACGCACTTACCGGAACTCATGCCTGGTACTGGGTGTTATACTTTTCCCACAATTGCTCAAGAGCCAGACACGGTGTGGAAACACAGCAGCCATCAGTAGGAATGTGTACAAGCCCCTTCTTCATCGATACTGCAAACTAAATTTCTGCCTTAATTTGCTCAGCATCCAAACCAGTGATGAATGAATATTCTCAAGCACATCCTCTCCCCGTCTCGGTAACTGACATAATAATGTCCTACTCCCCAATCCCCCGCATCACTTCATACCACTTACCAACAGCACCTGGTATCCATTGCGCATCCGCTGCCAAAGGGTACCCCTTTACCCTCATGTGTAACCACAGCGGCTGCATTCAATAGCCCAAGAGCATGGAGCACTGACATTCAACCATTCTGGCATTTATACTTTGCAGTCATGACTCTAGATTGGTCTAGGATAACGGGCTGCTGCTGAGGGAATACGTACCCTTTTGACCCTCAAACTGCGCCGTTCAGTGGAGTTTCTCACAAACAGTGATTTTTTAGCCAGGGTAGAACTGTCACTGTCACTTCGGTTTAACTGGCAACAAAGGACAAAAAAAAGAAAAGAAAAAAAAGGAAATCACTGCATAACAGAGTGATTGTAAACATTTACAGTTGAGATGTGTATCAGATAGAGAAGATAATGAGAATAGGAGTTTATTTCTTTAAGAAAATCCTCCCCAAACCATTTTTCCCTGTTCTATGCTTTCTTAAATAACTGAATTAAAAAAAAACAAACAATTGCCTTTTGGTGGCAGTTATCAGAAGTCATGTGTTAAGATACATACTCTGCAATAAAATTATCCCTTGTATTGTTAGCTAATATCCAATATTCACTTTTTAAAGAAAAGTTGATGTATAGAGCTCCACAGCAGAGTTGAGGCACAGTTTGCACAATCAGAACACTCCGCCCACACAGCCCGTTCTCACTCCCTTGCCGGCTTCAGGTCTTTGCTGGAATGTCATCTTATCAATGGTGCCTGCTCTGAACCTTACTTAAATGTTCATCCCTTGTCCTCACCAGTCCCAACCCCTCTTAACTTCCTCTGTTGTTTCCCACGGCACCGGTCCCCATCCATGACACTTCGCACGTATTTAGTCACCATGTTCATTGCTTGGCCTGACTCATGAGAATGTAGGCTCTGCAAGGGCAGTGCTCTGGGTCTTTCTTTGTCCACAGACAAATCCCAAGTATCTAGAAACATGCTTAATAGTAGGTGCTTAATAAAAATATTTGTTGAATTGAATGGATACATTTAAAAAGTATTTTCTAACCCATTTTATAATATTAAATCTACATGACTACGTAAATACTTCGTACGTAAATACGTAAATACTTTTGAAGTAGAATCTGGTAAATTGATGCAAGTCCTACAATCATTCTCCACAGAACTATGAATCTGATTCAGTGTTTGGAGGCATTATTAAAAGATGATTTTTGTTCTAAAATCTAATTGACAATTTTTGGTTCTGCAGGACTAAAAATGGTGTTTGATGGACAGCAGGAATATACAAAATACAAATCTCAAGACACTTTACATTTCTACATACAGACTGAAGTACAAACATACTTGTGGCCAGGTCCTAAATTTTACTTATTTGCCACATAAATGGCATTAGAGCCAATGAGACATTAAATTTGGGGAAAAAAAGACACCCCCCCCAACCCAAACTAAAAAGGACCGTAAGAGTGTGATATTTTATGTGTATTTTATAAAAACATTTCTAGCTATTACTATTTATAGCCGGAATTTGAAGATTCCCCCCTCTACTGTGAATGTAACGGGCCACTGGCTGGCAGGAGCAGGACGCTCAGCTCCCAGCGCCTGGCAGGAGCCGCGGCCCCTTACCCGGCAGATGTACTGGTTCCGCTCTCCGGGAGAGAAGGTCTGGGAGCGCACGATCACGCTGCTCCTCACGAAGGGGCGCTGCCGGGCGCTCAGCCCGCTGCGGTCTTTGGGGCGAACTGCCATGCTGGCATTATCTACCTCATCGGTATTTGTTTCTTTATCAACCTAGAAGAGAAGTCATTTGTCAGGAGTGGATTGACGTGGATACACTTATGCTCCTTTCTTCTAAGTACAAACTAAATAGCTAACCTTCCAACAGAAGCTCATCTAGCACTTAGGGCTACTTCTGAGAGAAAGGCTTCATATACTCCGTATGGGAACCCGTGGAGATGGACCCACGGTGGGTAGGACAGTATCTGTCCAACAGGGTTACCCATAAATGGAGGTGCCACCTCTGACAGATTAGGCCTAAAGAATGAAGGTTTACATTTAGAGGGTAGATGAGGCTTTATAAACAATCTTATTTGGGCATGCTTCATCATTAAACATCAGTAAACTGATTAGTTTTTCGAGAATAAATGATAAAAGCAATTAAATAGAAGAAAATGAAACTATACTACAAAGTTACAGGTTTACCTAGAATATGCAATTATACATATAGTCTTTAGACTGAAGACATGAAGTCTTCAGTCAGGCTACATATGGTTTTATTTTTCTCAGGAATAAAGAATCAAAAATTTCTAAACCCGTTATAGCATCCCAAGTTTGCTGGCATCCTCAAAGCTTGAAAATGATTTCCCCACTTTGCGGATGGCAGTCTTAACACGTCTCTCACTTAGCTAGCAAAGTCACGTGCTTAATAACTTGGCTGGTGCCTGCGCCTAAACCGAGTCATCTGCCACCTCCCAGAAGAGATTTCAGTCAGAACACTGTCTAACCAAAATGAACTTTAAATGTTTACTTCATGCTTGAAACTGAAATAAACTTACAACATTTATGCAACTTAACACAGTTAACTAGTCATCCTGGTGTTATCCAGGATATTCTGAAAATGCTTTTAATTAAAATTCACAGAACATTTGCTGAGATCTGAATACACGATTTATCTTCTTATATGAAATTTAAGTGGAGAATCAATATTGTGGGCCCATTTAAAAATTTTAAAGCATTTACAATGCTTCTTATAGCTTACTCCCACAAATGCTTATCATGATCAGCTCTGGCACAAAAATCCTAATATGGAATTACACCTGAAAAGACAAAGTTAGTCGATATGGTCCTGTAAGAGCTCTGCTTGAGGAGAGTATAGTTGGAAATATTCACCAGGGTGGGCATTTCAGGAGGTGGCTGACTTCCAAGGTCTTTGGCACAGCTGTTTTCTTTCCTACTTGTGTCTTCATTCATCTCAGGCACACTCGGGCAAGAACTTAAGTCTTCGGTATGTCTACCATCCTCTGGCAAAGTAACTTCAGCTTCTCTTTCAGTCACAATTTCATCAGAGGCCTCACTAAGCATCGTTAACAACCTTCAGTGAAACAAAACAAAACACACTTTAGGTCAAGTAGGTGCGTTCCATGAAATGTGCAACCTGGGCACATTCACCTGTTTTCTGGGCAAGGGACAGACTCATACATAACGATTCAAGCCATTGCTTTAGCTTTTACTCAAATGCTCATGAAAAATAAAATTATGTCTAGCCATCTATACCAAAATCACCATGGTTTAGTACTAAAAGGTTAAATTCATGAAATCCGAACTAATTCTTAGAGATTAAAATAGAAATATACTGAAAATCACATGTGAAGTTTAACCCCACCACTTAAATACATTGACACTCACTATACCTTGGTATTGTTGATTTATTGTAAAATTAATCATACAACAGCATGGAGTGACTCTGCTAAGAGTGAACAAAGACATAGATTAAAAAATATCCATTATCAGCTGTACTCACAGTCTAGCAAGGGTAGAGACTATGAGAACAGAGTTTTACTACTGAAATAACAGGGAGCTCTTAATGCCGTACGATCTTGTCTTTAACAAAAGCCATGGCACGAGCGTGGGCAGCGTTATAAGTAGGGCTCCAGAATATGAACATGGTTTATGTTTTGTCTGAACTCTATTGACAGGAAAGCAAGAGTACCAGGGTGGATTAGAATATCTCATACTTTGTTGTGCTTCTTATGCTTAGAATGCAAATATTGTTTCTACTTCTAACTGAAAGTCCAGCTTTAATTGTGATTGGTGACATACTGACAAATTGGCCTCAGTCACTAAATGCCTAGTTATGAAATGAACATGAGGGAACTAGCAATACTGTGAGTTATAAATTCCTTTATGCTACATACTAAGTGTATTTTTTTGAAATGCGTATGTGAAACAAATTGCATTTTACACACACAAAGGCTTAGTATTTAAAGATATCATGATGAAACTTGTAATTACTCTCCTATTTATTTTTTTTAGTGCTCTGATTTTTATTTACTATAAAGGGCTTTTGATAAGAACAAACTATATCTGTACCTATTTATATCACTGTAATGAGCTGCTCCTTCCAAATGTCCATGATTTTGTTATTTATGCTATATCTTGTCATTCAAATTTGTAAAAAGTTTTATATACACACATACAAATGCATGCTATATATGTATATGCATATATGTATTAACAGTAACTCAAACATAACAGTATAAGCAACTATATATATGTATATATACAAAATCAATCAAAATGATTTTACATGTATACTTAAAAAAACTGATGCAGTCACTAAAATTTGTTTTTAGAGAAAACAGTACAAACCAGGAAAGATAGTTCTTTATGCATACATGAATCTAGACAAAAGCTTAATAGCATTTTCCCCCCTTTTAAAGAAAAGATGAGGTATGGATGATGAAAAAAGAATAAAAAAAGGTGAAAGTGGCAACAAATAGAGAAATGACTCAGAAGCTCTTTTCTAAATATCTGCTTTGACTTACCACAGTCTAAATGGTACTTCTGGCAGTTTAAAGGAAAAGAGAGTCCGTTTTAAAATTTATCTATAAATCTACAGTACACTACCATACCTTTTAAAATAGACAGTTTAAGACTTAAAGTTTAAAAAAGCTCAAGGAATAGTGTTAAAAATTACTGAAGAACAAAGAACATCGCTGATGTGTTAACTTTGCTCACAATCTTGCCATCAATGACCTCCTTCAATTCTGTAATGACCGAGGAGAGTCGTTCCTCTAGGGGCAGATGCCTGGAACCTCACTGTTCTCCATAATTCCAGAATAAGATCTGAACCTAGAAATGTTTCCCAGAAAGTTTCTTAAGAGGAATTAAACACATCCTTTTTGTGTTCCCAACAGCAAAGGAAATAACTGTTTTACCAATCTCCATCTGGACCTCTTTGCTCTTCTCCCTGTCCTGGTTCTTCTTCTTCTTCTAGTGCTAATTCTTGTTCCACAGCCAGCAGCTCAGCGGATGTTCTTGCAAGTAAGGCTGACACTGCATCCTGGAGAATGTAAGACATATGGCAGTTAACATCATACACTTCTAGAAATGATTTAAAAACCCATCAGATGGGGACTTAAGCTTCAGTTGTGAAAAAGAAACTGGTACTCGACCCAATTCTCCTGCTGAGAATATGAAAGATGAATGAAATAAAAAGCGAAAAAACAGACAAAAACTCCAGCTGCTTTAAAGCAATGAAGAGCAGCAAAGGCAATCAGGACTAGAGGGCCAAGATTCCAGGCGGAAGGGAAATGCAAGAGGTGAACCGACCATCACTGCCACTCTTTTTTCTTGGGGCCATGTGTCAATTCGAGTGGTGAGGCATACAGGCTAAAGAGACTGGCTGCCCAGAACCGTGGCAGTGTTGGTAGAATGCAAAGATGAAACCTGACTTGAGGACTACCATGCAGTTGGCACACAAGGGATCAGAGAAAATGAATTCTAAAGTCACTTTAGCCCAATGTTATGTGCAATAGTCCTATCGAGGCATTTGCCATTCCTAAGCTGCAAATGTGCAGAGCAAGAAGCTGAGAAATAAAGCAAAAACCAGCTGGCTGGAGGCTAAAACAGCAAGCAGATATTTCAGTTGCCTCACCATCCTAGGGAGAGAAAAATTGGAATTCAGGTCCCCCAAGTGATCCAGGTGATTTGCCCATATTGTAATCTGCCTTCCAGAAGAATATTAAATCCTCTCTGGAGGAAGCTATCAGCCAGAGCCTCTATAATTCTTCATACATAACATCCAGCATTCCATTGAAAACAGGACCCAGTGACTGAAAGCCAAGAAAAACAATAGACAAAAGAGGGAAACCTACAGGCAATCCATATATTGCAGTTACTTAAAGAAGAAGTTT
Organism: Rhinolophus hipposideros; assembly: GCF_964194185.1. Classification (NCBI taxonomy): domain Eukaryota; kingdom Metazoa; phylum Chordata; class Mammalia; order Chiroptera; family Rhinolophidae; genus Rhinolophus; species Rhinolophus hipposideros. The sequence continues at coordinate 28,923,380 of NC_138050.1, read as the reverse complement.
AAAATTTTACAATAAATATGCTCAAGAAAACTTATGAAATGATGGAGAATTTCCCTAGAATAAACATACAAACAAAAAAATCTCTTTAGCACATCAGAGTGAAACTGCTGAAAATCAAAGGAAAAGAGGAAATTTTACAAATAGTGAAAGGAAAAAAGATTCATTACCTCTTATGGACCAACAATTAGCAATCCCACTTTTGGGTATATACCCTAAAAATTTGAAGACACTTATTTGTAATGTATGTTCCCCCATGTTCATTGCAGCATTTTCACAATAGCCAAGACATTGAAACAACGTTAAGTGTCCTTTGACAGATGATTGGATAAAAAATATGTGGTACATATATACAATGGAATATTACTAGCCATAAACCTAACAAACACCTATGGAACGCCACTCAACAGTAGCAGAATACATATTCTTCTCAAGTGCAAATGGAACATTCTTCAGGATGGACCATATACTAGGCCATAAAACAAGCTTCAATAAATTTAAAGACTGAAGTCATACAAAATATGTTCTTTGATTATACTGTAATGAAACTAGAAATCAATAACAAAAGGAAATAAGAAGTGAACAAACGTGGAAATTAACACATTCATAAATAACCAATGAATCAAAGAAGTCACAAGAAAAATGACAAAATCCTGGCTTCTAGTCAAGATGGTGGAGTAGGTAAACACTGTGCTCACCTCCTCCCAGGACACATCAAGATTACAACTAAAATACAGAACAACCATCACTGAGAGTCACCTGAAATCTAGCTAAAAAGAAGTCCTATAACTAAGGACATATAGAAGCTCAAGACTGATAAAAGGGGTGGAGATGCAGATCAGGATGGTCCCACGTGTGACAGTTAAAAATCAAGAGGGCTATCTTGGCTGCCGAGGTCCCCCCTGAGGAGCCAACCCCTCACCAGGCTCCCTAGCCCAGGGTCCCAGTGCTGGGAAGAGAAGACCTCATAATTCTGGTTGTGAAAACCAGTGGAGACTGTAGTTGAGTGAGACGGAAGGCAGCCGGAGTCCCAGGTGCTCCTCTTAAGGGGACCGCACATAGACTTATTGCTCTGAGCTCCAGCACTGGGGAAATTGCTTAAAAGGTGCCAGGGACATATGAGGAGGAACAGAATTGTTTGGCTTTAGGAACAGGGCTGGAGGGGCAGCTTTCTCCCAGACAAAAGTCATTGTTATTTTGTTGAGCCCTCCCTGTTCCCAGTATGCAGACACAAGTGGTCACCATATCTGGTCTCCTTTAACGTGGCTAACACCATTCGCCCTGCCCTGGTGATTCCCTGAGACCCCACCCCACCCAAATTGTGGGCCTACCTAAGCCATTTCCAGTGGCTTTTCCATATACATGGCCTGTCTTGGATCATGGTGCAGACTTTCCTAAAATATCTCAAAGGTTCACAAATGCCAAACAAGCAGCATCTGGCCTTGGCATGCCCTGTACGTCTTGCAAAGCAGTCCTAGATTGGCACTAGTGGCAGCCAGCCTGGTTCACAGCTCAGCCTCTCCCATGCACCTCCAAGCCCAGAAGTGGCAACCATCTGCAAATCACTTTGTAGGTCATACCAAGTGGCCCCAGGCAGGATACAGGCAGCAGCTGATCTCAGCATGCAACACAGTCCCTGCCAAGAGGCCCCAGAACCAGCACACCTAGTGGCCAGCTTCAGACCACACCAGGGCACCACCTCCACAAATGACACACCCAAAGGGCAGACTGGGCAGGCATAGGATCAGTCCTATGAACAACAGCTCTTCTAGTCCTCACAACCAATCAGCATGAGGGTGACAGTCTTTCCTCATAAGCAATCAGCATGAGGGTCAATCCCTCCCAATGATGTTCAAACAGCAACCAAAGCTCCACTACAATAGGAGGGCAAACACAACACACACAAGGGACACACTTTCAGCACCCAGCTCAAGTGATGAGGAAGACTGTACGACTGAGCCCCACAAGGCACCCACTACATAAGCCCACTCTACTAAGACCAGGAGACATAGCAGCCCTACCTAATACATAGAAACAAACACAGGGAGGCAGCCAAAATGGGAAGACAGAGAAACATGTCCCAAATGAACAAACAGAACAAAACTCCAGAAAAAGAACTAAACAAAATGGAGACAAGCAATCTACCAGATTCAGAATTCAAACACTGATTATAAGAATACTCAAGTGTCTCAGTGAGAACTTCAACAAAGATAGGAAGCATAAAAATGGAGATATAAAACATTTTAAAAAGCAGTCAGAAATGAAGAATACAATAACTGAAAGAAAGAATACATTAGAGGGAATCAACTGTAGATTAGATGAAGCAGAGGATCAAATCAACAATTTGGAAGATAAGGTAGCAAAAACCACCCAATCAGAACAGCAAAAAGAAAAAACAATCCAAAAACATTAGGATAGTTTAAGGAGCCTCTGGGACAACATCAAGCATACCAACATTTGAATCATAGGGGTACCAGAAGAAAAAGAGAGAGAGCAAGGAATTGAAAACCTGTTTGAAGAAATAATGACAGAAAACTTCACTAACCTGGTGAAGGAAATAGACATACAAGCCTAGGAAGCATAGAGTCCCAAACAAGGGGACTGATGAACCCAAAAAGGCCCACATTAAGACACATCATAATTAAAATGCCAAAAGTTAGAGACAAAGAGAGACTCTGAAAAGCATTAAGAAAAAAGTAGTTAGTTACCTACAAGGGAGCTCCCATAAGACTGTCAGCTGATTTCTCAACACTTTACATGCCAGAAGGACTGGCACAAAATATTCAAAGTGATGAAAAGCAAGGACCTACAACCAAGATTACTCTACCCAGCAAAGCATCATTTAGAATTGAAGGACAGATAAACAGCTTCCCAGACAAGAAAAAGCTAAATGAGTTCATCACCATCTAACTAGTATTACAAGGAATGTTAGAAGGACTTCTTTAAGATGAAAAAAAGAAAAGCTAAAAAATTTTGAATAATAAAATGGCAATAACTACATATCAATCAAGAATTACTTTCAAGGTAAATGGATTAAATGCTCCAATCAAAAGAGACAGGTTGGCCAAATGGATAAGAAAACAAGACTCTTATATATATGCTGCCTTCAAGAGACTCACTTCAGATCAAAAGACACACACGAACTAAAAGTATAGGGGTGGGAAAAAAATTTCATGAAAATGGAAAACAAAAAAGCTAGCGTAGCAATACTTAGACAAAACAGACTTTAAAACAAATGCTATAAAAAGAAACAAAGAAGGACCCAGCAATTCCACTTCTGGGTATTTATGCGAAAAAAATCCCAAACATTAATTTGAAAAGTCATATACATCCATACATATGTGCACTGCAGCATTATTTACTATAGTTAATATATGGAAGCAACCTAAGTGTCCATCAATAGACGAATGGATAAAGAGGTAGTACATACGTACAATGGAATATTACGCAGCCATAAAGAAGAATGACATCTTGCCATCTGCAACAACATGGGTGGATCTACAGGGTACTGTGCTGAGTGGAGTGAGTCAGACAGAGAAAGGCTAATACATATGATTTCATTTATATGTGGGATCTAAAAAACACAATAAATGAACAAACAAAACTGAAGTAAACTCAGATACAGAGAAAATTTTGATGGTTGTCAGATGGGAGAGGGGTTGGGCGGATGGGTGAATAAGGGCAAGGGATTAAAAAGTACACATTGGTAGTTACAGAATATATTGGTTGTTACAAAATAGTATGGCATGTAAAGTATAGCATAGGGAATATATTCAATAATATTGTAATAACTGTGTGGTGTCAGATGGGTACTTGATTTATCAGGGTGATCATACTGTAAGTTGTATAAATGTCTAACCGCTATGTTGTATGCGTGAAGCTAATATTGTATGTCAACTGTAATTGAAAAAAATTAAAAAATATATTAAAAATTAAAAAAATTACAATATACTTCAACATGAATGAAAATTAACACACAGTATACTAAAACTTATGAGGTGCTTTTACTAAAGCAGTGCTCAGAGGGAAATTTATAGTTGTCAGCAACTATATTAAAAAACAGGAAAGATTTCAAGTCACTAATCTAACCTCCTACATTAAGAAAATGGAAAAAGAGCAAAATAAACCTAAAGCAATCAGAGCGAAGGAAAAAATAAAGACTAGAGTGGAAATTCATCAAACAGAGAATGTAGAAATATCTGAGGGAAAAAAATCACTGAAAACAAAAGTTGGTTTTTGAAAAAATAAAAAATATTGACAAACCTTTAGTGAAACTGACCAAGAAAAGTAGAATGAAAGCTTGAATTACTAAAATCAGGAATGAGAGAAGGGACATTACTGTCAACTTTACAGATATAAAATGGATTATAAGGGAATACTATGAAGAACTGCATGCCAGCAAATTAGATAACCTAGATGCAATGGGCAAGTTCCTAGAGAGACACAAACTACCAAAACTGAGACAAAAAGAAAATTCTGATTAGACTTCCAAGTAAAGAGAACTTCCCACAAAGAAAAGTCCAGGCTCAGATGGCTTCAGTGGTAAACTCTACCAAACATTTAAAGAAGAATTCATACCAATTCTTCTCAAGCTCTTTCAAAAGGTAGCAGAGGAGAGAACACTTTGTAACTCATTCCATTAGGCTAGAATTACCCGGATATCAAAACCAAAGATATAACAAGAAAACTATGCATATAGACAAAAAAGTCCTCAATAAAATAAAACTGAATCTGATTAATATAAAAAGGATTATATACCACAACCAAGTGGTATGTAGCCTAGGAATGCAAGGTTAGTTTAACATCTGAAGATCAATAAACCATATGAATAGAACATAAGACGAAAACCACATGATCATCTCAATAAATGCTGAAAAGCTCTTGTTAAATCCAACTGCCTTTAATTGTAAAAACACTGAACAAACTAGTAAAGGAAGAGGATTTCCTCAACCAGGTAAAGGACATCTACAAAAAACTCACAGAAAACTCATACCTAATGATGAAAGACTGAAAGCTTCCCTGGTGAAGATCACATACGAGTCACCACTTCTTTCAATATTGTACTGGAAATTCTAGCCAGGGCAAAATAGGCAAGAAAAAGAAAAGGCAATTGGAAAGGAAGACGTAAACTAACTCTATCTGCAGAAGATATGATCTTATACATAGAAAATCCTAGGGAATCCACTAAAAAAAAACTATTATTATGAGCACAGCAAGGTTGCAGAATACAAGATAGACAAAAATTAATTATGCACTGAATAATCTGAAAATGCAATTAAGAATATAGTTCTATTCATAATAGCATCAAAAAGAATAAAATTAATAAAGGAAGTGCAAACTTGGACTCTGAAAACTACACAACATTGTTGAAAGAAGTTAAGGAAGACGTAAATAAATGGAAAGACATCCTGCATTCATGGATCAGAAGATTTAACACTGTTAAGACTGTAATACCCCCAAACTGACCTACAAACTCAATGCAATTTCTATCAAATCTTAGCTGTCTTTTCTTCTTTGCAGAAATTGACAGACTGATACTAACATTCAGATGGAAATGTAAGGGATCCTGAATATCCCAAACCATCTTGAAAAAGAAAAAGTTTAATGACTCATCCATTCTGATTTCAAAACAACTCCAAAGCTATAGTAATCAAAGCAGTGTGGTACTGGCATAAGTACAGACATACAGATTAATGGAACAGAATTTAGAGTCCAGAAATATAAACGCTCACACATTTTGGACAATTGATTTTTGGCAAGGGTGCCAAGATAACGCAATGGGTAAAAAATAGTTTTTTAAAATAAATGGTGTTGGGACAACTGTATACCTACATACAAAAAAATGAAATTGGACCCATTCCTCACATCACACATAAAAAACAACTCAAATAAATCAGAGGCCTAAATATAAAACTAAATGTTAAAACTCTCAGAATAAAACACAGGAATAAATTTTTGTGATGTTAGGTTTGGCAAAGCCTTCTTAGATATGACAGCAACAGCATAAGCAATAAAAGCAGTAAAAGCAAAAAATAGACAATTTGAATTTTATCACATTTAATTCTTTACTGCAAATGAAACTATCAAGAAAGTGAAAAAAATAACCCACAGAATGAGAGAAAATATCTGCAAATCATTTATTGGATAAGAGACTTGTATCAAGAACATATGAGAAACTCGTAACTCAATAATACAAAAGATAAATAACCCATTTAATAGACAAGGGATCTGAGTAGACAGTTCTCAAAAAAAAAAAAAAGATATACTGTATACTGATAGCTAATAATAAGTCCACGAAAATACATTCAACATCATTAGTCATTAGGGAAATGTAAGTCAAAAATACCACTTCATACCCACTAGCATGGCTAGAATCAAAAAGACAGTTTCCTAACATGTGGCAAGGGTGTACAGAAACTGGAACCCTCATACATTGCTGGTAAGAATGTAAAATGGTGCAGCCACTTTGGGAAACAGTTTGGTAGTTCCTCAAAATGTTAGATTTACCATATGATTCAGCAATTCTACTCCTAGGAATACACCCAAGAGAAATGAAAACATATGTCCATATAAACTCTTGTATACAAATGTTCACTTGTATATGAACAGCATTATTAATAATAGTCAAAAAGTATAAACAGCCCAAGTGCCCATCACTGATGAAGAGATAAATAAAAGGTGGTATAACCATACAAGGGAATATTATTTGGAAATAGTAAGGAACGAGGCATTAATACATGCTATTATATGGATGTACCTTGAAAACATCACACTAAGTGAAAGAAGGTAATCACAAAAGAACAAATATTGTATTATCCATTTATAGGAAATGCCCATAATAAGTAACTTTAGAGAGAGAAGAAAGATTAGTGGTTGCCTTGGGTAAAAAGGAAAAGCCGGAGTAACTGCTACGTAATGGGTACGGGGCTTCCTTTTGGGATGACGACAATGTGCTAATTTTAGATTGTGGTGATGGTGGTTGCACAACTGTGAATATACTAAAAACTATTGAATTGTGTGCTTCAAATGGGTGAACTGAATGATATGTGAATTACACTCCATAAAGCTGTGACAAAAACTTACACACAGTGTGACCATTAGAAAAGCATCTTTCAAGATATAAGTCATACTTCATCATCTCGTATGCCTTACTTAGTGTGTCCCACAAACCTGGGCGTGCAATATAAGTTCTACCAATACATTTGTTTCCCTTTTCCCACCTACCACAATGTCCCCTATAGTTCCTTGCATATAATAGATGACCAAGAGTACTGGTGCTTTAATTATCTTACTTATGCTTAGTAAAATCTTTTCTCATAGATAATCGAAAATAAACTTGAACTCAGTAACAATATCACAAATGATAAATCACTGATGAATGGCCTCATAAAATGTCCCTTTGTAAATTTTCTGAAGTACTTAAGTATGACTGTTGGTTACGACAAACTTTTTAATAGAAAATATTTATGGATACTGATGTTACAAATGGAAATTAAAATACTGTTTAGGCTTAATAATTTTTAACGTTTGCAAAATATAACAGTTCCAAATGTGTAACTTGACAGTGAACACAATGTATAAAAGTATAAATTTAAATCAAAAGGTTTTTCCTGGTCACTTAAAACAATAAAGCCTCCACATCAGTTTATTTTTATGGAAGGATGCGTGAACAGAAACAAGTGATTCTTTTATATACTATACTTAAAACAGAGCTAGAAATTATTTATTTTTTAGGAAGCTGGGAGAAAAGGGTAAACTGTGATAGGAGAAAAAGGAGGATAACGAAAGTGAATAAAAATATGTTGTTATCATAGAATTTTATATCCCATATTATTTTATTAATATGGGATATAAATGACTTTTTTCTCTAATTTTGACTCACCAAGTCTATAGGATCTACTAATGGCTGGTTTGGCTGAAATACAGAATCCTCATTTTCTTCTTCATTCTTTTTGGAAGGCATTCGCTTAGAAGGAAGCAAGTTATACCACAGAGTGAAAATCTCATTGGAAAATGGTAAATCTGCCAGACTGATCTGAGTTCCAGCCTATGTGACACGAAAGGAAAAAGATAAAAGAGAAAATAAAATAGTTAAGTTCATATTTACTCCTTCTGACATAATTAAGATTATTTGGCCAGCTTGTTTTATGGTTTTAAAAAAAATGCAATACTCATGATATAAAGCATTGGTGGATTTTTCTAAAGTGGGAGATGTTTTATATTTTCAGGTATAAGTAAATGAGAAATAATCCCAATCTAAAAGCCAACTTCAGGATTATTTTGTGAGATACTATTTTGCCCAAGACTAATGACTAAGCATGCAACATTTTGTAAATGTGAAATTATTTTTAAATGAAAAGTTAAAAAAATAAAAAAATAAATGACTAAGTATAAACCATAATATTTCTTATAATATGCTGTAAGAGTTATTTGATTATTATTCAAAAAAATCCTTTTTTCATTATACACTGAAAAATTTTAAAAGAAACAAACAAAAATTCCACTGTGGTTCTTAAATGAGAAATCAGCAAAATTTTTCTTCGGCTAAGTTAGTAGACTGTCAAAAAAATTAAAGGTTAAAAACTTTAATATTCTACCAAATCACACATATCAGCCAGAATCTAAATTAAACTACCATTTTTTAAAAGGCTATCAATTAACATATTTATTAGCTTTACGAGCTTCTGACATATCTATTATATGAAGCCTTTCTGACAGCCTAATGAGTCTGTTATCTTTGCTTCTTTCTAACTTTCTTTATTGTCAGACAATATCAAATATTTTTTTATATATGGAAAAAGAACTGCTAATAAGAGATCTATCACTCTTTTAAACTTTGTTCATTATGAAATGTGTGGTTTTGTGTTCCTATTGTACTGCAGAGAAAAGTTCAACTAGAGACCTAGGCCGTTTTTTAACACATTTGAACACTTTATGTAACTTTCCTGGTGTGTAATGGTTTTCTGGTTATTATGCACAGTGGTGTGTTAAACTCACTATTAGTTATGTATGAAGTCTTCTACTTTAGCATTTAAATATCATATTGCTCTAAATAGCAACACGTACATCTTCCTGGAAGCTCTAACATAGGAGGGGAGAATGAACTGAACAAAGGAACCATATAGTAAGTGTCTTGCTTAATTTAAATTTGTAACAGTGAATTATATGAGGGATGTCTTTTTGATATCTGGTTCCATCATTCACTAGCTCTGTGACTCTAAATAGATTACTTCTCTAAGCAGTTCCTTATTTGAAAATCAAGATAATCAGGCCTTTTTCATAAAATTGTCATGAAGACTAAATGAGATAATGTATATATACAAAGCACCCAGCACAAGACTCATATCGGGAATAATAAACACACAGTCAAACGAGAGGTCAAAATACTTCTTTAGCAAAGGGTAGAAACAGAAAGTAGATTTTACAGAAAATCACAATTTATAAGCAGATGTTAAAGGTCTAGAATAAGAGAATGAAAGCCCGAAATCGCTATTTCAGATAAAAAATGAAACAGCCATTGGATATATCTGAGGCATTGGGCAGATTTGTAATGGTATCAGGGCTAGCAAAACAGCAACTAGAAATTTTTCTCAGAATATGCGATCGTAAGTGTCATTAGGTAATGGTAATTATGAGAACTCCTACCAGGCATTCTTCCCTTCGGTGTTGACTAACACAGCAAAGATCTACTCTCAGTGTCTTCTGCTGTAAGGCTGTTTGGGAAATGGCCACTCTGAACATATCATTGAATAAAATGGATTCCGTGGCTAGATGGACTTTTGTTCGAAACAGACAGCTGACATCAGTTGAGGAGGGAAGTAGAGCAACCCTAAAGTACCTGCAAAGAACGAAAGCAAAATGGATTTCAGAGGTACTTTAATTACACTGGATTCAAAGCTGTAGTTTGAAATTATCTGCAAAAGGGAGAAACATGGGGGAACATGGATTTCGTTATCAGCCTAAAGCTTTGTTGTCTGTGCTCAGCAGCACAGAGGCTGTTCCTAATCCACCTGGGGCCACCTTTGCCCCTGAGCCTGTGCCCAGCCTGCCACTCTCAAAGGGGCACAGCAAAGGCACATGACAGGAAAGTGAATGGCAACAACAACTGCAGGGCAGACGAACAGAACGTCCCACCTGCCCATGTACATCCAACTCCAAAGTAAGTTATTTCTGAGCCTGGGAAGGTAGGGGCACACTGATGGCTTTGTCCCCCAAAATACGCATCCTGAGTATTAAACAAGAGATGCTGATGATCATGTTCCAGGAACGGAATACATTATCTTACTAGAGAAAAAGAAAGGCTGAGTAGCATATTGTTATGAAAATTTAAAACAGATGAAATTGAACAGTTCAAAAAATATCACTGTCTAGCATCTCAGAAGTATCAGAAATGACAAACTGTTTTAAGAGTCTAACGCTTTGTAAAATTCAGAAGAGTTAGAGAAAAAAAAACACTTCTAATACCACTTTAAAGTGAATTTTCTGAGCACACATTATATGAGGACTCACAATTCTTAGAAACAGCATGAGATATTTTCTTTTAAATCCCAGAAGGAGAACATCCATTAAATCCCTCCCCCCAATGCCAGGCTTGTCTAATTCATATTCTAAGAGATGCCTTTCTCCAACGACAAAAACTGTAATTTACATGCAGAACTGAGGAATGTCATATTACTTCTCTATTTATATAAACACTGATTATGGAGATGAAGCACTAAAAACCTACTGGATCTGGGGCCACTGCTGTTAAGGCCAGAGATTCAGCAGAAGAAATCTTTTTTTCTCTGCCTTCATGGGAAAGCAATAAGGGGGACTATATCAGAAAGCTGGAATGGGGGTGGCTGGATGGCTCAGTTGGTTAGAGCGAGAGCTCTGCACAACAGGGTTGCTAGTTCGATCCCCACATGGGCCAGTGAGCTGCGCCCTCCACAGCTGGATTGAAGACAAGGAGCTGCTGCTGAGCTGCCGGAGGGGCGGCCGGATGGCTCAGCTGGTTAGAGCGCGAGCTCCCAGCAACAAGGGTTGCTACATGGGCTGGTGGGCTGCGCCCCCTGCAACTAAGATTGAAAATGGGGACTGGACTTGGAGCTGAGCTGCGCCCTCCACAACTAGATTGAAGGACAATTACTTGACTTGGAGCTGATGGGCCCTGGAGAAATACACTGTTCTCCAATATTCCCCAAAGTAAAAAAAAAAAAAAAAAAGAAATGTGCTCAGTCCAAACTGAGGTATCTGGCAAATCTGGCAAGTATAAAACATATGCCTGGTTTCAAAGACTTAGTAAACAAACAAAAAAAAGAAATGTGAAATCTTAAAAACAAAAAAAAGAAAAAGAAAAAGAAAGAAAGCTGGAATGGAGGGAAAGAATTTTCTATTTCTCCAGACTTCAGTTTTACTCTGTACCAGTGGCCTAATCATTTACACTATCCTAAAATATTTCCCCATGAAAAAAAAGTGAGATTTTACATGGTTAAGAGCCAAAGGCACAGGAGAAAGAAGGTAGCGGTGCTTTCCCTCTCATTCTGCTGGAGGGAGTCCTTCCCAAACGAGTCAGGAGCTACTTGCAGAAACACTGTGGCTGCTGCTAACCAGCTGAAGCATATATACTCTGCTGGTCGTAATTAATAATAAAAAAACACGTTTTGAAGTTAGGGGGACAAAGAACTATTTTAAGGATATGTCATACTAGCTGTCATTTTTAGCAGTGTCATTATTTAGGCCCAGGCTTTCATGTATGTGGGTTTGAAAACATGCTGCTATGCATCGTGGGAAGGTTAGACAAATTAGACAAGTAACTGTACAGCAGCTGGGGAGCAGAAGCGCCCGCTGTCCTCACCATGTGAGAACTACTATTGAGCCTGACCTACACTGGCCACCATCATACCTCCAGGGGGCACTGGTTTGTGACTTCCTATGAAGTGACAGTGACTCTGATTGGTATGGAAGAGGTAGAACACGTGGAGATCCTGCCCTTTCAGTAAGGGTTTAAAGAAAGACGTGTTCTTGGGGAGTTCTGCAGTTTTCTCCTGGATGTGGGTTGACTCTCACTGTTGATGGACTGGATCCTTGGCGGACCTGTCTTCTCCCGGAGATGCCATAACAAATTAAAAGGTGGCCAACGGCACACTCCAGTATCCCAACATGTTCATTGGTAGGGAAAATTCACAAACAATATTATGAAGCCAGTCTTCCCTGAATACTACTGACTACTATTCCTAATCTCTGCCCCAGAAGCAGGCTCTCTGGGGTGACCTAGCCACTCCCCCACATGCCTTGCCTCCTCACCTGTCTTGCTAATAATGTGGAGCCCATACAGCTGGATTTCAGGGGGTACTCCGAGCCCACTCCCCTCTTGGAATCCTATTCCCCTCTGGCATCGATGATCGTCAATACATACCCCCCACACTAGGTCTATTCTCTTGCTGACTAAACAATCTCCACCGAGGTCTATTTTCTTAGACCCAGTTGTTGTTTTTTCTCTGACAAGTCTTAGAATATTAGGATGTGAGCTTAAAAGTAAACCTACAGGGAAAACACCCAGAATTCTCATATTTACTCTATTAAGTGCGTTTTCATTGAGGAATATTTTCTATTACTTAGGAAAACATCCACCTAGCTGGGTATCCACCCCAACTGCTCTTTCTTAATCCCAAGCCCTTATATTGCCATATTCAACATACTATTAAGTAGACATATGGATTCTGGATTCTAAATCAGAGGTGCTAAGTTGAACTCTGGCTTCTTTCTAGTACTTTCTAGCCATGGGCCCTTAAGAGAGTCACTGAAATTCTGACTCTGGAAACTGTCAGGAAACAGTCCCTAAGCAATAGAGTGTAGCATTGCCACTGCTTCATTGGGATTTATGATTTGATGAAGTGAAATAAAGTGAAATAACTTTAAGAAATTATTGGTTACAGGGAAGTGAATATTTGGTGATAAAAACATGACACTCTCACAAGTGTCATGATACGATGTTTGGCAATGCTATGCTGATAGGTAAAATTTATTCACTATATTCTCATGTAAAAGATCAGAAAATTCCTCTAACCCAACAGTAGTCACAATCAGGCAACAACAAAAATTTTAATTATATTAAAAAAATCAGGCCCCAACCCAGCATAATACAGAATTTCTGGTTGAAAAGGGAGATAAAAAGTCTTGATTCCTATTCTTAATAATGAACTGATTGAATAAGAATCAAAACCCAAAATGCTTTTTATCGCATTCTCCTTTTCTCTTTGTCTTTATCTACTTCTGATTGAGACATGACCAGCTTGCTGTGTCTTCTCCATGTCCTCATGGGATGGATTGCTTGAATGTAAACTTATCCCATGTGGGCAATTCTAAGCTCTTCAATTTGTTCTTCACTGATTTTACTTACACTTTGGAAGTATGAGGTATCAGGAAGGCATGAAGATTTCGGAGTTGTGCTATGATCACCATGAAACTTGACCTCTTTGCATCATATCTATCAAAAGAGAAGCAGGTGAAATGAGAAAAGAGCACAGGCCGCTCGTCACCGTGTGGATTTCTAGAATCGCCGCTCCCCTGCGCACATTCCTTTACCTGAGTCCGATCTGCACCTGGGCCGTCTCCACGATGGCAGAATCTTCTTCACTGTATGTAATGTCTTCGACTTCACTAGGCCTGGGGGCCGGGAAACAGTGAGCACAGAACAGTTTATTAACAGGGTATCGATGGTTTGCAGCTTAATGACTGTGAACGAACACCGGAATGAACAGTCCTCCTAAAGCACCCCAGGGGGACTGATCCCAGTGAAAACTCACTCTGAGGTCTCTCTTCACCTGTCAAGGGGAGTCTGCCTCTGAGACTTTAGGGGAAAGGCTTTCTGATGCCAGACTTTCCTGAGCCTCGCTGGGGTATACCACAGCCCTGGACACATCCCAGGCTTTCCGAAATGTACACGAGAAGCAGGCAGTGGCTAACCACTTTGCTTCAGTATTTTCATTAAAATCAATTTTAAGTCTCAAAGTGGGTGCTGTGTCTTTGAGAACACAACCTGTTTGTCATGTCCCTGGCTGATGGCATGTTGCTGGTATACTGAAATTTTCAGGCACACAGTTTCTTTAAAGCCTACAGCCCTCACCACTGCAAAGAGTAGACTAATGGCAGCAGTCCATTCCCTGTCTATAACGCACATGCACGGCTATGGGTAAACGGTGTAATGAAAGGCACTCCTGCGGAAATGAACCCTTACTGTTTCACGAAAGCTTCGTAGACCCCGCTGTCTCCAGCAACGGATTCATCAGATACAGCAGCCGACACACAAGCGGTTTTCTCCCCAAGCAAGTGGATTACTCTTCTTTTTGGTAATGATTTTTCCACATCTAAGTAGGGAAGAGTGACAGCACTAATTAGGATTTCATATTAGGAAAAGTTGAATATAAAATACACACACAGTATGGTTACGAGAAATCCAAAATAAATTCCTATCTGAGAAGCAAGGATGTTACTATTCAGACCAACAGATGTGGATGATTTGGGGCACTGTGGCTTACAAGATTCTTGGGGCACCAGTTATTTCAGTCATTATTCGAGGAAGAACATGGTTTTTCCTTGTCCTGAAATATTTTTAAGGGAAGGAATGAATCACACCCATTCTCAACGGCCCCTTCCCTGTTTTAGGTATTCACTGCAGCCATGATACACACAAGGGGTAAGAAACTACCGGCCTCCCTCAGGTATTAGAGGCATTTCTGCAATAGGGAGCGTCAAGTTTCTCAGTGGCCCCTTGTTCTCCCCTTCTCTCACATGCCATAGTCTACATATCCCGTGCCACTACTCTAATAGAAGTTAAAGAAAAAAAAGTCTTCAACTTAGAGAATTCCTCACCAGTTAATACTATTAAAAATTTGTGTGTGTGTGTGTGCTCCTGAATCTTTAGCACCAACTACCACTTAACTTTTATCTCTAACTCATATTCATACACCAGCATCCTGCGGAGAGCAAGGAGCATTCATTTAAAGCTGTGTTCCTATGTAATAAGCTGCAAGCCTGTGGAGTCCTTTCATCCTCTAGCCTGCTTCCGAGCAGGGATCAGTATTGGTATGCATTTCACCCCCTTCTGAGTCGTGACTTTACATCTTGTTAAGATGTTTAAGTTTTAAGGCTTCAGATTACAGGATTGATTGCTGGCAGTGGGAATGCTTTTTCCTTGATGATGAAGTGCCTTCTCTCCGCCCACCCCCCTTTGTGAGGGGTGAAGGTGATGACATGATTTATTGATTACCCCCAGGAATAACCACAGCAGCCTGAAATTGACTTTGACAATGACAGAGACGACTGTGGAAGGACTTCGTCGTTATTCCAACTTGGTTTCTGTTATCCAGCAGGGATTGGTGCTGGAGAGCAAAATGTCTATAAAAGAAACTCAACTTTACCTGCATTAAGACTCTACAGCACTCAGGGTGATGGACAGTGTCACTGCCATGGTCAGACATCCCCTGAATTGGCCAAGCATTGCGGATCTGACCCGAAATTAGTCTTTACCCTTAAAATATGCTTTTAGTTGTTTTTCACACATGAAACAGTATTATTTGCAAACAAAGCTCTCGGATATATTTTTCTTTAGGTTGACTTTTTAACTTTTAAAATGCACATATTATTTGTTTTGTGGAATGAATATATGTATGTAATTATATGCTTCGTAGAAGCTTCAGAGACACCGATCTGTAGCACAGGCTTCTCAGACAGACACAGTAAGTAGCAGGCCCCAGCGTCAGAAGCAAGGCAGGACAAGGACGTCTGGGCTTCAGAGCCCCTGGGGGGCGATGGACCTTGAGTGACATTCTTGCTGATCTCTCCCCCTACCCAGCGTCTGCCTTCATTTACTGGCCCCTCCAAGTTGACTGAATGTTGAGAAGTGGTCATTAGCGTACACCTCAAACACATGAAGAGCAAATGCAGCTTTGAAATGTTCAAGAAATGTTAAGTAAGACCCTTCAAGTCCAAAGCACAGGAGAATGGCACAAACCCATTCCGCTTTCTCCTCTCTCCTGTCCTCTCCTCCTTTCATCATTTTCAGTGGTTTGCGGCAGGAATATGTTTAGCGGAGTGAGTATTACTTATCAGATATAATAATACCGACCACAGCCTGCAAGCTGGGCACCAGGCTCCTGTAGATACTGTAGAGGGAGGGATTACAGCATTAATCCTCTCAGGACCCTACAAGGTAGATATTGTATCACTCCCATTCACAAATGACCGACAGCACACGGGAGAGAATGAGTAACGTGCTCACCAAAACATGACCAGTCAACGGGGTAACCAAAACGTGAGTGCAGGCGTGGTTGGCTCGGGGGCAGAGAGCATCTGCCACCCGCGCTCCTAGGGGCAGAGGGAGGCCCACAGAGCCTTTCTGCTTTGCTGTCTTGCAACATCCCGGAAGCACCACAACTCACGATGCTTTTCTTTGTGGCTGATTATTTCAGGAACACGTTACTTGTACCTTCGCCACCTGCCAGGTAGTGGCACACAAACCACACAGATGTCTCCTGTGCCCTGCCTCTGCCTCTGCCCCAGGCCACTGGCGGGTAGTCTGTCTTCAGTATTTGAAATCACACAAACAAGATGGATTCTTCTCTCTTTAAATGGCGGAACTGACTGATTAAGTAATACTTAGAATTCCCAGGACCTAAGTACAAAATAAACATGCTTCTTGAAACAGCAGGAAAATACTTCTGAAGAGCCCTGTCCTCTTCTGTGTTGTGGACACACAGTAACACGTGTGGGTCTGAACAGGGCTCCCAGGGCCAGTACTGGAGCTTTCATTTCATCTTCCCTTCAGACTAGCTCTCAAATAGGCCCCCTCCTTCACCAAACAAGGGTGCCACGCTGTCCTCTTCACAACCACATCTAGCATAGTACCAGCTTTTGCTTCACAAAGGAAAACAAATACAAAAAATTAAATTCTCCCTCTGTTTCTGTCTGAGTACAAATGCAGGAGTAAGAACTCAGTCCGCTGCTCTTTTTCTTGGGCCGCAACTAGTAATGCGGCCAGAAGATGGCAGGGTAATACTATGCACAGGACTCAGCTCGCTCCAAATTCACTTTGGGCAGAAAGTAAGAGTCTGGCACGAAGCAAAAATTGTATTTATATAGAATCCCCTGGGCAACCTAAACATTGAACCCTGGTACTAATTAGCCAGTATGCTAATTGCTTTGGTTTTATTCTGTTTTAGGCCAACTTTTGTTTAAAAAAGCTCTCTTCTCTGCCTTACTTTTTCAGAACCGGAATCTGTTTAGAAGTATGAAATGCATTCACAAAGCATGTTCCTAGTCGGCTGAACACACAGAGGGTGTCTAGACAACAGAACAGATACTCAATGACTGAATTATTACGTAGGGGATGTGAAAATATCTAGGTATATCAATTAAAAACTCCTTAAATGAAGCCAAAATGAAAAAAGAGCCACAGAAAGAAAAGGGGGACGAGTACCATTTGTTTATATGGAAAAAGTAACCCTTCAATCATTCCCTTAAAATAATGAAGAGGGAACACATAAAAACAGAGATCCCCACTTACCTGCAGTTCCCTCATAGAACGGCTCCCTGGCACATTCGAGGTCTTTCTCCTCTAAAAGAGGCTGGCATGCACCTCCTGAAGCAGGATCCAGCAGGATCTGATTTTCACCAAGGCCAATGTCTGCAAAATGGCTACTCAATTCACAGTCTTCAAAGTCAGCAGTGAACTGATGGAGAGGGACGTCGTGAGAAGACATGGGAAACGTGCCTTCTAAAACCAAGGGAGAGCCGGGAGGGGACAAGGAGGAAAGAGAGGACCTTGAGGACAGAGAAGTCACAGACTTGGGGGCCTCGGTCAGGGGGGGCGTGTGGCCTGTTGCTGCAGCTGCTGCCCCACAGGGACCACTCTGGCCTGGCTGGCTGGGGGACTTGACCACTTCGTTTTCATGGATGGTGGTGATGGGTCCGGAAGGAATGTAACCACCTTTTTCTTGCAGAAGGAAGTCCAGTTTATACTGATAATCCGCATCTATCTGGTCACCCTGACTGGTGTAATAGAGCTCGCTGGAACTGAGGGAATTGAGTGAGCCTCTGCTGGAGGTGTTCAGAGAGCCCCGACTGGAGGCCAGGGAACCCAGGCTGCTCCCAGATGACATGGACAGGGTGCTGGCGGAGAGGCTGAAGGAAGAAAAGCACGTGTGTGAAAACTGCTACAATAGGGAAAACCCAAGCACAACCCCTGCTGGCTTCTTCAGACTCCAAAATATAAGAACCCAGCGAGGCCAAAAGGAACATAATCAATGACAGGGAAAAGGAACTTGCTATGACACCACATATTTCAAGGGTTTTTTTCATGAACATTTTCAACCTGGCTCTCTAAATATTCTTTAAGCAGCAATCCTACTCTTATTAAAAATCATCCCCCTTTTGCAAAAGTTACAGAAAAAGGGAGGGGGAATCAAATACCTATTGATAAATCTATCTGCATTGATAGCTAGAAGCAACTATGTAATTTAAAAATATAGAAGGGGGTAAACAGTACAAAATATTAGTGCAGTTACTTTGCTTAACAAATAAAACTTAACAAATAAAACTTATTACTTTGAGAGGGGTAAAAAGGCAGTCTTATAAAGACAAAGAGGTTACACAAAGTCCCTCGGTCTCACCCACTGTTCCTCCACTCTCTGGGCGCATATTTAAATAGTGAATATCTGGCTAAATCTCCCTCATCCTCTCTTTTTAAAAGGAGGGATGATGTGGTAAAAACGTCATTTTCCTAAGCCTGTACTGAAGCTGAAAGATACATTCTTCCCATAAGATATTTCAAATGTATTACAATTATGACCTTGGAAAAAAACACAAAGTCTATGTAACTTTAAATTTGGTCATCCAAGTTTTAATTGTACTGGTATAACTATTTTCTTTTCTTTTAAATAACTGAACTTAAAGAGAAAAGCAATCAAAGATGAACGAAAACACGCCTCAATGTAGTCAAGAAAAAATTTCCCTTCGAGAACCAAATAGGTTTACCTTTTAAGTTGTGAATGCAGATAAGTAGTTAACTTTGTAGTTTCTTCAAGTTTCTGTAGCAGCTCTTTTCTTCTCTCTTCCAATTTTAATCTAGAAAAAAAGACACAGAAATGAATTTATACATTCAAATGATTACAATAAACTATGAACTTAAGGAAAAGAAACGCAAGATTCTAAACACCATGTACCACGAGGGGAAAATCCATGTGAACTCAACAAAGAGGAAACAGAACCGCCAGCAAGAAGCAAAGTAGGCAGAAGGGCCCACAGCCAAGCCTAACGAAGGGGGATCTATGCCAAATCTAAACGTAACTGGGAATTTTTAAAATTTGGTATCCTAAAATTTTCCTAAATGGGTAAAAAAAAAAACACCTCATCCTCTTATGAGTTAAAAAAAGAGTCAGGAGGAAGACAACAAGAAACTAAGAAAGGTTACAGAATTCTACTGGCCTGTGACTGAACTTCCATTACTAAAACATTTAACGGTGATAAGCGAGAATTACAAAACATCATCCTAGGTACTGAACTTGGTAGGGGCTATTCTACAATAGTATCTGGTGATAAAAATTCCAGTCTTAAATCTGATGAGAATTTTAGCAATTAAGAAAATTATTCTAAACTCCTGAAGCAAAGAAAAGACATCAAAATAATGTCCTTTGCTATCTAATGTCCTTTGCACATCTCATCACCTGCACCAGATTATCATGAAATTTTATCCACCTGAATTCAACGGCACTAGCATTTGACGTTTTTCAAAAACTTGTGTACCTGAATGAATTATCTGAAACTATATGAAGCACCCAGGTGTTTATGTAACGAGGAGCCTGCACGAAGGTCATTCAGGTCATCTTACCGGGTCTTCAGACCTCATGGAAATGAGCCCATTCCGAGTGGTCAAAGAGCAGCAAAATGGGACTCCGGAAGCCACCAGGGTTTCCAGGCTTGGATTTGCTATCCTAGTTGTGTATCCCTAAGAAAATCACTTAATTCAGATCTCAGCTTGCTCATCTGTCAAATGGTGAGGATAATCCTACTGTGTCTACTTGCTCAGGCTGTTACAGGGATCACACGGAGAGTGTATACGTGAAAGCGCTCTGCAGACCTCAAAACAAATCCTGCTCGTTCAAGGCCTCGCTGTGACCTGCAAGGTGGTGATATGAAAATTAGCTACTCTTCTTTGGAGAAAAGTTTCCCTGATTTTCAACCTATTTGTAATGTTATGTAGTGTTTTAGGCAGTAAAAACACATGCCCACATTTTATTTATAGGCATCTAACCTTTGATGTGTCACCAATACAATTTCATTATGTGCTAAAATAAAAATAGTAATTCTTGTCATTTTGTTTAGTACTTCAAAGCATAAATTCTTAATTCACAGCTTTCAAAGGTGTATTTTGAAAAGGAGTACAGTCCCTATTTTTTAATCTCTTAAATATAAATAAAAACTCAACAAGGAAAAATATTAATACAAAATAGATTAACTGAATTAGAAGGTACATAAAGGTCTGGAGAAAGCCCCAAAATCTACCAAAATTCGTGTCTTGTGAAACAGGAAAAGCACTTTAGAAGTTTTAAAACTAAATATTGCACAAAGGAAGGCTTTTCTGGTGTGTTAAGGAGTCTGCAGTATGACATTAGAGGTTCATGATCCCCTTTGCCCTCTTCCCAGCGATGGCTCAGGCGCTGCCTTCCGGCCATTCCATGGGTTCTGTGACCTACTGAGGCCTGGCTTTCGTGTTCTTGTTCACATGTTCCCCAGCCATATCCCAGCCTCTGAGAAGGCAGGCGCTGGCTCTCTCTCCCTCTTCTTCAGGCTGTCTGAAGAGCCCGGCGCCTCTCCTCAGCACTCCCATTTGAGGGGTAGACACCTTCGTTGGGAGAAACGGAAGACATGGGAAGTCACAGAACCCTGCTAGTAGGGTGGCTGTTGCTGTCCTTCGTCAAGCACAGACTCCTGCCTCTGATGGAACCACCGCAGCCTCTCCTAGTGAGGGCTGGGAGTCTTCCTCAGATTCCTGGTGTCCTTTTTAGGAAGTGAATCCCCAACTTCCTCTGGACCAGGAATGAGAAGAAATTGTTCAGACGTCAGTCCCTTCAAGAGGCTGCATACTGGTCTCTCTAAGCCCTTCTCCAATCTCTGTCCTTCTAGTCCTCCTGGGTGGGAAAGGATCTTGTCACCTTTGTTCCTGAAAGATCCCTCCCACTGGTCCTGCTGCTCCACACCATCGTTCAGCTGCCCTTTGTAAGACATAGGTAGGGCCTTCATACCCTCCTAGCCTCCTTGGTGCCCTTAGGGAGAGAAGCACCTGCCAGCTTTCTCCTGATTCAGATCACCCAGAACTTTCCACCTAGGGAAAATTTCATGTCACCTATAGAAATAGTAAGTTCCTCTTTCATTAAAAAATAAATGACACTCATAGCCCCTCCAACCCCCCACCTACTTGCTTTAAAATTTTTCTCAGAATAAGTGGCAAAAATAATCCGATATAATCATGACTCACTGGATGGGGATTCATTCTGAGAAATGCATTGTGAGGGGACTTCATCTTGGTACAAACATCACCGAGTGCACATACACAAACCTGGGTGGTTGAGCCCACTGCACACCTAGGCTACACTGTGGAGCCTGTTGCTCCCAGGCTACAAGCCTGCACAGCATGTTACTGTACAAAACAACACAAGATTAAATCAAGAACAAGAGACACTGATGCAATCAAGAGACACAGTAAACACGAGACGGATGAGGTTACCGCTGGCATAACACAACATACCGTGTTTTTTTTTTAAGTGCTCCAAAAAAGCTTGCCCTTTACAGCAAACTTTTTTTAAAAGACGTACTCTTTCTAGAGTACACGCTAAAATAATGATAAAAAGTACAGTATGGGAAATACATAAATCAGTAACCTAGTCGTTTATTATCATGTATTCTGTACTGTACATAATTGTGTGTGCTCTACTGTTTTATGTGACTGGCAGAGCAGGCTTATTTACACCAGCATCACCACAAACACATGAGTAATGCATGTACTACAACCTTACAATGGCTACAATGTCACTAGGTGATAGGAAGTTTTCAGCTCCATTGTAAGTTTATGGGACCACTGTCATATATGTGGTCCGTTGTTGACCAAATGTCGTTATGCGGTGCATGACTATAATTAAGAAATAATTTCTAACTATTACATTGTTTTGTACACCTGACACTAATTTGAAAAAAAAAAGAAAGAATTAAAACATCTTGGCAAAATATAAGACAAAATCTCTAAGATTTGTGAGAAAAGTAGGGAGCAATGTTAAGATCTTATCAGTTATAGAAAAGCACAGCCTTTAAGGAACCTCAACAACTGCATAGAAAGAATATGAAAGACGTGTAAAAAGTCCTACACCGCACGACTGTCAGTGATTTGAGAGCAATTTCTCTTTGCTGATGATCCCACACAATGAGCCGATCCCTTTCCCATGTGCGTTCCCACCACTAGGGGGCAAGCTCAGTCACCGCCGCCTGGGTTTGCGGCGTGGCAGGGCAGTGCGGGCAGGTACAGAACACTCATAGGAGCTAGGATCGCATACAGTGGTTGAAAATTCATGTCAGTTTTTGACAGTTATAATACGTGTGCAAACAAAAATTTAAAGGCCAATGTCCAGGCACTTAGGAATAAACTCTAGTTTTAATGTTATTTCATTAGTCATTTCTGAAGGCTCTAACCCTAATAAAAAAGACAAACAAGACATCATGCCTGTAAAAGCTGATTAAAGCAAACAAGCAAATGCTTGTTTTCTCTCTCCCTGAACACATTTAAGAGCTGTTTACAGGCCCTGCCAAGATACACATACTACAGAGCTGAGATGGATTCGGTACTTTAGACATGCGTGATTATGTAACATTTATTAAGTGTTACATAGCACATGAAATATGACTGGTGTTGTATACACAGGCCATTGCATTGTGGCTGGGTATTTTGAACTTACTTCCAGGTCACCTGGAATGATACGAAGGTGAACTTCTTTTCTGTCATTCTGGCACAGGCACTGCTCCTCACTTGTTGGCCTAAAGACGTGCAGTGGTTCTAAAGGGCTACATGGTCTCTTGCTGCGACAGGTATGCACCTGTATCAGTCATCAGGGCCTGCACACAGGCCTCCTGTGCAGATGTGTGCCTGTCAAACTGCCACACAGAGGGTCCCCTGCTTAATATTCCAGCTGATCTGATTACAGAACTGGTATTTTAGGTTAAACAATCACTTTACATGTTCTTACAGAGATCAGAAAATTGCTTAGTATTTACATTTCACGTACTTCAGAAGAAGAGGGTTTCAAAGGACAAATAAAATCCAACTGAACATTTTGTGATCTGTTAAGATGTCAAAAGGAGCAACCTGTCCTTTCCTTGTGAAATGAAAAGCAATACATTTTTGCATTCTTGTAAGTAATAAAACCCAGAATAGGAAGCTTC
Organism: Rhinolophus hipposideros; assembly: GCF_964194185.1. Lineage (NCBI taxonomy): Eukaryota > Metazoa > Chordata > Mammalia > Chiroptera > Rhinolophidae > Rhinolophus > Rhinolophus hipposideros. Next base: position 28,899,917 of record NC_138050.1, on the reverse strand, counting down.
AGTTGCTGTAACAGTCCAGATAATCTTTCTTATCAGAGTGCAACACTTTATGGCTATTGTTATCAGACTCAGTCAATGGGTACTGCATTCCTGGTTTTATGTCAACATTCTTAACTATTCAGCATCTGTCACGGGCATTTTCACATTCTTAACAAACACAGAAGAGCTGTCACTGAGGGGCAGCAGGAGGGTATGCTTTATTGCTCTCCAGAAAGAAAGTCCTTTTGTGCTGGTCTTAGGTGGCTAAAGACAGATGCAACTGAGATTTCCAGAGACCAGGGAAACGGCCTCCAGGCACAGCTAAGACCCACCCACAGGTTGCACCTGTCCTGTCCTCAGGGAGGAAAACCCACCTTTCAGCCAGAGCTTGGCTGGGCGCGCCCCTCACCGACAGCAGCTCCTCCTCCAGACGCTGCCGGTCTGCTTCCAGGCGCTCTAATTCATCTCGAGTCCGTTTTTGCGGAGTGACAAACTGAAGCTCTTTCAAAAGTTCTTCTTTTTCATGAATCAGCATCAGCTTCTCCTTCTCAATATCCAGCGCCCCAGGCCAAGCATCACTGTCCAATTTCGACAATTCAATTTTTAAGTTGGCCATACTAAAATAAAGAGAGAAAAGAGGTGTGCACATACTTAGAACTCCCAAGAAAGGGTAAACACAAACCATGCCAGGTTTGGGTTTAAATGCTGAATTTCCTCAATAAACCTTACCAGAAAAAGGTGTGATCACCTGGTATGAGTAAGAGCCACAGCCTGCAGCCTAGTCTCTGGGCCCAACTCTATACTTAGTTGTCAACCGCTTCATTTTCCCACCTTTAACATATGAGTAAGCACACTCACCTATCTGAAAAATAGGGTGAAGGTCAAAGCACAGAAAAGCTTAAAAAGCAGAGAGCTTTGGAAACCCAGTGCAGGTCAGCCCTGATGTGTGACTGCCTCTGTGGGGTTACAGGGGAAATACCTGGAGGGCTTCCATTAAAAAAACCAAAAAAACAGGTAAATGAGGCCTGAAGTGGCATTATTATAGATTTTGTTCTTGTAGGAAAAGACGCTGTCCCCTAGTCAAATGGTAGTCCCCAGGTAGGTTGGGCAGCAACTAGGACATTAGCCAGTCAGGGAAGGGAAAAGGAGAGGAGAGAGCAGCAGATTGGCCAACGGGTATTGAAACAGTCAACACATCCAGGCTCTACCATCCGCAAGTAAAGAGGACAGGGGCTGGCTTCCTCCACCCGCATTCCCCTTAAGCTGTGCACTGTGAAATCCCTTCCCTATCAGGGTGTTGACTGGTGTCTACACCTCTTATTGAGCTGGCATGTAGACATCCTTGCATTCGACCTGGTTGTCCTCAATAGACCGTCATTTGGCTGCACAGGAGCTGACTACCTGGCAGACCTCCAGCAGCACAGGCACCACCAGAGTGGCAACAGGTGCTGAAGTGAGGTGACGGGGACTAGAGGAGGAGGAAAAAGCAAAGGGAAACTTCACTGGTTTCACAATTTTGCCCGACTCTAGGTTTCACTCTGTCCAGAGCTTCACACTAAATGGTCAAGTGAACTCCTGATTCAGTAAGACTATTCTGACCACCTGAATCAAAAAACTTGGTCTGTGGCACGGTGAGGACAACCTGGATTGTTCACAAGGTAAATGGCACATGGCTATTTTGATCATAAGCACAAGATCAAGATAAACTACGAACACAACTGATGTTGGCACAAGACTCAGTAGTCCTGCAAAAAGGTTGGATGATTACTTTGGACATTGTTACAGCACATACCAGAACATAAAAAAACAGATAGAAAGGCGGAATTTCGTTTTTCCTTTTTGATGGAAGAAGTTGTAGAAGGGAAGAAAAAAGGTGAGCAAAAAATGTTATCAGGACAAAGATGGAAGTAGTACCACATTCCTGTGCCGTAAGTTTCTTGTTTTAGTTAAAAATAAAATTGCCACCTTAAAGTGGCACTGCATATATAATGCACTTTTGATTTTCATCCACCATCTGCATTTATGATAGATGTAACATCAGCTATTCTTCAGCTTTCACCACAAAACCATAAACAACTGTCTCAATGTACTGGAAAATTAATCATCAAAATGCTAAATAAGCATGATATTATTAGCTTCATTAAGCACATAAAACAAAGGCTGGAGGAGAAAACAGGTTTCAGAGAAACACAGCCCACCTCTTTACGTATTCAGAATTGAGGAAGAAAAAGCATTTTCAACATATGTATAAACCCTTGAGATTTACCTTCTCGTCAGCATCGCTAATAACTTTAAAATAAAACCTGGAATTAGGTAATAGAACAGCAATGCAACCAAAAGGGAAAGAACCAGCACCTTACGTTTTGATGGGATTGAGTTAATCAATGGAACTGGCAGCAACATCGTGATGAAGGAAAGAATGGCACCTATGACTGTGTGATCAGGCATTAGGTCGATCTAGAATTTTATTTGGAAAGGTATACTAAATCTGGGGAACAAAATAAGATTTTGGGGAACACCTGGGACGAGAAGTGCTGTGCAAGCTCCAGATGGAATGAACTGTTAACAGCCGATCCCAGGGAAGCTGAGTGAAGCCCCAAAGAACCCAGGGCATGAGGCCTGGTTCTCCAAGATTAATTCTGAGCTATGGCCACTCACTGTGCCTCAGAAAACCAGGCGCAAATCCTGGGCTTTGTTTACAGCAGAATCCAGGAGCTCTAACTGCTAAAGGGTTGGCATGCTCACAGCCAAAGGGCTGCAAACAGCCTCCACCACGGGCTTCCATATCGCCAGGTCACAAAACCACAAAGCAATTCTCAGCCTTCAGTGAGAGCACGGCACTACCCTGGGAACTGAGAAGCAGACGATAAAGTACATGGGTTTTCCTTACCTCAAGAAATTTATAATCTACCTGGGAAAATTTATAGGCATTAAAATTAGCCAAGTAAAATGTTTTCACAGAGACCAAGTGACTTGCTCAATCTCACTACATGGTGAATAGTTTATGGAAAAGCTTTGGGATCTTTTGGTAAATTGGACAACCAAGAAATATTAGTTTAACAGAGGATACACAGAGGCAAATACTGTATTTAGGGAGATCGAATAATTAGTTTGGCCAGATAATGCCAAAGGACTTTGGCCAATTACCTATAAATTATCGTCATCACCAAAAACAATGGATATACTTTAATAGCTATCTGATGGTCTTCCTTATGGTAGGAAACCATGACACTCTAGCAGGTTCTCAGCTGAGCTTTTCATGCTCAGGGAGAAACATGATAAATTTCTCTGTCCCTTGCAGAGTGATAATGCAGTTTTCCCCCCAGCGTATTCCTAAATGATATATCAATAGCATTTTTAAACTCTTAAAAGGAAAATAATGATATCAGATGTAGTATTAGTATGACTCTCTCCCTCAAAATAAGTAAGGTGTCCTATATTATGAAAACAAGTTGAGCCTGCCTATTAGATAAGGATGGTGAAGTCTCTTATGCCTTACCCATTCAGAGTCACAAGGTAAGAAAAAGACAGTAGAGGGTTTACTAGGAGATTGTGAGGTAAAGGAAAAACAAGCAGCTGTCTTCCTTCTCTCAGAAGTCACTGGAACAGACACCTCAGTATCTTCAAGGACTTTAGCCGGATGTCTTCCTTTCAAAGCAAAGGAATGTATGTGCGTAAAGCTAGGTATCTTACAACTCAACTGCTATCAAGTCCTGTACCTGGGCCACTGTATGTTTCTATCTTTGCACTTTTAAGTATTGTACAAGCTCAAAGCTTCTGTCTTCCAGAAGAGGAGACAATTTCATTCCCACACTTCTTACTAATTCTTGTTCTTCAGCTTTGGGGAGAGGGGAATGGAAGAGACAGGCGGCAGAGAGGGGACTCGGCACCTCTTTCATTCTAAAAAACTAAAGGATAGTCTCGGTAAGAACGTGTAGGGAGTGCCCAGCAGATGTCACTATAGGAATAAAGATTAATTCTAGGAACGAAAACACTGTTGGAGCCCTCTGACCACTGAACTAAACAGCTGCCCCATTGTTACCTTCTTTTGGCTTCTTCATACTGTAGGCTCAGCCTGACCTTTTCAGCTAAATTTGATCTACTTCTCACTCCGATCTAGTAAAAAACAAAAGGGAAAAAGTCAATTAACTCTGCTAATGAATGAAGGTAAACTGCTTTTGTTTCTGGGAAGCACAAGTAATTGAAAAACTAAAGAAGATGGTACTGAAATTGAGAGCACCATTTTAAAACGGCACTTACTTTATAGTCTCAGTAGGGGCAAAACATTTCTTTTTAACTCAAGCTTGTCTGTCTTTCAAAAACTTTAACATCATTTTCTCCACACATTAAATTCAAGATAAAAAAAATATCAGGTAAATGTTTCTGGTATCTCAAAGTTTATGAAGGGTGTACAGGTCAATAAAATTTATGAACTAGAACTAATTTCCTTGTCTTTATGAGCCAAAATTTCCATCATTTAGCTTTCGACTGCATAAAATAGAAACTAAATAACTTTAAAAAATAATTTTTCAAATAGGTAGGCCCTACTGTTGATCTGTGCCTGTTTTACTTTTATAGCACATAATTCAAAGAAGTAACAGAATATGAAAATAACTGGGAACTTATTGAAAATCTGCTAATGGCATGCGAAATGGGAGAACACACATCCATATCGTGATTAAGGTCCATCAGGGACAGAGCTGGGGCCAGTCCTTCCACATGGGTAACTTACATCTCCGGAGATGCTTGTTTGTGACCCGGCATCAAGGGTCTGTCTGGAGAGAGAGAAATGAGAGTTCACAGGACTGGACCTCAAGTCCGGCTCAGATCTGCCAATGCTCTGATCCAAATGAAACCGCTCCTGCAGCTTAGCAAGGCTCTGTGCAAGGAAGACAAAGTACTTCATAAATCTTAACATTTTAAGAGGGAAAAACTTCCCCACCAGGTGAAATTAAAGAGCTAATCTCAATGGAAAAAAACAATAACTTAATTTTTAGTAGGTACTTAGCACTTTAAATTATTGAAAAAATAAGAGTAGAATATAATTTTGCGCATACACACATATGACCTGGGAAGTATGTGAGAACATATTAAACAGGTTATCTTAACATTCCCAAAACAGTCTGGTAATTATTCATCCTGTGAATAATGATATCTTTATATTTAATACATGTATTTCTTATTTATTAAATTTCATTAAAAAGAAGTCTCTATTTTAATAAGAACTACTCACTTTATGTAGTAGAAATTATGAAAACACGGAATACCTATAATACAATCTCATTTTAGGTATAGCAAGACAACTTCTTACTTAGAAGACTTCTCTCATTTTACATCTGGACAGGACCTGAGCGGTTATTTCGCTCACATTAATGTTAGAGATTAGGAAACAGAGGCCTAGAAGTTACAGTACTTGCAGCGAACCAGAGCCCGTCTGTATGTTGACTGCATGGCACTACCTAAAGTGACATGTTTGGTTTGGTAAAGTGAATAATCAAAAATGAAAGTGCCTGCCGCCAGCACCAGGTTTAATAATACCGAGTTTACTTTAGAGGGAGGATGTGAGCAAATGAAAATATGAAAAATTTTATATAAATTGCTACCAAAACAAAACAAACTTACAAAACACTAATAAAAATGGTAAGAAACATATTATCAACTTTAAGAAGTATCAAATTATTTCAAAATTCCCAAAATGCAAAATTACATGGGTTCAAAAATATTTACCTAATTCAAACAGCACTCTGAAAACTGATATTAAGTAGTTGAATATGGTATTTAAATGTAGAGGTTCTATTAAGAATGCAAATTCATCATTGGCTCTAACATTTTCCCAAAGACACAAACTAAATCCTTACTCAGTTAGGTAAAGAGCTCAAAATATCTGAAATACAAAGAATTCTCAGTGCTTGTGATAATTATGGGATGGAGGGGGCGTAAGAGGAGGAAGAGATACACTCTTCAAAAAAACCACTTGACTATATCTGCTAAATAGAGATATTCAGAAGGTAGAATGGTTGTTTTGTTTTTTCCACACGAGGCTGGGTTATTGGGAGCTAAGATCCGTAAGTTGAGAACTATCCAGGTGTACCGAGGGGATGTACTGCCACTAGCAGATCTAGGGTAACTACAGAGGGTGCCAAAAAATGTATACACATTTTAAGAAAGGAAAAACTGTATTAAAATTAGGCTGATGGTAACCATTTTGAGCAGCTCTTGTAATTGCAGAAGTCAAACGTAACTTGTATTCGTCTTTTGTTAGCGGTATACAAGTATATTGAGTATAACAATTTTAATACAGTTTTTTCCTGTACCTAGCTAGTACCTCAGAATCAACAGGGATGGGAGAAGGTTTTCCAAGTTCCTTACATAAGATACCCATCCCTTCAAGGTATATCCTCTACCTACTGAAGACAGGTGACATGCCTTTTACATATCCTGGGATCACTGGTTTTGATAATCCTACTTATCAGGGTTCCATATGAAATTTTCTGTGAGTTGCAGGGTGCACAGGCACGCTAACCTCCATATATGGGCTCCATCCAGAACCCACCACCCACTGTCTCAGAGACCACCCAAAGCCTGCCTTCAAATAAGTATATCAGAACTTTGGAACCAATCTGTTTTCTTCCAAGGCAGCCTTAGCGACTGGAACAATCCATGGGACCAAATTCTGTACGAATGGGGTGGGGATGATAAAGGGCCATCCAGACTCTGAGGGTGAACTTCTGCCTCAAGGAGAGCTTCTGGGGCCCCAGAAGTAGTAGTTTTACTACTAGTAGTAGTAGAACATTTACTTAACAAAATGTTCCATAACATACCTGCATCAGATCTTGTTTTTCTTTTTCTCCTGAGCTAATAGCCTTCCGGATAGATTTCAGTTCAGTTAGAATGGCTTTAGCTTCACTAAGTTCATAGCCACTCTGGCCTCCAGACATTTTTTTATCAATTCTGTTAAAAGAGGGGGAAGAAAAAAGGAAAAAGAAAAAAAAAATTACAGAATGACAGAGAGCAAATTAAACAGACGGAGGTATGGGTCTGGGATTGCTCTGTTGGCTGATTGTCTTACTCCTTGACTCTCACGTAGCAGGGTCTTCTTTTCCAGCCGAGTGTTTCTCCTCTTGTCTCCTCTAATCACTTGTAGCTAAGATTCCTCCCATTCCCCAGCTTATACCCAGGGCCCTTTCTAATCCTTTTCAGATTAGGTCTTTTTGTTTTCAGTCTGTTTGGGGGATCCCACTGCTGGCAGAACTCGAGTCTCATCATATGCTGATCTGCTCTCCATCCTGAGAAAGGTGAAGGACATGGGGAAACAATTTCACAGACGGACAGAGATGCCAATACACTGGACAACCACAGGAGCTACCGATTCATCACTGCTGCCTAATTGTACACGCCAGAATGTCTGTGCCAAACCAGTGCCTACAGTTTGGTAGGGCTTTGATGAATGGTCGTGATTATTACTTACACTAGTGAGCACCCTCCAATATTAGGATCATGCAGTTATTTTCTCATTTCTTTTTAAATATCTGAAAAGTATTCATTCTGTTTTTGTCATAGTCTTGAGTCGGGATAAAATTGCTTGCCTTGCTAAATGAGTTCAAACCTAGGAATAAGGCAGAAGGGCAGCTGTGTTCATTTGTCAGCTACCATTGAATAAAGAGCTCTTCAATGAGCTGATTTATGACCCCTGCAGAGCTGCCTACCAAATGTCCTTACAGTTCACATGTCACCCTATGTCAGAGGATTTCACGTAACCTAATTCTTTGTGTTTGAAGGGCCCAACCAAATTACCTAATTCTTTTTAAAGAATGGTTTAACAATTTCTTCACTATTACTCTCCTGGTTCCTCCCACCACCTATGCTGCCCAGGGTTCTTTGTGAACACGACTGGGCTTCACTGGAGGAAGTAGGGCTAAGCCTCCACCCTATCAGTCAGCAGCTCTCCTTCTCGGACACACACAGAGAAAAGCCACCTATTAAACGAGCTCTGAGCTCATTTGGTTTAAAACATTTAATGATTTATATTTATTTCAATGTGAAGGCTACAATCTGAAAACACACATACGCACACACACAAAATGCCATCTTTCTTCACTCTTCCAAACAAAGTTTACTCAAATGTAGTGTATGGGTAATATATTTCCCCAAGTGCTATTTTAGTAAATATTTTAAGCTGCTGAACAAGCAATTAAAGTCTTAAAGAACCTAAGAAAACAAAATTTCATCATAAGGTTATTTGATAATAAAGTACAAATAATGAAATCACTGAATTAAACCCATATACACAGTGTTTAGGGTGGGAAGGGATCCTAGAGATCTGCTAGTCACACTTCCTCCAAATAAAGGGACGAAGGCCAGAAAGTTTATGCAAATTTAGGTCCTAAATTGTCTAAACACTTAGCTAATAAAGTGACAATCCTCAAAATAAGACTCAGGCTTGGAGCTCTTGTGACTATTAGAAGATTTGATTAAAACACTGTAGGTACTTTGAATATTGGTTAATTTCATTTATTTGGGAAGGGATTTACCAATGAAATCATTGGGTTTCTTAAGTATTAAATTTAGTTGAGACCAAAGGCTTATTTTGATTAAAAAAAAGAAATCTTTGTGTTTTTGTGAAATAGCAAGTAATATAGGTGTCTCAAACTGTGTCAAAGTGAATTTTTAAAGCCCAAGTAATTTCTTTGTATTTGTGTAAAACTTTCAGAATTTAACAGCAAAACAAATCTTTAATTCAGAAGTCAACTTTATCATTTGAAAATAAAAAAGCAGGTTTATTTCTGTTTTCAGAAATAAACTTTAATACTGAAAAACAAAAGCAGGACTATTTCAGGACCGCTAATTTTAATTTCAGAGAGCTTTAAAGATAGATGACAATTTCTTGGGTATCCACGGCTCAATTGAATGTTGAATACGTCAAGAACAAGCCATCTCAGCTCAGCGTTCACCAGGGAGCCCCTTTTGGTCTTTTTTCCCCTGCTTCCGCCTCCTTTGTACCTCTCTACTTTAAATGTTGCTTTTTTCCATTACCGCCATGCTTCTCCTTTTTCTTCTCCACTTTTCATGCTGTCTTTTTTCTCTTTTGACCATAACTGACAATAAAATATTAGCACTATTTGTTAATTTTTAAAACAAACTACTGTGTTTTTGGTTCTTAATTTGGGAAATACTGTTTTACATTTTTCCTTACAATTAAAAAATATTGGGGGAGCGTCTGTGAGTACCCTATAATTAATTCTCCCCTATGACTTTTTGGTCTCTTCTGAAAGAGAAGAGATTATGATTTTGTATGAAATCCCTTGAAAATAAGTACCCTAGAGCCAAACTTTCATAGAATCTATATATGCTTTTGGCATTCTGGGTGTTTCATCATTTCCCCTTTTACAGTTTTGAGTGAACACTGGAGGTGGCAAAGTGGAAATATGTTTCTTCTTGGTATCCGTCTACATATAAGCTACACCCTTGCTTAGGCCAAAGTCAAATTTGGGATCACAGACTGAAACAAATAAATGTAAAGAATAAAACCACATTCAATCATCTAGTATGAACTATTGGACCAAGTTAAATAAACGCCTCAGTTTAAGTTAGTGTAATTCCAGATTCAACAAAGATATTTCATTCTATTATGAATAAGTGAAAAGTTACAAAAGCCTGCAGTGGGACTCTATTTAAATCTTCCTGAAATAAATTTTGTCATAATCCCAAGTAAAAGTCCCTTTATAGTATCGGGACCGTGGTTTCTTGAAAAGTGTGGTCTCTGGGTTCAATCAATTATTATTCAATGTTCTCGTAGAGCGGTGGTTAACATTTGAATGAAAACAGCTTTATTTTTGTCTACAGTTAAGATCCTAAAGAGGTCTCGAATGTGAGATATCATATCTTTCTACTCTTGGTTCAAGGGATTAGAATCATTACAAGAGAATGCCTGAATTTCTACAACAAATGTCTATTGTTTTTCTGTGGAATGTTATTGACAGATTCTTAAACATGCCTTAGATTCCTATAAAAACTGCTTGCAAGCAAACTGCTTTGAAACAATATAGCACTGTTATATCAATATAACAAAAACAGCAAGTTTGGCTAACCTTTAATCCCTGGTGGTGACATGAGTTATAATTTCACGTGCCTTGAAAATGTTTAACGTATGGCTAAACATTTTGTGGCGCTCTTCAAAATGTGTTTTCTCTCTCTACTCCTGCCGCAAAGCCCTCCTTTATGTTGACAATTACTAAATAACACACTTGTGTCATTGTAGGTCTGCCCAGTTTTTAGGGGAGCTCTGCAACCAACTGAAGTTCTTAGAGCCTAGCTATACTTAAGAACCACCTGGGGATCTCATAAAATATACCTGGGGTAGAGACCAGAAAGGTATTTTTTTAAGCGATCCTCAGATTATTTTAATATGCAGTCAGATTTGACAACCACTAGGATGGGAACATCTGAGAGAATCTCATGGTCAGGGTTATGAGGTGAGTAGGCATGAAAGAAATAAAACCATTGTCTGAAACTAAAGTCACATGACTGGTGCTCAAGAGTGTCATTCATCATCCAAACATACAGAACAATCAGCTTATGTTTGCCTGGATAGCGAACACACAGGATCTTTAAAAGGGGTGATGCCTTACCGCCTTCGATTGCTACTGAGGGAGATGAGGGTAAGAACATGACACCGCTCAGGGAAATCCCTGTAAATACTGCAGTATGCTTGGTTGCATGGAGTCCTGTACCATAGAGGGAAGTCAAAAGCAGCTGAACGCCTTTCGAGGGATAACGAACGCCTTCAACCCTTTCTGTGGTCACTTGGCTATAAGCCATGAGCTGCATCCTTTGCATCCGAGTCCCTGTGGGTGGGGACTGTGAGTTGGAAAGTCTCTGTGAGCCTATCAGGGTTTAGTTAAGCTGGGCCTCATTAGCAGGGAGAACAGTGGCTTCCAGGGGCTGGGAATGGGGCAGGAGTTTCCAGTTCCTGCAACCCTCTGTCATTTACATCGGCATTTAACCTGCCTCAGCCCGAGCTGTGACAAGGGCCCATCAGACGTCAGCATACAACTGGAAAGGACAGAAGGCACCTGGGAAATGAGGAACTCACTCAGCTCCTCTGCTGACAATCCCAACGGGCTCCTGAGATCATTCTCTGTCGGCCTCCAGGTCCCACCTGGGGCTGACAGAGGCAGAGGGACGCCTCCAGCCTGGCTCAGGGCAGTGGGAGGAGGCTCACCCAGGGCAGACCCCGAGAAGAGCGCAGAGAGGTCCTTCTGTGCCTCGTCTCTCAGCTCCGAACCTCAACCTTACAGCAGCTGGCAGGTGCCCAGGACACAAAGTTAAGTTTTTCACTTTGGTTTCTTTGGATCTCCAATGATTAATAAAAACTTGAGACCTTTTCAAAGCATATAGATTTTCCCAAGTTTTTTTGTCGGTTGACTGTTTTTTCGTTTTTTAGTCCAGAACTTTGGACTTTTTACTTTATGTTTCTTTGAGAAATCTCTTACATAGTCCGTACCTCTATTTTCTTTGTATTAATTAGGGGGCTTTGAATTACTCTAGTCAATTTCAGTATTTTTATACTCACTGTTGCAGTGTTTCAAAGCCTTGTTCTTTATAGAGCAATTCTTGCTTCATCTGTGAGAGTTCCCTCTTCAGCTTTTTAACCTTTTTTGAGAAATCAAGGTAAATATGAATGTTTGTAAATAATTAGCAACACTGTTTTAAAACATAATCCATTAGTAAACTATTAAACACATAAACACAACCCTTAGTTGAACATTCACTCTACTAGTCTCTCCTTGACATAAATTCTACGAAGGCTGGATTAATTATGTTTAAATTACCAACAATGTATCGTATTACTAATATTTACCTTCATCATCTTATTTAGCAACATTCCTATTGTCGCCATGTTGTGACACACAACCAGTAAGGGGAGAGTCAGAACTTTAAAGCGAGGTATCTCTAAGTCTAGACGTTTGTACTTATCCTTGCTTCACTGCGCTCCAAGACCACTGGCCACGCTTCTGCTTCTCATACCTGTCAGGCAGCACCTGTCTCAGTGCTTCTGCATGTGCTCAAAGGCTTTCCCCTCAGATTTCCAATAGCTGACTCTGTGTCACTCAGGTCTCAGCTCACATGGTACCTTTTCAAATAGGATTCCTCTAACCACCCCACTCATGCCATTAATCTGTTTTATTTAGTTCGTAGTATTTTTCAAGAGCTGAAATTTTCTGTGTACTTGTTTATTTTCTGTCCCCCATAGGAAAATAAGCTACATCCACCAGCTATATCCCAAGCTTCTAGAACAGTACCAAACATAGGTGATCAATAAATATTTGATATCAAATTGATAAAAATATTTTATCCTATTGTCAAGTATATTCTTTGGTAATAAGAATAGTAAAATCTCTTATGTCAGAAAGATAGCAAAAGCTGGTCTACAAATGGCTATCAGAAACTTATTTCCATATGTGAAGTTATAGCCTTAAGTTTTAAGCACATTCTATTATATAGTATTTCAATATGCTTTTGAACTTTTATCTCCTATTTATTCTACCCATTCCACAGATATTTACTGGCTCTCCACTACCCTGTCTCCCCAAAAACAAGACCTAGCTGGACCATCAGCTCTAAGGTGTCTTTTGGAGCAAAAATTAATAGGAAGACCTGGTCTTCTTTTACTGTAAGACCAGTATAACATAACGTAACGTAACGTAACGTAACATAACATATAACATAATACTCGGTCTTATTTTACTATAAGACCTGGTCTTATGTGATATAATATAAAAGACCAGGTCTTATATTAATTTTTGCTCTAAAAGACGTCTGGCTAGGTTTCATTTTGGGGCAAACACGGTATGTCAGGTCCCAGGTCTGAAGTATGAACAAAACAGACATGATCTTTGCGTTCAATGGTCTTATAGAATAATGGGGAGCCAGATATTGAGCAAATTACCATCTAATGAAATAAATCTTGCCAATTACCATAGGTGAGATAAAGGAAAAGTTCAGGAAACTTCAAGATATAAAGGAAGATGGGACCTAATTTAGTCTGAAGGGTTGGATAAAGCCTGTCTGAGGAAATGATGTTTAAGCTGAGAGGGTTAGTGGGGCTTCACTTGGTAGAAAGGGGTTCTCAAAAGGCACAGCTTGTGGACAAACCCTATTCTGGGGGGGAAGGGAGCAGGAACTCAGCGAATCTCTGGGATTTAAAAAATGTTACCATTGCTGTATTATAGAGGTGGTACGTAGCATGAGATTGGATTGGAAATGAAGGCCTGATTATATGGAGTCTTGAAATCATGTTGAGGATTTCTAAGTCTTATCCTAAGAATAGTAAGAATCAAGGAGGGATTTTAAAGCATGATCTGCTTTAAGATTTTAAAAGATCCCTGTGGTGACTCTGGTGATCAGACCAGAGAGGCCAAAAGGGGCCATTGCAGCTGCACTAGGGGTTGGTGAGTGAGCAGTGCTAATAGCGAGCAGAGCCCTGAGGAAGAATATATTTTGGAGGGAGAATCAACAGGATGTGATGATGGCCTCAGTGCGGAGAGTGAGGGAGAAAATGTGTCAAAGATCACTCCCAGGATTTTGGCTTGCCCGCTGGGTGCATGGAGGTGCTTTCGTGGAAAGTGGGACAAAATCTGGGAAAAGATAGGGTTTTCTTTAACATATTTTTCTGATACCCGTGAGACTTCAAAAAGGCAATTGGAATATGTGGACTTGATGTTCAAAAGAAATGCCTGGACTACAGATACAAAATTGAGAGTCACTGACATAAAGATGATATTTTAAATGTGTGAGAATAAGGAGGATCACCTACAGCGCATGTATATTGAAAAGAGAAGCGGGTTCAGAAACATGCGTTCGCCATCTTCATCTCAGAAATCTACTACAGGAAGAGACAAAACACACCGTGAAGTAGTGGCAAGAGAAATTGGAGGCAAAAAAGAGAGCATCATGGAATATAAGAGAAAAAAAGTCAAGAGGAATACTAGGCACGATGAGGAATGAAATGACAAGCACACGTGCTGTGTAAAACTTGTGTTTGTATACCTAAGGCATAATACTTTGGATATAGAAGATATTTAATAATCGATCTGTTGAGTTTATCTGAGTGTTTACAAGTTTGTGCCTTAAGGCAGTGACATTTTATTAGGGAAATTCAAACAACTGTGCTGCAAGGCCCAATGTATAATTACAGAGAGAAGTATAAACAATGCCACTGGAATCCCGAGGAGGAAAGGATTGGGAATGTGGGCTGACCGACCTCATGGAGGAGGAGACATCTGAACTGGATTTGGAAGGTGTTGTAATTCATGAAGAGCAATGAGCAAATTCAGTGTATCAGAAAGACATTACAGTTTTAGTATCAGACTATTGCATGTCCAAAGAGCCATCAGTAATCAACAGCTCATTCCACATGTACTTCTACTTCTGACAGGACTCCCAAGAGCTTTTTACCAAAAAGACTGTAACATTTTATTTTAAAACAACAACAGATAATCCAAAAATAAACAGTAACTCAAATAGCTGAAGCCTATCTTTACCTTTGAAAACACAGTTGATAGCGAGACTACTTAGAACAACTGAATTAAAACAATTAGTACAGCTCATTGACATAAAATAGCATTCTACTTAAAATCATTTGGACTGTGATGACACACCAATTTCATTTTTTTCAAGAATTATCATTTAAAGTCTAAAATTAGTATTTGACAATTCAGACTCTAAGTAATGTGAGTGACATTTTATTGTATGTTGAGTGACAGTGATAGAGAAAGCTAACCTATGCTTTCTTTTCTTACACATTACTTTACATAAAGTTGGCTGTAAGCTACTGTTTTTATTTTGGAGGGTCTTCTTTCTCATAGTTAACAAAATAAAATGTTTTTTATTTTGTAAACTTTTTCATAGTTTCATAGCATATGAACATAGCATACGAACTTTTTCATAGTTTCATAGCGTAGAAATGTTTCATAGCAACATTTTATTTTGTTAACTATAAAAAAGTTTGATTCGATTATACTGACAAGTGAAAACAAGTATTATTTCCAACCAGATATTATTTACAATTGTTTTTGGTTTTAAGACTATGGTCTTAATTAGTTCAACAACCTTTCTTCTTGGAAAACAATTTGACACCATTAGCTACTAGAGGATCATTATTTCTACTCTTCCATTCTTAAATGTAGGACACAGAATGTAAAAACAAATGTCCTTGGGTCACAGCTAAAGGATTAAACTAATGCTGACTGGCAAATTTAGCACAATGTGGACTCTGCTAGGAAGTAATAATGAGAGCTAAAATTCAGGAGAACTTTATGTATTCCAGATATTGCGCTAAATATAAATATCTATTTTTTTTTAATTAAAGTTTATTGGGGTGACAATTGTTAGTAAAGTTACATAGATTTCAGGTGTACAATTCTGTATTACATCATCTATAAATCCCATTGTGTGTTCATCACCCAGAGTCAGTTCTCCTTCCATCACCAAATATTTGATCCCCTTTACCCTCATCTACATATTTTTAATCCTCACAACTCCTTTCTTAGATAGATACAGTTTATTTCTTACTTTATAAGTGAAGAATCTAAGGCCTCAAGAGAATAAGTAAGTAATCTGCTGAAGGTCTCACTACTATTAAGCAGCAGAGAGCAGTCTAGAACACAGGACATTTTTTAAAAACTGCAATTACAAAAGTTTTAGTTATTAATGGCATGATAATATATGTGAGATCAAAGACAAACTAGAATTGTAGCAAAATGACCTAAATAAAACCTATGGCCTTTATTTTATCTTCCAAACTTCAGCCAAACCGAAGATATGAACAGCTCCACAAGCCCTAGTGCCTGTGTTGTTTTCTCTTACACACTGAGCTTTCTGTAGCCGTAGCCAACCATCTAATTGTACAGACCTATTTCTATGGAATTAAATCTCAAAGCCCAGAGGACCAAATTGGAGACAAGAGAGCCATGACTTTTGCACATTTCCTGCTTTCTATACTGACTGCACTAAAGCAACTGACATTTTAAATTGATTTTAAAGTTATTTCTGAAAACCAAGAAGGTGCTGTGATTAAGTGTGTTAAGTATGACTGGAAATCATAGCGCTTCTTATTTCTCTTACAATCATATTGTAATAAGGAGAGAAAGAAGATGACAATGAAGGAAAAGTAAATTCCCGAAACCTATGGACCTTGGAAGGATCACAAGACAGGCAGGTTTCATAAGTCTGCCCTAAAAGTGAACCTGGCAAAATTAACGTCATAACGAGTAAAATGGCATTTTACTAATGACTACCTTCCCTTTTCACCATGTTCTCTATTGTCTTGCTGGGAGCTCCTTAAGCAAGCCAACAAAGGGCAACTGTCAACCTGCTCCTTCTGGAAAGCCTTCCCTTCACGACCGCTTCCACATCACTAAAAAAGCCTCACCTTTAAGGAAATGAGAAATCAGTTCCAGATATTCACAAGATTAATCATAAATTTTTTTTTTTTTTACTTTACTAAAAAACAGAGGAAAATAGAATCCCACCCAGATGCTTTTAGAACCATTGTTGATGACTAATAAATGAATTCTGTCATCAGAAACAAGATGACTGAGTACAATATTGTTTTAAAACCCAAACTTTAAACAACAGAAAGGAAAAAGAACAAAGCTACTGAGAAAAATTGTATGAAACATTTATGAAATGTACTACTTTGAGATACAATAGATCGAAATATGGTAAGTTAAGGCTAGATCTCCACAAGTAATTAAAATAAACCAATAAGTTGCCACAGGACTCAACATAGCCTAGAGTAAGGTCTCCTTTGTGACTATTCCATGTGCACTCAAAAATATTATGTATTTTGCTGTTTTTAGAAAGCATGTTCCATAAATGTTAATTTGATAAGGTTAGTTGATGGTATTGTTAACAACTTCAATAACTGTGCTGATTTTGTCTGTATATTCTATCAATTACTGAGAGAGAAGTGCTGATATATCCAACTACAATTGTGAATTCATATTTCTCCTTTCAGTTTTATTGGTCTTTACTTCAGGTATTTGAAGCTCTGTTATTATGTGTATATACCTTTAGGATTATGTATATGCACATCATTATGTCCCATGATTACCTGACTTAATTAATAGAAAATCCCTAGTAATAATATCCTTATTTTAAACTTTACTTTGATATTAATACGACAACCACAACTTTCTTTGCATTTGTATTTTCATGGTATATATTTTTCACTCCTTTTAATTTTCAGCCTATCTGGATCTTTATATTTAAAATAGGTCTGTTTTAGCCATCATAGAGTTGGTTCTTATTTTCACCACTCTGATAATTTCTGCCTTTTAATTGGAGCATTTAGACCATTTATACTTAATGTAATTATTGATATAATTGGGTTTAAATCTACATTTGTTTTTTAATTGTCATATATATTCTTTTATCCTTTCTATCTCTATTCCTGCCTCCTTTTAGATTATTATTATTATTATTATTTTGTGATTCCATTTTTATCCCCACCATTGGTAATACCTCTGTATTTTCTTAGTGGTTATTCTAGGGCAGGGATCAGCAAATGGCAGCTGTGGGTCAAATCTACCCTGTGGTCTAATTTTTTATGGCTAATGAGTTAGGACTAGTTTTCGTGTTTTTGATAATTTTTCCCAAAAAAAGTAAAAAGAAAAATCTGTGACAGAGTCTGTATGTGGCCTGCTACATCAGTTTTCTGTCACTGAAGAATAAATGATCACAAAATTAGCAGCTTAAAATTATACCCATTTAATAGCTCACAACGTCTGGCTGGGTTCTCTATTCAAGATATCAAAAAACTGAAATTGAGGTGTCTGCCAGGCTGAGTTCTCAGGTGGAGGCTCTAGGGGAAAATTCATTCTCAACTACATTCTTGCTGCTGGCAGAATTCAGTTACTATGGCTCTAGATAGGAATGAGATTTAGTTTCCTTGCTGGCTAACACAAGAGGTCACTCTCTGGTCCTTTCCATGTGGGTTTCTCCATCTTTACTACAGAAATGGTACACGAACGCCCCTGTGCTTCAAACATCTGACTTCCTCCTCTACAACCAGCCAGAGAAATACTGTTTTAAAATGACTTCTCTATCTTTAAGTTAGCTGTGTCATATAAAATAACCCAATTACAGGAGTAAAAATCTATCACATTCAGCCTAGAGGTTATGTAGGGTGTGTATACTGGGGAAGGTGGGGAAGCAGGGAATCTTGGAGGATATCTTAGAATTCTGCTTACCATATCCACAAAACTTAACTATTTACCATTTGGCCCTTTATAGACAAAGTTTGGGCACTCCTGCTCTATTGTATAAAATATACAGTCTACTTGCAAATGATATTATATTCCTTTATGTATAGTGTAAGTGCCTTCTGTTTTCCCTATTCTTTGTGATATCCTACATTTTGCTTCTAAATATTTACAAACCCTGTGACATAATTTTTATTTTTAAGTAAATAAGCAATTATATTTAAAGAGACTTTAAATTATTAAGAAATCTATTCACACACTTATTTACTACCACCTTTTTTCATCATTTTATATAGATCCAAATTTCCAGGTGGTATCCTTTTCACTCTGCTTGAATAAACTCCCTTTAACATTTAATATATTATAGTTCTGCAAGCAACCAATTCTCACAGCATTTGTTTGTCTGAAAAAAAACCTTTATTTTACCTTCAGTTAAAAATTTTTGCAGTAATTGGCAGTTACAAAACAGTCACAGGGATGTGAAGTACAGCATAGGAGATATAGCTAATAATATTGTAATAACTATGTATGGTGATGGGTGGGTACTAGACTTATTGGGGGGATCACTTTGTAAGTTATATAAATGTCTAATTACTATGCTATACACCTAAAACTAATATAATATTGAATGTCAGCTGTAATTGAAAAATAAAAAACAAATGTTTAATTTGTAATAAAATATACACATAATAAATTCTACCACTTAACCATTTTTAAATGTACAATTGAGTGGCATTAAGTACAACTATCATCACTCGTCATCTCCAGAACTTTTTTAACATCCCAAACTGAATCTCTACAACCATTAAATAGTAATTCCCCATTCTCCTTTCCTCCAGCCCCGGAAGCAACTATTCTACTTCCTGTCGCTATATATTGTCTATTCTAGGTGCCGCACATGAGGGAAATAATACAACATTTATCCTTTTGAGCTTGGCTTATTTCACTTAGCATAATGTTTTCAAAGTGAATCCGTGTTGTAGTATGTATTAGGATTTCATTCCTTTTTCAGACTGAATAATATTCAATTGTATGTATACAAGTATACCTCGCTTGCTGTGCTTTACTTTTTTGTGCTTCACTGATATTGCATTTTCATCAACATCAAGACAAGACCCTCCATTAGCAAGAAGATTATAACTTGCTGAAGGTTCAGTAGATGGTTAGTATATTTTAGCAATAAAGTATTTTTTTAAGATATGCACATTGTTTTTTAGACATAATGCTATTGCACAATTAGTAGACTACGGTATAGTGTAAATGTTTTTTTTAACTTTTTTTTTAAACATAATTTTTATATGTATTGGGAAACTAAAAAATTCACGTGACTCGCTTTATTGCAATATTCGCTTTATTGCAGTGGTCTGGAACTAAACCTGCAATATTTCCGAGGCATGCCTATATACAGTATTTTATCTATTCATCCGTTGATGGATATACAGGCTCTGTAATGGTTAATTTTGTGTGTCAACGTAGAGAAAGTTTGTGGATGACATTAACATTTAAATTGGTGAACTCTGAGTATGGAGCTTTACTTCCGTAACGTGGGTGGGCCTCATCCAGTCAGCTGAAGGCCTGATTAGAACAGGAAGACTGGTCTCCCCAAACAAGAGGGGATTCTCTAGGACACTGCCTTCAGACGTCACGCGCACCATTGACTCTCCTAGGTCTCTGCCTGCCGGCTTTGGACAGAAACTGCATCATCAGCCAGCCCACACTGCAGATTTGGATTTGCCAGTCTCCACAATCATGGGAGCCAAGTTTTGTAATACATTTCTTTATATATGTACATACATATATCTTATTGGTTTTGTTTCTCTGGAGAATCCTGGCTAATAAAGGTCACTTCCACCTTTTTTGACTATTGTGAATAAAGTCACTATGGACATTGGTGTACAAGAATCTGTTTGAGTCCCTTCTTTTGGGTATACCTAGAAGTAGAATTGCTAAATCACAAGGCAATTCTGTTTAACTTTCGGGGCAACTGCCATATTGTTTTGCACAGTGGTTGTACCATTTTCCATTCCCACCAGCAATGTACAAGGGTTCTAATTGTGCCACATTCTCACCCACACTTGTTTTCTGCTTGCTTTTTTTAAAATATAATAGCCACCCTAATGGGTGTGAGGTGGTATCTTATGGTTTTGATTTGCATTTCCTTAATGACTAGCAATGTTTGTCATCTTTTCATATGCTTATTGGTAATCTTCTTCGGAGAAATATCTATTATAGTCCCTTGCTATTTTTGAAACGGGGTTGTGTGTTTTTGCTTTTAATTTTGAGATATTTTCACTAACTATAGTAATCTAGGTTGACATTTTTCTTTTAGTACTTTGAAGATATCAGTCCATTGTCCAGTAGCTTGCATAGTTTCTGATTAGAAGTCTCTTGTAATTATCCTTGTTCCACTGTATGTAATGTGTCTGATTTCTATGGTTGCTTATAAGATTTTCTCTTTATAACTGAGTTTCAGCAATGTAACGATGACGTACTTTGATGTAATCTTGTGTGGTCTTATCCTGCTTTGGAATATCTTCCTCTACCAATGGATTTATAGTTTTTTAATTTCTTCAAATATATTTTTGTGATCTCCTTCTCCTTGCTCTTTTTTGGAGACTTTAACACATACATCAGACCCTTTAATATTGTACCACAGGACTCTGATGTGCTGTTAAATTTTTCTCAGGCTTTTGTTTTCATCTGTGTAATTCATTTTGTATAGTTTCCATTCCTGTCTTCAAATTCACTGATTTTTATTCAGCATCTGGGTTATTCTCATCCAGTTTTTCATTTTTGGTATTGTATTTCTATTCTGTAAATGTTCCACTTTGATCTTTTTTATATCTTTATTTTCTCTCTTCATCATGTTTAAAATTACATTCTTGAATATATATATATGTGTGTGTATATATGTGTGTATGTATATATATATATATATATATATATATGTTTTCACAAGTTTGTCTGCTAATCAAATCATAGCTATCACTTTTTCTTTTTGTTATTTCTATTTTGTTATTAAATATGTCTGTCTTCCTCTTTGAATGTCCAATAATTTATTAACAGCTTTATTCACATGTAACTGGCATATAATAAAATTAATGTTTAAACTATATACTTTAATAAGAGCTGACATATGTATATACCCATGAAACCACCAACACAATCAAGATAACGAACATATCCATCCTTCTCCCAAAAGCTTCCTCATGTCCCTTGGTAGTCCCTTCCTTCTGCCTCTCCCCACTTCTCTCATCCCCAACATGCATGGACGTTTTTGACTAGTAGTTGGCCATCGTGAATTTTACATTGTTGTTGCTGGTGTTATTGTGGTCTCTTCAAGAATGCTGGACTTTCAAGTAGCACACAGTTAATATTTTAAATCAGTTTGGTCCATTCAAGGTTTACTTTAATTTTTGTTAGGATAGGTCCAAAGCCACCTTTAGTCTTGGATTAATTTGGTCCAAGTCTATCTGATGTCCCACGTCTAATGAGGCCGCTCCATTCTGCCCGATGGAAACATGAACCATTCCCAGCCCTATGTAAGCTCTGAGACCTGTTTTTCCTACTGCCGTCTGTCCCAGGCCTTGTCTATTTTATACCATGCTTAATCAGTATTCAAAGGTTTGAGGAGATTTCCAGAGCTTGTTCTTGCTCTCTTTCTCACTCTCTAGCTCCCTCCTCTCCAATATTTCCCACAAATTCTAGACACTTTCACTTCACTGAACTTTATTCTTCTGTCTCTTTAACTCAGGCACATCACTAGATTATGTGTGAGTCCTTGCTGCACTGCAGATGATGCAATCTCAGGGCTCCCGTGTCCCTTCAGTTAGGGATTAGTATTCTTCTGGCTGTTATCCAATGTCTGAAAACAGTTGGTTTATGGAGTTTGTCCAGTTCTTTGTCTGTTGTTATAGGACAATTCCTGTAGCAGTTAGTCCTTCCTGGGCAAAAACAGAAGTCAGTTGGATCTTTGAAAAGATATTCATGTGATTCCAACAGCCTGAGTTTTAGACAGAATATCTCCCTGTTGGACCTATTTCATTAATCTCTCCTTCTCTCTCTATAGGCAAAAGATCTAATTTTGGGATTCAATTGGCTAATCGCACATCACAAAATTCTACTCCTTTGTATCTTGAAGGAGCTCTCTCTAGGAGTCTGGTTCTTTGATTAAGTAGAAGCTGTAGAACTATGTCTACCACCCTTAACTCTAGAAATAAATATGTACATGAAAATGCTGAAGATTGCAGAATATATGTAGTATAAATAGATGTATTTTCTCTCACTACTTCATTGTCATGGCCTCAGGAGAGTGATTCTCCAAAATTTAATGTGAACATATTAGGTCAATATATTTATTGTGTATATGTCAAGGAAAACTATTGAAATATTAGGAAGTGTTGGTTTGAATGTATTCATTATAATAGCTTTTTAACTCACACAGTTCCACAAAGCTAACTCCTATAGCCTTTTGAAAAATGAGAGAATGACTCTTGTAGGTTTTACAGGATCATTTAAAATCGATTATTTATGAACCATTATTTTCTTATTTTTGTCTGCTTAGACTCTATATTCTATCATAGGAGAAGTTAAAAGCATTTAATTTTGTAAAAGGCCATGAGCATTATGGATATAAGGGTGTTTATGAATTAAGATGGAGAAGACTGGAAGCCATGGCCAGAGTTTGACATGGTAGTTTATCTAGATGAGGAGAAACTAAACATCTCCTCCCCCAAAACACAGGGTCAATGAAGGATTTCTTCTGAAGTATATATTATTTAGCCTGCAGTACAGTACCCTGCAAAGCTAGAAAAGGAGACTAAAACCATCAGAGAGAGAAACAAAACATGAAATCAATAAGTGTTATTAAGTGTTACAGTTTTACTCTACTCAAGGTCTGAGTATGCTTTTATTGCAAAAAGCACTACTGTGCTATGAATTTTAATTATTTCAAGTTACTAGCATGTCATAAGAGACATAACACCAGTTCTTGTATTAAACAGAGTACCTCTCTCTCATTTTCTCTTTTAGTCTTGCTCTCTTTTCTTTAGTGAATCAAGTCATATCATTTCATTCAAAATTCACTAAGACTGGTGTACTATTTTCTAACCCAACACCAACTACAACACAAATTCATTTCTATACATCCTAAAAGAATAACCATACCTAATGTACGGTTTGGTGCTGCACGTTATATCCCTCTTTCTCTTTTAATACTCTGAAATCAAGTAGGTCACAGTTGAAAACCTGGGATGTAAGCTAAGCTTTAAATGTAGTACAAGTAAAAGCATATCTCTCATGTCTAGTCAAGAGACAAACCTTATTTGTAACAATTCACATTCTCAGAAGACATATTTCTTTTATTCTGAAGTGCACTGCTATGATTTTTGTATGTTAGTTACATAAGTGGTTAAAGTATCATAATATAATTTGCACATGAGTTAACTCTATTCACAGTTACAAACTAAACCTTAAATTCAATTGCCATTCTTTTAAATCTGTGCCCAAGATTACAAATATGTGAGATTGTGGATGACTTTTCTAAGTCCATCACCACAGCTAAAAACAATTCAAAGAGAATTCAGACTAACAATGTGTGAGTAAATATATTTGAGAACAAAAGATAGTACATTGTTATTAATAGCAGTGTCTACTAACCAGCCAGAGTACAAATGATTTAACCAAAGGGGCCTTTGTTTTCTTTTCCTTTTTTTTTTTAGAAAGTCAAAAGTTGGAATAGAGCATATGCTATGGTGTTCAATACATTTCTCAAATGCACTTGTACTACTAAAGATTTTCTTTTACACTTCTAACATTTTATTTCAGTTTAATAAACATTAGTAAAAATTTAATCAAATTCATCAAACATTTTCTCCACCAAATTTTCACCAAATCTTACCTATTTGTAATTTGGGGTATATACATTTTTAAATATCAGTTGAATTTAAGGTTTATTTTGTATCAAATATTCCATACTCTATCCCAAGAAGACAATGGTTTAAGTATCAATTATGAATATAAATAAAATAAAATATGCAGTGAAAATTTTTACATTCCCTCCCTAAAAAAAAAAAAGATTTTTCCAAATAATTAAACATTACCCTTAAAAGTTATGAGTATATTAATTAAAAATAAAATAATTTATTCATTTCACCCAACTAGAAATAAGATGCCAGCAAGTTACTATTATCCCATTTGATGAAGGAGGAAACTGAAACCCAGTGATCACTAATACCTATGACCATAATATAAAATAAAATAGATGTTTTAGACAGATGGTTCTCAAATATTTGACCCATCAGCTTTAATTCAGTAAAACAAATGCAGCACAACTGCTAATACTGTTGCATCAGAATAATCAAGTATGAAGTTAGTGTTTGGCTTTGTCTAAAAAATTGTTATTGTGAGTAATACAGACAGGTACTCCATGACAAACAATGAAGAATTAGTTCATTCCTGAGTTACTATTTCTGTGGCATTAATTTGTGAAAGTGACTATTAGTGTACACAGTGATTCCTACAGGGCAGACAAGCCAGGAAAGGCCACTTTTGCACGGCTGGCGCATCCTGAAAGTGCTACCTGGCTAAAATGTGCACAAAAAGCAGAGAGAGCGCTCCATCTGTTCCATAGTATTCAAACCATGACACAGTTCAAAACATCACAACAGCAACAAGGGCAGATTTGCTTGTTGCTGTTCTAAAAAAGGTGTTTACACTGACAGGAAGTATTAAACAAGCACCTATTCACGAATGGAATGAGATGAAGAGAGTGTCACTTCTGATCTTTTATTACCGTTATTTATGAATGTCTTATGTCCTCTCTGTGAGGGAAGCGCCTTCTTGAGGAGAGCATTCCTGTCCAACCCATCTTGTGGCCACACAGTGATAAAAAAATATATGAAATATGAAATATACAGGCTTCTGACAGTAAGAACACATTAAACCTGGCATAAAATAAGCTTTATCTAAAAGATTCGGCTGCATCAGGAGACAGGTCTGAGGAGTGTGACCATTTGGGATTTCCTGGGATCTCCCTGATTGACAGGGGGCTCCATTTCCTTCTAAATGATTATTTGTGTGAGATATCCTGTATGTTTCTGTTTTTAAATCCCTTCCTTAGTTTGCATCTTTCCTAAAAGGGGGTTTACAATGTGTCTTACAAAGATACGAAGTGTGAAAGATGGTAAAAATTTCAAAGGACAATGATAATAAGTAATAACTTTTGGAGAAATGCACAGCTCAAGTGAGTACTGAGGTTTATTAAGAGTAAGTTTAGACAAAATACCTTCATTACCCTTTTTTTAGACAAGGTATCTAGCCTCGCAGATCACAGAAATGTATAGACATAGAACAGAGACACAGCAACAAGGCATTTGATAAACCATTGCATGATATTCTTGAGAAAGGTCCAGAGAAATATGGGTGGGTTAACAGAGTAAAACAGGAAGATGCTGATGGTAGAAAGACACAAAACACTTCTATCAATGACTCCCTAAATTTAACCCAGAAATCCAAACTGAAGACGGGTTTGGCTTTCAGAAAGTATCAGCAAACTTTTTTCACACTTTTTCTAAGTGTGAAAATCGTGAGAAAGAAAAAAACAAACAAAACATCTATTTGAAGACATTGGCAAACTACCAAGGCAGCAAAAACTTGTGTGAAAAACCCAAAAGATAAGGGAAGCCCACCGTCAAGATCCAGACTGGGCCGGTTTTCTTCCTTTTGATACATTTGCATATGCAATACAGACTACAAAGTCGGGAGAATGTAGTGGCAGAGCGCAGAAAAACCACTGGCAGTCCCGGTGAGCTGGGAGGCTTGGGGAGAGATTTGGAGCTCAGCTTCCATGAAGCATCAAGGGCCCTCATAAAACACCCCAGGAGTTCATTTGGGAGTTTGAAGAGCTTTGCCCTAAAAGAAAGGGTGAACTGGAAATAGACCCACTCTCAGAAAAGGAAGGAAGCCCAGATTTCAGATAGCTCAAACCTTGATTGAATTAAAATGATCTGACCAGGCCTAACTGCCTACAAGAAGTTAAAAACTAAATTCTCTTTGAAGGATGACAAGATCATCCAAAACCTCAAATTATCTTTGTACTTTTTCATACATAATACGTGGCTCTTAATAAAAAATAAACAGCTGTAAGAAGTTAAATACTGACCAAAAATCAAAACCATCCTTCAGACCATGCTGAAGAATCCAACGTATAGAAAATTTAGATATTGTGTTAATCAAGATATGGAATTTAAAAAGTAACTGTGATTATTTTGTTTAAAAAATTATATATCAATCAGAATTTGGACAAGTAACTAAAAACAATATAAAACAATATAAAACAGTCAAAGACAAATTTCAGAACTGAACAGTACACAGTGGAATTAAGCTGCAATCAATAATATAATGACCAGCTATTTAAAAATTAAGCAACACACTCACTCACTCATGTGGGAAATCATACAGAAGTTAGAAAATGTTTTTTTAACAAGAGAAAAACAAACAGAAGTTTATTAACATGTATACCTCATGTATACATGGAGAATGGGGTAAAATGTGTCATTCTCTGAGGAGGCTTAAGGGGATGGGATATGTAGGCCTCTTAAAAGAAAGCAAATGATTTTGGGAAAAGATGAATGGGCTCATAAGGTCATAAGGGAATAGATGGACGATATGACAGTTTGTGACAAAGGGTGTCTGGGCGTGGTGTTCACATCTCCTGTGGAAAGTCAATCATCCCTGGCTGATGAAACTCCTGGTGGGGGGATTTATGAAAACTGAAGTTCCTTTAGGAGAATCTGTCCTTAATCAGATAAGAGGAGTTCAGAGAAAGCCTCTTTCTGCGTTTGCTGATTTTCAAGTGCTTACAGCTCAAAATACGTAATCAATATACTAAAGTGGCATACTTTAGGGTAGTATATTATGCTACTCTTCAGTAGCATGTATCAGAATCTCATTCCTTTTTAGTTAGAAAGTATTTTGAACTGATTGATAATAAAAATACAAAATTCAAAACCTGTGGGATATAGGCAAAAGACATGCAGAAAATAATTCAGAGCTGGAAGGAAAGACAGAAAGTAAGAAAGGCTCAAACTGTAAGTATTTGCTAAAATTGAAGCTATGAATATTTTTTGATACAGCAATTTCACTTTTAATTGTGTAACTAATACAAATGTGTACACATGTGCACCAAAAGACATGTACAATAGACATATACATTAAGGCATAAGTTTTAATTATCAGAAATTGGAATAAACGGTAATGTTCATCAATAGTAGGTAGAAGACAAAGAATTTATGGTATGTACCCCAAAGTGGAACGCTTTACAGCAATAAATTTACGCGGATGAATCTCAAAATGTTCTTAAGAAAAAGAAGCCATCAAATAATACGTGTGGTAGCATTCCAGTTTTACAAAGTTCAAAGCAGGCAAAAAAGTAACCTATAATGTTGATGAGACCAGTGTTACCTTTAGAGAGAAGGATAATGACAATGAGGGGAGACAAAGGGGGCATCTGGGGTCACGGTAATAATCTATTTCATGACCTAAGTAATGGTTGCATGAATTTACTTACGTGAATAGTCTTTAAGACTCCAAAAATCAAGGACAAACAAGCTCTGGCCTTAACAGCTGTTTGGTAAAAAAAAAAAACTTAGGAAAAAAAATCAGGAAACAACCCAGGAGAAAGTGTGAGAAGTTGGTCAAGTTTGATCTAGAAAAGGAATGGCTTGATGTTGCAAATTGTGGGCATCTTTAAATATTGGGTTGTCTGATGGAGGAGCAACTAGGCTCTACTCTGAAAGACATATTTCAGCACGACAACGGAAAGTAAGTTATTGCGACTCAAAGTTTGATTCAGTATACTAACTGCAAATGATAAAACTGCCCAGTGACGGAACACACTGTCTCAATAACAAGAACAATCTGAATCACTGAACAACTTCTAACAGGGGCAGAAAGACCACCTATAGAGAATAAGTGGAGGAGATTCCTACAGCGAATGGAGGTGGCAGATGACCACTAAAGTCCCTTCCCCACCTTCAAAGTTTATGCATATGTTCAATGTAGAACCACAATTAAAAAACAAAAAATCTTACCCTTAATCGTGTTGTGGAGATCTCAGCTTTTAAAATATCAGGATCATATTTTGTACTAGACGAAGATCCTGAAAACACTTTTCAAAGAGAAAAAAGAAAAATAAGGTTGCATAACTAGTTCTCAGCTTAGAATTTACAAACTCTAAAAGCAACAAGATTTACAGGCTTTCGTGGATACTTACTTACTTTATAATTCCTTTATTGTCATTCATCAGACACCTAAATATAAAAAGTAATCTTCAAACCTTTATAATCTTTTTAAAAACTCAAGAAAGAAAAATGTCATGAAGACCCTGGTACTCAATTTTCTTGTGAATTTTATACCAATGTATAAAATCTTAGACCTTATTGCACATACAGTTTATCAGAGCTTTGCGTTATCCAGAAACTTAATTTAAGTAGAACTTCTGAGTCCATCATCGCTTCTTCTTTAAAAGCCAGCTCCATCCATATAATCAAGTTTTAAGATGAGAGAGGAGTAAATCAACTCAGGTGGTCAACAGAAACTTCACTCTAGCTAATAGTTCCTGGCCCTGCTCACTACAGATAGCGAACAAGAGTAGCAAAAGGGGCTAAATTATTTGCCTTGATCTGAAAAGGTAAAAATTAACTAATAAATAAATAAAAGGCAATCAGGCAGAAGCAGGAGCCAAACTAGAAGGGATACCTAATTCCCAAATGAGGAGACTTTGATCTGGAATGGGGTCGAGGGGTTTTACTGAGAAATCTGGGGTGTGCCTACGTTCTCCTCCCCAACCCCTATAGCTTTCAGGGATTCTTCCTGCAGAAGAAGGAATAGGACCCAAAATGAAACTCTACACAAACTCCATAAAAAAAAAAAAAAAAAAGTTCTATTATTTACAATTTGGTCCGCAAGTCTGAAGTCTGAACAGCCAACTGTACTTACAGCTTGTGTGAGAACTTGACTTTTCCTTATAGGCATCATTTAATCGTACATATTCATCTAGGGCCAGAGCCAGTCTTTGCTCCTTCACGTGGTACAGCTCCTTCTGTGTCCTGAGGGCATCCTGGGCCACCGAGAGATAGTCCTTGAGCATTTTCTCCTGTTCCCCCCTCCATTGTTTTCTTGGATCTTCAATCTGTGTGGTTTCTGAAAATACATTAGGTATTTTTTAGAATTAAATTATATTTAGGAGGGATTATTTAAGCTTTAAATTCTCTGAACTCTGTTATATGTCCACAACAAATAAGTATAGAAATCAAGAGTAAATATTTTGAAATTTTTATACAGTTATTGTATATCTGTTGACTCTAACAATAATACTGGGGATTACAGTTTGTATTTCTTTTTTCCCCTATTTTTCTAATAATTCAATTTTATTATATTTTACAAAAATATCAGTCAGTCCATAGAGGGTTAGAAATTTAAAAACAAACAAACAAACAACACTTGTCCTAGTTTGAAGACAATGTTTGAAGGCACGGTTCTTGGTTCTGCACTTCTGCACACCAGAATCATCTAGAGAGCTCTAAAAAAAAAAAAAAAAAAAAGCAAAAACAAATCCCAAACCAATGCGAGTTTCTGTGGGTGGAACCCAGGTGCTGGTAGGTTTAAAAGCCCCTCAAGTGATTCCTGTGAGCAGCCGAGAATGTGCACCCTTGCTCTGCCACAGATCGAACACTGCCTCCTCCATGATCCTAAACTTGTCCAGACTTGCCTACCATGTCTCACCCACTCCTCCCTTGGAAACCACAATAAAGGCTCTGGCCTGTGCCTTCTCCTCCACTCCTCTGCCTCCTAACTGACCTGGGTGCTTCCCCATGGGGCCCTGCGTGGTGTGATGTGCCCTCCTCTCTTGGGAACTGTAAGTTCTACACCTTTTTTTGATGGCACTGACCACTTTGTGTCATTGCTCAGTCACCCTATACATTAAATTCAGGTACAATCAGAACAGGTAGGTCCCATGGGCTGGCCACTGTAAGACTATGAGAACCTGTCCTGACAAATTAGGATAGGAAAATTAATTTATTAATTTGCTGGAAGGTCTAGTGGCATGTAATGTCTTCAAAATGCTTTGCATGTGAATCTCAACCTTAATGTGGACCATCTCGGTATTTCTGGTTGGCTCCAAGGGCTACAGTGAGTCAAAAGCCAGAGAATGATATGATGTGACCACAAGGATCTCTAGAGGTCAGGTGGGTTCCGATGTCCAGTCTGGTCTCTAGGGATAAGAGGTTCAGGCTGTGAAGCCTGGGTGGCCGTAGGGCCAAGAGAGGCCCTGGTGGACTGACTAGTGGCCTGGGTCAGGTAGACACAGCACAACCACTGCCCCCAGTCACTGGAACCAGTGTGTTTCCTCTAAAGTGGCAAGTATTCTGAACACTCATTTGTAAAGATGTAAATATTTTAATATGCAAAGGAAGAATACCTCTAGTTGTGGGGAAAAATAGGCTAGAATCAATGTGTAAAGAAGAGATGCAAGAGGGGACAGCCCTGGATGGACAGCCCCTCCAGCCAAGAATCTTCAAGGTCGTCATCCCTACGGGGCAGCGGGGCCACGTGGGGAATATGAAGAATGGGCCGAGATAGCCAACAGGAGCCTAAATTTCTCCGTTTTAAATATTCATTGTTACTCAGGTCTGGTTGTCCAAGCACATTTTATATACATGTACATATATATATTCATTTCATGTATATATGTATTTATTACACACACACACACACACACACACACACACACACAAATGCAACCTGGCTCAAAATCCAGAACTCATCCCTCTAACAAATAGAACTTTATCATCTTAAAAAGTTTTCCCAACTGTAGACCCACAATAATCCTCACCTGCTAGTATTCACGCCCTTGAATATGAGTTAGATCTCCTGACTTGTTTCTAATGAACACAACAGAGACTAAGTGATAGGACATCACCTGAGACTCGGCTATAAAAGGCTGTGACTGCCATCTTGCGCTCGCTGTCTCTCTTCCTGGCTCTTGGCTTGTTTTGCTCTATTGAAGCAAATTGCCATGTTGTAAGCCATCCTATGGAGAGGACCATGTGGCATGGAATGAGGCGGGCCACTGGCCAGCAGCCAACAAGGAACTGAACCGCGCCAACAGCCACATGAGTGAGTTTGGAAGCAGATCCTTCTCCAGTCACGTCTATGGATGGCTGCAGCCTGGCTAACCCCTTGAAGGAAGCTGTCAAAGTCCTTGAGACACAGGATATAGCTAAGTCTTGCTTGGATTTGTGACCCCCAGAAACCCTAAGATAATAACTGTATTTGAAGCCACTAAGTTTTGGGGTAACTTGTTATATAGAGATATATAACTAGTAAACTAACCAAATAAAGAGATAATACAAATTGAAAATGTATATGAAAAACTTGGAATGTTATGGTAAGATTAATACTCCCGGTTCTCTCTCTTAATATCTTTAGGGGTTTTATCTAATCATATTTCCCCACATAGGGTGGAACTGACATACTTTCAATAAAATACCTGTCAACAGTTAAATTGTTCCAACATACTGAAAGTAACAATGACTGACACATGAATAAAGTATAATAATAATAATAATAATAATAAAACTACTAGCATTTGTTTTGAACAGATCAGCAGAAACACTCCAGTAGACTGGCTTAAATAAAATGCACTACAGGAGATTCAGCAGGAAATAGTCACATTTCCGAGATATTGCACAATTCAAGTATGGACTACAAAAGAGCGTTCCCAATGGCACCTCAGAAGGCTTCATAAAGCAGGACTGCGCTTCATCTCCATCAGCTATATTTGCTGAATAGATTTGTGAAGAATATTTATGAAATGTAAATATAAAAAGTGTATTATACAAATGGGGTATTTCTTTAAGACCTGGTGGCCTTGGGAGATCATTGTATTATAATGCAATATAATTTGCATGTCATCTACTATATGAAAGAAGTAATATAGCACTTAGTGTTAAAACATCACATACCTCAAGGAATTCACATTCTATCAGTTTTATAGATGTGAAACTTTATAGAGAACGCATTGTGAGTTACAAGAGCTTTTCATGAAAGGTAACAGACTCTTCAAAGGAATATTATTTCTGTCTACATGCATATTTCTACTCTTCCTGCTGTGCTCAGGAAGATGAATAAAATGAATATGAGCAACTTTCCTTATCTTCCGTTTTAGAAATGACCTGCTATGCTTATTATCTGTTTGTTACTTCTACAATTACTGACCATCTACCACATGCGATAGGAGAAACAAGATGTGCAGGCACAATCCCTCCTTCTAAGAACTTATAAAATATAAAAGAAATTGTGACACATGAATTAAAACAAAAACACAACTATTTTATGCAGTAGAAAGTGATCAGAGCCTTGAGAAGAGAATGGTTTAGTGCCATGGCAGTTTAGAGACATAGGGGTTTCCTCTGGCTGAAAAAAGTAAGGTTCGATGGAATAGGCAGTGACTAAAAAGGGCTGTGAAAGGTTCCAGACAAGAGGCCCTTCAGGACCTAGTCGTGTTTACTTCTCCAGCCCTCTTCCCCGGCCCCATCCACACCAGCCTTCAGCTGCACTGAATTTCTTTTCCTTCTTTCATCAAGCTCTGCTTTCTGTGGCCTCTCCAGACCTTTGGCCTTATTTGTGGTCTCCCTTCTTCCAGGAAATTTCTCCTTCTCCCAACCCTCCAAACCCTTGTTCTCTAGGCCTGGTTAACTCATTCTTTGGGTATTGACTTAAAGACCCTTCTCTTAAAGCCCAGCTACACCCTTCAGAATGGATAGGGTGCTTCTCCTTGTTCTCCTTTGTTCTATTAGTGTGAGAATGGTTCTCTCCACATTCTATTGTACTTCCTCATTTTTCCGCCAGTTCTCCAAAGGGACTAGCCTACGGTTTCTTAACCTCAGATTAATCACTACACAACTCATTTTGTAAGCAATGGTGTGCCACAGAAAGGTGCTAAGCAAGGGCATGAAGGATCTTAGCTATATTTTAGGAAGATCATCTGACAGAAATGTGAGGTTCTACTATCAAAAGTTGATACAATTGTGCAGAAGATTTTTTGACGAAAGATTATACATTAAGTGAAAACAGCAGTTTATAAAGAAAGAAAACAGTATGTGTAATATAATCATACTTGAAGTACAAAATATATTTAAAACTGTGCGTGTGCGTGTATGTGTGTAAGAATATATACTAAAAGGTTTAGAATACTTAGATCTCTCTGGTTGTGTGAACAGAGAAATTTTTAATTGTTTCTTCCTTCATTTACCTATATTTTCTATTTTTCCCCATGCACATCTATTACTTTTATAAAGTTTTTTTGTTTTGTTTTGTTTTTAAAGGGAAAGGACCAAAAGGTACAGGGTAATGAGGGTCTGAATGAGGAAAAACATCAGTGGAAAAGTGGCTAAAAGAGCAAATTTGAGATTATGTTATAGAGGAAAAAATCAACAGGAATTGACAAGATGATTATAAAATTTTTAATTCAGTAACCATAAGGACTACAATGTTTTAAAAGATAGTACAGTCAAAAGGAAAACTGAAGAATCCACTTTTGTACTTGTTTGTTTTAAAGTTTTGATAGCAAAATAGGTAGCAGTTTGTTATAACTAGAAATGTTTGACAAAATATTAGGACAATCGGAGCCAGCAATACAGACAGAAGTCATGTGCATAGTAATGGCAAAGGGAAATACTGTTGTAGATACAGCTGCCAGCGGATGAGGGTGAGGTCACACCTTTGGAGAATGACACGACATAAGGGGCTCACAAAAGGGATACGAGGCAAATGAGGAAAGAAGGAACAGTCTGATGTAAGCAACGTTAAGAGGTTCAGGAAGAAAGGCAAGTTTACATTCAGGTGGAAGAAAAGGACGACTGTGACCTTGAAGAGTCCCTGAATTTGACGACACAAAATTTGTAAATTATCACATAGTAGTGATACACACTAACAATTCTTAGTGTCACTATCACCATAGTATGTTTTGCTGGGGTATTTAAAGTACCTACATTTTTTCTGTGTAAAATGCCTTAACAGTTTATCCTCCTAGAAAAAAATAAACGATGAAGTAAGACAAATGAAATAGGAGGGCCACAAATTTATTTTCTTTCCTCTAAAGGAAACAACTCCATATAAAATACCATATACGCTTGAGGAATTTTCATCAAACCTGAACACGTGTTGCTTCAAAGCTAACACAGAGGAGTTTGGAGTTCAGGGTAATATGGAGTAAGTACACATCACCCAATCTCTCCCACTGATGACAACTGAAAACCAAGGACATAATACGTAAAACAATCAAAGGAAGACTCTAAAAAGTAAGTAAGAACAAGGAGGATTGTGGAAGGAAAGCAGAACTCACAGAATCGTCATATGGCGGTGAGTTCCTATTTTGTTATTGTTTTATCCCTCCCATATGTCTTGGATTTCCTGTATCCTCTGGAACTGCAAAAGGGTGCAGACAAAAAAGCTCCAAGATCAAACCCACTCTTCCTTGTGAGAGCACAAGGAGGAAGAGAGAGCTCCATGGCCACCCCAGAGAAACCCCAGGAACAAATGCGCAAGCCCACGGCAGGCAGTAGTGGTGGTGGTGGCGGTGGTGGTGGCGGCGGCCCACTACAGGCTCACTTTCTCCCTACTTTGTCCTAAGGCATACGCAGTCATGGGAAGTATTCAATGATGTGGAGAGGCTAGGGTCTCTGCTTACTAACAAGAACACCAGAAAAAGAGGCTCCATGGAAGCCAGAGAGTATGGGGAAAGAGAAGAGAGTTGAAGAAGTGTCTTAAGTTTGTTGCCCACTTTTAAATTGGGTTGTCTTTTTAATGTTGATTTTCAGGAGTTGTTTATATGTTCTGGATATGGGTCCTTTGTTAGATGTGTACAATAAAAACTCATCTATGATCTTGTGCGTATCAGTAGTATATTCCTTAAAAATATGTTGAGTGAAGGTTCTATTCACACAATCGAATTTATATGAAGTTCTAGAACAGGTAAGAGTAAACTGTGATGGCAGAAATCAGAACTTGCAGCAGTGGAGAGGCTGAGACTGGAAAGAGGCCAGAAAGAACCTACTGGGGTGATGGGCATATTCAGTATCTTGACTGGAGTGGCAGTTAAAAGGATTATACTGAAAGACACACTTAAAATCTGCATTTTATTATATATAAGTGAGATCTCAATTACTACAGGAAAGACCAAAAAATTAGGGTATAATTCTGACCCTGTCGAAAAGTGATTTACTTCTAGTTATAATGATAATATCAAAATCTTATGAACTGTACTTCACAATTAACTCTGGATAGGTAACATTCCCCCGCCAATATCTACCTGTACCCCCACTCCACATACACACTCACTAAAAGGTGAATTCCATCATAAAACACTTAAGGCCTAATACAACTATCATTGTCAAGGTCAAACCTTTTACTTTTACTAGATATTTAATAGTGTTACACAGAAATAGTATTAAACAGCCAAACATTCTTTATTTCATTTTTTATTAAGATAAAGAGAAAATAATGCTGAAACTATACAATGTCAAGATACAACATATGTGTGGACCAGCTGTTATGAGAAGATAATACCATTTGCTCCCAAAACTACTTCACAGGGATGTCTTTAAGATTAATGAGATAATGGGCCAGGTCCTTTTTAGTGGGAAAACTTCTTGCTGTGGGTAATTTGGGCACTTTAGGGCACAGTAAATCCATCAGGCCGCTGGGATACCATTACTGCACTAAAGCAAAATGGTAGACCTAAAACTTTATACTGAGAATCAAGTTTTTAAATATTCAAAATGTTGCTTTTTGAAGCATAATTTATACCTGAAATGCATTTTAATTCCTTCAAAAACAAACAGAAAGCTTTTACTCTGTGAGTTAAACAATTAAGCTCTGCTTTGTAACATTTAAGAGTTTATCATTATACGAGGTACCCAAGGATAAAAAAATAAAGACACCACCAGTGTCCACAAGATGCTCACAATTTAGAGAGGAAAATGTGCAACTAAATAATTTAAATGAATGTAAGTGATTTTTAAAAATTCCTAAGTCCCTGGTACCACAGAAATACCTGGACAGGGCAGCTAATTCAGAATGGGGGCAGGAACCTGCACGGCGGAGGGCTGGATGCCAGAGGCGGCCTTTGGGAAGCAGTGAGGCCTGAGCAGGCAGCCCCTAGAAGGATACTGCAGTTGCTGAGAGAGCTGGGGGTAGAACCAACAAATGCAAAGAAAGGCAGAAAGTTCAGGAAGCACAGGGTACAGCTGGAGTGTCCTCCAGTGCCAGAGCAGGGCAGGGAAGGAGACTAGGAAACGAGTATCTGCCCAGTAAAGAAAGACCCCAGTGGAATCAGGGCAAGGATATTTTCACAAATTTGATATGTGATGTGAACATACTTTACATATTTAACATTCTTAGATTTCTCAGAGTTATTTATATGGGTTGTGTCTCTCAAAAACATTATCATATACCTACACAAAGGCAGCTGCAAGCTATCACTAGCAAATGAGCATTAAATAAAATAATTTCCTATAATGATATTATCCCTAAAGATACTAAACAGTATTGTAGACCTAAGAGAAATTAAGGTAAGTATAAATTATGCATTTCTTAAAATCTATAAAAACAAAAAAATTATGTTTAAGTAAAATAAGAAAAATGAATATTAATATTATATGTGACCATCTGAATAAATTTATAAAGGGGTAATAGAGAACTAAATATAACACACACACACACACACACACACACACACACACACACACACGAAAATACTTCAAATATGTGTTTCACAGAGTTGCACATGGCCACAGTAATCCTACGCACTACTAGCCTTACCAGGTCAGGAATGTGACAGATTTAAAATCTATTAGATTGAGAGGTATTCCCCTTCCAACCACAAAGAAATCAGGAAACAGAAACAAGACAAGCGTTTAGGGCTTTTCCACAGCCACCGCTGCCTTTTCCAGAGTTACTGATGAGCATCGGTCCTTCCCTCGACCCCACCATCAACACGCACAGCTGTGCCATTGCCCACCTGTTTCCACGGCAAGGACAAGAGGGACCCCAATCTGAAGGTGCAGGGGTCATGGAACGAGGAGCCAAATGGCTCCTGGTCTCCACAGGCTCCTAGACTCACGCCAAAGAAAACTAACTCCCTATGAGGCAGACAGACAGACAGACAGACAGACAGACAGACCAGAAGCCTTTATCTCTCTCTATGCCCCCCACCCCCATTAAGCCCAACTCTACACACATGCCCCAAATTCCAAAAATGGGCATTTCAATGAAATATTAGTCACTGATAAAGTGAGGGTTAAACAAATTCACATTATAAAATGTTTACTCTTTTGTGTGACTCTATCTTTGGGGGAATTACTTTTCTGCTACGGCTGCTTTTACCAAAAAGGAAAACTTACTGTTGATGTGATCGATGTAGTAGACACCAATCTGAGGGTCAAACCCTGCTTCCCATCCCCATGGCAGCTCATCCCCAACGCAGTCAGCAAACGACAAGGGCTTCGTTAACCTACAACAGACCAGAATAAATGCACAGGTGATTCTTTCCGTCAAACCACACAAGTCAAAATTCAGCGCCCTAACCACAAGCTAAGTGTCCAGACTGCATTTCCTTTTGGTTCCTGATTGTGTGTAGAGTTTGCACCCCTTTTTGTTAAACCTTAAAGAAAAAACAACAGGGATAAAATACAGAGACGAACATTCAAAAAAGCAGCAATGTCCTAACACCCTTTTGAAAATTCACAGCTTAAGACTCACAGGCAAATTTATACAATAAATAAATATGGCCAACTTAAATCAGGAAGAAACTCCAAGCTGAAAGTAAGGAGGGTTGCGATCTAGCTCTATTTAGCTCTACAGCTAAAGCGTCCTGTTAGGAAGAAAATTTGTCCCAGGATTTGAATCATCCTCTCAGTGCCTCTGAGACATGACATACATCAGGCCACACTCACTTCAGGTCGGATGCTCTTACACAAATGAACCAACCACTCGGTGGGGAGGTCCGCTATGAATTCTTGAGAGACAAACATTTTTCTAAGTATCTTGAACATCACAGTCACACAACAAAAATTTTAGTGGAACCAAACACACCAAGTATTTATATGTCAATGTGATCTCACCTTTTGAAACTGCCTTATTCTTTCTCCTTTTAAACTATTGGGGAAATGAGTTTCCTAAGCAGAGTATAGGTTTCAGACTTAATTACTGGTTGATTTTCCCTGTTACTTCCTTTATTTTTGCTTTTGAGATTCTCCTTGGCTGTCAGAGCAGCCACAGGCAGGCTAACACTACTGATTCGTGATGCTCTGTTGTTGAGTGGCCAGCATTAGTTGACGTATCTTCTAATTTAATGCACTGGCACCACCAAGCCAGTTTCTGCATGTGAAATCACCTGGAATCCCTTCTATCCGTGCAAACGAATATCAATGATATCATAGCTAAACAGAAATACAGATAACTTCCAAAATCACATCATGCATCAGAATAACAAATTGTGTCATCAACCCTCAGAATGCTGGGAGAACAACATGAAAAAGGAGGGCTATTGTCTAGCCTTCAATAGCCCTCCTCCAAGGACATAAAACACCAAGGGGTGAAAGGAAGGAAGTGTCTCCCTTTCTCTCAACCCTCCCATAGCATGAAGTCCGCTTCTGAAGATGGCTCCAGGGACCCTGACTTTCTAAACCAGTTCGGCTGACAGAAGGACAGCCAGCTCTGCCACTGACTCACTGGGAGACGCCTCGCGAAGCACCTCTCTAGCCCTCAGCTTCCTTCTCTTTAACTGGAGATCATACTCCCTAGCCTCTCCCTGCAATTTAACTGCTTCCTGCGATTACTGGGAGGATAAAAAGGGATTAATTTAGAACACTATCTAGGACATGGTAAGTACTCAGTAAATGCTAGTGATTAATACAAGCGCGGCACATGAGTTGTCTCTTATGTTCCCCAAAGGCACTGAGTCAGGCAGCAGAGGACAGAACAGTGGTTCTCCAGGTCATCTTCACAACCAGCAGCATCGACATGTAAGGACTAGTTAGAAATAACAAATGCTTGGGCCCCACAGTAGGTCTACAGAATCAGAAACTCCAGGGTCCCACGAGGTATGTTGAATCAAGCTCTTCACGTAACCACTGGCTC
This sequence comes from Rhinolophus hipposideros, assembly GCF_964194185.1. Lineage (NCBI taxonomy): Eukaryota > Metazoa > Chordata > Mammalia > Chiroptera > Rhinolophidae > Rhinolophus > Rhinolophus hipposideros. Next base: position 28,860,468 of record NC_138050.1, on the reverse strand, counting down.
AGAGGTTAGGAGCTTGAAATTTGGGATCAAAGAGACCTGGGTCACACTCTGTTCTGCCAATTACTTGCCACTTACTTCCTAGGGCAGGTTGGCAACCTTAAACCCCGTTGTCTAATCTATTTTTGAAATGAGGGGTGGGGTTATGAAGTTTAAATGAGAACTAAACAGTATAATGCCTGACAAACGGTAAGCTTCAATATTGGATGAGTGAAATAAATCTCTCATGTGTTAAGCGATGTGCCCAAATATGGCAACTTGTCATATTTACTTTGTAAACATGGAATCGATTTGAACTCAATCTGGGTCAAAAATGGAGCTCTTAGTTGTGCTCAAATTCAATCTTATATAAACTACCCAGGAAAACTGAGTTTTCTTTTGACAAAGGAATTAGATACTATATCAAAAATTCCCCAACTACAGGAATAGGCTTGTCTCCATACATTGTATGTAAGACTGATCTTTGACGAGTGCAATAAAGCTGATTAGATAAAGTCCCGGTGCCAGGATATCTTGCATGCTATTCTGTTTGAGGATTCTCTTTCCCCAACTCCTTTCTCAATGCTGTCTAAAAGGTGCACGCATCCTAAAGAAATGAAGAGTAAGAAGACATGGAAATGGTAAATTTAAATGACAAAACAGAGATATTATACAAGTTTTATCCTGGCACCAAACCAACACGATCTGATTTAAGCATATGATATGAAAGTATTTAATACTCCTAGACTCAGAAGTCACAAAAGCTTTCAGATCCTGTGCTATAATTACAAGTTAGGGTAACTTGATTATGCTTGGAAGTAATCCAGTTTTTTCCATTAATTGTTCAGCAGATAATAAGCATTTTATTAACTGTCACTGTTCTAAGACTAGAATTAGATCTACATGATACATGTAATTGTGAACTCAGTTAAAAATTCAGATGTTGCCATTCCTGGAAAGTTCAACATAAAAGTTTCTTTGCAGCATCACTTCAAAAATCAACTTACTACTTTATTTTCTGTATCTGGATAAATATATATCTTTTCTCCACATTCTAACATTAAGGAAACCCATCAAATACATATTTATAAATTTCAAAATTTTAGGATTTAATTTTACCCAAATTGTAAGATATAAATAGAATAACCTCAGGTACCAAACAAAATTATGCGCGTAGTTATGCTGCTGTCCTGGGAGAGGGAACATATCACTGTGATATACTAAGCAGTAACACAAAACAGATGTATTCCAAAGTTAGAAACAGTATGAATTAGAACAAATACAGTAAGCAGAAATGTTAATTCGCTTCTAAATTTCTTAACTCATGTTCTACACAGGGAATCTCTGAAATAGTCAAGCTTCCTTTGATGTTAAGGAAGTGAAAATGGATGATAGAGTGTGTTTTCTGTTGGTTCCCACAATGGAGCAACATCGCACAAAAGGCCTAAAATTAACAAGTCTTTATGCTAAATTCCAGGGATTACTCTTTGCTTAAAAAACCATCTTCCTCGCACCATGACTAATGGGAAGAAAACGGCAATTTACTGCAGCACTTTGCCAAAGTTTACACATAAAACTTGAACTTCGCGTGGCATTTCCTCTCCTTCTGAGTGCTGTATCAGTGTTTCACAGTCTGTCATTTAGTACTTACTGTCCCGTCATGAGTATCTGTCCTAGGCCATGAGGTGACACACGCACATTTACTCTTCATAATTGGATGATGGTGAGTACTGTGTGTGTCCAAGCACCAAGGCAGAAAAACTAAGTCTACTAATTGCAACTGAGTTTACTAATTGCACTAAGAGAAAAAGCACTTAACAGGGAAAACCATTTTCAGGTTAATAAAACTCTTGCCACAATTCAAGCTTCCCAAATGCATAGTTTCACATGAATGTGAAAGGTCTTAACAGTTATTTTTACTTGGTAGCATCTGCTCCTGTCATTGTTTAGCTTAGCTCAAAGCCGAGTTCGCATTGTCAACTGTCTGACTACTACAGAATCAGCCCACACAATATTACTCGATTGTTCTGAGAGGAGAGGGAAGGAGGAAGGATGGGGTTCACAATTTGAATTTTAAAGAGAGGGGGAAATACCAGAAATCTTTCTGAGGAACTTGAATTTATAATGAGGTTGATTAGTCCCCTCAAAACAACTTCTGTTTCCATCACTATTCTAGCCAGGGAAACCGGCAATGCAAAGGAACAAAAAGAGGGAAAATAATAGGAGAGAGTCAAAGGTAGCAGCAAGAAGAAAATGGCTTTGAAGAGAAATTATACAAACCACTTCAGAGGAGGGTAACAAGGTTAGTTCTATGTCTTTGAGGAAATTCACTTAAATGTTTCAAAAGGAATAATATTAGATAGCAGGACTGCCAGACAGGGAAGGCCTCCAGCCCATGCAATGGGCCAAGGAGGGCTGCCGCCCAAGATTTCAATGACTCGTCCAATGTTCTGTTCTGTAGCTGCTAGTGTGTAAGTAGCATAATAGGTAGTCTAGCCAGGCTCATTTCTTCACACTTAGTTCATGCCATCTCTGCACCTGCTTGGTTTCTCTTGTACAATTCTCTGTTATGTTGGCCCTAAGTCTGATCTTCCTATAGCTTTTACCCACTGGTCCTAGCTTTATCCCTTGGTGCCAAAGAAAACTAGTTTAATCCCTCTTCCACACGATCGGCTTGCAAATATTTGAACACAATGATCTTGGTTTCCAAGTCTGCTCTTCTAGAACCAAATGACCCGTTACTCTCACCGTGTCTATTCTTCTTCCACTCAAAAGCCTGCCCCTCTCCTGCCCTTAATCCCACCTGTCTCTCCCCATTTTGCATTCTCACTCCATCAACTATCAAGTATTAATTTCCTCTCATAAGGCTAATTATTTTTCTCATTCATCCTACAAATATACTCAATCCACCTACCCTAAAGTCTTTCCTCACATCATCTGGCTCCTCTTTTGGCATTCACTTCCTAACCATTCACTCATTCTAACCTAGAAATTTTTAATCTGGATGACTTTTAGGAGGCCCTATCCAAATCTTCCTAATGACACTTAACCTAATTCTGTGGTTATTTTACGAATATACTTCTGAAAGGCAATATTTGTGGGTGTTTCATCTTCAGAAAAGCATACTGGTTATGCTGTTGGTATAGGAACCCAGATATGTTATTTGCAAAAATGTCAATGCTCACGATATTCTATGTTTAAAAATCAATTTTTACATGTAGTAATTATACTAATATTATAAAATATTTACTGCATGCTTACCACGAACGATGTTTTATATATATATACATATATATATATATATATACACACACATATATGTGTATATGTGTGTGTATATATGTAAATGTGTAAGTAAAATCCTCATAAAACTCTGCAAAGGAGATACAATTATTATCGCCATTTGAATAGCTTGTGTGCGGCAGGGCGGGGGGACTTAACTTGTAATCACATAAACATGTGACTACGCAACACATACCTCTCTCCCCAGTGAACATTTGTAAGTTTCCAGCCATTAAGTTTATTATGCTGTCTACAGCTATCCTTACTGTTAACTAACACATGGATTTAACTACTGATACACTACTTGGATTTGACGACCCACCAATTTCTGGAAGAGGTGGAAAGAAAGGGGTCCCTTTAAAAAGTTCTGGAGGCAGAATAGAGAGTCCAGAAGTAAATCCATGCCTATATGGCCACTTAATCTACGACAATGGAAGCAAGAATGCACGGTGGGGTAAAGACAGTCTATTCAATAAATGGTGCTGGGAAACATGGACAGACACATGCAAAAAAATGAAGCTGGATCACCTCCTTACACCATATACAAAAATAAATTCAAAATGGCTTAAAGGCTTAAATGTAAGATCTGAAACCATAAAATTCCTAGAAGAAAATATAGGAAGAAACTTCATGGACATTACCTGGAGTAAGATTTTTACTGATATATCCCCTCGCGCCAGGGAAGTAAGAGAAAAAATAAACATGTGGGATTACATCAAACTAAAAAGTTTTTTCACAGCAAAGGAAACCATCAATAAAACAAAAAGGGATCCTATTGAATGAGAAAAGATATTTGCCAATGATATATCTGATAAGGGGTTAGTATCACAAATTTATAAAAAACTCACTCAACTCAACTCCCAAAAAACAAACAACCCAATTAAGAAATGGGCAGAGGACACGAAGAGACATTTTTCTAAAAAAGACATACAGATGGCAAACAGACATATGAAGAAATGCTCAACCTCACTAACCATCAGAGAAATGCAAATAAAAACCACAATGAGATGTCATCTCACCCCAGTCAAAATGGCTATCATCAATAAATCAACAAACAAGTGCTGGCGTGGATGTGGAGAAAAGGGAACCCTTGTGCACTGTTGGTGGGATTGCAGATTAGTGCAGCCACTGTGGAAAACAGTATGGAGGTATCTCAAAAATCTGAAGATAGAACTACCCTATGATCCAGTAATTCCACTCCTAGGTATCTCTCCGGAGAAACCCCAAACTCCAATTCAAAAATCTGTATGCACTCCTATGTTTATTGCAGCACTTTACACAATAGCCAAGACATGGAAACAACTGAAATGCCCATCGGTAGATGACTGGATTAAGAAGCTGTGGTACATTTATACAATGGAGTATTATTCAGCCATAAAGAAGAAAGAAATCTTATCATTTGCAACAACATGGATGGACCTAGAGAACATTATGTTAAGTGAAGTCAGACAGAGAAAGACAAGTACCATATAATCTCACTTATATATGGAATCTAAAGAAAAGAATAAGTGAATGAACTAATCAGAAACAGTTTTGGAGACAAAGAGGAAAAACTAAGGGTTGTTAGATGGGCAGGTGGGGGGGTGGCGATAAGGGGGTGAGGGGATTAGAAAACAGTCGGTAACCACAAGATGGCCACAGGGTTTTGAAAATTAATTTGGGGAACGTAATCGATAATGTTGTAAAGATTTTGTAGGGTATCTGATGGACACGTGTCCCATTTGGGAGACCACCTCAGGGATGATGTAGATGCCTGATCACTGCACTGTACACCTGAAGCTGAACAATAATGAATGCCAACTACAAGTTTATATATATGTGTATGTATGTATGCATATACTTACAAGAATTGGAGTAGAGCATTAGGAATAGAGACAGTGGAAATGTAAAAAAAAATCCATTACATATTACTACACATATTTTTATGACAAATAACTATATTTTTCAAAACAAAACAAAACAAAAGACTTGTTTTGTGACACTGCATATGGTCTATCTTGGTGAATGTTCTATGTGCATTTGAAAAGAATAAGTATTTTGTTAGGTGGAGTGTTTACTTGGTTGATGGTGTTGTTCAGGTCTTGTATATTCCTTCTGTTTTTGTGTCCATTTCTTTTTCTAAATTTTTTTATTTTTCAATTACAATTGACATTCAATATTATAGGTGTACAGCATAGTGGTTAGACATTTATATAACTTATGAAGTGATCCCCCCAAAAAATCTAGTAGCCACCTGGCACCACACATAGTTATTGCAATACTGTTGACTATATTCCCTACACTTTACATCCCTGTAACTATTTTGTTACTGCCAGTTTGTACTTAATCCCTTCACCTTTTTCACCCCCCATCCTCCTCGCATCACTTCTATCAATTAGTGAGAGAAGAGTATTGAAATATGCAACTATAGTGATGGATATTATAGACAAATCTATTGTGAATAAGTCTATTTTTTCTTTTAGGTCTATCAGATTTGCTTCATGTATGTTGAAACTCTGTTATTAGATGTACACACCTTTTATTTTCAATATTATATAATAAAAATGTTCAAACATAAAGAAAAAAAAGTTCTGGAGGGACAGGATGTGTGTGTGTGTTGGGGTGGGGGGGTGCCTAGACTTTAACAGGAAACAGCCGATCGGCAGCCATGGTCAGCGTCTCTACTCTTGGGCAATAATGGCTACATGCTCTGCTACAGAGGCGTCCACACCCTGGACCTTCACAATAGAGGCTCTGAAGCAGTAAAAAATGAAGTCCACTCACAGGTAAAAGGAAAATACATACGAAGGACATGCAATTCTTAATTCCTTAGAGATCTGACCAAAGATCAAAAGTAGCTTTTAAAAAATATTTATCTCTTTGACGTGATTTGTAGATTGAATAGCAATTTCTAAGTAAAACTATATGATTTATACATATGATTCTTACGAAGGAAGTTAGAAAATGATTCAACTTAATTGTTTATATTGTCTGACTATTTTAGCTTAAAAAAAAAAGTTGGTGCTAATAAAGCCAAAGTTGTATATTACATCTCTGACAAGCTCCTTAAGACAAGACTGGCCTGAAAAATGTTGATTTAGAATAGTGGTTTCCAAACCTAAGCGTACATGTGACTCATCCAAAAGGGTCAACAAAACAGATTCCTGTTCCCATCCCCAGGGTCTCTGACTCAGCAGATCAGGGGTGGGTGCCTACGAATTTGCATTTCTAAGTTCCCAAGAGAGGCTGCTGTGGGTTCCTGGATCAGACTTTGAGAACCACTGGTTAAAAGGCACCAGTGATAGTCCTATCCACCCAGGGAATGGAGAAACGGAAAACAAATTCAATTTAAAGATGAAACTGGAGGCAAAAGCTACTTCAGAAACAGCTCTATTATAAAAACTATGAAGTGTTTAGACAAAATTAATGGCTTAGTAAGTCTCAGATTTGGGCAACTTTATTTCATTTTAAGTAAACATTTTTTTCCTCAAAGGACATTTAAATTATTTTAAAATAAGTTCTTCAAATGCAAGCCTTTCATTTTCTTTCATTGTCCCACTTCTATATGAAATAGTAAGAAGTACTCAACATTAGTCATCAAGGAAACACAAATCAAAACCACAATGAGGTACCAGTTCACACCCACGAGGACGGCTACAATCTAAACAACAGAAAATAACAAGTGTTGATGAGGATGTGGAAAAATAGGAACCCTGTACATTGCTGGTGAGAGTGTAAAATGGTACAGCTTCTGTAAAAACAGTTTGGTAGTGCCTCAAAAAGTTAAACACAGAAGTACTATATGATCCTGCAATTTCAATACCTAAAAGAACTGAGAACAGGTAACCAAACAATCACATATACACAGATGTTCATAGAAGCAGAATTCAGAATAGCCAAAAGATGGAAACAGTTGAAATCTCTATCATAAACAAATGTGGGATATACATGCACTGGAATATATTCAGCCATAAAAGAAATGAAGTATCTATACATGCTACAATGTGGATGAACCTCCAAAACCTTGCAGTGAGAGAAGCCAGACACAAAGGCTCATATATGGTATGATTCTGTTTATATGAAATATCCAGTATAGATAAATCCATGATGACAGAAAGTAGATCAATAGTTGCCAGGGGGTAGAAAGAGGATCAAATGGAGAGAAACTGCTTAACGGCATTTGGAGTGATGGAAACATTTTGGAACTACCTAGATAGAGGTGGTGGCTGTACAACATTGTGAATGCACTAAATTATGTCACTGAATGGTTTACTTTAAAGTGGTTAATTTTGTGTCATGTAAATTTCACTTCAATAAATTGTTTCTTTAAAAATAGTTAACAAGTTATAACAATTCCAAGACTCCAAGTGAATCTTTTTACAAGAGGAAGTAAAATAATACAAATATGGGGAAATGTTCAACTTCACTAAAATAACAAGAAATGCTAAATGAAACAATAATCAGGCTTAATTTTAAGCCTATTAGAGTATCAAGATTTTGTTTTGTTTTGCTTTGTCTTAATAATGATGAAACTTAGTTCTGGTTCGGATGTGGGTGATCAGTTACTTTCATTTATCACAGGTGATTTTGTAACTTGATACAATCCTTTAAGAAACAATTTGGCAATGTTAAAAAACCATGCAACTGTGGATTCCATCTAACCTAGGAACTCTATTCTTACACAGTGTTCTTCAATCCTGTCCCACCGGACACCCCCACAAAGACTTAGTAGCCCCCTCAGGTGTCTTACCACACTGTTGTCTCTCCTACTAGCCCACGAGCTTCTCCAACGCACGGCCCCTGCTCGGTTCTCTGTCTCCAGCACAATGCCCGCCTCATGCATAGTCAGCATACAATCAATGTTGACTGAATGGATGGATGCAGGTTAGAAACGAAGACAGAAATGAAAACAAGTATATCGTGGAAGAATTGTCATTAAAATTTGTTTTCTATTTACATACATAATGATAAATGAATTTACTAAAAACAATATGAAGGTTGATATTAAGATGATAGTTGATAAATGTTTCCTGACAGTGAGACAAGAGAGGAGAAAAACCTTTCAGTACTGCATTAATATATCTGGTCCTATAATTTATTTTAGTTTACTATAATTAGCTTTAGGTATCATAAATGAATAGCTAAATAAAAAAAAGTCTTAGTTACAAAGAGGTAAAAGAATTTATCTCAGGTGTTTTGATAATTCAGCAAGCTAAAAAAAAACATCTTACCCTACAGAAGAAAACAGTGGTGTGCAAACACTTTAATCTGAACTTCTTTTCTCTCCTAAGTGCCAAGAAATGTTTGCTTGTTGGATTATCTGGTTTTGGAAAACAGTTTGAGGATTTATGTGGATATGTTAGCAAAGAAGGTAGGAATGTCTGAGAGAGGAATAGGGCTTAAAAGATTATTGTACAAACAAACAAACAAACATCTATCAAGACTGTCTCATTCTCCTATCTACAGTTCAAACAACACACAACCATTATTATTTCATCACAAATAACAACTGTTCAAGGACCAGGACTGGAAGAAGCTTGAGTCTTTACTCTGGAGAAAGCGCTCCAGTCAGAACAAGGAACTTGCACATGGCACACACCTCCGGATGGAGAGAACCTTGTTATACTCAACCTCTCCCTTAAAGAGGTTAATTACATAATTTAAATGAACCTGTATTACTTCTATCAAACGTAAGGAAATGGGAAGATGTTTTTGAATGCCTATAACTTTACTAGATTGGGCTAACATCAGTTAATGCTGTATTTCATTCCAGTCTATGTTTTTCTTAAATATATATATACACACACACAAATATATACTATGCACACTTTACAAGATTGGTATTAAACTAACTAAACTATCCATACAATACTATAGTTTTGAGTGCTGCTTTAAAAAACACAAGTAATACAATCTTATTATGAAGACTACATAAAATAGGATAAACTATTATTAAAGTCCCTCCTTTATTTCCCTGTAGAATGATACATATATTATAATAATTGGGTATCTTTTCAGTCCATCTATAAATTCATATACTTTACAAAACAGACAAATAGGCTACTATTTGTATTTTCCATGACTTTATTCAGTTTGCAAAATAAGTTAGAAATCTTTCAAAGAGGATACATATAGTTTACATCAACCTTCTAACATCTACATGCATTGAATAGATTACAGTCCACCATTTAACTAATCACAGACATTACTTTCAACTTCCTTCTAGAGGAACTAATGATTCAATGAACATGCTTGGAAGTATTTTCAGCTGTGCACGTATTTTTCAAAATAAATCCCTGGTAGTGAGCCAAAGGAGATATACACTTTTTAAATTTAAAAATGTCAGTCTGCATTAGATTATTAAGGCACACTGGCATTTCAATGTTTAGATTCTGATAGATATTCTCCTCCACGTGGACTTTCCCAGCCTGCATGCATCCACAAGGGAACCCAATGCCCCTTTCCCTACCCCCGCACTGCCCCTCAATACCGTCCTGGGAAGAGGAGCAATCTAATCTAATCTAATCTGATCTGATCTAATCTGATCTAATCTAAGGTCATCTAAACCAGGAAGGTTTGTAACTTTTCTATATTTATTTGCTTCTTTTGTGAACTGCACTTTCTAAAACTCTGTTGTTTGTCCTTCTGATCGACTTGTAGCAACTTTCAATATATTTTGGGTTTAATACTGTGTCAAGTTGCATTTTATTTTCCCCCCCCCCCGAGGACACTGCTTATCCATGAACTTTGTTTATGACGAGTAGAAGAGTCATTATTTAAAAGTATTAGGAAAACTAGATGGCCAGTTAGGGGATAAAAGCTAGATCCTATGATTGCATCTCTTCCTTACAACAAAATTAATTCCAGCTAAATCAAAAGAATTATGTCTGACAAATGAAACTAACCTAGTTATGAGAAATGAAACCTACTGGAAGAAAAGATATACAAGAATTCTTTAAAACTCTGGGTTCCATTCCTTAACCCAGAGTTACAAATTGTAGTCCTTTAACACTTGCCATAGAAAATCAATACAATGAAAACAAAATCATTTTAGAGAATTGCTAGCAGAGGCATGGAGCTTATGGCTTGCTCTCTTTGTTAAGAAGGTAAATTAATAAGCATTAGAAAGGTGTTAAAGACATAATAGCACCAAACAGGCTTTATCCTTGACCTAATAGGAAAAACTGAAAGTAAAACATGAAAAAACAATTTTACTAAAAGGTACTTAATGTGATGTCCCTGCTGCACTATACCCACCTTGGGAAACATAGTCCCTGGCCAGTGGAAGACCCCAGCAGGAGTGACCCACTTGGGACAGACTGTAACTGAGGAAAGGGAACCTAAAAGCGGTGCACTGAGCAGAGAGAAACCAAAGCAGTGGTTCTCCAAGTGTGGTCCCCGAACCAGAAGCATTGGCATCACCTGGGAACTGGTTATAAATGCCAACTATTGACTTCCTCCCCCAAAACTACTACATTGGGAAGTCTGAGGGCTGGGCCAACCTCTCCACATGATTCCGATGCCCCCTGCAGTGAGAGAGCCAGTGGGCTGGAGAGAGGCTAAAACAGAGCTGTTTTCCATTTTCCACCAGGTACTGAGCAACTGCAATCGAGAAGAAAGATAATGGAAGTGAAAGCAGGGAGGAGGGCTGCTGTAGAGAAAATAATAATAATAGGATTTGAGGCTGCGAGGTAGGAGAAAAGGCTCTTAGTAAATGCAGAGTTCCCTGTCACTGGCTATTTCAAAGCAGAGGCTGGGTAAGGAAACGTTGGGGGTGTTACGGAAACAATGCACTCACCACGAAAGAGGTCACTGAGGAAGTCTGCAGTGCCACGGTTTGGCAGTTTCCGAGGAGAACAGTGGTATCAGCATGGGTAAGCAAAATTATCAGGAATAATTAATGAACTTTAAAATATGTTGTGTGTGAGGTGCCAGAGGGGCATGCAGGTAAACTACGGACTAAAATTTCCTGAGGGAGAGCAGATAATGAATGAGATTAATGAGCCAGGCAGGGCCTTGGGATGTGCCCATGTTTAATGGGACAAAAGATGCCACAGTAAGAATGCTTAGAGAGCTGACTTCCACTGGAAGGGAAACAACCTACTTCACTCTCTTGTCTTTTCATTCCTGCCAATAGGAAGTAACGATCAAACTACCAACCAAGGAACACTTCATTCCTGCATTCATCAGGTCATCACGTGTCCACGGAATGCTTCTTCCGTGCCCGGGGATACACTCGAGGTTGCAGTCCTCAGGCAGTTTTCCCAGGGACAGGCAGCGACTGTCCTCGAGGCGCATGCTGTCTTCTCCAGGGGTAGCTAAATGCTTGGAAACACATGACCTTTGAGCGTGCCTCCTTGTTATACCATCAGAAAATGAATCAACTAATACCGGTGAGGCTGTCTTTTTGACAGTGAAGTAGGTGGGAGTGCAGCTGAACACAAAATAATCCTCACAACAACAGAATGAGAGACTCCCTGAATTAGAGCCCCTTTTTTCTATCTTATACCTTCAGAGGCTCAGTATTTGTTAAAAGGGACACAATGGGAGGTCAGGAAGCCCATGGGGCAGAGTGGACGCTGGTGGAGACTCCTTTGCACACAGGAACTCCACGGCGCCCACCTTCGCTCCCCCGGTGTCCCTGGCTGGGCATGCTGGAACCCATCATCCCAAGGTCGGCTTTTTAAAAAAACAACAGCGTTACTGAAGTTCAGTTTATATACCATAGAATCGTCCCATTTGCAATTGTACAAATCAGAAGCCTTTAGTAAATTTATAGAGTTACAACCACTATACAATCTAGGGTAGCACATGCCTGCCACCCCCAAAAGACCCCTCGTGCTATTTGCAGTCACCCTTCAATCCCTACCCCCTGCCCCAGGCAACCGCGAATTTACTTTCTGTGTATATAGATTTGCTTTTTCTGGAATTTCATATAAATGGAATCATACAATTTGTGGTTTCTTGTGTCTGGCCTTCTCTCATTTTTAGCATAACGTTTCTTGTGCTACATCCATGGTGTTGCAAGTTTCAAGAATTCGATCCTCTTTATGGCTAAATAATATTCTTTTATATGGATATGCTACATTTTGTTTATCGATTCACCAGTTTATAGATATTTGGATTATTTCTGCTCCTAGCTGTTATGAATGCTGCTGCTATGAACATTTGTATCTAAGCCAAGCTTTTCCCCACCCCCAAGCCTAGCTTTTGGGAGGGGAAGATATCGGACTTCACACTTAGTGGGAAGGGCCAGGTTTCATGACATGCTAGGTGCAAGCACTGGCATAGGGGTCTACAAATACTAAATGTCAGACAAGGACGAAAACCCAGCCAGTACCAACGAGAGGCCCTCATTAAACCAGGAATTCACAAGACGAGCTGACAAAGGGTGGAAATACTCTACTTCTTCACAGATCACAGCAGGACGTCCGTACCTCGGACACCTACTCCAACAACTACTGAAAAACCTACCAAAAATGAGTCCAGGAGAGGTCAAGGAAAAAGAAGCCAGGTTGCTATATAGATAGCAAACACATGATTTTATACATGCATTTGCCTCTACCTGAACCCTTTCCCACCACCCTCCCCTTCCTCAGTTTCACCTCACAGGTGTCCTTAAAAGTGAGTTCCAGCATCAGCCTCTCAGGGAAGGCATCCTGTTCCCGAGGTGTTACTATTTAATGATATTGTATGAGCTCTTTTTGGTTTAGGAAATATTTTCCTATTCCAACTGCTCACCTTCCACATTTACATTCTTTAGTTCACTTGTCTATTCAGTTCATTGAGCTCCTACCATATTTCTCGAAAATAAGATCTAACCAGAAAATAAGCCCTGGCATGACTTTTAGGATGACATCCCCTGAACATAAGCCTTAATGCGTCTTTTGGAGCAAAATTTAATGTAAGACCCGGTCTTATTTTGGGAGAAACACGATACTGGTTTTTTCATCTCTATTCTAAACACATAGCATGGTACTTGGTGCTCCCCTGATGTTTGTTAGAGAAAACAAAAAGCAAGTGATTTCTAGCCAGACCTTTCTGCGGAGATCCAGGCTACTTAGAGCCAACATCTGCCTGATCATTCCATGGGATGTCTGATAACCACGTCAAATGTAACTTGTATAAAAGACAACTCTTGATCCCCTCACCTCCTGGCAACTTCCCCCAACCGCACTCCTTCCCCAGACTACTACATCTGGGCACATGGCACAATCATCACCTCAGATGCTCAAGTCATCACCGGGGAGGCAGTCATTCGTGATGCGTCCCTTCCATCACACCCCAGATTCAATCATCATAAGTCTTGCAGGCTCGATCTCCAGCACATAGTCCCAATCCACACAACTTTCTCCACTGCCACATCTCTAATCCAAGCTACCAGTTAGCATCTCTAGCCTGGATCGCACCCTAACTTCCTAGCTGGCTGCGGAGTTTCTACTCTTGTCCTCCTACAATCCATTTTCCACACAGCAGCTGATACTCTTTTGGAAATAGTTTTTAAAATCATTTTATATAAAATTTTAGTTAGGAACTACATGAAAAGATCCTCCTTGTAAAACACTAAAATATTGCCAATGACGCTCACGTTCCCTTAGACCACCAGCTCTCACCTCAGTTCCCACACTCCTCCCCTCAAAAGTAGACGTTTACTGTGGAAGTCACTGCGGTTTGCAGGCTGCTTGCGAACTCAGGCAGAGCTGACTAACACACATCTACCGGAAGCCATCACTGTGCATCCTGTCACCCAGCTGACTTCTCCGATGTCATTCTCATGTCTGCTTTACCTTGTGTGTTGCTATGGTCTTTCCCCCGACTTCCGCACAGCCCGTGTTGTCCACCACTGCAGCCCTCAGTGCTGAGAACGGCCAGTGCCCATCCACAAGTATCCAGGGAAGGTACTTTCTGAGGACCCCTGCATCTGTACTGATGACGCCCACCAACCACACACTAAATCACTCTCAGGAGACTCAGCTTTGCATTGAAAAGCACCTCATCTTGGCCCTGAGTACAACTAACACACAATCCAAAAGAATCACAGATATTTTTTTTCAAAGCTCTAGGGTTGGAATTTCAAGAATCAAATATCAGAAAACTGAGAAATGTTCCTGAGCAGCTGAAGGAATGGCGCTAACAGGCTCCAAATCAATTCCATACCTAGCATTTGCTTTGCTAGTTAAACACATGATTGGATTTTTATAACTTACGTGAAGACTTTCTTTGGTAGTGTTTCTTGGTGCTCTCTAGCCCTTATTTTCTTCTGGCATAGCACCAGATCCTCCAAGCACTAAAAATTAGACGTATGGAATGCCAGGAATGTCTGATAACTATACCAACTTCGGAGATCAGCCCTTAGTCATAAACAAACAACAAAAAAATGCCCTTTGAGCTTCGGCTCAAGTTCAGTTTGAAACAAGGAGAAGTCATGAGGCTGAAGGCTGTCAGAGTGTGCAAGGTGAAGTGGGGTGGGCTGGAAAAGGCTCTGCGGATAGTTCTTTATCACCGCGAAGATAAACACTGTTTCTTTATCTAAAACGTTAATGAACTACAATTACAAAGCATAGCTTGGTTACCTTTTAGATGAGTAGTACCTAACTTAGAAAAACCAACCATTAAAATTACGTAAGAAAATAAAAGTTCCTCCTATTCCCACATACTTTCACTAACATCTCCTCATCAGGGCCTCATCTTTAATTATTTATCCAGTTCTTCGGGTGATGGTGCTGTTCAAGGTTAGCCACGCTAGTGCTGTTCGAGGTGAATTATGCCTTTCTAAGTTATACCAAAGTGAGAGAAGACACCAAGAAAACTGGAAGACATGGGATCGACACAGGCAAAAGACAAATGAAATCTGTACGATGACAGTGAATGGAGATTCCGTGCACATGACACCTGCAGCAGTTAGTGATTAACCAACCTGAACTGGAGACCAAGAACAGGAGGAGCAGGAGGTTTGAAATGGATAGAATACCTGTTGTGCCTGAATGACCTGAAAGGAGATTTATAATTCTGGTAGCAAATTAGTGACAGGGACACAGAAAGTTAAACCAATGGAAAAAAAGAGACAATTATTAACTACAGAGAAAACCAAAGGAAATCCAATTATAGTCCATTAGATTGGTCATCCAGAAATAGTATTTACATAGTCATAAAAATGTGAACATTGAATACTGATTTCTTTGCAAGGTGATATAAGACGCCAAGACGTGGAAGGGCAGCAGTGAGACTGCTGCATCCTCCTCTCCAGTGGGCCGTCAGTTCTCAAAATCTACAACTGAAAAATCGAGATACATAAATATGTTATTTAAAAATACAGAGGTAAATACCAAAAGAAGCCATTCAATATGCAAGTGAGGCTGACTCAGGGGAACCCGGTGTGGGCCAGGGCAGGGGTCGGGGGCTGCTGTTTTGCCTTGGGAACCTATTTTGTGTGTATTAATCATTTACTGATATAATTTTGATTAAAATAAAATTGTAAAATCTCCCATAAGTTTCACATTTTAATTTCAAAAGTCAGAAAACTTTCTCGACTATGTCTACTTACTGATTCAAATTTACCCCTAAAGGAATCTCATATAAAATTTTAAAGTTACATTCTTTCAGAGCTGATGTAAAACATATTTTTCGGTACTTTAAAGCACATAACCTAAAAATTTGGAGATATTACTAATGTAGTTTCTTAGTATAAACTAAGTTCTAGTGAACCTTAAATAAAATAGGAAATATAAATATTACACCTTCTTCTTCTAGCTTTTATTTAGAAGCCTTTGTTACATTCAGTACACTGTTAAGAGATACCAGATAATATATATGAAAAGCATTCTGTAAAGTGTTAAGGCACAACATAAATGCTTTTATTTTCATTTTTGAACCCTTGAGCCTGTTCTCAAAAAGGCTACTTTCTAACTGGGGAGATAAAGCATGTGCACAAGTACATACAAGGCAGTTTGTGCTAGGAACTACAGGAATGGTACAAAGAAGAAAGGAAGGAAGTTAGTTAGAAAAAGTTTCCGACTGGTTGCATCTGAAATGATGGTCGCCATGCTAAGCTCTCATCAGTTACTTTCTCTCTCCATTTTATAAAGCAGAAAAACAAAGTAATTTGAAGAAATTACTCTTTTAAAATGTCATAGAACAATGACCATTTCTATGCCCTATTATTTTGACCATGCTCTCAATAAATAGCATTAAAAAATCAATACAAATGAAAAGCTATGTCAAAAAAGTGCATTTCAATCTCTGAGGCTCCACCCAGTTCACCCGCAGGATGTTGTTTTAACTCTCCCAGCATCTGTCCTTCGCATACTCACCAGGTTCTGAGCCTCAGAAGTCAGCTCTCCTCCTAATAGCCTTCCCAACCACTAAAACTCCAGGACCTCAGAGCTGAAAAGTTTGCCCGTGGAAGCCCCTGCAACTGTTGTCAGATAGTATCTAAAGATTATACTCATGGAAGGTTTTCAATGTTTTATTTCTATACCCTCTGAGCTCGTCTCCCATTGTGACTTCAAGTGTCTGCCTCCTGAATCTGAAATTTTAAGCCAGATGATGGATCAAAGAAGACTCACTATTTTCTACAGTGGAAATCATTCTCTGGCCAAGGGCATAGATACTGTTAATCTACTGTTTTTGTCTTTATAAATTAGTAAGCATCTGGAATATACATCTGGAATAATCCTCCCGGCATTATTTCTGCCACAGCCTTTTGTTCCATTTGCCCAACAAACCTACTATTCTCTAAGTAACTTGAAAACCCATTTTTCAAAAGAAAATAAAGTCATCCTTTTGTAGTACACTCTTCTTTTGAAGCTCAAATTGGTGCCCATGTATTGATTTCATAGCAACTTCTCTACTTAGGTAAACATTTACCTGATTGTTGATATTAAACTAGAATCAGGTTTCAAAGATATTCCTGGGATAAAAATATAACTGTACATGCATGATATGTTCATTTGATGATGCAACTATTAGATATTCAGTAGTTCACTAGGTTTAGAAGAGAAAGTTGTAGCACTTCATTTCTTTACACCAGGTCTCGAATCTCCAAAATTACTTCTTATAATGTAAGTACTATGTGATATAAACATTGTGGGCTTGTATGCATAAAGATATTCACTCCATCCTTTAGGCCTACTATGGTCAATCGAAATTGTATTTTAACAGGATTTCTCTAATGAGCATCCAAAAACATAATGATAAAAAAACTTAACTCTACATAAAGGTGTAAAAAATATACAAAACATATTTGTCAGGCCTTCCTCAAACCTTAACAACTTTAGAGTAACATATCTAATTTCAATGAGTATCAATAAAAATGATTACATATAATTATAGTAAAACATAGTTCTCACAGGCCAATGATTTGTAAGCTTGTACTGATTTGATCAGTTGTTAATTTTACTATTTCAAAATGGTTTTAAAAATAAAAAGATACAGACTTAATACTTTATGCTGTAAAGAGATGAATTTCATATTTAAAGATAATTTTTAAAAACTCTTGAATTTCTACACATCATAATTTAAAACCTCATTTCAATGTGAAAATGGTATCTAATGTCCGTTTTAATTTTTGTTCTTAACAATTTCTCCCATAGCCGGCAGGCACCCTGACACTCAATGCACACAGGGAGGGAACGATTCGTTTAACAATCTCCCTTCTTAATATTTGCTTTCTTCAAAGAATTTCGAAGCACTGGACATTTAAAACATAAGCTTCAACATCGTTGAAGTAGAGTAGACCTCTTTACTTTATTACAACTAAGCCAAGATACAGAGACGCTGATGTGACCGAGCCAAAGTAAATGACAGAGTCCCCCCAACACAGCTCCATAGTGAAGTCAAATACGCATTACACAAGAAATCAGAGTATAGATAGGTTCTTACTGTATATCTGTCAACAGCTTGCTGGGAGAGCTTAAACATTTAACAATCCCTTTGATTGTTAGTTTTCTTCATCTATAAAACAACAGGGTTTGATTCAAAGATCCAAAGTCGATTCATGCTCTAAAGCTCAATGATGTTTTTAGATTCTGCAGTACTTCACTGTAGATGGTGGTAATTCATATCTTATTTTCCCAGTGACTTATATAGAAATCTAAATGATCCTTAATTGGGAGTGGCCCCTAACAGTTTTGTTTTAAACCCCGGTGCCCTAAAAGGCCCTTTACTGTATCTGACAAGAAATATAAGGATCTTTATAAATCTTTTAAAAAAAACAAAAAACTGTTCACTGACTTCCATTGCCAACTACATAAAATCCAAGGTAATGTCTGGCATCAGGATACTCAAAATCTGACCTCAACTCGCCTTCCCAACCTTTATTTCCAATGACTCCCTTTCTCGTTCCCAAAGCTACAAACTCAGCATTCTTTTCCTAACCACACCAGTCTTCTTCCCATTGCCCATGTTTCTGTTCCCGGTGTCGCCTTTACCTAGACTGTTCTCTATCTCCAGTCAGGTTTTACTTAATCCTCAAAACTAGGGGAACCATACAATTTATCATCCAAACTAGGACACTTTTGACAGTGAAGGGGGATATTAATTGGATGGAATACTGGGACACCAGCAGTAAACTGGGCTTACTTAAACAGACTGGGACACACGATGGCTCTACACAGAGCCCAACTCAAATGCACATCTACTGGAAATAATCTTTCCCTCCCTTAGAGCTCCATCACGCTTTAAATTTGTATCTCTTTTCGATGATTGTTTCTGTTGTGTATTTATTTGAGCTATGTGTCTAACAGGCTTTATCTCCCTAACCAGTCTGAGTTGTGAAACGATTCAGTATTATACTTCCCGCACAAAGCCTAGCTTATAGTAGTAGTAGGTTCTCAATAAATGTACTAGGTATGTCTAACTCTGGTATATAAATTTAGCTCCTTTCAAATCAGTACATGCCTTTTTAAAATCAGCACCACAGTTCACACAGAGAGAAATCACACTCCTTGGCCCGACCGAAGAGCCATTTCCCTCAGAGATGTTCACACACTATGATGGCTTGTCCTGATACGAAACTTCCTTGGTGCATCGGCCAAATTCACATACGATGTCACGTATGCTCAGACAGAAATCGTATCATCCATCCACTTGGCGCCTTGGTAACAGCTACATGTCTAAGCTTTGATGCAAGTTCCACAGAACTCTGTGCTTCCAGGCTGTGAGGAGACATCTCATGAAAAGCACTGTCCACCTCGGGAGAGCTTTAGCCCTCGGGACAGAGAGCTGAGAGGTCACTTCTGTTTATCAGAGTTCTGACTGCCATGCACCCCGAAGTATTTTATCTATTCCTTTCTTAAGATATTGACTACTTTCTAGTTATACATTCTAGACACCTTGGGGTCCAGAAGAGGACTCAACGTTTGTATCCTCCAGAGTACACAGAATAACACACGTAGTACATACTCAATGAATATTGGTTGAGTTAGTTTTTTAAAATCAATGAGTAAATGACGAGGTTGTGCAGAAACTGAAATAGAATTGCCTCAGCCCGGGTGAAGCCTGCTTTAAATATACACTGATTCAGGCCTGCTGCGTTCATCTATTCCAACTCCTTAATGTGCAAAAAATCCTGTGAGGTAGATCTAATGAGTCCCCATTTTACAAAACACTATGATTCACAGAAACGAAGCACACTGTCCAGAACGAGCTGCTGAGTGATGGAGCCAGGTCCTGAATCCAGACATTCTGAACAGCAACAGTACCTTGGGCCACACAGGAACCCAGCAATGAACTTGACATGGTATTTATATAACAAAAAAGTCTACAAGTCCATAGCTACTTTCATCCCTGAATTCCACAGGCAATAACAAACAACTGCCCCACATGACTTACGCAGTTCTAATAGCTTTTATAAAACAAGGGGGAGGGGGCGGGGAGCTAAAAGCTTTCATTAGCTGTTTCTTTCAGTCACAAGTATAGACGGACCTGTCTATGTCAAAATGGAGAAAAAAGAAACATAAATGAGAGAAAAAAATATTGTTTTCTACAAAACTAGAAGTAGATGGACAGTGGTAAGTGTCATGATATCAATGTAGTACTTTGTTCATCACAAGCACACATTACAATATTGCAACGTCAATGTATCAAGTCTATTTTGGGGACATAATAAATGAGGCACTTTATCATCCAGAATGTCCACCTGGAGATGGACTCTTACTAAAACAGAAAGTCTTAGGAATTAAACAAAAGCGCTTTTTACAAATCGAACACTTAATTTTTTTGTCCAAGTATATTTCATTAAACCATATGCAAATGCAACACATAGGATTTGGATGAAAAACTAAAACTTGTACTTTGTGCCAGTTTTCAAGGTTCCTTCATTACCTATACAGTTCCTACATTCTTTCTTTGTAACAGTAATTAAACGTAAGCCTTAATGGGCTTCATTCCCATTTGCTACGAGTCTGAAGGCATGAAAAGTATGTAGCATTTATATAACAGGAAATATCTAAAAGCATTCTGCTGAGATTTCCTTCCCCCACACCCCCTTCCACACCCATTCCCTTAAACTGCCTTCAAAAGGCCTGCTGTGTTCTTTCAAAATTAAACACACGAGTTACTACTAATAGAAGTAGTGTGCTATTCCTTAGTTTGTTTAGACACCACATCTCCACTAAAGTCGTATTTAGCCAGGCTTCAATAGCTGCTCAAGCCTAGCACCTGACTCTTAATGCTCAAATACTTTCATGCCATACAGGTCAAATATGCTGTTCTGTTGTTATCAGGGTGGAATTTAGGAGGAAAAGAAGAAAGCTTACCAACTCGGCTTTCCATTCTCCACATACCAAACCCTAATCAAGAGGCCCTTCCAACGTTGGACGTGAATGTGGCTCTGGCTCTCCAGCCAGGAGAGGCCCTTTCACCCAATTCCAACCCCTCTAACGCTTCCTCCCTGACCCACCCGCACAGCAACTTTGCCTACTGAGGTCTGTGTTCCTTCCCCTGGGCGTTTCCCAGGAAACGTTAGGACTGCTGAATCAAACAGAACGTGAGAGGCACTGCTTTCGGCATACTAGAGGTAAAGATTGTTAATACAGCGTTTAATTACTGAAGCTGACATGTATCAGCTATTAGCACCTTTGTAAGAGCACCCAGTAGCAACTATTAGTACTTGTGATTTATTAAATGTCCAAAATGTGCCTTTTCTACGGGACACCATTAGCCCCCGAGTCACGATGGTAATGAGAATGCAGACATCACCATGCTGGAGGCTGTCACATAGAGCTGGCACAGTCACCCATGAACTGCCGGGGTTTTGTCCCCAGAAGCCAATCGATGTCAGGGGATGCCCAGAACGTCTGGCGCCACCGCGGAGCACCCTCAGGGCAGGTGGGTCAGCTGGCCTACCGGGTCTAGTCCAGGACCCACACCCAGCACTGACTGATTTTTCTGCCAGCTCCAAAGCCACACATACCACAAAGTTCTTCTCCAACAGTGCAGACTGGCTTAAGAGCTTCCTAAAGTAGTCTTGGTGAAGGAAGGGAAGGAGGGAGGGAGAGAGAGGGGAGAGGGGAGGGAGGGAGGGAAGGAGGGTGGGAGGGAGGATGGGAAGAAGTTAGGAAGGAAGGAAGGAAGGAAGGAAGGAAGGAAGGAAGGAAGGAAGGAAGGAAGGAAGGAAGGAAGGCCGACTTAGTTCTATCTTTCTGTCTTTTGAAGATCAGCTCCCAATCTCTGCTTTCTGTTCCCATTACTTAAAAAAAAAAAGTGTCAAATCACATAATACAAAGGACACGGACCTGCATTAACTCATAATATTTTCCAAGTAAAGTAACAGGGAGTTTAAATCTTACTAAATGAAATTTAGAGCAGAAAGTGAATTTCTTACATGGACCTTCTTAGTTGCTGCTCACAGAAATTATTTTGTTCGAACTGCAAGAGAGAATTTTAATTTCACTTCCATTTTCTTATTACCCTCAAAAACTCTAAAGGTACCATTTTGTTAAATTGAGTGGTCCCAACTGAATAGAATAATTCAGTAACTTGGCTCAATTGTCCATAGGACACTAATTTCATTTTATCTAAAATTAATACAACCTGCAATATTCAAGCTAACCACTCCTAGTCATCTTGCTACTTTATTTGATGATTCAATTCTATGTATAATTAAGTTAAAAATTATAAGGCACCCAATAGCTAGACCACAAATCACCTTTCTATTATGACCTAGAAAATATCCAACATCTCTTCACAAAATGGAAAACGTCTAAATTAATCTTAATAATTTTGACGACATATAACACAATCAAGACAAAGAATACCCCTAAAAGTTATTTGTCACTGACTCATAACTTGGGTCAATTCAAACAATCAAAACTAAAAGTAATGAAGGAAATAGAGGCACATCCTAATTTATACTAGAATTGTTCCCATAAGCTGATTTGTTAAGTCAGCTTGTTAGCTCTCAGGTTATTTCCTTGGTTAGGCCCCAAACCAGATCACAAAAGTCTCTTCACCTCACAGTTTCCTAGATAAAGTTCTCTGCATCCTCCCTATGATATGACAAGTTTTTGTTTGTTTGTTTCTCCACCGGAAGAAGGAGTGTCATCCTATTTTTATTATGCCCTTTGGGTCCTGCGTCTCTACTCTGGTAGAGAGAGAACAGACTTCCCAGGTCCAGCCCACTGCCACCTGCAGCCTGGGCGAGTGGGGGTGTGGGGTGTGGAGGAGAGTGTGGGTCGCCGAGTCTGTGTGACCCTCGGCACACTGAGGACGCACGCCTCCCTGGACACTTACTCCCTGGACACGCACGCCTCTGTGGTTGCGTGGATGTGTCTCCCTGCTTCCGTTTTTACTGTTACCCTCTTTCCTAACTATCCA